>NC_141732.1:64937715-65537715 GCF_971803275.1 Cyanistes caeruleus
CTTCCTTCCTTCCTTCCTTCCTTCCTTCCTTCCTTCCTTCCTTCCTTCCTTCCTTCCTTCCTTCCTTCCTTCCTTCCTTCCTTCCTTCCTTCCTTCCTTCCTTCCTTCCTTCCTTCCTTCCTTCCTTCCTTCCTTCCTTCCTTCCTTCCTTCCTTCCTTCCTTCCTTCCTTCCTTCCTTCCTTCCTTCCTTCCTTCCTTCCTTCCTTCCTTCCTTCCTTCCTTCCTTCCTTCCTTCCTTCCTTCCTTCCTTCCTCCACTTCCTTCCTTCCTTCCTTCCGCCACTTCCTTCCTTCCTTCCTTCCTTCCGCCACTTCCTTCCTTCCTTCCTTCCTTCCTTCCTTCCTTCCTTCCGCCACTTCCTTCCTTCCTTCCTTCCTTCCTTCCTTCCGCCACTTCCTTCCGCCACTTCCTTCCTTCCTTCCTTCCTTCCTTCCTTCCTTCCTTCCTTCCTTCCTTCCTTCCTTCCTTCCTTCCTTCCTTCCTTCCTTCCTTCCTTCCTTCCTTCCTTCCTTCCTTCCTTCCTTCCTTCCTTCCTTCCTTCCTTCCTTCCGCCACTTCCGCCACTTCCGCCACTTCCGCCACTTCCGCCACTTCCGCCACTTCCGCCACTTCCGCCACTTCCGCCACTTCCTTCCTTCCTTCCGCCACTTCCTTCCTTCCGCCACTTCCTTCCTTCCGCCACTTCCTTCCGCCACTTCCTTCCGCCACTTCCTTCCTTCTGACACTTCCTTCCTTCCGACACTTCCTTCCGACACTTCCTTCCTTCTTTCCGACACTTCATTCCGACACTTCCTTCCTTCCGACACTTCCGACACTTCCTCCCGACACTTCCTTCCGCCACTTCCTTCCTTCCGCCACTTCCTTCCTCCCTCCCTCCCTCCCTCCCTCCCTCCCTCCCTCCCTCCCTCCCTCCCTCCCTCCCTCCCTCCCTCCCTCCCTCCCTCCCTCCCTCCCTCCCTCCCTCCCTCCCTCCCTCCCTCCCTCCCTCCCTCCCTCCCTCCCTCCCTCCCTCCCTCCCTCCCTCCCTCTTCCTCTTTCTCTCTTCTTCTCTTTCTTTTTTTTTTTAAACTGGAGGTAAAATAGATTTCAATCTATGAATGTTTATAGCCATCTGCCTTCTCATATATGATTTTTGAAAGATCTTAGGTATGCTGGAGTATTTGTTAGTGGAAGAGCCTTAGAGTAATAAAACAGTTGTTAGAGATTCTAGGGAGTCCTTTTAGGTGCACAGATCAGACACTCCTTCACTAAAAATTATTTTCCTTCTTAGCTTTTTGTGAGGTTCCTGGAAAACTAAGTCTTCAGGAAATTATTTCCTCCAATCTTGACACAGTATGACTTCCCTTGCTCTTACAGTTCATTCTGCAAAAATAAAACTTCTCTGTTGCCAGCTCTTACAGAATTTGTTACCTAACATTTTGCGTAGTTTTTGGACCCTGAGTTCAGATGATGAGATTTTAAAGGCTTTCTGAAATACTACATCGTATTTATTATAAAAAAATCTGACGAAAACTGGTTAATGTGGAATAAAAGAATTTAAAATCACCATTCTGTAATGTTGCTGGAAACACTATATTATATAATAATATGTAGTGCAGCAGAATTACCGTTTTTCTGAACTCTATTTCTCTTTCATGCAAAATTAGGAAATAATTATTGATGTATTGGTAAAAAGTAGTGATTTATTTATGTCTATGCGGTATATATTCTATTAATATATACTATAGAGCTGTATTATATCTAGTTTTGTATATATTTATATACTATATTCCGTATATCACCTATATCTATAAGATTTATATTTATGTGTAAAGTATTTTAGTTCCTTATGAAAACAGGAATCATAAGTAAACTTTGAAACATTTGAAAATTTAGTAAAATAAGTTATGAGAAAGATTAGTTTGTTAATTATTTATTTATATATAAGGTATATAATTGTATTGAAACCAACATTTTTTATCTAATTTGTGACTGTTTTCCTTTCCTTTACTCTGTGCAATTTCAACCTCTTGTCTCACAGATCTTGTCTTAATTTGGATGCATAAATTCATTTTATGCTCAGTTTTTCACAAGAGTGGTATTAAGATTACCACTGCTCAGTGAGAAATTTGATCACTGCAAATAGTCTCCCACTTCAACTTGCCTATATATTTAACGGCATCAACTACAGGTAGATACTGAATAACTCCAGCTGCTTTGAAGAAAGAGGCTTTTGAAATGTTTCTGAGAGATTAGGGGAAATTATTGAAAATATGTCTAAATATAATAAATATCATGTATAAATATATCTTAATGGATCAGTTGTACTGTCCAGTAAAATACATTTGAAAATAATTTCCTTTAGCCTTATGAAAACTGAAATACAGAGCAGAAATATATTAGCAGTCCACTGCTAATAGGACTGAAGTCCTTTCATGTTAGCGTGAAAGTAGACCTCAGTGTAGTTCCCACTGCAAGATGTTTCTGATGACACTGGAGGCAAGGATGACATTTAGTCTTCCACACTGAAGTTTCCATCTTAAGTAATATCCATTATCAATAAAGTTTTTCCTACTCACAGAAGTTATCTTAAAGATGGAGATTGAAGGAACTTGATTGTGTTCTCTGGCAGTAAAACTCTCAAGCTGGGTAGGTGTTTTGTGGGCTATTTTAAAAAATTGTCCTAAGTCTTGAATAAGCTCCACCTCACTTTCTGTAAACGAGACTTTCAAGGCTAACTGCTTGTTCCCACACCATATGAACTGAAGCAAGGATTGGATCCCAGACTTCTGCAGTTCAGAACCACAGACAAGACTGGGAATCAAACTTCTGTGGTATAATATTTGCAAGACATTTAAAGAAGTGCTTTTGCATTTTCTCCTGGCTGTGGCAATCTGTGTGTGATTTGCAACTGTGCACGTGTCTTGTTGGCCAGATGGAAGAAAGTGTTACTTCCAGCTCTCTTTGTGCTGCTCACAGGAGTTCTTGTGTTACTCTGAGGATGCTGGTGTTCAGGCCTTCATGCCATCACCATACCACAGCCAGCTCCCCGTCTAACAAGATCTGGGAAAGGGCAGTGTGCATTCAGTGCTGTGCAGTTTTGAGATTCCCCTGTTGTGGAAATCTCTAGGTCAAAAGTCTGGCTACGATATACCTTGTGTGAGGATTGATTAATTTGTCACATACCTAGCATTGCAAATCAGTCTGTTCAGAAATGAGAAGAGGCCCTGAAATGTAATGAGTTTGCTAAATAGAAATAAAAACATAGTTTGCCTCCAAACACTTGGGCCTTTTTGATTTACTCACTTTTTATAATCCAGTTATCCTATGGAATCATGTACATTATTTTGGATCTTTGTTGTAATATATAAAATTTATGTTTTGTCTTAAGTTTAGAGCTTCAGTCTTAAGATACACAAGAACTGCCAAAAAGTTCAATATCTGTAGCTGTCTATAACTGTCTGTATGGAAATGAAAGATGGATATCCCAATAGCACCTGGAATCTGAAATCAAGAGATTGCGAAAAAGAAGGCAAAACCCTATTTGGATTATACTTGCTTTGGCTGTGAGTATTTTGAAAAAGAAAGTACAAGTTTTGTATTTGTCTGCCTTGTGCACTTGCATACTGGAAGAGACTGCACCTGTATTTCTGCACTTTCTGTATTTGGATGAAAGACATAAAGATCTTCTACTGTAATGAAGCATGCTATATAATACTTAAAATTTTGATGGTGACCATCACTGTGTTATTTGCACCAGGAATGTTTTGGTGACACAGTTTCTGCAAAAAAGGATTGTGATGTCAGAAAAACAATATGATTACTGTAAAGCAGCTCTTGGCTTTTTTAAGGATTAATGATTCTGTTTCCATATAAATAAGTTGCTGAAATACATATTAGCAGAATATATACTAAATAGAATACTTAGAAAATGCCCAGAAAAGACAAATGTGAGCAATTTATAAGTGAATATGTTGAAGAATATGTGATTTTACTCAATACACTGAAGGAACAGTATGCCTTCCTTAAAATAACCCCCAATCAAAGCAAAAGTGAAATGAATTCCCTGTCAAATAAAAATTAACTACAACTTTGCAGTAAAAAAATTAAAACAATCCTCCAGGCGTATAATCATAATAGAAAATAGTTTAGTCCTTTTTTAATTTGGGGTCACTTTTCCCTTTTTTTGAGTAAATTGTTGCTGGTTTAGTTTTGTATCAGATTTAGTTTTCACCAAAAGCAGTTTTATTGCAACACAAGGAAAACCCACAAAATAAATTCATATTTCATCTGAAACAGAAATTATTATACACAAATAGGTCTTTCCCACTCAGTTCAGTGTTCCTGTTGAGTTTTGTTTTAACTAATACAGATATCAAAGTCAATCATACTTGTCCTTTTGACTCAGATATTACCTTGTCAAGATTTAATTGGAGAGTTCTAACTTATCCATTTGTTGTGAAAGCAAGGCTCTTTCATACAAATGGTATGATCATTACTTTTTTTCTTCCTGCTCTCTGATGAAAGAGCTAAGCATTTGGTAGATTAATTGGCTTGTGAAATTGCCTCTTACTACTTCTAATTGTATCTATTTTTTCATTATAACTTTCCTTACATTTCTTCCCTTATATTTTCTGGCCTCTTAGTCTTACAGTAGCAATTACCTTTCTTTGAGTAATATTTTTTTTTTAAATTCATTTTGGAGAGATTATCCCATTCCATGAGGAAAGCAGAAACACGTTTAAATGAGAGACACTTCATCAAAAAGACTTGTAATCCCTGTTGTGTCTGTGTATTTTCATGTCAGTTTGGAAAGTATCGTTAAAAATCCCCTTCTTTCAGATTACTTTTCTCATGTATTTTCCATTTTATATCAATGAAATGCAGTGAAAGACAGAAAAATATATATTATATAATATATATTATATAATATATATTATAATATATAATATTATAATATATTATATTATATTATAATTTAAGTTACATTTTCTCCCCATCTGATAAACTACAGGCTAAATAGTAATGTAGCTCTCATATTTCTTGCCATGTCACACAGTGGAGACTCTTCCTCATTTTCTGTTTTCCTCATAAAAAGGTAAAGGTTAGTAGTATTACAAGAGTGTAATACACTACCTGTTCACATGTACATGTCAATGATCACAAAAATTAGGACTAAAATGACAGATACAATAAATGTTCTTCAGGGTCTTTTGTTAGTCTAGATTTAGGTCACAAATTTCATTTCCCAGGCTGTTGTTCTAAGAGGAGCCAGTCTGGAAACATAAACATTCTTTTACTTTTTCAGAACACTGGCTTTGTAGTAGCATTGAATTAGGAGTTTTCATAACTTTTTCAATATTCCTAACAATCCCTTTTAAGACATAAGGATTAATTTTTAAACAGTACATTTCTTGCACAAATCCTCTGCCCATGTTTCCATATGGTTTAATTTTAATGCCTGTTAATCCATACTATTATTGCTTGCCTCCTTTTACTGGAATTCACTGGAGGAAAATGATATTAGGGTTTTCCTTTTTGAAGAGGAGGGTAGTTGTTCTGAAAAGAGAGCACAAGATGAAATAAAAGAGTACATTTATGAACAAAATGGACATAATAATAAAAGTTTTCCATTGAATCTCTGTGGTCTAAAGAGGATCACTGACATTCTGAATGAGAACAAAGTCTCCCAGAAAAAAAATTAAGACATTAGCAATGTTTTCTGGAAGCTTAAATTTCATGTTATGTCTCATATCACTCATTCAGATGAATCTTAGAAATGGAAAAAAAAAATAGTGTCTGTTCACAAAGATTATTTTAGTTAATATATGTAACAACTGCTTAAGTACTATCTGATAGGATCAAACAATTTTGAGGAAGTCCTTTAGCTTCATATTTGGTTATTCAATGTATCCCTAATTTATATTACCTTTTTTATATTACCATATTCAAAACCAAATGCATTTTTAACATATATTAATATAAAATACTTCATAATATTGTCTCATATATGTTTAAAACCCAGGAATATTTTTGACAATGATTTTATATAGAGTCCTTCATGCATTCAATTGAGATATTCATGGTCCTAAAGAAACCTGGAATGTGCTAATATAATTTGCTGAATTGAGGCCTCTAATTCTAATGACCTAAAAAAACCCTTTAAAAAACAAGGAAATAACCTTCAGAAGAAGGTTTAAATAAAACTTGACATATTTTACGTCTTGGAAAAACAAAAGCTTTTGCAGTCTTGAAATACCTCTTTATAGACAAAGTTGCAATTTGCACTTCAGAAAACATCTAGATACCTAAAGTACAGTGAAAATAGAGAAGGAATTTTCCCTTTTCTTAGTTTTCTGTCTTTAAGAATGCAGACAACAGTGTTGAAACATGTTTTTACAAGTTTCTGAATTTCAACTTTTGGGGCTATTTCTTGAAAAAGTTCCAAGTTATGAAGTCCATACATCACATTCAGAATTTCTGTAGTTTTATAATGAGCAATGTTCGATTTACCAGCAGGAAAATGATATATCTTGTAAATCCCTAGAACTTTCTATATTGGTACTAAACTTTAATTGTTACTGATTTGCTACAAAATGGTGGTGTTAGGGGAGGAATTTCAGGAATGTTTATATAAATTATTTTGAATTTGGTTAATTATCTTTATGACCTTCTTCATCATCACACCTTTCAGTCTTTAAGGTCTCCCTACAAAGGCAAAGCCTGTGTTTTGTTTCACGTATTTGCTGTTTTGGTGGTTGTCTCATCAGGTTAAAAACTTTCTGTCACTACTTTGATTTCTGTGTTCAGATTCTTTCCTGGAATGCTTTAAAAGTTTTGCAGTGATAGCTTCTCAACATGAAAAACTGGAATAAGAAAATAAATTTTAATGGAAAGTTGTTGAATGCAGGTTTTTGTTCTTGTAAATCACATTTCTAGAAACAGTGGCAAAGTGTTTTGGTCTTTTTATCCAAGAATATATAGGATTAAAAAGAATCTTTCAGCACATCCAATCTCTTCTTATTTTAGACAACTATACCACATAACCTTTTTTGATAAAGTTCTATCTTAAGATGATCTGGACTAATTTTGCCACATTGCTCCTTAGGGAAGTCTGTTCAAGAACTTCATTGCTCTTTATGTTCTGTCCTGGGATTGTGTTTCACTTGACGTTTGTTCATATCACATTATTGTCTTGTATCACTTTTAGTTTAGTTGTTCCTCACCTGCAGTTTCATTCTTTTGTCTGTTTTCACTAGCCAATTAATCGCACTCATATAATTCTTTCTGGGTTTTATCTGTCTTTATCTGTACTACTAGCATGTGTCGTAAAGTTTGCTGTCAACGTCTGTATGCTTGGATTTTGTTTCAAGGTAAAGTTGACAAATACATTAAACAAGATGATTAAGAAGCACTCAGGTGGGATACTTTATTTCTTGTGACCACTTGTGATAATCTCATTTTCCCCGCATTTTGTTTTTTGTTTTACCTGCCTTATCATCTTTCCTGTAATCCCCACCTTCTTCTACCATAACTAAGAATTTCCCTTACGGTGTCATGGCATAATTTTTGCTGATGCCCAAGTGGATTATCTCTGTTTCATTTCCTTTGTGTGAAAATACATTGTTTATTTTTAAATGTGTGCAATATCTGATCAGAGGTTGTCGTTACAAATAATTTATCTACAGACAAACCTCATGGAACCTGAAGATTTTTCTCCCGGGTCTTAAAGACCAGGAATTGCAAGGTAGAGATTTCCCAGAATGATATTCACTTCTTGTCTTTGCTGTGTCAACCACCTGAAAGCTGTAAGTCAGAAACTAAAATTTGCTTATTAGTGGAAAAATACAATATTGGGATGTCTGAAACAGTAAGTATCAGCAAAAGTTTAAATACTTTGATGTAAAAATAAGCTCCAAACTCAGACTTTCTAGGGAATGTTTTTATTGGAAGTTGATTCTAACCTAATCCAATTTCTTGGGTTTGTATTACTTGTTCCCTTTTAGACAAGTCACCAAGTCACGCTTCTTTTTGGCATAGATCATCTTCCTATTTTTAGCAAAAGTTAGGTGGGGAGGAGTGAGTAGAAAAGAATCACAAAAGGTCCTTTTTATTTCCATATAATCCCATGTAAATATTTGGAGGAAAATTGTATTTCTTTGTAGCATCCTAGGTACTTGATGTACCTTTCAGCAGTTCCTGGTGATAGGTTTCCAGAATGAGAACACAATTGCCATATAACCTGTCTAGGAAGGCCTTGAAGACCTCTTGCAAACTTTACAGCAGCTAAAACCCTGCAGAATTACAGATTTTGGGTGCAAACTACAACAAAGAAGGGTTTCTGTTGTCTAGCAGGATAGTAAGCCTTCAGAACTTCCATCTATTTAGTCGTAAATTTTATATATATTTTTAAAAATATGTGTGGCTTTTTCTTTTTATTTAAAGGTCATAATTTCTAGGGATGTATGTGATTTCCATAGTAAAGCACTTCTTTGCAGTATCTTTTAAAAGTATACAAGCAGTCTAGGTATCTTGGTGGAAATAGAGATGATGTAAACAAAGGGCAATTGGCCCACAAATCCTCATGTCTACAGGAAAACAGGAACAGTCTTCTCTTCCACCATGCATGGACAATGTAAGTTAGGTCAAAACTTAATTTTAAGGTGATAACAAGATAATTTCTTGACAGATGTGTTTAGGTTCAATTAGGTCTGCTGGATTAATTAATGAATGTTAGCAAACTACCCTCCTAAAACTGGCCTCAGAAATGCAACTATTTCACAAGTCACTATTTTGTAGTTTTCTTATGCCTTTCTAACTGGTTACTTTTATATTTCCAAAGCTGGGATTTCGCCTTTGTCAAGGCTGATTGCCCACTTCCTTTGCCGCAGAAATCTTAAATTAAAGTCATCAAGGTGCTGGTGTCTGAGACTCTCAAACCATTCTACCCAAGACAGAATGTTCTTCCAATAGACTAATTAGAGAGTTTGAAATTGAATTGATTTTCAAAAGAACACCAGGCTCTGCACACACGAAGGGGCTACAGCTCTCACAAGTGGAGGACTAATACTGCACGGAGCTCCTGGGCTGACCTGGATGCTCAAATCAAGTGCAGATTTCTCCAGCTCCACATTGAATTGAAGGCTCATAAGCTGTAACTTCTAATTTCTATTTTGTTTGGATTATTTTTACCTCAGTGAATCAACTAGTTCCTGCTAACTAAGCCTGCAGAATCCTAATGAAGACAATGCAATTATCATACTGCTCTGAAGTATGATAAGTAGCTCTGAAGTAGGAAGGCAATAACCTTGACTCTGCTTAGTTACTTCTGGAAAACTAGAGTGCATTTTATTTACAAGAATGCTCCAAGCAGGTAGCTTTTAATCAATTCCATGCTGGAAAGCCACTTTTCTGGAATTTAACAAAAAAAACCCCAAAAAACCAAAAAAACAAAAAATCCCAAACAAACAAACAAACAAACAAAAAAACCCAAAAAAAACCGCCTAAGTGCCTGTGATTTAGCTCCTTTTATTTGCTTCCTAGGATTAGTAGTCCATCCGGCTATTTTAATATGCTTTGTCATGCATTCTTCCCCCTTTTTTTTTTTACTTTGTTTTGTTTTCTTTTTCTATTTTGATATTTGCTTTAACCATGCAAAAATTTCTGTGATCTTTTCTAAAACAGAGCTTCATGATTAATTTTTGTTCAGAAGGCTAGATTACCTGTTCTCATGCAGACAGATCAGTGACATACAAGAAAGGAAATGTGAATTGTCTGCCCACATCCCATAGTGTAGATAGCATCTCAGACTGAGCTATGCACCTGGAATATTCTTAGTAATATCAAGAACCCATGAGGTGTGTCCAATAGCACTTCATTCCTCATTCCTTGCTGCAGTCTGCCTAGCTATGTTTGTGCAGACAGCAGCTCTTTAATTTAAGGATGAAAGGAATTATTCTAAGCAATTTTTTACTGAAAGTGTCTTTGCTCTTGAAGTAACATGTTGATTCCTCGTACCATTGAGACTGTATTATGTAGTTCATTACTTAGAATATCAAGACAGAATTGCCTAATAAGAGGAGCATAAGACAAGATGATTTGCATAGCTCAGTTGAACTTCAGAGTTTGCATTTCTGAGCAGGAGAAAATGCCAAGATTCCATAAGGCAACTACTTATTCCAAATCTGGCATTTCTCCTATTCAGAAACACAGATTGTGAAGTTCAGTGAAGTTACTGAAATCAATCAATTTTTCCCGAGTATTTTAATAACAAGTACATTTTCTGTTTATTAGTGTTTTGCTGGTATACTGTTTGCATATTAAGATATTAATTTAGTATATTCACTTGAATGCTGTCTCTTTCCTGATTCTCCAAGAAAAAATTCTGTGGTACATTTAAACGAGTAAGGAACACAGTCAGGTTGATACACGCTTGCCTTTGCTGGAAAATTAAGATGAATATCATGCACAGCTCATTTGTGGCTTTGTCTTATGTCATTCCATCAGTTTCGAGTTATACAAGTAATTTCTAGAACCATATAAATAAGGTGTTTCACACAGACAGTGTGTAAACCTGACCTGAAGGTTGTGTCTGTGTGAATGAATAAAATTGACTCTTTGAAGCCAAAGCCTGTATCTATATGGCTTTTCCTCCTGACTATATTCTGTCAGGAATTCACTGTATTCTTATTGGGTATGATTCTTGGGCTGTGCAGATCCTGGAAATACAATTTTGAATTTTAGAAGAGAGGTAGTTGGCCTGACCAAAAGTATGCCAGGAACCTTGATAACAAATTCACATTACACTTGTGCACCCATGCTGTGATCCTGCTGAGCTTATCAATACAGTATTACCAGATTTTTTTGTAACCCTGCCTGCCTTAGGATACTATCCAGGGTTCCTTTCTGGCTCTTCAGCCCCAGTCCAGCTCTCTGTACTGAACTCAGTGGCTTAGGGATATGTGCCTTCACATAAGTGTTAGAAGGGCAAAAATCACCTCCTTCCTTAACCTAGTTTTACTTAGTAGCAGAAGTGCTGCTTCACAACCTGGGGAGAGGAAAAAAATAAATGTAATGGTACATTTGTCAGACCTTCCTCATGAGCAACGATTGTTACACACCCTCTACTTTGCAGAGCCCCTTGTTCCCCCACTGGAGGCTTTAAACAAAGATCTCATCTGTGATTTGCAGGTTTTGTGAAACCCATGGAACCTCTGAGGATCTGCACAATCTGCCTGAGACAAGACAGCATAGCAAGCAATTGTATGTAGAAATAATGACATTCATTTTCAATATCCAGATAGTTTCTGCGAGCATTTTTCAATGATTTGTTGAAAAACTGACTTTAAATATTTTGCTTTTCATTAGAAAACATGATTTCACAGTGACAGACATATTCAACTCTTCTGGGGATCTTTTGACATATGTCAAAATATTATGTTGTTTGAGTTGTTTTGGTATTTTTTTTTTTTGTTATTAACATCATCAGAACAAAGAGTGAGAACATAGGTTCTGGGCTTGAAACATGCTGTTGAATATTTTACAAGACTATAATAAAAGATAGTTTGATATGCTCTTATATGATTTGCTACTGCAGTGAAAAACAGCTTTTAAAACTTTATAAGCAGCTATGGCTATTGTCCCCTGCTAAAAATCAAATTCTAAGTAACAATTTGGTTTCTGTCATACTTCAGAAAATGGTGTATTCTGGTCTGGTCTATACTTGATATGTTTTACTGACATTATTATATTTGCTAGCAATGCAATTTTTTTTTTGTCATGATAACTGTCCTTCACACTACCCTTCCAAAGATGTAGGTACACTGGCATTCTTGCTGAAGATACGAGTCTTGCTTCACTGCCAAAAAGAGGATATACTTTTAAAACATGTTTAAGCTAGAATTACGATTTTTAGATGAGAAGAATGATTTGCCCTATGTGGGACTAATTAAAAGAGGTGTTCTTAAATGCAGATAAGACTTGAGTTTCATTGGACAGAACAGTTATGAATAAATAAAGTCCTCTCTGCTTGGCAGCAGCCTTGATGACTCTTAACAACTTTATCATGTTTTTCAATGTTTGTTTTTGTTTTGTTTCTTAAAATCCCCAAGTTCTTGCATAACATGATTGCTTCATAGAAGCCTATACTTCTAGTATTTGTAGTGTGGAGAAAAAGCTTGAAAATTATTATACAATCCCCACTTCTAACAGAGGAAATGGAAGGATCTGAGATGTGCAGTTTTTAAAATATGGTAAGCTTCAAATGAAGTTCCTTCTTTTTGAAACCTACCATTTTTAGTTTTTATTATAATGGCTTCTATAAATTTTATTTTTCTCAGTTAATTCCAAATGTTTGGATCACAGTTGCCAAAATGTTCAGGCAAAAATTAAAAAAACATAATTTTAAATGGAGTTGCATACATTAGGAGAGCATATTTTTTGGATTTGGAGACTTCTACTCAAAACTGTAGCTGTTTTCTCTTTGGAAATTGATTTTAATAAGTATACTTCTTAAGATGTGCTTTGTGAACTTAAGCTTGGGAGTTGAGCTCCGTGCCAATACTGGTTATTAACATTCCAAGATGTGTAGATTTGGAGTAAGTTTCACAAGCACAAGATACACCACCATTTTGTTAAAATAAACAGTGTCCATGAGCCTCCTCAGATGCAGTATCAAGAAGGGGCTTACTGCCTGTGTGTGACTGTACACATCTGTTAATTCAGAGATTTAAATGTGAAATCCAGCACTCAGGGACACCAGGTGGATATCTGACACTCTCTGAGGAATTTGTGCTTCATAAACCATTCTATGGATTACTCACAGCCATGCTCTTTTCCCTGCTTGTGACATAAAAAATATGGATGAAATATATGTATCAATAATTAAACCTGGTATAAATCAATGCAAGTTACTAATAAATGAGAATCAAAGACATGTTGCTGCCAAAAATCAGCTCTTAATGCCTCTTTACTTATTGAAATGGCATGCTGTATATCACAATGGTTTTGTTAATGACAACAAAATATTTCTTTAGGTGAAAGTCAGAAATATTATCCAGGTCCACAGTGAAAGCTGCAGTCTTGGCATAATTTTAGATTGAAATAAATGTGCATAGAGCATGAGAAATAAGGAGGTACAACTCTTTATGTCTACTTTCCATGACTCTTCAAAAGTACTTATATGACTTAAGAGCCTAAGGGCTCAATTCACTTGCCCACACATTGGGATCTTTTTCTATTTAAAACTCATTGGTGTATCAAAGCTCCCTTATGGGGTGTCAGAAATTACACTGGAGCTGTGGAAAAACTGTCATTTGGGTACAGCAGCTGAAGACCAACAAGGATATTCTGCAGTGCGTGAAGTGGCAACAAAATTAATGTGTCTGGCAACTAGACCTTCAAGCTTTCACCAGTTTGGGCTGGATTCAATCTTATGATCTGTTCTTGAAGAAGGTATCTGTGCCACTTTTTCTAATGAATGTCAGACTTCAGAGTGGTTATCCCTTTCTATTGAATATTTTTCTCAACATAATAACTCTTTTCTTAGCCATCATACTTGTTCCTTGCCCAAAGATTATATAAGTGGTGAGGGACAACCCCCATTTTCCACAGTAACAAAGCAGAGTTCAGCAAAACCCAAAGAATTTCCTCCATGCCACAATGATGACCTGGTGCTGTGGTCATACTTCTGAAAAAATGACAAAAGTGGGAGTGATTTCTTCTGGCCAAGGATTGAGTGAGGGAAGCACTCTCATCTGTATATTGTAGCTACTAATGGATATTTTAAAAAAATTGGTGGATGTGTCTTCACTCAATTATGTACCTTATAATTTCAAGATACAATACTCAAAATTCTGAATTTAATTCTCAACTCTGTCTTCCTGTACCTGAAACATTTACTTGAATCTGGCAATAAATCTGTCAGAAATGAGACTTAACTCTGAGAAATATAGGCACTGGTAAAAACTTTGTCCCTTAGCAGTGATTAAACATACCGTCCACGTAGGGGTCTCACCTAGTAGCCCAAGATCAGTGCTTCCCAAAGTTTTCCCTTAGCAGCCCTACTTCCAGGGTCACAACCCCACTTTCATTTTCACTTCCAGGCTTGTGGGCCCCAAGTGGGGTCATGACCCTAACTTGGGAACTGCTCTATAACACATTGAAAAAATTAACATACCAGCCAGTAAATACATCAGCAAAACAAGCCCATCCAGTCTGCCCAAGCCCCTGCCTCTCTGCCATCCCTAGGGGCCTTACCTATTAAACATGGGGTTTCAAAACCATGTATCTACTTGTGAGCTCACATACTGCTTTGTGCCTGTGTTACCATTGTACTCTTCCTTTGTGCTATTTAGCTAAGTTTAGTGTTGACAAATATGTGCTAACACTTCTGAAAATATGACCTCCTTTTCCTTGCTCATTCATATGTTGGAGGTGCTGCTTAGATTTATTATTTGCACATAATAGGGTTCACAGTTATTGTGTGTCAGAAACAAGATCTGGAGAGTCTACTGTTGCCACAGTTGGAGCAACACATACACATCTGGTAAAATTGCAGTGTAAATTGTTTTGTCCTTAGCAATTAATCACTTACAGTGTATTCTATTGATTCTCCTCCTTAACTCCTACTGGTCTTTACCTTCTTCTCTTTTCTTTGTCCTCATCTGACTTCTGTTCTCCATTTCTTATGAGCCACACATTTAATTTTTTAGCATCTTGTGCAGAAGTGCCGAGTTTGGATATGGACATGCAAAATTTCTACATGCCTTCCAGAACATTCTACCATTACATTTCAAAGACCTTTGCACTGGTTGTGAAAGTACACAGGTTAACTGAAATATCAGTATCTGCCTTTTACCAGTGGAGAGATTATAACACAAAGTCCATTACCCACGGTCACCAAAAAGTCAGTAGCAGAGAAAATCATGGATCTCCCATTCCATGTGGAATCCCATGGTGGACTCCAAGCAATGTGGTTAGCACAAGCTATACCAGTAGATGGCACTTCAGCGTTCATAGCGTTGCTCAGGCATCTGAGGGTCTGATGCAACTGACCTTCTGGTGTGTAGTTCTTCACATTCAACTTTTAGCACAGTTTTATTTCTTTTTGTTCTTGTGGTCTTTTTCCTTGTAGATTTACTCTGCCATTCTCCGGTTTTTAAATTATTATTTACCTTGCCATGACACTTTCCTGTTACTTTTACATTTCTCTCAATTTTATATTTGCTATGTCTTGTTTGAAAAAGAATAAAAGCAAACACCCCCACCAAAATAAGCAAACATACATACAAACAAAAAAAACCAACACCAGAGAAAGAAAAACAAATCTAATAAAGGGAATATCACTCACTGTTTTTGGTTTTTTTTTTCAGAAAAGAGTTATCTAGATCCTGACTAGTTCATTACTAAGGAAAACTTGGTGCTGGTGAGTGGAAGCAGTAAGGTTAACTCTCAAATGTTCTGAAGCCTCACCATGTATTTTTTTGCCGTTTGAGGTGAAGAGCTCTCTGCTAACTTGAAGTGTATCTGTGAAGCACACTACGTATTCTCAACTCTATGTTGGACTACCCTTGCTGCACACAGGCTGTAGCTACACACATTTTGCTTTTTTTCTCCAGATAGGAAATGAGGATTTTGTTTGGGCCTCTTGTTGTGGGCTGTGCCTGGATTTTGCCCCATCAGCTCATGTGATGCTCCTTGCGACCTCGCTGACAGTGGCAAGTGCCTTTCAATTAAGATTGAAGCTCCATCAGAGCCTGTAAATGTAGAATGCTGGTGAGATTAATAAATGGTCACAGCTTCCAGGCATGCTGGGTTGAGAAGTGTACAAACTCTGGAGTTTGTGCACTGTGCACATTTGGAACTCCGGCTCTGCATGTTTATAGCAATGGGCTCCATCCCTTTTTTCTTTCTCATAAGAGTGAAAATTAGTTTCTTTAAGGTTGAAGTCCAAATGTGGAAATACTCATTATTTGTGTATCTTTAATGTCACGCATTTTAGGCTTTTTGCAATTTGGGTGGAGTCACCATTTGAAACAAGGATTTGAATTGATCTGACTAAACCATTGTAGGTGGGAAAAGATTATGGAAAACATCCCTGAAGAGACTTATTTACTAGCTCCAGTGGGCATTATCTATTATATTTCCAAGTGTCTTGTCTTTGGCTTGTTTTTTTTTGGCTTTCCTTACTGTCTTGACCAATCTAGCTGGTACTAGTTATTGTCTCTGAGAATTATTGTCATTACTAAAAAAAAGAAAATTGCAAATCTGAACAATAGCATAGTTTTAAAATGCATTTTAACTGTTTCTCTCTTTTATTTGTTTGTTTTCATTTAAAAACATAGACATTTTATGCATTTCTTGCATTTTATCTACCACACATTCTAGGCAGCACAGAGTAAACATTCTAGGGATAGGTGCCACTTTCCTTGAAGAATAAACTCACTAAACTCTGTGGGAAAATAGCATTTATGGGAAATGTTAGGATCACTTAAAGATCATATAACAGGAAGATGTATCAGATGTATCAGAGGAGGATCATTCTATATTCCTACTGACAGTTGCATCCTAGATCTGTGGTGATACAGTTGCTCCTTCAAGGTTTCTTGAGGGAATGATTTCTTTTTAACTGGACATTCCTTTCAGATTTTGTAGTCTGGATGACTTGTATGTAGGTGAGCATGCCTTTTCATAGTATCACAGGATAATGCAACTTGGAAGGGTTGTCAGGAGATCGTCTTCTGGATTATACTAATGTGGAAAAAACCTTGCGTGAACTTCTCTTGTTTCTGGTTATGCACACCTTGTCCTGGTACACGTGCTGCTACAGAAAACCTGGCTCTGTCCACACAATGACCTGATTGCAGATGGAAAAGGCTGATGTGAGGTGCTTCCTTTCTCCAGGCAGAAGCAGCTCCATTGCTCAGTCTCCCCTAGCAGGGCCAGTGCCCCAGCCCTTGAGACACTGCAGAGCTAATCTGTGCAACCTCTGTCTCCATTATCCAATGACTTGCATGATTACCTGTCTCTCTTATCTATGTGTTTTGCCCTGTGACCTTTTTTAGCAATGCTTCTAATTCAGAGATGAGATGGAAGCACATTTTAGTACCTTTGGTGGCCACCCACCAACCTCAGCCATGTAGTTCCAGATGCTTCTTAAAATATGAGGGTAATTTGAAATTAAAATGACAAGTACATGACATGAAGCTCAGCAGAAGATTATAGGAACACTGTTATCTGAGTAAGAATATTTCAAATTTCTAAGGGATCTTGGAAAATTTATTAAAACCATTATTATGTAAAACTTTCTGCATATAACCATGATACACTGAGTAATAATGATTTTTTTAAAAAATACTGCATTTTCTGCAGATTTCTAAAATGCTATTAAATTTACCATTTAATTAATATTTTTAAATGGCTCAAAGTTTTGAAATATTAAATTTCTATTTTTAATAGTTCAAAAATCTTTCAAAACAGATGGGTAAAATTCGGGTCTGGAATATGCATGATGTGGTTTCATTTTGAGAAGTTCTGAGTATCTGTAGAACTCACTGGTACAGTGGAAGGTTCAGATGCTATTACTGAGTGGCACTGATGAAAGTTCAGGAACCTTTATGCATTCAAACCTGTACTTCAGCACCTTTGTAGATTCATTATCCTGTAACTAGGACATCTGATTAGCTGTTATCAAAGTCCATACTTCCTTCTCAGTTTCCTGACATATTAGCATTATTCAGTCCCATAGTGAACTTGGTCCATAGTGAAGTGGACCAAGTCCATTTAAAAATTAGGAGATTAAAAGACTGTAGTTGTAAATGACAGAAAATGAGCCAAACCTGTAGGTTTAACCAAATTAGTCTCTGAGCCAAACACTATGGCTTGCACCTCTTGTTTTTTCTCCACAGTGTGATAGTTTCATTGGCCAGATTGTTTAGAAGTATTCACATGAATGAATGTGAATTATATACATGATTACAAGTGATTATGACCAAAATCCAGCCACTAATTTCTATTATGTATTTATGTCTATCAGGACAAAGAAAAAGTAAACAAATATTAAAGAGTTAACTTGGCAAGTTATTTTTCATATACTATCTGCAAAACTCATGCTGCTATGGAGGGTCAGACAGAACTTGGAATTACAGAAATATCAAACAAAAAATGCAATTGTTTTATCTTCAGGGAGTTACGAATTTCACATCTGATACCTTGTGAATGCCTTGGTCTGTATACAAATGCTATGCTTCACCAGAAAGCATGGAATCCTAGCTCCTCAAAGGTATAAGATACAGATGTTTCTGTTCTGGTGGTTCATCATGTAGGAAAATGTCACTGCCTAGGGAACAGCATGGCATAGTGAAATTTAATTTCACCTGATTCACATTTGGAGGGAAAGAAGGAAACTTTTTCATAGAAGAAAAAAAAAAGAAAAAGGAAAGAAAGAAAGACAAGGAAAAAGAAAATTAAATAAATAGCAGCTTTTTTAAAATTTGTAGAGGGGCTTGCAATAAAGCCTTATTTGATGTGTATTGCAGGGAGAAGGCAAGCAAAGAGGTAAAGGTGCAAAAGAGGTCTGTAATACTGTTCTTAAGTCTGTCAGAAGAATGCAGCTATCAGAAATGCATCTGAGTGTGACCAAAACTGAGTGTACTCTTTTGCCTGTGTTCCACAGACAAATACATTTGGGAACCGGGGCTTTAGGCACAATATTCCTATTGTTCAAATACCTCAAGCTGAGTCTCTTAGAATTAAGGTGATTTTACTTCAGTATCAGAATGTGGGGCTCTGTTTTCAAACACATGCAATGTGCTCCAAGTTACTTTGCCTGCATTTGTGAATGGAGTTCACAGACCCGGGATTCAGTATAAAAGTATACTCCATGGCGATCCAGGAGTTTCAGAAATATGATTTACAGCAAGGGGAATATGTATGCCAGACAATACAAAACACTGAAGAGAAAAATGTTTCTGAAGATTTATTTCTCTTCTGGTTTTAGGAGCTTGTCCACATGGCTTCAGATCTTCTTACACCTTTCTGTACTTAAACATCCAGACATCTTTCTTCATTTAAACAACAGCCAGGGTAACCTGTACATTAAGAGAAGAAGCAAAACAAAGCCTAATAAAACAAATACACACACATGTATGCATGCACACAGCCCCCCCTTCTTTAGACTGAGGGAATAAAAATCACATTTTCACTTCCCAAAAGGCTCTCCCATGTACAAGCCTTGAAGAGAGGAAGAAAAAAATAAAGCCTCTCACTCCTGTTGTAACTATGACTCAATGTAGAAAAAGATTTGAGGTTTGTAATCTTGATTTGAGATTTGTAATCTTTAAGCAGAGAGTTAAACATGATTTCATAGCTCAAGGATGGAGGAACTTACCTGCTGGGGGAAGGAGGAAGGGAAGCAACCTGGATTCTGGCTCCTGCTTCAAGCACTATTTATGCATGTTGCTCAATTACAAATGCAAAATGTGTAGGCAGCCCCTGCGGCAATAACCCCGGACTTCCTCTTCAAAAGGAACACCTATTAGGGTTGCAAATTATCCTCTCTCGATGAATCCTGCTTCCTGTCCAATACAGAAGTATGGCTTCAGCAGGCACAACAGACAGTCCTCCAGCTTGAGCTTCACCTTGAGTAAGTTCTGGGTGCACTCTTGGGAGATGTGGGAAAGATCTCCTCAGAAAGAGACTAGTAATGAACCTGCATCTCCCTATTCAAGAACAAGTGACTTATCTACAAGTATGATATTAGGTGAAACGTTGGCTGTTGTGCTTCCACAACCTCTGGATGTGTTTCTGGGAGAAAGTCTCTGGGGCTGTTGTGATTCATGACAAGGCTGGTCTATGGTGGGCATGCTCAGAAGATGCTTATTTCATGAAGCCTCTCAGGAAATGCCACACCTTTACATCACACTCAGACTTTGGTGCAAGGTAGGTTTCAAGATTTTCAGCTGTATAGAAATAGCAGTAGCAAAGAGAGATGAAGTTTCAGAACTTTTCAGTAATTTTATCAACAAAAACCTGATGTAGATTTTTGTGGCCATTTCCATACATTTACATACATACATGTACTTGTGGAAATACAACTTCTTGGAATTTTTGTTTCTGTTTTGAATTTGTGCACTGGTGGTATTCTCAAAGTTATTTTGTGAATGAGCAGCAGGACATAAAACTAGAACCTAGAAATCCTGCTCTGCTACAGTCTCTCTATAAGACATGTAAATATATTTACAATTAAAACCAGTATTTTAATGTTGTTGTTTTGTTGGAAATGAAGTAGCTGGCACCTAACTGAATATAAGAAAAATCTTCTTTCATAGTCACTATGTATATTAAACAGATTGTTTCTCTACCATTGACATGTATTTATTAATTCCTTGAGAGGCTTTCCAATAGGTTCTTTTTCCATATCTTTGTTCTCCTGGCCCCTGTTCTCTTTTATTCTGAGTTCTATTAGCTCAGGAGACCAAAATCCTGCTCCCTTTGCTCTACTCACCATTTACTTCCTTCCAAAGAGAATGTTTGTATAAATGAGGTAACAGGAGGTAACATGAGGTAACAGAAGAGAAAATATTTTTGCTATTAATGGGAATACAATATTATAAATGCATGCCTGTAGTTTTTATATATTCAGAGATGAATAAATTATGTTTGTTTTGGATAATGCTAAACAATCAATAACAAATTAGAATTTTATATAGAGTAGGAAATATACAGAAGAGTATAGCAGGAAATTCTTCAAATTCAAATCAACTTCACTCAGAACCCCAGTTCAGAAAAGTACTTAAAGTATCATTGAATAAGATACATAAGTACATTTTTATGCATTATGTAGTATGGTAGAGAACTTTTCGTTAGTAGGGCCTTATTTGTGATAACGGCATGACCAGGTAGCACTGAATAGGATTTTGGTTTCTGCTATGCTTACGCAGATACCTTTTCTCAACTGTATTAGTAGCCAGCCTCAAATAGTGTCCAGTCTTAATATAGATGGATCAAAAAGAACTTCTGAATTAAACTTCCTTTTGGGAGAAAAATAATTTCCAAGTGATAGTGTGATCTTTGATTGTTTGTTGTATTTATTTTGTTTTTTTCTTTGCTATTTATTACACATCTTGAATTTGAGCACATAGATCCTGTTTTGCTTTTTTTCTGTTGGTCATCTAAAGGGATCTGAAGCATAGCAAAAATCCAAATGCATATTCAAATTCTCCTAGAAATATGAAAATAAAAGATACCTAGAAAAGTGTGGGACAGAAGAGGGAAGGGATGGCATCCCCGGGGACCTGGACTGGTTTGAGAGGTGGGACCATGCAAACCTCAGGGAGTTCAGCAAGGCCAAAGAGACAGCATCCTACAGCTGGGTCATTGCAATCCCAGCCACACCCACAGGCTGGGCAAAAAAGTGATTGAGAGCAGCCCTGTGGGGAGGTCTTGGGGGTGGTGGCTGATGAAAAACTCACCATGAGCCCACAGTGAGTGATCACAGCCCAGGAAAGCAAGGAAATCCTGGGCTGCATCCAAAGCTCCACTGCTCTGCTGAGACCCCACCTGGAGCACTGCATCCAGCTCTGGGGTCCTCAATAAAAGGGATGTGGAACTGCTGGAGCAAGTCCAGTGGAGGATCATGAGGACCCTCCACATAAGATGACGGGAACATGTGTCCTATGAAAACAGGCTGAAAAAGAGGGGGCTGTTCAGCCTGGAGAAGAGAAGGCTGTGGGGACCTCACAGACACCTTCTGGTATCTGAAGGGCCCACAGGGAAGTGGGAGAGGGACTCTCTGACAGGAACTGGAGTGACAGGGCAAGGAGGAATGGGCACACACTGAAAGAGGGAGATTTAGCTTAGATATTAGGAAGAAATTCTTTACTATGAGGGTGGTGGAATACTGGAACACTTGCCCAGAGAAGCCCTGGAAGTGTTCAAGCAACGTTGGACGGGGCATTGAGCAGCATGGTCTAGGGGAAGATATCCCTGCCCCCATGGCAGGGGAGTTGAAACTAGACAATCTTAAGGTCTGTTCTAACACAAAACATTACATGACTCTATGAAATTACAGACTTCTTTTTGAGAGGATTGAGAGTGGAACAAAAATGACAAATCTCCTCTATCACTGTACTTAGACTTAAACAATAATAAACTGGAGACATGGTCTGTATCTGAAAAGAGGGTTTTTAATATCAAGATGAGCTGAGAGCTTTGGCCTCAAGTAGTGTTGCATGGTGCAAAAGAATCCAGAGGACCAAAACCATTCAGAATGAAAGACTGAGGACTGCCTCTAGGGAAAATTCCACTTTTTATTTTTTTTTTCACTCATCATTTATTTACAAATACACATTATAACTTTTATATACATTGCACATTTACATGGTAGAAAAGTACAAAACTATATATTTAAATGAATTTATATTTAACTCGCCATGTTTGAAAATATAAAATTGCATCAGAAAAAAAGTATTATGAAAAGCAAGAAACTTGAACTGATAAAGCTTTGATATAACTTTTAGCAACACACCGATTGGGAAAGAAAACTTTGAAAGCGGTACTGCAAGACCATCTTAAAGGAAACACCTGATAAAACACTTAGCATGTTACAAAAAATAAAACAATAAAATAAAATCGAACCTTTATTCTTATTACAGTTAGGCCTATAGCTGTTATCAAACTTCACAATCCAATTTCTTTGGGCTCAAAATTTGTATAGTACAGTATAAACTCTCAATACACTGAGATCATTTCAGTACACAATGTGATCAAAAGTAGAGAAAATGAAGTGTAAGAAGTTTCCTTAAAGATTGTCTCACTGCACCTTGAAAGTATACGTAAGTCAGTTACAATGCCTTTTGGTCAGTCAAGATTCCTTGTAAACAAAAACACAGGGATCTTTTATGTACAGAACCGGCAAAAAGAAAATCCAATAAATAAACATAACAGAAACTGACATGCAACTTTGTTAAAGTGGAAAAGAGTTAACATCAGTGAAATGAAGAGATGAGATCGTGTGGGTAGGCTCTAAGGAATGGACTTTTATAGCTTACAAGAAAAAAGGAAAGCTTTACTTTACAAGCAAGAGACCTCACAATAAATAACACTGCTCTTCCCGTAACGAATAAATTTCTTCAAAAAACAAGGTGTACGGTCAACCAGACATTTTATGTATAAATTATAAAACATGACACAGTATAAATAAATGTCTACGAGACTCAACTATATGTA
The DNA here is from genome assembly GCF_971803275.1 of Cyanistes caeruleus. Lineage (NCBI taxonomy): Eukaryota > Metazoa > Chordata > Aves > Passeriformes > Paridae > Cyanistes > Cyanistes caeruleus. The sequence continues at coordinate 64,960,922 of NC_141732.1, forward strand.
TACTTTTTTTTTTTTTCTCCCCAAAATAAATAAGCATACACTTATTTACAGTACGGACATTGATTTTGTGCCCAATGGCTGTTCCAATAGTGATGGAGGTTTTACCACTCTAGAATGGAAGATATAGGAAAGCTGTAGTCCTGGTCTTCATCTTCCTCTTCATCCTCTGGGTCTTCATTAATTGCTAGATGGGGGAATACAGGGGAGCTGTTGTTTAAATAAGGACAACAACAGCGCAGAAGCAGCTCAGTGCATGATTTTGAAAGCCCTCTGAACAGCCATAATACAGCGTTGCATTTTATGCGACTTGTAGTGAGATGCTCTTTGGCATCTGCTGTTATGCAATAAGGTTTTTTTACACATAATCTATGAAGTCATAACTGCAGAAAGTTCTGAAGAATCAATGGCTCAGGTTTTATTGGCAGATTCCTGAAATCAAATAAAAAGCGCTCTGGTGTTTTAGTTTAATTGCTTTGTGTCCTTCATTCAGAGTTAGTAGAGGCAACTGTGCTAAACCAGGTGCCATGTGCTACCTTTTAGCTTGTTCTTTTGGACCGAGTTAAGAGTTTATCCAGGTGTTAATAAAGCAATCAGCAAAGCACACGAGAGCAGATAAAGTACAAAAAAGTCAATAGAATTACACTCCTCGGGCAACCCCTTTCTGATAGAATGGCTTGTCCTTGGATCATCCCCAAAAAACTCCAACTTGAAGGCCAGCTCGTTGTTGGAGATCTATTGCATTTTATCAGCAACCAAAGTGTGTGCGTGAAAGATAGATACTTATATTCTACTGTACCTTGAATCAATAAATCAAGCTTTCTTATGTTTAAAGGTGTAAGTCTTCATTACCTAGGTATCGCCTTCAGAAGCCTTAAGTGTCTGCAGGGTTAAAAATCTCACTTACAGTTGCAAGATCCAGAGTGCTTAACTTCTAGAAGCACACCCATGGAGCAAGCTGCCTCTTTCATGGCACACTCGCTCGGGTAAGTTGTGTTATCGCTGGCACACACTGCTTCTTCTGACTTGCTTTCAGGGCATAGCTCATCACAGAGGGCACACCGACCTCTGCCAACCTTAAAATCCCACAGGCATTTCTTCCCAGCACTGCATTGAATGTCTTCACAGGATTTGGCTTCTAAAAATACACACAGAATACTAGAGGTAAGTGAAAAGACAAAGCAAACAGCAAAGCAAAATACAAGCAACCCCCAAAACCTCCCTTTCCCCTGTGAACTGTGAAGAAAGGAAGCTCAGATGTAGTCGATGTGATGATACTTGCTGATTTTGCTCAAGCAAGTATTCCCTTGGACAACAGTGCCTCTCTATATGTGGGGGAGGAAAGACAGCTGTGCCAGCAAAGCTTGGCCCTGGGAATACAGAATTACATTTGCCTATTGTACATGACTTTCCTGCTCCATTTCATGTCAGTGGAAATTTGGCTCCCCAAATTAGTGGTAAATGCAGGATTTGTCAACAGGTCCAGCATTTCTAAATCTATTATTTTTAAACTGACCCACAGAGAGCAGTTGTCTACAAGATTTGAAAGGGAATTCAACCTCAACCTATGCCAACTAAAAGCAACCTGAGACTCCCCCAAATTCCCCCAGCAGTTCTGGGGAGCAGAGGCTGCCCTGCAGGTGCTTTATTGTAATATACTGCACTATCAGTCCTTTCTGGAATCACTCACAACGCAGAATGTCAAGCTGCACAGAAATTATTTGCCTATCTTCACCCACCCACTGTCTCCAAACCCCACAATTATTTCTAAAGAGGAAAAAGTGATCAGATGTTTTCAATTAAGTTAACATAATCTTTGCCAAGACCACTTGAAGGCAATTGTTTCCAGGAACACAGACCCACTGAATACAGTGACCTTATTACATTGTAACCATCTCATCATCTGTTTCAGGGAGGCTACTTCTCCTGTACTTCTCTGTTGGATACTAGTGTCAGCACCCACAGCCATAGCAGGATCAGGACCTCTTTTCCTTCATCCCTACTGCAATCTTTTCCAGGACTAAGTTCACTCTGGCTCTCCTCTTCTGGGAGGGGAGCACTAACCCAAGCTGCTGAAGTCTCTCTTCCTCCCCAGCACTATCTACATCCGGCTGGTTACACACACTGGCTACTCTGAAACAGAACATTGAAGAAGCTCCCTCCACACTGTCTCCCCCAAAGATACTTACTGACGCATTTTCCTTCGTAGGCTAATCCAATGGATCTTCCCAGGAGGCAGGTAGCTTTCCTCAGGTGGCAGGCACTGGCGTAAGTTATGCCATCATTCCCGCAGAGATACTGTTCAGGGGAGGTAGGCTCTGGACAAATTCGGTTACATGTCACGCAGTAGGCGTTGTTGGTTTGGTCAACCACACATGTGGAGCTGCCTGGGCATAAGACATCCCTGCAGGTCTCTGAAACACAGACAGAAACAGAATGGTTAGTAGAAGACACCAGGATCCCAGTGAGGAGTGTACTGGTGACAGCAAGAACAAATGATCAGATAAAAGCCTTCAGCAGCTCCCCTCGTTTAAGGACTGCTGGAGGATGCCTTCCCATCTCAGGGTAGCTGTGTGTTCGAACACACATGCTGCCGGACTATGGGGAGCTCTCAGTTCAGCTACATCATTGTCTGCTGAGTACGGTCTAGTTACTCTCTCCCGACCTGGTTCCTGTGAGGAAGTACATTCAACATCTCCCTACTCTCAGACAGACACACTTTGGCACTTAAGGGACATCAGATTAAATTTGCAAACCTACTTTTGCATTTGCCCTGATACTGGACTTCAAGTTCGGGCTGTTCTTTACATCTGGCTTTGAGAAGGGCGCACTCGTTCCTGTAGGTTTTCCCATCTAAGCCACACACGGGGCCCTTCCAAGTGATATTAGAGCAATCCGGAGCACAAACACACCGAGGTTTGTTCTTCTTGTTCATTTTACATTTCTTCCCGGGTCCACAGTCCACATTCTCGCATGTTTCTGATGGAAGGAAAGATTCACCACTTTAGTACCAAGTGTGCGGAACAGACCTGGTGTCAAAACTGCTTAAAGAAAAAAAGATACCGTGAACCCAGAGCACAGAGCAAAAACACCGTTCCCTCCCGTTCCAGGACACACCGCTCGAGGTGAATTCCCTCCCCCAGTAGGGCAGGGAGAGAGAGCGTCTCTCCCCTCCTCCTCGTGATGTGCCAGGCAGCGGGCAGAAATGGGGTAACCCTCCGCGATCCCGGGGCTGGTACGAGACGCCTCTCAAAACCCCGACGAGGAAGGAAGCGAGAGGACAGCGCTGCCCCCCTCCAGCTCCCTCCCCGCTCCTCCTCCCCCAGACCAGCCCCTGCCGGAGCCGCTCCTCGGCAAGAAGCAGCTCGCCAGCACCCCCTCACCTTTGCACGGGATGCAGTTTGGGGCTCCCCCATTAAAAATCATCCACTTAAAAAGCGTGTTGTCGTTGACGTCCTCCGCCGTCCACGACGTGGTCAGGCGTCCGCTCTTGCAGCACTCCTCCTTGCTGAGGTCGGTTTTGTAGAGGACCTGGCAGCGCCCGTTCCGCGCCTGCCGGAGCCAGCAGTTCCCAGCTGTGGGGCGGGGGGCGGGGGGGACACCCAGACGGATCAGTGGCGGCCACCAGTGACCCAGACACAGCACGTGCGCCTTGCCGTGACTTTTACTAGACTGTTTCCTTTTATTTGTCCCGTTTCATAACCCGCAGCTACTACGGCCCATTTGGAAGCGCAGTTTAAAAAACAAACAAACCCTCCCCCCCCCACCAAAACCCAGCCAAACAAAAAAATCCCCCCCCCCCCCAAAACCACAAAAGAACTAAAAATATCAAACCAAGAAAACAACATAACAAAAGAGAAAACAAAACAAAACAAAACAAAATGAAAGAAAGAGAAGACCCAACCAAAAGAGAAGGAGAGTTTTTGGAGGTATTTATTCCATATGTAGAGCAGAAGGAGCACTGCCGACACGTGACAGAGGCTTGAAAAGGATGTGCATTTAAAAGAGAATAAAAAGAAAATCGCGCTTGCAAATTCCTTCCTCCTCCCCCTGCCCTCTCCTCCTCACCGCGGCTGCACAGCAGCATTGTTTTAGTGCCGCACAGTTTCACTCCCAGCCCATTTTGCAATCTGCACGAATTGGGAACATTTGCTGTTAGCGAAGTCTTTCGAAATCTCCACATTTTGCTGTTTCTATTAACAAATGTCTCCTTCACTAAAATAATTCAGCAGAGTTCCAAAAAAAAAGTGAGCAAAGTACATAAAATACAAGGACACTTTGAGTAGGAGGTCCCTATAGAGTTTTAAAAATCGATCAAGCTGGGAAAGTTATAGGTGCCATCTCTCCGGCAAACATTTCAGAGGAAAGTACACTGTCCTTACACCAGATAGAGTGGGTTTTCTTGGGGCTGTTTTTTGCCTTTTTTTTCCCCCTCTAGTATCCCTGTTATTTGTGGAGTCAAGCCAAGAACATTAGTCCAAGCAACTCCCCCTTTTTTTAGCTGAAGCATTTTGGTTGGGATGAGTCTCTCGTGAATAACCAATGTGACTTCTCCAGCAACTCAATACCAATTGATTCTGCTGCTAATCCAGCCAGGGCTCGATCCTGCCTCCTTACTCTGATGGGAATGTACCGCAGCGAGGGGTCAGGATCGGCCAGCGGAGATGTCGCTGGGCGCGGGGAAAGGCCCACCAACCCTCCCCCCACCCCCCCGCTAAAAATCATTGAACAAACAATGCCCTTAAATAAAATAAAGTTTTGCGTCTTACAGTTGCCTACGTTAATTTATATCGGTACTGGGGAAGGGAAAAAGGAAAGAAAGTATTGTAAAAGAAGCAATGGCAAGACGTCCAGGTTGTGGCTGGAACATGGTCAAGAAAAGGGGAAAAGCCCCCAAACTAAAAATCAATATTCCCTTGTGTCGAAAGAGGGCTCTTAAGAGTTGTCAATATCAGGTTAGGGTTTGTTTTGTTCGCACGAGGAAGGAAAAAAAAACCAACTACGAACTTATTTAAGTGTACACCTCAGTGAAGGAGAATTTACAGTGCTAATATTTACTCAGACACACACACTCAAAAAAAAAAAAAAAAAAAAAAAAAAAGGAGTAAGGAGGAGGAGGAGGAAATCCCAATATTAAAGTCAGTAAAATGACCACTTATTGGTTTCTAAAAATGTCAGCTGTGATCCTGGGGTTCTCCATCACCACCTCTCCTTCAGTCAGTCAGGAGAGATAAAAATCTAAACTAAATTACCAACAAACTTTGAGCATTCATTCGGGAGCCGAGACTGGGAAAGTTCCCTCACGATGCTGCTCTTCATTCATGCTGCATAATAACAATAAAAAACAAGAAATATGCTATCTGTCCTCTGTGCCTTTGCAGAGCAGCGCGAAGATCCGATCAAAAGGGGATTTCAGTGACACCTCTGCACCTCGCTACAAAGCCCACTGTTAACTTCTGTTCTGTTGGACCTTGGAGAGAGGCGTTTAACACCGCAAGCAGCTAAACCGTGCCCGAAAGACAGAAAACAATAGTAATAATAAAGAAACATATCTGCGAAGAAACAGTCTGGTCTTACCCTGCACTGTGTGATCTTCCATGAAGTGGCAAAGAAACATCAGGATTAAGAGCATGCCCGGGTGGATTCTCTGATTTAACATCCTCAGTATAGCAGGGAGTGCGAGAAGCGCAGAGACAGCGTGAGGGGGAGTAAGGAGAGGGAGCGAGCACTAGCCAGCCTGCTTATGATCGCTCTATTGAATGAACGTCAGGCTCTGAATGCAGTCTCTCTTTAAATCTATACGGGGGTCCTAGCTGTCTGCGGTGGGCGGTCTCCTAATGTGTGTGTGTGTCTGCTCGGGGGTGGGGAGATTTAAAAAGTTCAGTGTGAATCAGGTGACATTTTCCACCTTCTGGAAACCCTCTCCAATTATCCGCTCTAGGTGCACGCACACACAGGCGCGCACCCGCGCAGCCCGGAGCGGCGGAGCCGCCGGCGGGGGCAGCCCCGGCCCCGGCCCCGGCCCCGGCTCCCGCCGCGGAGCCGCCGCGGCCGCGCAAGCGCCACGGGGGGCTGGAGACCCGCGGGGGGTCGCGGCAGCCCCAGGGGCGCCCTGGCCCCGCCGGCGGGCCGGGGGTGCTGCCGGGGCGCGGAGCGGCGCCCGCCCGCCCTGAGCCGGCTCCGCGGGCGCGGTCCCCGCGCGAGGTGGCTGCGGAGCGTACATCCCACTCCTCGGGCCGGCGGACGGATGGCTCGGCCCAAAGAAACCCCAAACCCCGATCGACCAGCCCCAAACCTGAAAAAAAAACAAAAAACCCAAAAGACAGAACCGGCTAAAAGTTTAATACCTAGGGCCGCTCTCGGGCGATAGGCTTTGCACTGGGAGAGCCCGGGAGGACGAGACGGGAACGGGGGCGACGTAGGCGGTCTCCTTTCAGAATCAGAAAGATTGCAACATCGATAATGAACTTCTAGGGCACTAGTTTATTAAGCACAGTCTGGCATTATTCTCCCCTTAGAAAAGTTGGCGGTCTCTCATTTATAACATTTTTTGGCACCGCTGAATGAAACTGAGTAGGCGATATTTCCTTTTATACAAAATGATTACTTAACGGAAAATGGTATTGTTTATTCAAAAGCTGCCTTTTAAATTTCGATTCTTTCGCTTTTCTGAGCCACCAAAGCACAACAGACTGCGAAGTATGCAGACAGGAATGCCCGGACAGTGCCGGGTCAGGGGCCGGTGCGCCGCGGCCGCCCGCGCCCTCCGCCCGGCCCTCCCCACACCCCTCCTCCCCGCTCCCGCCCCCCGCCACCCCCTCCCGACTGCCCCCTCCCCACAACTGCAAATAACTCAGCGATAACAGATTTTTTTCCACCAACTGCAGGAGATAGTGCTAATCTTTTAATAAAAGATCCCATTACAATGGGATCTGTCTGGACAGACTATAATAGATCCAGAAATACAGCCGTGCTAATATTAGAAGACAGTTGTTTGGGTGCCTCAGGCCGGGCCCTGGTCCCGCTTTGAAAGTGGGCATGAATCACAATGTCCCTCGGTACCACCTGCGGTCACACGCATTAAGAAGCAGACTGGTAAATGATTGACCTCGCTGCATTTGTTTTTTGTTGTTGTTTTTTTGTTTGTTTGGTTTGGTTTGGTTTTGTTGTTTTGGGTTTTTTTTTTTGGTTATTATTATTGTGATCCTCGTCCTGAGCATCGCCTGGGCATTTTGAGCGCTTCAGAAGCTCCGGGACTCCACATCCTTTTTAATCTTTTCCCAAATTGGCGCTGCTCTCCCCCTGCCCCCCGCCCCTGCTGCCGGAGCCGCTCATGCGGGGTTGCGTAGTGCCCTCTACCGGCGGCGGCGCGCAGCGGCAGCGCCCGGCCGGCCCTGGCCCCCGAGCGCCCCTGCCCAGCGCCGGGGCCGGCTCCCGGCCAGCGCCCGAGCCCGGCCGCAAGGTGCTCCGGGAGCCCGCTCCGGGGCCGCTGTCCGCTCGGGGCTCCGGCCACAGCCGCTGCACAGCTCGGGAGGCAGCACGGCCCCCGCCGGGGCAGCGCCGGGGCCGGGGCTGGTCCGGGAGGCGTCCCGGGGGTGGCTCGGGGGAATCCCGGCGGCAGCGAGGGCGCGCAGGCGGCTGCTCCCCAGCGAGGCGGCCGAGCTCGGCTCTGCCCGGCACGGTCCGGCACTGCACGGCTGATCACAGCCCGTTCCGGCACGGTCCGGCACTGCACAGCCCATCACAGCCCGGTCCGGCACGGCCCGGCACTGCGCGACTGCCGGGAGGGCTGCGGGGTCAGGCTCACCTTCCCGTGTTCCATTTATGTATGTTTTTTAGTAATTGGCCAATACGGTGTTTATCCTGATAATGTTTTCAGTTATAGAGGGGTGTTTTCAGGCCGTGTTCCTGGAAACGAAACGCAGAACGGGTCGATAAGGTTTGCACATGTGCTTCATGCATGCATCATCGGGAGATCAATATGGTTGCGCTGGTACAGAGATTTGTATCACACCTGTTCTCTGACATCACTTAGAAACAGCTGCTGCTTCTTTCATTGTTTCTCCCCCCCCCCACTTTTTTTTTTTAAAAAAAATTCTTTTTTTAAATGCTAGATACTGGGTTTGGGAGTAAGAACATGTCAGAGACATATTACGTAATCAGAAATTTTTTCTTCTTTCTCTCTGTTTGTGCCAATCTTTATGACTCCCCCACCCCTTTCTGCCTTGCCAACAATCGTATTTAAATTACCGAAAAAACAATAGGGTCAATCGGTAACTGAACTGTCAGGCAGCAGAAGAAAAGAGTGTTGTTTTCAGTCTGACAGGTTCCACAACTTCTTTCTACCAAGAAATATATGAATTTTAATATAGGCTTTTGGGTGTGAATCCAATCTTTGCAGCTGGCCGTGATCTTAGAATAACAGAGCCTTTTTAAAAAAAAGCCTTATATACTTACATCTCAGACTTTCAGAAAGTTCAGATTTGGCTCTCAATTTACATATCTCTGTATCCTACTACTAATATAGCTACAGTTACAGCAAACTCCATCATACAGAACAACTCTGAATAAAATAGCAAAATACGGAGAAGGAGGAAAAATAATCTGCAAGTTTCCTCACCAACACGTACTATTAACACACACTCACACATATAGACACACTCATACATACATGTATGTACACGGAATATTTATTTTGTGATAAGTATTCATGTACTAGTATAACGTTACCTTTTACACCTTTCCCCTCACTCTGTTGCCTAACACGGAGTGCTTGCTTCTACCGGCTCGGAGCACCCGCTTTGATAAGGAGCATGTCTGCAATATTATTTTTTGAGGTTGTGAATGGGACTCCAGGACAAAACTGATTATTTGGAAGGGATTTGAATTTTGATCAAATGAAAACGGGAAGGCCTATCCTGACAATCTAATAATCAAGGGAGCAGAAAAAGACTCGGACACCCTCCTGTGGTTCTGGATGTATGTATACATCATCCCATGCAGTTTCTCACACAAATGGCCTCTCCCACAGAGCAAGTACTCAAATAAAGGTAGAACGTCCTCTTCTGGTAGGAGAGAAGACTTGTTACCTTGTTTTGTTCCCATCTAATTTCATTGATTTTCACAAAAAAGAAGAGCCTGTTTCTGGAAAACAGCAATTTTGTGTAGGCTCCCCTCATTTGCATCGCGGATCTTAGATTTATGGACTTTTCTGAGTACCATTGCATTGTTGCATTTGAAAAGCTTTCCCTCCCCTTTTTTTTAAAGTACAGGAGAAGAAGGAGTATAGTCCTTCAACAACCTTTTCTGTAGAAATTTCATTTGTTGTTTTTCAGCAAAAAGTGTCATAAAAAAATTGTATTGCAAAATTTAATTCCTTGATTTAACCAAGACCTTTTGTGAAGAACAAGCAAACTAGCTCCTGATAGAACTAAGCTCTAAAATATGTGAACTGAATTCTAGTATGACGTATTGGCTGTGTGTGCTATTACACTGAAATTATTCCTGCATATCAGTAGACAATTAAACCTGTGGCGCATGCTGTTGGGGAGTGTTGTACTTATCAGATGAATACAGCTATGTTGAAGAGTTGTTTTTTTGTCTTTTGTTAATTTGACCTAAGAGGTTATGTCTGTTGTCAGGTGATGGACTGGAAAAAGAGGTGGTAGGGATCTTAATAAATAACACTGGTAAAACTGTTCATTCTGGTTCACACTGCAGAAAGGTCATGTAGACAGGTGTCATTCATGTTTTAGGTCAGATAAAATTGATATATATATGTGATAAGAGCCAAACTGACCCCTTCCTTACCTTCTTTTGGTGGTTCAGGAGATAAAAACAGATTAGTGTATCCCCCTGCAGTCTGAAGGATCCTCCTACTGGAAGTCCAAACAGGACAAGCTATCTTAGACACTCCAAAGACCGTCACCTGTCTTGTGCTGGCAGTACCATGGACCACCACTGAGGAACTGCAGCAAGTCTTACTATTCAGTACCCACTGCAAATGGGATATGGTGTGGCAAGACGAGGTTTGATGTGCGAGTGGAATGAAAGCAGGTTATTAAAGAAGTTGCAAAATCTTTCTGGGTTATTGAAAACTTGGGCAAAATTCCAGTAGGAAATGGTTTTGGAAGAAACTCTAAGGAAATTCTTAAAAACATCAACTATCTGAGGAAGTGAAATAAAAAGTTATAAAGGAGTCTACTGATCTATTGCTTTACTGATTTGTTGATGAGCTTCTCCTCTTTATATTTTCAGACAATATTAAACAACTAGAAATACGCAACAGGCCATGGAATTTCTAGGGCAGAAAAATCTCTTGCCTTGTTGGGATTGCAGTGTTTTCAACAGCAACATGATTTCTGACGTAGATTCTAAACAAATATTTGAAAACTTAAAAAAAAAAATAAAAAGGAAAGAAAATATAATTATTGTGGGAAACCTGGTCTTCACAGTTCTTAGAATGTTACTATTGTAGAGAAATGCCAGAAGGACAGCATCACTACTCCTAGACAACCCATTTCCACATAAAGGCTTAAGAAATAGCATGTTAGGAGGGAGCATGGAGATAGCAAAGCTGTCAGGCAGAACAGCCCCTGAAAGGTCATTTCAACCTCTGGCTGTCTTAAGTCATGTGTTAAGTGCAGAATGGCTCTTGCCCAGCTTCCTGACAGGCAAATTGCCTTTTCTGCTTCCACAACTCTGCTAAGTGAAGCTATGTCATTCTTGGTGACAACTTCAAATTTTTAAGTTGTAATTATAGATAAGGAGCATTGTGCTTTAGGAATGGTGGGGTTATGTGTGGGTATTGTGCTTTTAAGGTCTGGAACATCTTGTATGGCAGACTTAAGAGGAATGTCAGTCGGCAATCAGTTGCAGCTGAACAGGACTGGAGCCTAAACCAAAGATAAAGTGAGGACAGACATAGTTTGTAAACAAATACTGTGAAAATTAAGTAATTTTTTGCCATTAATTTGTGTTTCTTCTTGTTAGTTTGATTCTATTAGAGTTAATGTGGAGGGCATATCTGATTATTTGGAAGTGTGGAGTCACATAACTCTCTAAACCAAAAAAAGGCTGTGTTTGACTCTAGGTCCTTATTGGAGCTTAGTCGGAAAAAAAAAAATCACTATTAAGCTGTGACAAGCTGAATGTAGAAAGATGAAAAGGGTAATAAATGGACAATTTCCAGCTCAATGCATATATCTGGTGATGTACTGGATCTTGTTTCTAGACTAAGAGAGTGAGTACTTGAGTACGTCAAAGTTACATCCTTGTTAGAGACAGATCATTAACTTCTTGTTGTGAGGTTTATATTTACTTTATTGCCTATCTAGGAAGAGGATCAATTTTAATGGTATACTTTCAGATATTAATGGAACCAAATGAATTTTACACTGCTGTTTAGTCAGTGACAGCTTACTGAGATGTTATCAAACTTGTTCTACATGGTACCTGTTGGTAAACTCCAAATGCTCGAAATCTCAACTTCTAGTACTGCCTTAAACATACCGGTCAGAAGAGAAATGTAGTAGATATCAGCAAAAATTATGATCTAATGTGGCTAACTGTGAAAAAGAATTTTAGAGAATTTAAGGTTGTGGCTATGATGGAAACAAACAAACAAAAAAAGCTTTTATCCCAGTTGTGGTGAGGTGCTTTATTTTTATGAGTAGAAAAGGAGCATATTTCAGGATCTGGAGCATCATCACATATGTATCACATTCCTTTACAGGTCATCAAAATTTTTGGTCCATTAAAAACCACATTTTTGCTATCACAAAAACAACAGTGAATTTCCAATATTATTTTTTAATAGAAATTGAAACTATTGTGCTACATTAGATACCTGGCTCTGCATGTGCCCCTGTAGACTTGTCCCATGGCAGTACTAGATAGTGGTATCTGTAGACCATCTGAAGTCTTATTTTGAAGTCAGACTTCTATGGAATAAATACAAATAGTAGTTTGTGGTATGGGAAGGATGAAGACCTTCATAATAATTTAGGTATTGCTTTGGGACTTATGGCATAAGTTTCTTTGGAGTGGAGGCCCTGCATGGATCCCTTAGAGATTGTTGACTTCACAGTATGTACTGTGGGAATTGTCTCTCTTTATTAGCACTGAAATTGGCTTATGTCCTCCTAAAACTCCCCTAAGAAGGGCATCTAGTGGTCCCTGTGCCTCCTGTTCTGTCCACCAAAGTGGTTAGTTTACATACACTTACACCCTTGATCATGGCCACAAGTTAAGGATAGAAAGATGTATCTCCAGACTGCCAGTTCTTACAGTACCCTTTATCCCTGGATGTCTGGGAGAAGATGTGTGCCTTCTGTACACCAGGTAGCAAGTTTAGTCACAGGTTTGCAGGGCAGTCCATAATGCATGGATTTGAGCTTCGCTTTCTTGCCTCTCTCCTGACCCTTGCCTGCTCTCATGATCAGCCTAATCAGCTCTGGTTCCTGCTGGTCATCGGTGGGAGGGATATCCATGGGGTCTCAGACTCTGAGAATGTGCTTATCCTTAACAGGTCTTCTTATTGTACAAGACTGTTGTGAGAGCAGGAGGAGTTAAGCATGGAGATCATCTGCATCTCAGATAACAAGGTTTGAGAGGTACAGGGAGGAAAAAGGCTTTAGCCTTCAGATGTACCTATTCTATGTAATTCCAGCTGCTGCTCCAGAAGTGCATGGTAATTTACCTGGTAGTTTTATACAAATAACCTGGATACACTTGGTCTTGACAAATGACATTAAATACAAATCAGGTACAAAACAGCATGCCCAAAGTCATAGGGATAGCCTGTGGAACAGCAGGTGTAAGCCCCAAATCTTAATTAAATCTATCTCTACTGGCTGGTCTTCCTTGCCGCTGTGTTACCTTATCTCATTTATCCATGCAAAAAATCCTTGGATTGGCCCCAAGTTTTAAAATGTGAAATAATAAAGAAAAGTTGATTATTAAAAGAAAAGTTGTTTCATTAATGCGTCATAAAATACAGACATTGATGATTTGGTTGATTTGGTGTCTTTCTTTAATTTATGTCTATTATATTTACCATTGATTTACTTTTTTCTTTTTTTGAAAATGAAAGGATTATGAGGTTTGGTCGTGACGTTTGTCCTACTTTCTTTCATTGCAGGCAATAGAAGGTGACTGTGGTGTATCCCAGAGTCCTTGTTCCTAGCATCTTAGTTCCATCCTAATTGTACAGCCTTAAAAGTGCTTATTTCCAAGACAAAACTCAGTCTGTGTCTAGTGCTTTGCTCACTGACCATGTGCTGCAGAGCTTATGGAACTTTCTGAACATCCTTCATGGTATCCAAAAGGAAGATGAAATTCTGTGATGGTTATGGTGAGAAGGCATCGTGGTATCCTTTCCAGTTTTGTATATGAAAGTCATGTCTGCAAATGGAAAATGTCACAAAATTGTTCTGTCAGAGCACCCAAATGCTTTCTAACCTGAATACTAAAACACTGCTATTTGCTATGTACAGTCATAACCAGCAAATCTGTGAGGCTTGGCAGGTCCCTGCTTCTCTGTAATGACAGTAATGGTTAGATAGAGGATGCCACTGACCAGACTCATGAGTCTTTGTTTCCCATGGTTTCTCACCTCAGTGAGCACCAGTATTGCCAGGTCAAGTGTTCTGAATGTACACGTCACAAGTGTTGATTCAAACAAATCAGCTTAAATAAGTAGTTTTACATTCAGTTATCTTTCCTTTCTACTTTCTGGTTTCTGAGATGGCAATCAGGTTTTTAAGTCTTTCTGTAGAATGACATTTCCAAGTAATTTTTTAAAAATTGAAGCAGATACTCTAATATGATTTCAGGATTCCAGCATGTAGTATTTTAAGAACATCTATGTCTTTGACAGAAACACTAGATTTTCCACCCAGGAAATTTAGGCCATGCTGTCCACAAAAGGTGTGAAAGCACAATAGCAAAAGCAGTCTACTTCATGGAAATGTGAATGTCAGAGAAAGACACTTTTCTTCATGTTTGTTTACAGAAACTCAAGAGGCTTTGATGGACGAGCAGGGGAGAGAAAAGGGAAAGGATAGCATGGGGTAAATAATGGAATAATTAGAACCTCTAGAGAGGACTGAAAAGAATCAATTCAAACTCGCGCTATTAGATTTCATTTGGTATTCATAGTATTTTATCAGAGAAAAAAAATTTAAAGAGTTCTTTGGAGCAAACACATATAAGGGAGGTTTTGAACAATTGAAAATCTGAAGGTGTAGTATTTTAAAACAATGTTCACTAGTCCAAACCGACTTATAGCTACAAAGAATTCACAAAATAAGAGAGACCTCTTGAGGACTAAGAATGAATTCCAATAGCTTGGTTCCTCTTAGATGTCTTTGATGCATGTGTAGTTTACCTCTTGATAAAATAAAAGGGAAAAGAATAAAGGAAATTATTCCTAGGAAGGCCTAAGTCAAAACTGATTTTGCATCTATTAGGTGGAAAGAAAGTCTACACCCCAGTTAGTGCTTTACCCACAAAATTTTGAAGCATGCTTTGGTAGCCTGCTACTAGTAAAACACAAATCCTTAAAAGAATTCATTCTGAAGTATCTCAAAGATGAAGACATAACAAATCTAGACAGAGAGAGAGTAATTTAAGCACCAAACTCTGTATGCTATTTGGCTCAAACCACAATATCCCAAAATTCAATAGTGCAAGTGAAGTAACTGACTCTTTTGAGGAAAATAACAGCATACCAACAGTGCAACTTGCTGTGTCTGGAACCACTTAAAAATGAAATAAAGATACTATTTTTATCCTGTCTTGTTTAAAGATACACATAATTTTTAAGATCTTCTTTAAGCCTCCTAAAAACTTTGTTTTATCTTGCAGCAGGACATTAGCAGGTAATCCTTGTCTTTTTCTAGGCTATTATAAGAGTACAGTATGAGAGTGTTGATTCTATTGAACTTATTAAAAAAAAAAAAAAAAGAAAAAAAAGAAAAAAAGAAAAGAAAACAGAAAAATCTCCAAAATGTACTTGGAGCTTCTCAGAATTAAAATCATATTATTTCCACAGAAAAATGAGATTAAATTCCAGACAAGTTTCAACCCCAAATTAAAAAAAAGTTCCAACTTGACACATAGATGAATGATAGCAGATAAATTATGCCTGAATGTAGGGAGAGAAGCTAGATAGTAGGGATTTATTTGCAAATACTTTCCTGTCTTTATAGTTTTAATATCTTATTTAAAGTGATAGAACGTTTGTGATTCAATTGCAGCAATGTTCTTTCAGCTGCAGAAACAAGATTATCTTCAAATCTGATCTCTCTTCTTGGAGTGTTCCTGTTCAGACATGATGCACATGTAGAGGTGATGCATGTTACTATACCAGGACCCATCACTTTCTCAGTTACATGGTTATTTTATGTGGCCTTATATTTGAGTCATACTTTTCTACAATACTCCCTTCTGTGTGATGTAAATATATTTTCTCTTTTTTATTTCTCTATTATTTTTCAGAGGAGAAGAGACATCATTCAGCACTTTCTCTTTTGTTTTAATATCTTAATAACTAACACTGGTAAAACTTTAATATCTTAAAAACAGTCAAGTTTTCATGTTCCACAAGCAGCAATTTCAGGCTGAGAAAGATTTGTAGGGGGTGATTTGAAGGCTCAGAGTCACAGACAGAGAACAGGACAATATTTAGGGGTTTTATGCTTCTTAAATTGCTCCTGCAAGAAAGAAATAGTGGTGTAAACGAGAGGCTGTACCCTTGTATTTGGAGGAGGGCAATTTGCACTGCAATGAGGCAAAGCACACTGCCTGTTTCTGCCGCTGCTCAGGCTCGTCCTTTCGGCATAACCCTCTAGTGGAACTGGTTGGGATTTCAGCCACTTGTGGAAATGCTTTCCTGAGCGGCGTGCCACCAGGGATGCTGTCCCTTGAGACCACTCTGATAGCACTTGAGCGAGCTCTGGCACCCGGAAAGGCTTTGCAGAAGAACGTGCTTAACATGCAGCAGTCCGGTCCTGCTGTGTCCCTTGAGGAGTGTTCCTATCAAGTCCATGGGAGCTCCAGGTGTATCATGTGTGCTGCCCTTTCCCATATCCTGCTTCATGAGCCCAGCCCAGCTAGCCCCTGTCACACAACAGGGGGATGGTCTGCATTCCCTCATGAAACCTTACCAGCTTAGCTGTTGGTATCTGAGATTTGATGGCAATTTTCCTTTTGTGGAGATGTCAGAAAATAGCGAATTCATTCAACTGAATTCCTTGCAAATAAGTAAATAAAAATCACCTGCAGAGATCCCAAGAAAAAGGAAAAATGGAATTTCTAGAGGTTTTTTTTAGGGAGATGTGTGGTGGGGCATTTCCCTGACAATTCAGATTGCCAGTAGGTACTTATTTTGATCCCTTTCTCCATGAATTTTACTGAATCACATTTTCACACTTTGATGACACCTTGTATTGTTCATGAAATGCCTTCCTTTCCCTAGGTATCTGCTCTAAGGAAAGCTGGAATTTGGTGTACACACATAATGTTGTTTTCAGGAAATAATTATTACCTCTGGCTGGACATGTTAGCTACTACCAGGGTTAAAGGGTTTATTCATCCCATTAGAAATAGCTGGGAAACAAAGAAAGGGGTTTTATTTCTCCTGGGCCTCAGGCAGTTAAGTGTTTTGCAAGAAAACCTTCAGGAATCCACTGCTAAGCAGTAATGTGTTGGATATAAATGGACTAACATTGTATACATAATGTCAATTTGCAAAGAAGACAGATGGATTTGGGGTTAAAATAGAACATAACAGTTGGAAAATCCCTACTGGTCTTTCCTGTGTCATTCTAAGAAACTAGTTTAATTTGTTTTCTTCTAGGTCACTGTAAATTTACACAATATACGATAACGATAATATACCTTCATGTCGTAATCAGAGTGTAATTATGAATTAAATATTTGATCCTGGGCTGTTTTGAAGCGCTGCTGTCTAATACAGAATGTGCACCAGGTAGCTGCAGGGAAAATGCCGTGCAGACACTGGGATTGTCTGTGTGATAACCCAGATGAGGGAGGATGTGCCTGTCTGCTGCGCTGGGGGTGGAAAGGGAGCCTGCTGCTGGGGAGAGGAGGAACGTGCTGTCACATCCCACTGCCATCCAGTTCTGGCAGTGCATGCTGAAAGACTGCACAAACAACTTTTGCCTTGTGACTGTTTTCCTCAGCTACTTGCCAATAGTTGCACAGAAGGGAGTTGGAGAAGTGTGAGTATCTGTGTAGGTAAGGGTCCAAACCAAGTAGGTGGGGGTATGGAGCAGCTTTTCTTTTTGGCCCTGAAGTCAAGATAGACTGTGGCTGTACGAGCAGCTGCTGTGGATACTTTTACTCCTGGACACATACATCAGTGCTAGGTTGTTCTAAAAACACTGGTTGTCTTCTATCCCAAGCTGCTGATGCCCACAGATCTTTTCCCTCTCCTAGGGAGATAATCATTCCAAGGTTATTCAGGGTTTTGCTTCTCAGTCTAACTTAAGTCAGGAATTTTAAATTTCAAGGAATCCTTGAAAGGCAGCTATGAATTTTCTTTTTATCATTCAGGGATTTAGAATGACAGGCTTGGAGTACCTATGCTGTCATCTGCAGAGGTGTAACAATGAAACTTCTGGCATAAGTCACCCATTTTACAGGTGGGTCAGCAATTAAGAAAATGCAAGAAACTTGATCAATGAATAGACTTTACAGATGCAATGCACAGCCAGGCATGACAGTTATAATTAACATTTCAGCATGACCTAGCCACCTATATATTTCATTATGCAGAACTTGTAAAGGGCCTTGTGGAAGCACCATCTGCTGATTCCCAATAAAACTACAAACGCTGTGGAAACTTTCTGCTGCTGGTTCTGTGTTGAAATAGGTTAAGTGCTAAGCTTCCAGCTTGGATCCAGATTTGAATTGAAATGAGTTGTTTATATTCCTCTGTATTTCATGGCATACTTTTCTTTCCTATACAAACTAGTGGAGAAAAACTGCTACAAACTGAACTTCTGTGCTTTCCAGACCATCCCATATAATCTATCTGATAGTTTTAAAAATGACTCTTCATGATACTTATAAACATCCTAGGAGACTCCACTTCTGATTACTTACATGATAATAATCTAAAAGCAAACCACCTAGGTCTAGTACAGGGCCAAGATGCGCTATGCCAGTTGACTACACTAGAGTCAAAAAGCAGTGACTCATTTACAGAACTGTTCTCCATAGTCATTAATAAACCAATGGAAAAAAAAATCGTCAAGGAAATAGTGGTTGAATGGATTTTCATAATCCTTTCTATGTAAAGTGACATGGAATACATTAAACTCAGAAATAGTGGAGGGGATGTGATATTTTCCTGTACTGGAAATCATATTTGAGAATAACCAGGGCATCTTGTCTGCATTATCAGATTTCTTTTTATGTATGAGCAATTCTGCTTCATCTTACAGGATTTCATCTGAAGAGCTCAAGAGAGCAACATGCATTGTGCTTTAAAGTTAATGAGAATACCCTTAAGTAGTGGTGAGAGCCACTTCAAAACACTGCAGAATAATTTTACAGAAGAGGTAAAACATGACTGTCTTCCTCAGATTAGTTGTATAAACAAAGTTTGTGGGACTATTCATGGGAGTAGAGTGAGAAATATTTGACCCATGATCCTACATATCAAATATCTTTATGTATTACTAACAATCTATAAAGTTGAACATAAAAATGTGACTTAATATTGCCAAACTCATGTAACGTGGAACAGGAAGAGAAAGAACAGAGTCTTTCCTATATGGTTTGACAAGACCTTTTTCAATAAACTTGTAAGTGTCCCATGGCCATAGGTGCAGATTATAAATTTATTTGGCGGCAGGTGTTTCCGTGGCTGCAGGGAAACTTCTGCCAACATGTATTCACAGACTGTGTCCACAATATCCACACTAAAAGTATGTGCCAGTGCTTGCAATAGACAGCAAATGGAAGCAAGCTTGTGATGCTGGAATAAATTTTCTATCCACTGAAACTAAAACTGGAATCATAAATACTATAGCTGGAAGATTATATTTGATCTTTGCCACCATTAAGATTCCTATATCAGATGTTCTGCTGCTAATAGTCCTTTCAATATGTAAAAGCATAAAAGGTAGCATTCTTTCTCCCCTTTTTGTTCTTTTTGCTGTCTTTCATACACATGAAGATAAAGGTTAAAAGAACGGAAAAAAAAATCCAGTTCTTTGATTGGGACACAGAAATGATGATTCTGACTGGTCTGGTGCCTGCAGTAGAATATCTCTGACAGAGATCAACCCTACCATAAGTTTCTAAAAGGGATCAAGAGGCCCCAGAGAAGACAAATATGGAATAATATGGCCACAGACAAGACTGTCCATTGGGGTAGTCAGTCAGTGATGAGCCTTGTGTCTGAACTATGCGTTGATGCTCTCACTTTTACAGAGGGGTCTGTCTGCCACAAGTAACTCTGGTGGCTTTGACTTGTCACAGAGTCTAAGGCCTTTGAATCCTTCTAAATTCTTTACCTCATTTTTTACCTTGTAGTAACGACTTTAATACTTAAATAAGCAGGTCTTTTCATCACTTCTAAAAATAACTCCTATTTTTGATAGAAATGTGAATTAGAAACATGTAATCTGCGACCACTGCCATCTAGATTCTTATCTCTGATAATTTCCAGCATTGAATTCTCCAGAAAGGAGTGTGGAGAAAGCTATGATGTATGGCACAAAATGTCTGGAGTATTAGCTGGAAACATTCTGAGCTCTGTGCTTCGGTGATGCTTGTTTGTCACTGTGAACTGCCCAGTGTGGCTGTTTGCCAAGGCAGGGTGGTGGTGATGGAGGGGAGAAGCAGGGGGATCTTCAGCCCTACTTTCTGCACTGGCAGCCAGGGACTGCAGTGCCCAAAGTGTTCCAGTGGCAAGGGAAAAGGTCTCTTCTAAAGACAGCGGTGTTGTCCTCCTTGCCAGCCCATGTTTGTGTCAGAGTAGTGTCTGAAGGTGGCAGGAGGCTTGGGTGCAGCAGGGCTGGGTGAGCCACCTGCATGGAGGCCAGCTTGCTCACAGATCTCTTGCCCTCCTGAGCAAGCAGAGGTTGCTTCCCAGAGATACATGAGCCCTTGAGAAGCCACACTTAGGGCTATGTTATAGGAATATTTCATTTTGAAATGAGTTGCCTTTTAAATGTAATGGTCTTCTTGTTGTTTTATGAGGACAAAGGGTAAATAAGATTATTTTTGTTTGTTATGGAATTGCCTAGTGACCATCTGTGAGCCTCATTATGGCAGCCATGGTTCAAATTTAGAATAATAGCTATCTCCTAATGCTCATATCGCAACATTTAAACAGACCAGACAGATGAAGGGAAAGAAAAGTGGCAGAAAATGCAAACAAATAGGAGTATTCAATTTAAACCCCTAATAAAATTTTATTTTGTGGTGTGTGCTTGTACTATGACTGCTTGTTATATTTATTTCCAGGCTAAATAATCCTAACATTTTAAGACTGTAGGACCCTTCTTGTGGCTCTAACATCCTTATCAGTTGTCTCCAGTCACTTTATATTGCTGTTAAATGTTTCATTAGATGGAGCAATCAGAACAAAACATAATATGCAACTTGAAGACATACCACTTTTTTGCATAAAAACTTTCAGATATTTTCAGTAATATTCCTTATTACTTGCTGACCAAGGCAGTTGGAACAGATGTTTCCCCTGAGCTATACACAATGACATCTAGCTGTTTTTCTTGAGTGTATGAGCAATGCAGAAGTGGTTCAAATTATGCTTGCCATTGTGTATTGCTTCCTGAATTAGTGTTGTAATTTTATTTATTGTCTGCTCATGCTCTGTGAAAAAATCTCATGTTTTCCAAAATGTGCCATGTTAATGGGGATGGTGGAAGTCTTCCCCTCTCTAAGACTGCAAAAATGAACTTTTTTATTGATTAAATGAGTATTTTATTATTCTAATATATATTTTTATTATTATAAGTAGTATTTATTATTAAATTATTATCAAAACTTTCTTTGCTGTATTTTTTGGACAAGGAGACGTTTCCAATAGCTAGGAATGGCTATAGAGAGCCAAGACTTGGGAGGTGTAATTACTGCATACTCCTCATCTTTCAAAGACAAGCTTATCTACAGACTGCCATTCTGCACGAAAATAGCACTTGGGCTTGGAAACCGACTTCTGGAACCTTGCCTGGGTCATCAGCCACACTTTCCATGGTGATTGCTAAGGGTGACTTTCTTCCGGCCCTTTTTAAACAGACATTTTGGATAGTATAAATGTAAATAACTTAATAGACTCCAGCCACCAGTTCCTAAAGCTAATACAACTGTAGCATAGTGTCTGTAAAATAACAACAAAGCAAAGTGCATTCAGTCCTGAAGCTTTTGTCACTCTGTACAGATGTGATTTGAACCTACCCTCACGAACCCCAAATGATGCAGCAAATCAAAACCTCACATGTATTTGTGGTATAGCTGATCTGCAGAGATCAAGAGTGCAGTATAACACATTCATAATCTGTTGTCACAATATCTGCACTCCTAATTACTTAAAAGGATTTTGCTTTTAAGTGGAAGTGATTTATCAAGAAAATGAGTATTGTGGTGTATCTTATGCCTTTTTCTCAAGTAACAGAATCACAAGTTGACTTCTACACCTGCACATACACTTTATTTTATGTTTTGAGGCACAATAAAAAGAAACAATGCTGCAGTGTCACATATTGAGATGCATGGAGCTGGCTTCATGGCAGTACAGACCTGTATGAAATGAGAATGTTTGAGGGCTTTGTGAACTTTTATAGAGGATCAGAAGAAAGCTGTTTGGCACAGGTGTTTCTGTAATTGAGAAACATTGGAAAATTTCAGCATGTTCAAGGGCACTTATGCTGTGGCTACTACAGCTGTTCTAACTCACACTGCAAGGACAATGGTGTTTTAGTGCTAGCGCACTTGATTGTGTAATATAAAACAAGTAGGAAAGGAAATATTAGTTAAACCAAGGTGATTCTCTTTTTTTTTTTTTTTTCCACAGGCCGAAGCAGTGTCATGACAAGGAGACTGGGGTGGAGAATAGCCAGTTATCTTTTAGCATCACTGCTTTCTTCCTGCTGCTCATATTCATGTGCACTTAGTTTCCCCGAGCTAGGAAGGATAAAGCACAAGTGAAGATAGACAAGGGTGGGAATGTTTTGAATCTCTTCCACAACATTGGAATATGGCAGTATAAGTTAGTCTTCTGCTCCTTGGTTTGCAGTTTGTTCTTGTGCTTTTAAAGGATATCTTGAACTGCAGTGGATTGCAGAGAACTAGTTTTTAATCTCTTGAGGTTGTACTGTTTGCATCTGGTGATCTGAATTAATTGAAAAACAGACCATGACATTAACATTGCTATTATCTAACCTTTCTATATATAGAGAAACAGATTTACTTTACATGTAAAATGAATATATAGTCCTTGCCTACATGAGAGTCCAGCCTGTGCTGGAAAATATATTTATGCAAATTGTACTCTGAGCCTTCAGTCTGCTGGTGTGGGTGCTGGCTCAAGGTGATCTCTCTGAGTGGCCAGTCTGATCCTCCATCTAGCTGACTTCTCAGAATATAGTAGATTATTCTGCAGTGTGTTTATTCTGAATGAGGTTGTGCATCTGTAGTCACTTAGGCATTTCCACAGCAGTTCAAGAGAAATTTAACAGCAGGTGGTAGACTTTATTCCTAGTAGGGCAATGAGCAGTGAAGCTACTGAAATATGCTTTCTTACTGAGCAATGTTTTGTGGTTAGACTCCCAAGTGTCTAATAAGTTAGAGACTCATGCCACAACCTTTCCAGGGAGGCTGATAGGAGCTATTTTCTCATTTCAGCTATTTGTTTTCATGAAGCTCCTAAACACTTAACATCTCTGAAAGTAGCTCTGCTCTGCCATGTGACTTAATTAAGTGGGGTGATGGCTTCAAAAGCATTGAAGAGTAAGTGAGAGGGAAATACACAAATGCATAAGCACATGGGCAGACACACATACACAGATTGCTGTGTATGCAATATACACCATAGGCAGCTTAATAAGTCTAAAAAAAAGAAGGCCAAAGTATGAAAAATGAAATGAGGAGCAAAGCTGGTGAAATTAATGGAGTAAATTCTGTAACAAACAAAAAATTTGGTCTGATCTCATTTTCCTGATGCTTATGCTTTGAGTTTGTTTTTTTGTTTGATTAATCTTGATGTGTCTGTAATAATTTCAGTGTCATTCACAATGGTATAAGTGAACAGTCAGTTAAATCCAGAAGGATGAACAGAATGTCTCTTGTGCTGTAGCTGTCAGTGGTGTGACACACAGGAAAGGCACGTTTATGGATGATTTTATTATAAAATTCACAATAATTTTGGAGGCCAAGCCTTTTGCAGGAACTTCAGTGGAATGATGCTTTATGCCAGACACCAAGAGAAAGAAGAACATTTGTTTTCTGAGTGTAACATTCATGCTACTTGCTTACACTTTCATTATTTCTAGAGTGACCCTTGACAGACTTCATACAGTATTTGGAGTTTATATCACCTGGCTTTTATTTCAAAAATTCAATATTTTAGTAATTTATTAATTAGCTAGCCTCCTGAGGGAGAGAAAGATGAAGAGCCATTTTAATGATGATTTCAG
Organism: Cyanistes caeruleus; assembly: GCF_971803275.1. NCBI lineage: Eukaryota > Metazoa > Chordata > Aves > Passeriformes > Paridae > Cyanistes > Cyanistes caeruleus. Next base: position 64,984,615 of record NC_141732.1, read on the forward strand.
GATATAACAAATTGCACTTTAGAAGTACCTTTGTAGTTAGCCTAGACTAGTAGCTAAAACAAGATAGACTGAATTTGAATTGCTAATATGAGGAAAGATCAATATCACCTGCAGCCTCATCAGCTATGCCAAAAAGGTCTTTCCCAGAGATTGTTTTGTTTAATTTGGCTTGAAAATTCTTACTGCTTACAACGTATCTACCAGTTATCATGTGCTTGGAGATTTTATTCCTTTTCAGAGATTTGCAACGTGGTGCTGGTGGAAGAATTCCCATTGTTGATGTTGGTTTCACTAGGAAAAGTTCATGCTGCTAGCATGTTCTGCTTGTTGTGTAGCTACGCGGTGCCTTTAGTGGTCACGCATCACAAGATATTCATGGTACCTCAGTGTTTTTTGAGTTCTATTATATGTTATTATGGGTACAAATGGCTGGATAGTTCTTTCCCCAAAGAGTTTTGAAGTGAGGAAACTCTGAGAGACTGGTTTTTGTCACAGTATTGTCTGTCCTTTAATGTTTCACATTAGATGGCTCCATAAATCTCCTAGAGGAGGGTGATAATATCTTTAGACAACACATAGAAGGTAACATCCATCTTACATTTCTGTCTTATGATTCATACCATTTGTATGTGAAGTTTCAGTGTGGCTGGAGGCTGACAAACATAAAATTAGACTTATTCTAAAATGTTAGTGAGATCTATTAATTATTAAAATCAGACAGAATACTGGTGTGGTTTTTTAATGACCATATATTTATCAAATTTCCTGTATTTTCTTTTAAAAGATCATCACAAGTAAAATTGAAACACCACTTCAAACATAACTTACAATAACTTAACTGAAGTTAATAACAATAGCATATCACTTATTAAGCCTGTAAAAACCACAGCAGACTGGTAATCTTACTGCTGATGAAAAATAGAAATTTTCCATTTCTCCTACTATACTAATAAAGAAGAGTTAAAGACCAGCCATTCCATAAGGGTTGAATATTCTACCCTTTCCCTGATGGGAAAGATGTTATTTTCTATTCTTATTCATTTAGCAGACATGCATGTAAAAAGGCTACAACTTATTTTTTGAAGGTTGGTGCACGCATCTGTTTGTTTAACTGTACTGTACTATTATCCTACAGTTGTCTTCAGAGCATTACATTAAAGCAAAATCAGTCCTGCAAAACCAGCTTACTCCATTTACTTATTTCCTCTCCTCAAGGTTTTTTCATTCCTCTAACTGTCTTCTAGAATTATTGGTTTATTTAAGTTCACTCAAAGTTGAACTTTATTGTCAGATATTTTTGGGCACTCCATGATAAAAGTACCCTGGTGTATTATACATCCAGATGAATATAGAAAGTTAGCATTTTATTTAGTCCTGTGAAATTATGTAGCACCCTGACTATAATAACCACTTGCTAAAAAGAAAAAAGAAAAACAAGAAATAAAAAAAGAAAAAAACCCCAGAAATTGAACTTAGTATCTTAACACACAGTAAAATCAGTGCAAACTGGTCTGTAAGGGGGTTTGTGACGGTTCAGAGATCTATGCTGTAAGATTCCAATCTAGTAAACAGTTATAATAGTACTAAGATATTTGCCCACAGGCCTTTAAAAGACATGTAAATGTAGCTGACCTTCTTGTCTCCTCTTGTATGACCTGACATACAAGGAATATTCTGGAAGAATCAATGAACATTAGTAAAACCAGAGAGCAGAAATCTGACCTCAGAGATGATAAGCACATTGTGAATGCTTTGATAGAAAGACAGGGAGGCACACAGAGTTAACATACAAAGAGTTTCATGGGAGGAAAGCTGCAGGAAAAATTGAAAAGAGAATACAGGAAAGGTAATTAGAAAGAAATGTCAGCATTCACACTGAAGCAAGAGAGAAGGGAGAAGGAGCATATACACGGGGAATGGAAGGCACACTAAATCCTGATGTTATGTGTGCAGCGTTCAAATGAGAATGAACTATGAGTTGAGCATAAAATAGAGCTTGGATTTTCTGGAGTTTCAGCAATACAGCAGAAGTAGGAGGTGCTGGCTGATGTTTTGCCAATGGTGTTTAAACAAACAGGATGAAGCAAAGGAATACAGGAATGAGGCGATTCTGCTATTGGTGTGATTTTTTTTCTTCAGGTGATCTATTGGTAAAACACAGGGCAGAAAAAACTCCAATGACTGTTCGGAGAAAGCTGGCAAAAGAGGAGATGAAGATGTTGTCGTTCAAAAAACCAGATGATTGGAGGGCAAGTGATGCAATATTACAAACCTCTTACTCATCCATGAAAGAGCAAAGGTGAAGGGGGATCTGTAAGGAACAAGGCATGGCTGAAATCAATGTTTCTGAAAGAACAGTGAAGAGACAAATGACTGAAGCTTTGCCCTTATAACAAAACATACTGCAATTAATGGTGTGAATTGAGGTCTGAAAAGGAATACTGAGAGGCTGCAAATTTCTTTTCATACATTAATTTGTCTCAAGCTGCTGGATCTCAGGTTGTGCTGAGACATCCAGGTTCATCTTGACCAAACATGGATAAGAAGTAACTGTAACAATGCCAAACATCGGTTCTAAGTCAGAGATTTGCATTCCCTTTTCATTCAAACTAATTGAGAGTGGTTTACTAATGTCAGTGGTTTAGTTACAGAGTATCAGGTCTGCATGGAAGGAGAATGGACAAAGCTTGAGATTGTTCAAAGCCTGTCATGCTTTAAGGCAGGTCTTGATGCTTAGGTGTGTCTTGTTAGTGTAATTTTGCAGTAATAATTGAATTACATGCTTTGCTGTCACAAACTTTGAATTTATATTTGATTAGAAATTACCAAATACCAGTGTGTCACTTCCCAAGTTGCAAAAAGCTTTTCCTATTTCCAGTGGGAAAATATTTTAAGTGGAAATTAGCAAAAATGAGAGGAGAAGCAGGGAGAAAATATGCAGAAGTAAGTCACAAAGGGGGTACCAGCCATACAGCCACAAAAATAAATCTGTCCATAGCAGATTACCAGGGTCCTGCCTTCTTTTTTAAGGCAAAAAAGAATAATATTACACAACATATTTGTTTTCACATTTTTAATTAAATTTTGTAGAAATGGAAAAATAATTTATTTTATGGAACTACTATCAGTCTGTAACCCAAAACTTCTTTCAATATTTAAATGTTTTAATATAAACCATTCATTCTGGACTAAGTAAAAAAATATGTCCAAAATGGAAATAATCCAGATAATATGGTCTGCTTTCTTTTACAAGCCTCAAATAGCTTCCATTTTGCTAACAGTTTTATATCTGTATAAATGTAGGTAGGAAATGTTTGTAACATAAAGATGTATGGCCAGTTTTTATAATACTGAATGAATTGTATGCCAGCAGTGTTAGGCGTATTATACCTCAGTTTGACTGACTTGTCAAACACGTGGTGTTTATTTCTTTGCAGAATCATCAGAGCATTGCAAAAAACCTTCTTCTGAAAGCCATTGAGGACTACTTTGTCATCAGACCAGTTGGATCTCATTTGGGGTGCTTGTCATCAGCTCTCTGCAATAGTTTATTTTGTTGTCACAAGCACAGGCAACCTTTTCTGAGGTTTGGCCTTTAGCTGATTGTGTAGGATTCTCTGCTAATCCAGTAGAGGATTGTGAGAGAGCTGATCTGAATGGGTAAGCAAATAAAGATTTGTATTGAGGGGAACATCAAAAGTTAAGGACATGCTAGACACAATTTCGCAAAACTTTTAAATGCCATTCTTTGGAACATCTCAGATCACAAGTCAACATTTAAAAAAAATAAAAAATCAGCCCACACAACATTGTCTTATTTGGAATTTAGTTCCACTGAAACACACAATACTGTTTGTACAGCAAATTGAAAGTGCTGTAGATCTGGTGGGAACTGTGCAATCATCTACGTATCATCTTATAAGGTCTTTAAATTTGCTCTCATAGCTCTTGTGGGTGACACAATTGTAACTAATTTCATGTGGATTCACATTGAAAAACATGCCTGGAGACCTGAATATATTGTTTCCTGTTTCAGAAAGAGGACTTCCTTCTCTAAGCGCAAACGGTATTTTTGTATTTTAAATCACATACCTGACTTTCTGGTCAGACATGGTGAATGTACCAAATGAATAGTTGAAGTAGGCACTTTTTATTTAAGAGAGCAGCTATTGTCTGTTTGTCATCCATTTCCCAGGCACATGCAAGGCCTGACAGTACTCAGTGTTGTCCCAAAATATTATTTTCTTGTATGATTGATTGTCTTGATTATCTGTATCCCTACACTGGATACTAAGATCATCCAAAAAATTAATTGTTCAGAGATTGCAGGAACCAGTGTTGCTCCATAGTGCAAAATATCACACTACATAAGGAACTCTACATGAAAAAACACACCTTGTTTAGGTAGGAGAAGGCAAACAAGTGTTTGGCTACATGAGAAGAAAAAAGTGTTTAAAAATTTGTCTACAGAAGGAGCAGTCTGACTGCAGTCTTGACTGACTCTGGAGTCTCAGATAGTGATCACCACCAGACAGGACCTCCACCTAGTGTGGCATAGTCCATGCAAGTCGCAACACCAGGAACAGAAGGGCCATCTAACCCAGATCAAGGGCTGTGACAAATGGTTTTTAGTGATGCTAAGTAGTTCTGAGACCAGGACGTGTTCAGCTGTTAGTGCTGTCTTCCATCTTTTTCCCTTGTTCTTCAAACATTTTATTTTCTGCAAAACCCAAATACATCCAATCACAAATGCTAAACTACCTCTTTGTGGTCTATTCCCAACTTACTTTAAAGGTGAGGAAAAGGTAACTTCCTCACATATCTGATTGGAACAGAATGTGTGGGGGCAACAGGCAATCTGGGTGGATACAGGTTATGTTCTATCCAGTACCTTTGTTAAAATCAGTTTAGAGACACAACTCCTCTACAGGAAACAATTTTCTACTGTTTAACTTACAGTTGCAAAATCTTCTGAAAACTCCAGCAAAAATCTCTATTATAAATAATTTAATGTGTAAATCATAATATTATGAAATTTCTGTGCTTGAAATACAGCAGTTGTTTAGGGACATCTGTTTAGAAACACCTTTTGTCTTTAAACTTCAATGATTTTGTCAAACACATGTCTTTAACTGCTGCATTATCTTCAAAAGTTTTTGTTCTTCCTTGCCTATGTTTTCAGTGAGGGAGGGCAGGAAGTCAGAAGTGATTCATACCATTTTGGGACGTGCTGCTTTTCCTGACAACATTGATTACAAAGCTGAGCCCACTTGTTAGCAAGAACAACACAGAGGATGTTTTCAGATTCGTCCTCTTATTAATCATTTCTTAGTTCTTGTAAATAATCTGCGCAAGTACATCCTTAATACGTCATTTGCACTCTAATGAATAGAGTGCAGCAGGGGTAGCTCAGCTTTGAGAAATGTAGCCCAGAAATTTTTATGTGTGTTTTCTCACCATTGTGGCCCTTTTTATTTCCATTCTATTTAATTTGTCTGAGGCAATAGTTTTGAATTTTATAGCCTTGATTCCAAACACTTATTTTTTGCAGCTATTTTAAAATATATTTCCACCCCCCCCCCCCAAAAAAGGGTTTATTCAGAGAAGTAGGCTTTTAAAAATCTGGAAACATGAATAAAAAGAAAGCTATTAAACAATGTGTGTCTGGGTTTCCACTGATATTTTTACTGCAATTATAGAAAACACTGGTATTTTAATGAGGTTTTTTCCATCCATTTGCTTCTTCAGCTTGATTTTTTCAGTAAAGATATAAATCCTGCATTTATGATATCAGATTTTTTTGCCATGGAATGTAATGTACTATCACAAACACACTGTTATGATTACATGACAATTTCAAATCCGACAATATAATACATTCCAAGTCAGAAAACATGCCTTTAAATCAAGAATACATAAATAGGAGTAATAAATCATTCTTTCCAAGTGCTGAGCACCAATGTGATTTTACACAGACATAGAATGCAAAAATTTTTTACCTTTACAGAACTCCCAACCTGGTGCAGACAGAGACATCGTAAAGGACACTTGTAATATGCCTGTCAGGGATTTAGACAGGAACCAGTGGTGAGACTGACAGCTGTTGCCTGTGTGTTGGAAGAAAGGGCTGGTGAAAAATAGACAAAAAAGATTTTTGGGAGTCACTGGACTTAGAGGTACTCTTATGCACTCCAGAAGCAAGATGAGTTAAGATAAAATAGGGTGAGTTCATATTTACAAAGCTACTCCTTCAACATGAGCAGGCGACTGGACTATGGAATGTACTTCAAGGGAGTTAGGGAGTGCAGTAAAGCAATTGGAGGAGTCTGGGCAGGGCAGAAAGCACAGAGGGAGAATCAGTGGATATTAGTGTAGGGGTGTAACCACAGCTCTATTGTGCAAAATTTGAAGGGCTGACTGTGCCCTGGCACAAAAGGGATAGTGAGGAATTCAAAGGGATGAGCACTGTTTGCTTGAGTAGTGAGAATAGGAACTGAGTCTGAGCAAACCAAAACAAAGTGAAGGAGGCTAAGGTAAAATATTATGAGGTTAGTGACTAAGGCACAAGTAAGGCTTTTTGTGGCAGAAATGAGAACAAAGGAGCACAAAAGAAAAACAACAGGATTTTCCAGGAGTTTGATTATGAAGTGGTTTCAGGCAGAAACAACGAAAACATGAAAACTCTCATTCAGATACAGAGCTACAAATCTATAAGCTTATTCAAGGTTTGGAATCCTGCCGGGGAATGCAAAGGAGAGGAAAAATGCGAAGATGTTGAAAGCAGCGGATGGAAAACAAAGACAGGCTGCATTTAGATGATAACCAGGAAATAATCAGGGAATTATCAGTGTGGTAATGGAGAAAAATGGAAATGCTGGAAAACTAGGGAAGGAGATACCTGAACATCAGGAAGATGAGCTGTGGATCCAGCCACCCTTCCACAGATAGATCCTGATGTCTGTACTGTTTTCTAGGCTCTGCTTTTCTTATTGTAGCAAGTCCTGGAACTCCCTTGGGGAACAGAATTCTGAACAAATGAGTTAAAAATTTGCCAAGGACTGACATAACTGAAAATAGAAGGTGTCAGGACAGTGCTGCACATACACACTGCACACATGTTACACACACATACACATTCCAGGGAATGGGCTCTTTCTTCCCTTCTTTTCCTAAGTAGGTTATAACTAGGTTTTCTCTGTGGCAGACATTTTCCACCTTAGTGCCAGGCAACTTTTATTAGTGCAGAATGATGAAAACATTAGCTAATACTTTTTAAGCAGACAACCCAGAAATGTGTAGCTGTTTAGCAGGGATAAACCAGGCTATTCCTGATTAAAGCCTCTAACTTGATTCAAAGCATACAGCCCACTTCAGAGTGTCAGCCTTTCCCTAGATTCACATGGCAGTGGCACTGCCATGGACATATGGGGACAGCTTTCGCTGACATGAGCTATTGATTCACCAGCTTTAGCTGAAGCTGTGCTAAGTCATAACAGAAAAAGATCAGATCTGCCCTAACTATCCATTTATGGATTTCTCTGGTGAGACACTGTATATGCTGCCTCCAGCTAGGAGTTCTTGCTGTGGGTTCAGCACAGACAGTGTTCATTTCTTGTAATGCAGCCTCAAAGAGCTAGCCTGAAAACTTACTGGAAAAGATGCACAGAATTAACTTGCTTATCCTTTTCTCCAAGCATAGTTAATGCATGAAAAAGAGTTATGTGCTTTATCAATAAAAAAATGCAGACATAAAATTTTGTAGGGCTATTGAGACACCTCTGTAATAACTTTTTTATTTTTTTAAAAATCATTCATTGTACTTGATCTCATGTTAGCAACACATTCAAATGCTGGCAGAAATTATTATTAATTCCTTTGGTGTTTTTGTAACAATGTAAACCATGATGAATTAATTTGGTACCAATATGGATGTCATAAGTACTTTATCAGATTTCCAACTCAATTCATGACTAATTATCTTACCATTATTTTAAGGAGTTACCCAGATGTGCTTATGATAGAATTAAGGTAAACAATGACTGATGCTCAGACATTATGATTAGAGCAGCTCTACACAATTTGACAAAATTTCATGTGCCTTTCAATATAAAGCACCTGCCAAGCCACATGTGCACCAGATTTCTCAAATTCCTTGTCACTCATTAATACAGATGTAAACCATATTTTAAAAGTCAATGTGTAGAATGGAGACTTTTTTCAAAAGGCAGGCAGGTTTTCTCTTCAAAACCCACAATCTCTGTAAGTAAAATTTTAGTGACCAGCTTGTCTGCTAGTTAAAATACTGCAGTCATGTGGTCTACAGTTTTTTTATACTCAATTCAGTATGCTATGTCAACGTAGAAGTAGCGTGCCTAAAAATGTGTTTTCACAAAATGGTACAATTTAGGTTTGAGAAAGACTTTTTTATCTCAGACTTTCCAATTTCTTACCATTGTCAGGTTGTTTCCTATTTCAAGGTAAGTAGGTTTTATTAGTGTTTTTTCACTATTCCTGAAAACCTTCAAGGAACCTAACTACTTCTCCAGGGGAGCTATTCCAAAATCTAATATGTCAAAATGTCAGTTAATTCAATCTAATTACAGCATATTTGGTGTTTACATCTTTGGACATTTGAAGCAATTTACCATGGCTGTTCCACTTCTTACTTCTGCAGACAAGTGGCTTGGAATTTTAATAAATTATTTAATAGATACCAGATAACTTGGTTTGCAAACTATCTGGGGAGTATCCGATACCTTTTGCTAACTACATATTTGGGTTCTGTGATCGAAGAATGTCGCGGCAGTAAGGGAAGACTACAAGGGGGTGGAATGGCTGGTTTGCTACATTTGAAAGAGTGTATCCAGTTAATTTAAGATTGAAGAGGACAAAAGGCTTCTTTGTTTACTTTGGGCTTCGGTCTTGGATTTCAAAGGTGCAGAGGTGTACACACTGTGGACTGTCTAACTTGAAAGGACTGAACACAGCCATATAAAAACCTGGCCATCGTTTTCATTTTGAGCTGTACCACAATTTCTTTTACTATGAGTCAGAGATAGGATTTAAGCAATTAATTTAAGAAATAAAAGTGAGATAAGAAAAAGCTCGTCTTGCTAATAGAGACTGTCATCTAATAGAGATCAGTCATCTGTGGGAGCTCATGATGACCCAGACAACATTCATATTTCAACATGTACTCTTTTCGCTTGCAAAATTAGGGTTACATAATTTTTTGTTCCTGAAGTCTTTAGGTACATATTTTATCTGTACTTATAATACCCGTAAGTCACTTTTCCCCTTTGACTACACCTTCTACAGAACCACAAATCTACATAATTGTTTGGCATTTTGTTGATTGAGTGTGTAGGGTTGAGAATACGACAAATTAAGCCGATACTAACTTCAGTGCTCTGTTCTATTTTTTTAGTAGTATCTAGGACTTATGTGGCACTCATACTAATATTTCAGTTGTGCCTGTGTACTTTAATGTTTTGAAAACCCTTTGTCTGCTCTTTTAAAAGCCTAAAAAATTTAGAAAATCAAGTCACAACTTAATTAGAGTTAATAGTATTTTTTAAAATATTAATATGTTTTGTTTTCTTTCACAGACTGTCTTCTTCTTTTTCTCTTTCTTAGTCTTTACAAAGACAAACTGAAGTAACCATATCTAACAGGAATCAAGATTGTTCTCACATTCTTGCTTCATGTGTTCTTTCCTGTTAAAGTACTTCTGCAGCATCTGAGTTTATTGAATGAAGCAGATAAATATTTATGAATATCTAAGTGATCCATAAGTTAATTCTTCATATTTTAGCTTTTTAATGCAACAATTTAGATTATTAGATGTAAAAATGCTATTAATACTATGAAAATGCATCAGTTTTCAAATTACTGTGTTACTATGCCATGGGAAGGGAATTGTAATTGAATGTTGCTATTCCATTTTCATGAACCATGAGTCTGCTACAAAACTTTTTCTAGACAATGATTTTTTCAACAAATTGTCCCCCAAACCAGACCTCTGTAGGCAGACTGGAAAAAGGAATATAAAACTAACAATGTTGTACCATTCCATGAAATGAGACTATTTTATAAGAAGTTTTGTGACCTAGAAAGAACTTAAAAGAAATACAACCAAATGTCTTGAAAAACAAAATCCTTCTTTACTCTGAGTGCTAGCAGTAAGGAATTGACAGTTTATTTTTTATTTACTATGTCTTTTATTCAACCACTTAATGTTAAAAGACAAGGAAATTCTGTAATGGAAGTTATGTCAATGTTGTTGGTTCTGGACTTAATGCTCCTCTCACTGGAGCAAAATATATGCCTTGTATATTTTACTTCTGTGTAGCCACTGTTGGGATTTTTACCAGAGTAAGCATGAAGAGCATTTGGCTATTTGCTTTCAATAACTTTGTCAACACAGAACATTGAATTTTACCTCTTGTATTTGTCTCTGGTGCTCGATGCAGTCCTGGGGAGTTGTTTTCTCCTTGCTCCTTTCTACAGAGAGAGTCTATCATTGGACTGAATTGTTAAAATGTGGTTTTGAGGTTTAGAATGGTGCCTACTTGTGGCTGTCCACCTGTAGTCCCCCGTCTCCTCATGATCCGGATGTCCACTTGGCCTATGAATTTCTGAGAAATGGTAGTGCCTGGACACGCAATACTTGGCTATATGCTTGCTACTGCTCTTCTAAGCAGGATTACACAAACCTAATACCCTGGGTTTTTACGCTGACTCTGCTGCCTCAGGGCTACAGGTCAGGTGGCCAGGTTTCATAGTTCCTTTACATCATGTTGTATCTCTCTTCTCAGTCATTTTCTTAGTCTGTCCCTACTTTTTAATAAGTAAATGCTGTAAACTTCTTTAAAATTGGAGATTGTACATTTCTAAATAATACAAATGGTCCTAATGCCATTTTCTCACTGCAGCGTTTCCCACTGCAGCCGTTCCTTAGCTTGTAATCAAAGTTTGTAAGGGCTAGGGTATGTATTGTGCCCTGATGGAATGTGGTGCTAATAAACCACCAAGGAATGGGATGTGTTGGTACTTGCCCCGCTCCTGATGTTTTAAATGCTAACAGCCTCTGAGGCCATTCACTGTCCCATCAGACTGAGAATTGGACGTGGAATATTTTGTTGATCCCTTGACTCTTGAAAATCCTGATTAGCTGAAATCAAGAAAACAGAATCCTGTCTAGATTTATGGTTAATACTTCAAAAAACTTAGATCTGGTCACTTGCTAGGAATTCTAGTACTATTATACAATACTGCTTTCTCATCAGGCACCTTTCAAACCAGTCCAGGAGGAAGACCATCATGATGTTCTCAAAGGTCACTCCTAGAGTTTGTGATGAGGTGTGGAAAGTTAAAGCAAATAGAAGCATTGGAAAATCCAAATTCTCCCCTCTGAGGGTTACAGATGTACTAGAAAGATAAGGAATGCCTTACTACAGTCCTCTGCCTGGATCAGTGCCATTTGAGGTGGCTGTCTGCCAATGAGTTCTGTGATCTTTTGATTTTCTTCTCAGTGTGAACCATCTGCTCTTTGAGTCCTTGCTACAGCTCAACATTTTTTAGAAAGTTCGAAGTTGGCTACACTTTTCTCAGCCTCCCTTATTTTCCAGGAAACGCTCTAACACACAAAACCCAGATTGCTGATTACTTCTTGATTTCTCTTTACTACTGAATGATGAGACCATTTGTTATTGATTTTCCTAATGAACACAGACAATTTGTCACTGATGAGCTGAGGTATTTTCCCTCCTTCTTTCAAGTTTTTCTCTAAGCCCTTCCTGGGAAATTTCCAGATGCTGCTATAATTCCTTTTGTGAGGTTTCAGCCTCTGACTTGAAAGCATCTTTGGCTATCTTGGACTTTAGCATGCTTGACAGGAATCTCAGTTAACAATTTCTTACCCTGGGAAAATCCTTGATTTCCTCTTCAAATAGGATCTCACTACTAACACAGTTTTTACTGTTTTTATAGAGTAGGTAACTACTCTTTGTAGTTGTTCAGACTGATTCTGTTTTAAGTACAGATATGTAATATAACAATGTACTTTTTGATGTGATGCTCTTTATTTACAAGATGTACAAAAACTTTTCAGATTCCAGGAAAGGTCACGCAAGAGAAGGCATTACAATGTTCACAGATGCAAGTGTTTTTTCCAGCCAGTGGTCTGTCCCCCAGATTCTATGGGCTGGCTTTCTTTCAAAGCCAAAGGCTTGATGTCTTTTTGGCTTCTTTGCTGGCATTTGCCTATTTCTGTCCATGAACATCCAAACTTTTGCTAAATGGTATGTATATTGACTTTATAGACATTTTCCAGAAAAAGTTCTTCACCATCTAACTCAGTTTCTTATTCAACTTGCATACGGCTAGAGGTTTGGGTAGTGAATCACAAGTTTCATCTGTTTTATATGCATTGCACTAAGGAGGACTGCTGTGGGAAATGGAAAAGTAGAAACTTCTACAGATGCTGAAAGGTTCAATCTGCAGCCTTAGAAAGAGCTTGGGTTAATGTAATGGTAAAGGTACACAGACATACAGTAGAAACATTATAAACTTATGTTCCTATAATTTTAAGAATACGTCTTGAGTAAGTAAGAAATTTTATTAGGTAAAATAGTGCGAGGTTTGAGCTGTAGTAATGTGACTTACAGAATAGGCAAGGGATTTAGAAGCTATAATAGAGGTGTGTGTATGAGTACGTGACCTGTCACCTTAGTGGCTAAAAGACAGAGGCAGTGCAGCAAAACTAAGCAAAGGTGATAGATTAATAAGTAGAAACAAGTTTCGTGTCAACTGTCTATTGGACAAAAATGTTATATATTGCTATGTGAAGAAGAAGCCCCTGACTAACTTGAGCTATGGTTGACTTGTTTCTTCTCTCCAAATCTCACTCCTTCAAGACTGACATCTTGTCTGGCCTTCTTGAGCAATAAATCATCTCAAATAGTATGGTGGTCCCATCCCTCGTTTTTCATCTCGACAGACTACAGTGGCTTCTTCTGTTTCCCTTATATAAGGGAAACATCACCAGTGTTGTCTCACTCAGCCCTCATATGCTAAAATGGTTTGACATTTAGAGAAAAAAAGTGGAAAAACATCCATGGAAGTGAGGGCTCTGAGAGAAGCTGCTGGGAGTTTCTTCTCTGCTTGAGATAGGCCAATAGCTGGCCAGTTTTAAGAACTGATAGCATTTTGGACGACTGAAAAGCAAGATCACCTTTGTGAATACCACCTTTTAAACCCAAACCTGGGAACTGCTTGTTCTCTTTGGTTTCTGGCCTTGAAAGGTAACAGAGCTCCACTGCGGCTGGTCCCGGCTCCCCTGCGGCCTGTCTGGCCTGAGGGGAGAGGCTGAGCCGGACTCCAGCGGCTCCCGGGCAGGGGATGGAGACTCAGGGAATTCCCCCAGCCCCAGGCTGGGCCAGGCTCTGCAGTGGCTCCTGGCCCTGGGCTGGGGCAGGCCGCTGCTGCTTCCTCCTTGGCCCACACAGACAGCTCCAGACTGAAAATCTGGAAAATCCACTTCTTTCCAGCCGAGCTGAAATCTGACACCATGGATACCTGCCGTGGTTTGAGCCAGATTTTAACCCTTTCACACCCGGATGAGATCTGCAGATTTAATCCCTTTCCAGAGAGAGGAAAGTGAGAGTGATCAACATGTAAAGAGACAACATAAAACATCGAAGTCAGTAAGAGAAAAGAAGTCAAGCCTCAGATGGAAGGAGAATGGGGAGATGCTTTAATAAACTGAAATATTCTTTTGGTTAGGCCATGGAGATGGACAATAGTGTTCTGAAAAAATCCTTTAATTCATGAAAGAGTATTTGGGGGAAATGAAGTATTTCAATGTGTAGATCTGAGCAAAGGTATCCATTGATAAGCTAAGGAAATGGTGGAGTAACTGTGATCCCATGAGGTGCTTGAACAAAGAGAGAGAAATGAGAGTTGATAAAGACCCTTGGCCCCCAGGGAGAAAAAGAGAAAACCTCTGTTCCCAGAGATGATCACAGAGACAGATGAAGAGAACCTTTGCTTTTGAAAAACTCATCCTTAAAATAATACCCCTTGAGTTCATGGCCCATGAGCACACCTCAGGGTGATGTAAAAATGGGAGGAGAGCATGATGGCAGAGTTTTTTCCAGGTGGCTGCCAAACATAGGACTTAAAAGCCATGACAAAACTGTTTTCTTGTGGAGAATTCTCCATGGAATGACAAGGGAAAACTTATCTCTCTAGAGTTGACTGATGAAGACTATTGTAAAGACTGATGAAAAGATTATTGTCTAGTTGGTACTGCTTTAACATCCCAAGTTTTGTCTCTACGTTGTCAATTGGGCAAGGGAAAGGTTGGGTGGTGGGGAGGAAAGTTTTCTGGAGGTTTTATTCTGGTTTCTTATTCTTGTAGTTCTATTAATAAACTTTCATTATTCCCTTTAAGTTTTGAGCCTAATCCATACCTCACAGCAAGAAATAAATAAGTATTCTGGTGATTTTTAGCTAGTGCTTGAAAACTGCCGCACCTCACCACAATAGTAAGTTTATGTCTAAGGTGGGATGCAACAGATCACAGCTGCATAGTCTGTCACAGAACTGCAACACAATTTAGATTATGCCTTAATGCATTTTCATCCTAGTGGTTTTCTCAACAGCAGTCCTCAGGAAAGGAGCTCTGTGGCATCCAGTGAGTTGAAGTTCGTCTTTTACTTGTTCTGCAAGACATGGACACAAACGGACACAACTGTTTCCTGTTCAGCCAATTCTTTGATCAACAAAACATGAGATTACCAATAAATGCAGCTTCACACTGTGTTCTCATCATATCCTGTGCCAGTAAGTTATTGTGTTGGCTGTAGTTGGCAAAGTCTTGAGAGAAATAGACTTGTCCTCTGTAGCAGGAAATGAGGGGCTGCTCTGTGACCAGCTGGTTCCAGTGGACCCATGGCAAGACAGGGCTGAGCCCACCAGCATGTCTGGGAAACAGAACCAGTGTGTGTGAGCAAAAGAGGAGCAAACAAAAGTGAGAAACAGTAGGTGCAGAAAATACATTTCTCCTGTATGTGAAAACAAATGATTACTGTAGGAAGGTCCTGGACAGAACACAGAATCTAACTGCGGTCAGACTGTGGAAATATAGACATACAGACATCTTTATCCTTTTCTAACTTATCTTGTAGTTACAATCAGTAAAAATGAATTCAGAATGTTACATGCCAAAGGTTTAGATATGACACAGAATAGACTGAATTTAACACATGCTTAATTTAAAAATAAATTTTACAATAAAAATGCTATTTATTGATCAATAGTCATGTGAAATGACCCCTTCCAAATAAGATCACATATTTATTGATTTTTTTTGAAAGCTGTATTATTAAGTGTTAGTTACTGTATGAAAACATTTATATTATTTCTCAAAGAAGCTTTATGTGTCATCCTTGAAGCTTTATAGAAACAGCGTTCCTGTTTTCTCTTCCTGAAAATACACACAGACACAGAGACACACACACACTTATTTGTGATGTTTACCTCCAATCCCCATATCACTTGGCTCTCACTATAAAGAATTAAATTGCACAAGTTCAGTGGGAACCTAAATGAACTCTCCTTGCAGATGGAATAGTTCTGAGAATGTCTTTATCTTTGAGCTGGGACACCATGTAATTCTTTTAAATTTAAATCTGTTTATTTTGCCTTAACTATTCTGGAACTTTTGTTCTGGCTGAAAGCAAATCAACACCATTTAGTCATTTTTATTTTTTTATTTAATTTTCTGATAGACTTGTAATAATACAGAAAAGACTTTTCAAAAATCTGTTTATTATTATAAATTCACTCTAATTCCTGCTATACAGGAGATGGATCTTAGTGTCTCAAAATACAAAAACTTTCTAAACATCTCAGGGATTTAAAGGAATTAACATTGCTTTTGAAAATACCTAGCCAGCTTTTCTATACAAAGAAAACAAAAATAAACAAAGTGCTTTAGGAAGCCTGTAATAATGAAAAACTTGTCACAAATTTGTTCTTCCTTTATACAGGCTTTACTCTAATTCTTGTTTCTAAAAAACTGCTGAAAGAATAACACGGAAAATATTTTTTGTTACCTTAGCAAACTCAAAACTTCTACAGATTGTGGCACAATGTAAGGCATGAGAGAGCACTTCAGTTCTGCTGTCCCTTTTGCTGCTGCTAGGCTGCTTCCTGACTATTTTTCCCAACTCACCTTTCAAGCATTGTGGTGCCACAATTGCTTGTTTGTCCATATAGTACACCTATCCAGGTCAAGTATGATTCAGTCTTCGCAGTGTGTAACACAAACACAACCAAATAATGGCAGATAATTTAAAGAGTCACTCCAGTGATGAGACAGAAATAAGCTCCTGTATTTTTCATCAAGACTTGTGATTAGAGAAATGATAAGTCTGCTGGTTTTTCAGTTTCATGACGGATTGAGATAAATATTTTCATTTGTATTACACAAGTTTTGAGTTAAAGAAGAATCCTAGAGTGAAAAAAAATTTAGTTTAATTTTAATAATATATCTTAATTAAAATCCTCATGACCAATTCATATAATGATAGTTTCTAGGTAAAAGTTAAGAACACATTTTCGACTAACAGATGTAAACACTTTATGATTTTTATGTCAGAGGTCCTCTGAATTCTGTGCATGTAGTGCAGAAAAGCATATCCTTTTAGCCTGCAGTTTTGTGAGAATTTTACAGATTTTTCAGGTTTTGACAAGGAAATTATAACCACACCACTTGATTTGGTGGGATAATTTTAAATATAGATTCAATATAAGTTGCACCAGGAGGTGTCAAGGTCTTTGAATATTAATGATTTGATCTATTATTGCTTAGTATTGTTGTATGGTCCTCAGACAATTTCACAGCAGCTGTGTGATTTTTTTTTTAAATTCAGAAATTTTAGGAAAGAATTTTTATATTTCTCATAGTTAGCTGTGCATTACTCCTAAAGCATCTCTAATGTTCATGGAGTAAGGTGATTTTCAATATGGGAAATGGCAAAAGAATCAGCTTTTAGCATTGAAAACAGTAATCCACTACAGACATAATTAATAGAAGACTATAGATGTATTAACACCATGTTAGATACCTTTTTATTCAAGAGAAAGTAAGTAGATAATGCCATGAACTCCGATGTATCCCAGTTAAATAGCTTATGCTGAAGATGGTATCTGTAAAAAAATAAGTAAAACATTCAGCATTTGAAAAGAATTTGAGAATAATTTACCCTAAAATTGAAGAAAAAGCTTACCCCAAATAGGCACTTCTATTAGTTCAGAGTTTATCAAGACAGTGTCTTCATCTCTGATGTGGTTGGAAATACAATTAATTAAAAATAATATATAAATTAAGTAAATGAGGGTTTTTTTTTTTCATATACATAAAAAACCCAAGCAGGTAGTTCACAAAATCCTATTATAACTGGAACATACATAAAAAATCTGACAATGTTGTGGATAATATAACAACAGTTTTTCCATCACTGTTGTGGGGCATTAATATATTCCCTAAATGTTCTGCAAATTTCCCAGGTGTCTGACTTTATTTGTCTACATCTGCCAACAGACAGGCCAAGGTACCTAGGCATTCCCACCCAAACCTGAGTGAATATATAGCCAGTAGATTTTGTGTTTCATAGATTTTCTTGTGGATTTCTCCCCACCACTTCTTCAGGACTTTGATCATGACTCAACAGATCCTATTTGTGACCACCACTTCAACCAAGATTGTGAAGCAACCAAGTCTTGTTGGTGAGCCTACAAGTGTGAGATCTTCATACTCTTATCCTTTCTCTCTCTCTTTTTTCCCTTGTGCATGTTCTTGTGTGGTGTTGTTGCCCTTTCATATTGCAATGCTTTAATGTTTTTATAGCACTATAGATAATAGCAAATTTAACAGCTACATACCTCCTTTCCTTTGCAATCAAATTTTTCTGTAATAAACTTACATGTATATATTTACAAACATCAATCACATAGGCTCATTCACTCTAATCCAACCCAAGGTATCTATTATCAAGAACCTGACTTGCCCCTGTCTTTGGTGGCTTATAACATTTTATTGGTGTTGTGGAACAGGATCTCCCTGGACGTGATGGAGTGATTGGTGTGGCCCAAATATATTTTAGGATTTTCTCCTGGTAATTATTCTAAGAAACCCCGAGGGGATGGTGGAGAATGGACATTGACCCTCTGTTGGTTGCTGGAAGATATTCTTGCTAAGGGTGAGTCAGGTGGTGGCTGTCGCCTCACTGAGAAATTATAGCAATAATTTTTCTCCTCTTTCTGTTACCTGGGCACATCAGGCCTACTGAAAGGTTTTACTCAATAACCTGGTCCTGTTGAAAGGTTCTCCCCAGGAGAGAGTCAAGCTGACACTCAGAGGGTTAACAGGGAGAAAGACATTGGCTCTAGGTGGGTTAATGACAGATTCAAAAGGAATGATTTCCCAGGATGAGTCAAATGGGAATTTTTTCCTCAGAACATTTTTTTGTTCAGAATTACTTGTACATGCTGTTTTGGTGGTTGCCTTTAAATCAGTGTGGAAAGAGAGACTGGCTGTTCAGAAATCCACATATGATATGATAAGAACTTTATGAGAGTCAAAGAAAGCATTGCAGGAGCAATTAGAGAAAGAATGTTTACAGTTAGTTGTGGAGCATGTATCAGTTTGAGTGGAAAAGAAAATGAATATGTTCCTTCATCTGTCTCTCCTGGAGGCAAAAAAGCTAGAAACAAAAATTTGTGAACTACAGGACATCAATTTGAGCTGCCCTGGACTAGTGGGCATTAATATATGCTTGAACCAAACAAATTGGAAGACCTTAGGCAAAGATATCAGGAGGACCAAGTAATGCATGTGTCCCTTCATTAAAACTGAAACTACTAATGATGGCTGTGGGAAGCTCAGCAAACTACCACATGGATTATCCTGTACAAGGGAGAAGCTCTTGCCAAACTTCAGGAAAAATACAGATGAAGGGCTGATGAATCAGATTTAATATGTGTGAAGGGTCTCCCTAATCAGATTCTCTTGAGTGAGGCTGAAGCAAGAGGTTACTGGGGACCAAGGGCCTTCCTGACTGAATTGTGTGGACCCTTCAGAAAAGGGAGATCCTCACAGTTAAAACCCTCATGACTGATGCATTGCATAAACTGTACAAAAGACTGTATGTCTCCAATTAATGCACACACAGCTATTGGACCTGCAGTGACATTTGTCTATGGAATTTGAGGCAGATCCACAGAGGTTTCCTGTCTTGGTCTGAGGTTTGCCTGATGCATTAAGAGTCCATGCTAAACAGTTACAAGAGTGCATTATGGCAGTCCCTAGGCCTAGAAGAAGGGGTGCACCACTAGGAATAACCTGGTTACAGGCAGCCCAAGAATTAGCAACTACTGCTCAACAAGTGGGGGTCTCTGGTACAGGTGGTCCTAAGCCAAAGGAGGCTTAGGATATGAGGATGCTAGAGCAGGTCCAAAAACCTTCCCTGACAGGTAATTACAGACAAAATGTAACCACTAATGGGCAGAGATACAGTTTGTGGGTGGAGGGTGTTGTGAAAGGAATTCCTCAAGAAGTAATGGACAAAGTACCCAGCACTATTCTGTAAGGCTTGATAAAGAATTGGGATAAGATCATGTGGGTGACCCCCCTCAGGAGTCAAACACTGTGGTCCCCTCAGTATCTCCAGAAACTGAACTTACCAATTTAACCAGTTCCAAGACAGTGGATGAGTTCATCAGTGGATGAGCTGAGGAGTGCTTGGATTTATATGAGAAGGCTCATAGAAAACAACCAGGGACATAGAGTAATCATGTTTTCCCTAGTCCCTTTCTAATCCTTGGCTACTTTGGTGGTAGATACTGGAGCACAAATGTCAGCACTTCATATTGAAGCTGTCACTCATGACATTAAACCAGACAAGATAAAGGTAAGGGTAACTAATGCTTCTGGTAAATTCCAACTCCGGAGAACAGCTCAGGTGAAATGCTGGGGATGATGCAGCAACAGAAACTGTCATGACTGTGCAGCCACTACTGGCTAACATCTTAAAGTTGGATCTATTAAAGGGACATGCCTGGACAGATGTTAGAGGGAGAGAACGGGTGTTTGGCCTCCCATCTCCCTCTGTTCCTCTTTTGTAGAATGATGTGGGTCTGCCTCTTAACATAAGAAATGTGAAACCCTGCCCCACTCCCTTTAGGAGCATGTGAAGAAATTGCTCCAGTAACTGCAGAATTGCAGGAGGAAGGGGTAGTTGTCCCCGTACACTCACCATATAACTCTCCTGTATGGCCTGTCCATAAACCTGATGGAAGTTGTAGCTGAAGTTTGATTACCAATGACTCAGTATTAACACTGGTGCTTTAACAGCTGCTGTACCTGACATAGCCAAATTGATTGCCACAATTTAGGAATGCGTCCATTCAATCCTAGGGACTATTGATATGAAAGATGTTTTTTGTGGTTCCTTTGCCAGAGGCAGACAGAGATAGTTTTGGTTTTGCCTAGGAGGGCAATCAGCATCCCTTTACTCAGCTCCCTCAAGTATCCCAACATTCACCTACTTTGGCCCATCATGCACTAGCATGGGAGTTGGCACAGATGTCCATGAAGGAGAAACTAAAGTATACATTGATGATATAATCGTGGGAGGCTCTGATGTCACCACAGAGGGCCAGACTCAGACAAATATTATCACCCTCATGGAGAGTCTGGGACTTCAAATTTGCAGAGAAAACATACAGCTTTATTCCCCTGGGGTTAAATTACTAGTTGTATGATGAAAAGGAGGAGCAGTGTGTATTCCCTCTGAAACTACTACCCTGGAGCAAGTAAAGATGTCTGTGAATAAAAAAGAGCTCTAGAATGTTTTGGGTTTAATCGTTTTTGGGAGAAAACATGATCCAGACCTCTCCATTATTGCTTGCCCCCTTTATGATCTAATACAGAAAAGAGTAGTTTGGAACTGGACCCCCCATGCATGAGGAAGCCCCAAAACTACTAATTAGAAGACAGTGTACATAAACCTTTGGGGTCAATACCTCCCACAGACCCACTGCAAATTGAATGGGGATTTGCAATCTTTTGGCTACCCATACATATGTGGCAGCAAGGACCTGAAAGTCCCACCCATCCTATTGGGTTTTATCTTTAGCTTTAAAGATGCTCAGAAGCTATATTCTGCATGGGAAAAAGAGCCTGTTTGTGGTTTGCTTAGCCATGCAGGAAGAAAAAAGCCAAGAATTTGACAACAGCTGATAATTTTGTGAGGGTCTTCTTAAGTTCTCAAACCAGTGCTCTCTGGAACTCCTCCCTCCCTCCCTCCCTCCCTCCCTCCCTCCCTCCCTCCCTCCCTCCCTCCCTCCCTCCCTCCCTCCCTCCCTCCCTCCCTCCCTCCCTCCCTCCCTCCCTCCCTCCCTCCCTCCCTCCCTCCCTCCCTCCCTCCCTCCCTCCCTCCTTCCTGAGGGATAACTTAGACGGACACAGTCTGGAAACAGTATGCATAAATTGATTATTGTTGTCGCTCTCACAAAGTAACTGAGGGAGCCCCAAAGACATTCCAAATACAAGAAAAATCTGCTAAACAACCTGACTTGTCCCCTGCTCCTTCCTGCATAAAACCTGCTCCTCCTTTTTAACCTCACCTAAAGGGTGTTTGGTTTACAGATGCATTCGTCAGATGAGGGGTAAAATTGTGAAAACACTGAGCAGTGGTTCTACAAGTTGATTTGGGGAACAGCGTGGTGACAGAAGAAGGGAGTGCCCAGGTGGGGGATTTATAGCAATATAGAGTGTATTTACCAGGGAATCAGACACTGAGGAAGTAATCTACATTTAAAAATATTCTTATGCAGTATTCAAAAGATGCATAGAATGGGTCCCTTTTAGGGAGCAGAATCATTATGAAGTAAATTGAGTATCCTTGTGGCAGTGAGAAAAATCGGAAGAAATCCTGAATATTGTCAGACAAAAAAACCTTCCATGGGGTAGGTTCCTGCACACCAGACATGGAATAATACTACATACCTGTTGAATAATGAGGTAGATTCACTGACATAATTAACTAGGGTAGCAACAGGGGGAGAAAAGGAAAAGTGTGAGCTTCTGTTGGGATGGTTACATGTAAAAAAAGGCCATTCAAGAAACCAAGATCTATTTAAAGAAGCAATCACTAGAGGGTGGCCAGTGACTAGGGAACTATGCAGCACAGTGATGTCTGCTTGTAGCCTGTGCCACACGAGGCTGAGTGATCATTATCCACTGAAGAATCCACCACTGCACCTGACACAGAACAAGAGCTTGGCAGGTAGACTACTTTGTTTGCTTCCAAATTGCTAACAGAAAACAATACATACTGTTTGGGGTAGAGATAACATCAGGACTAATTCTGGCTTAAGATGTTCAAGAAGCTATGATGAAAAAATACTGCAAAACCCCTAAAGTTAAGGTACAGTTGGCTGCCCAAACCAAAGTCTATCCAATCAGATGATGGAAACCATTTCACTGCTGGGGTGATATAGGAGTTGGCCTGAGAGGAAGGAATTCAGTAGCCTTTCCACACTCTGTATTATCCACAAGCAAAAGGTATTGTGGAAGGTACCAATGTGCTCCTAAAGCAAACTAAAAAGCCTCATAATTCTGTATCGGCCTTCAGAGTTTCCAGTGCAGTAAACAAAATTACAAGTTAATGTTTGGTTGTCCCTGAACTACAGCATTCTTTCCTGAATCTCACACTATTGTACTGGGCTAAAAGGAAGATAAATGTCCTATAAATGCACCCAATTATCCAGGCCAACCTGTACTAGTGAACCTACCCTCCATGCGACTGGTGGCACACACTCCAGAACTCTAAAATTCCTGGCCAACCTTTATGCATGGGTAGATGCTGATGCACATAGAAAGCACAATCATATCAACACTTGACAGATTTTTTCTTCTTTTTACTCTTTAATGAAGGCCACAGCTTTTCTTAACTGATTTTATTGGAATGTGGGCAGTTTTTCTAGAAGGACTGGATCATCCCTCCTGGAACTGAGTGACGAAGAACATAGGCAATTCCTAAGCCAGGCACATATCACTGAATCCCACCCAGTTCTAAGAACATTAATAGAACAGGAAGCAAAGACTGCTTTTGTGGTATTTCAGTATGACACATTGCATCATTATGACTGAGTCACAAATGGCAAATGTTTAATTCTGCCTTGCAAAAATCTGCTTTCCAGTTTAGCATTGGTTTAGATAACTTTCCAAATTATTTATTTAATTATTTACTGCTTAATTTTCTGAATGAGTAAAGCAGAGGTGGAAATCTCACAGCTGATATCAGCAGTGACATTTTATGAGCTATTAAACTTAAAATGCACAGTGCATGTGCTTCAAATGTTTTTCCAAACCCTCTCTTGAAGGTAAGGTGGTGATTGGACGATGGGCACAGCACCACAAGGTGTCTGATGGTGACAGCCCTTCCCTGTGCTATACAGCACACAATGTGTTGTGTTGTCATGCTGTCTTCTGCCTTTGATCTGCCCTGAAACATGAAATTCTTTATGGAGAACAACCAGATGCATCATCCAGCCTCCAGATCTGGATCTGTAAAATTCTTAATTAGGTCAAAATATTCCTTTGTATTAGCCCTGTGTGATGCATCACTCACTGACGCAGATAGGTGCTGCATATTTTAAATGTCTGTATCCAGTGAGTGAGGACTGAAGGAAGAACCCCTTTGCTCTGGCTACTTTCTTTAGCAGATACATGGGCTGCTGTATGACACAAATTGACTGACTCAGCTGTTGTTTGACTTTGCATTGACCCTTTAGTTCTTAGTTTGGATAAAATAGTTAATAACTAAAACATATCTGAAGTTTGTTTGCTAACTATTATTTTGCCAAAACTTACAGTACTTAGAAGCTATGAACCATTTTATTTAAAGAGACGGATACAATTATACTACCAAAACTAGTAGTGAAAGGTCCTTCTTTCACAATCTGTAAAAGCTTTTTCCCTGGTTTTGAGTGAAATTGAAACCGGAATAACAGTAATTTCTTTGCTGCAGTTTTCTTTAGGTTTCTTATGTGAATTTCAGTAGTTTCTTCCTGTTGAAACTGTTGAATGGAGAGACTGATGCTAGATAGAGATTAGGTGCTAGCTTTTTTTCCTACATGGGAATGGCAGGTAAGAGAAACCCACACTGCCAGGTGGCACATGAATGGGAATGGGTGAACTGGTTTTGTCAGACAACTAGACAAGAGGGTAATTATCAAATGGGGGAAATCATATCTCTTAGCATCAATGAGTAGCACATAATGGAATCCACCTGTCTCAAAGGGGAAAAAGTATCTTAGCTTAGGAATTATTAGGCCTGTTGAGAGAGCTTTAAACTAGATTTTAAGGGGAATAGAGACATAATCAGTCTTGAAAGAGATAATGTGTGGGAAGGGGAGGACTACTGTGACCACCCAAGTAACAAAAGGAGACTTATGATGGAATACCTTGAGCAAACACAAGCAAGGGTGTAACCACAAGATAGGACTATGGAGCATCTCTTTAGACCGCTTCTGATATACTGACATAATCAAATATCTCTGAAAATTACTTGTACAGCATATGGAAGATGAGGAACAGACAAGATGAACTAAAGATCTGTGCACAGTCACAGGATTTTTATCTCATTCCAATTGCAGAGACATGGTGGGATAGCTCACATGACTGGAATGTTGTCAGGAAGAGCTACACCCTGTTTAGGAGAGACAGACGAGGAAGGTGTGGTGGTGGAGTTGCCTTTAATACGAATCAACACTTGGAATGTCTTGGGGTGGATGATGAGTGCATCAAGAACTTATGGGTTAAGATAGAAGGGCAGACTAATAAACACCTCACTGTTGTGGGTGTTTGCTGCAGCCTACCTGATCAGGAGGAGGAAGTGGATGAGGCCTTCTAGAGGCAACTAGAAGGAACCTCCAAATCAGAGGCCCTGTTTTTTGTGAGGGACTTTAACTATCCTGACATCATCCTGATGATTCCTGTGTGTCCCTTCCAACTCAGAATATTCTGTGGTTCTGTGATATCTGCTGGAGAAGCGACACAGTGAAACAGAAACAGTCCAGGAGGTTCCTGGAAAGTACTCATGACAATCTCCTGTATCAGGCAGTGGAGTCTCACAAGAAATGGTGTGCTGTTTGACTTTGTGCTGACAAACAGGTGAGGCCTTGTTGGAGATGTGAAGCCTTGGCTGTAGAGACCATGAGATTGTGGAGTTCAGTACTGGGTGAGGAGGGAGCAGAGCAACAAGTAAAATCATAACTGTGGACTTCAGGAGAGCTACATTTAACCTATTCAGGGATCTTCTTGGAACAATCCCATGGAAACAGGCTCCTGCAAGGGAGAAGAGTACAAGAGTGGCAAGTTGCCACTGAGATTAGCTCAGTTGATTAGAGCACGGTGTTGATAATGCCAGGGTTGTCAGTTCAATCCCATATGGGCCATTCACTTAGGAGCTGGACTTAATGATCCTTGTGGGTCCCTTCCAACTCAGAAGATTCTGTGATTCTATGATATTCAAGGATTACTTCCTCCAGGCTCAAGAACAATGCATTCCAATGAGAAAGAAATTGGGCCAAAGAGGCGGGAAACCTCCATGGATGAATAGAGAGCTCCAGTCATTACTCAAGTATAAGCAAGAAATACAAAGGAGATGGAAGTGGGATCAAGCCACTCAAATGAATGTAGGAGATCATGTCAGAGTAAGTAGAAGTGAGACAAGGAAGACGAAATCCCATTTAGAGTAAATCTGTCCAAGGATGTCAAGGACAAGAAGAAGGACAATAAGGACATCTTCAATGCATCAATAAAAAAAGAAAACCAAAAGATAATGTGGGCTCATTACTAAATGGAGGGAGGACCATAGTAGCAGAGGATGACGAGAAGGCAGAGTTACAAAATACCTTCTTTGCATCAGTCACCCCTGGCAAGACCAGCCCTGCTCAGGGATCAGGGGGGTATCTCTGACCCCTGAGTCCAAGGTAACAGAATATTGAAGGCTGTCCCTGCGTCCAGGAGTATGGGGTTAAAGAACACCTGGGCAAACATGACATAAGTGCATGGGTACTAACCAGTTACATCTACGAGTGCTGAGAGCTGGTGGACACCACAGCAAGGCCATTCACAATCATCTTTCAAAGGCTGTGGCAATTAGGAGAAGTTCTTGAGGACTGGAAGAAAGCAAACATGACCCAGGTCTCCAAAAAGGTCAAGAAGGAGGACCCGGGGAACTACCAGCCACACTTCAACCCCTGGAGAGGGGATGAACACACTAATTCTGGAGGCCATCTCTATCCACATGGAAGGCAAGAAGCTGATCAGGAGTAGTCAGCATGGATTCACCAAATGTAAGTTATGTTTGATTGACTTTATTGCCTTCTACAATGAAACTACTTGGATGGATGACAGGAGAGCAGCAGATGCTGTTTACTTTGATTTCTGCAAGGCTTTTGACACTGTCTCTCACATCCTCATAGAAGAACACAGGAGGTGTGGACTGGGTGAGAGGACAGTGCAGTGGATTGAGAACTTCTTTAATGACAGATCTCAGAGGGCTGTAATAAGAGACACAGACCCTAGTTTGAGGCATGTCACTAATGGTGCCCCATAAAGTTTAATACTTACCCCAGGATTGTTTAATTTGTTCATCCATGGTTTGGAGGAAGGGGCAGGCGCCTCAGCAGGTTTGCTAATGATACAAAGCTGGGAGAACTGACCAATACCATGCAGTGCTGTGCAACCCTTTGAAAGGACCTTGACAGACTGGAGAGTTGGGCTGAGAAAAACAATCTGAAATTCAATAAGGGCAAACATAGGGCCCTGCACCTGAGGAGGAGCTATCCCCTGCACCAGTACAGGCTGGGGCCTGACCTGTTGCTAAGCATCTCTGCAGAGAAGGACCTGGAGGTCCTGGAGAACAACAAGATGTCCATGAGCTGACAGTGTGTCACTGTGGCCAAGAAGGCCAACAGAATCCTGTAGTACATTAGGTCAAGAGAGATGATCCTGCCCACCCACTCAACCCTAGTGAGGCTGCAGTCAGGAATAATCTGTCCAGTTCTGGGCTCCTCAGCGCAACAGAGACATAGAGTTCCTGGAGTGAGTCCAGATGAGAGCAATAGAGATGATCAAGGGACTGGAGCATTGCTCTCATGAAGAAAGGCTGAGAGAATTGTTGTTCTGTTCAGCCCTGAGAAGAGGTAGCTGAACAGGGATCTCATGAAGATCTGTCTGTATCTGAAGGAAAGGTGTCAAGATAATGGAGCCAGGCTTTTTTTGGTGGTCTCAACCAATAAGACAAGAGGCAACATGCAGAAACAGATGCACAGGGCTTTCCACTTAAACATGAGGAGGAACTGCTTTACAGTATGGATGACTAAGCATTGGAACAGACTGCCCAGAAAAATTGTGGAGTCTCCCTCACTAGAGATACTCAAGAACCATCCAGATGCAGACCTGTGAATGTGCTGTGGGATGGCCCTGCTTGAGCAGGATGGTTGGACTAGGCTGGATTTACTGTGGTCCTTTTCAATCTCATCCATTCTGTGATTCTGTGGTAACTTCTCCTGAAACAAGAACTGCCCACACCTGTAGGATTATGGATTTTCCTTCAGCAAAGACAAAATACACAGTGAAGCTGTCTTTCCCTCAGAAGACTCACCCAAACCAATACCAATATTTGCATCTTTTAAGTCTTTAACTGGCTGTTAAAGGTCTCATGGCTGCTGCTCTGGACTCTTGAAAAAAAATACATTTTCTGTGTATTGACACACTCACAAAATGTAGGATGCAAATCCTTCCATACTTTCCTTACCAGAGGCTTACTTGAAGCTGCCAGACTTAGGGGTTACTTCATTCAACCTATGCCCTCCAGAAGCCTGTGGTGTCACCTCTTCACTGAAACTGTGAACAGCAGCATGACTAGTTATGTGAATCATAACAGTGTGACTTAAAAAGGTGTATTCTCATTGTATCAGCAAATGCTGTGGATGACTTTAAAGTATGGTCATAGGTAGGCTTAGATTGCCAATTTATTTCATAAAAAGTAACAATGTTTTATGTTCATCATCCAAAATCTGCAGAAGCTTATGTGAATGTGTTGAAAGAAATGCAGCTACCAAGCACCCATTAATTCCCCATGGCTGCCTTGATTGCTGTACAGACCACTGCAAAGCACTCAATATCAGCTGACACTCCACAGCGTGTATGAGACAGAGACAGCCTCAGTGGGAAAGATACAAGGGATCCTACCTCAGGGATAGAAAACATAAATTTTTAACCTGCATGGACTCCTACCCTTTTGCCTGAGTATTTGTCCCTCATTGATTTCAGGAGAAATTAGGTGCTTAGGTATCTGTTTGTGTTTCAGGAGTTAAAATATTGAAGAAGAAGGAAAAAGCTTCTTATCCCAAAGTGATGAGCAGGTTGCCCAGCTTGCTGGGAAGGATCCTCAGATAACAGTAAAACTTCATGTAAATGAGAGGATCTTCTTGTTGAATATGGCTACAGAGTCAGGGCCTCTGAGGGGGAAGAGCTGCAGGAAAGCACTGGATGCACTACAGACAGGGAATCCTACTCTCAGCTGCCAAAACTGCAAATCTGGAAGTATTATTTGTGACTCAGAATTGCTCATTATCCAAGCATTCTTCTCATGTGCTGCATATACTCCTAGGGTGGAGGTTTTAAAGTGGGGAGAGGGAGAACTGAGCATTTCCTGGGATTCGTTGGAAATAAAAGGTTATTACAGTTTTTATTTATTGCTCTTGAATAATACATATTTAGTGAAAAGTTAGCCCTGAAAACATGATAAATGCAAGCAAGATATAAAAAAAATAATAAAGGAGAAGGAACAGCTGAAAACAGTGTAGGTCATTGCAGCTGTGTTGGAATCAGAATGGTTCTGTCATGGACTAATGAAAGATATGTGAATAATTCATTTCATATTTATCTACTTTAAGGTCATGTACAACATCTATTATCATAACATTTGAGTGTCTCACAGTCTCTGTTGTTATCTTCACATTTCCCTTGTCAGATCCTATTATTTCCATTGTACAGCTGAGCAATCCAATCAGCCAGCAAACCAGAGAGGATTTACCCTGCTTTTATGCCATTTACAGCACCTAAGTCAGACACTCAGCCCTTGTGAGGAGTGCCTGTACTCAGGAGGGAATGTCAGGTCTTGCCAGAAGGTGCCTGAGTACCTGACTTTTATCAACATACAGGAGGGCTCTAAGTGCTACGAGTTGGATGAGATGAAAGTGAATCTGGGATTTGCCCACAATCTGACAAGATGCTTGAAGCAGGCCATGAAAACATGCAGCCTCCTAGTTCCATATCACTGATCTGGCTGCTTCTGCTAGCTGTTTTCTGAGAAAATTTATGCTTGTTTTATAAAGCTCAGGACAATCTATGTGTATTACCAACCTGCCCAGATGCCTTTGAGTTGGCACTGATACATGTTTAGAAGATAATAAACTATTTTCCAGCCAGCAGACTGTATGCTGTATGCTGTAATATGTTATCCAGTACAGTCCAGCATCTCACTGCAGCTGGAAGTCTATTACTGGCTTGCTTACAGTGTGTCTTTTTAAAGGCAGATAAACTGTAGGCTGCTCAGATTTTATAAACATGTTTTCTTCTTCCCAGCTGAAATAAAAGCTGGCCAAAATTCAGCCTTACAGAGACACCAGTTTAAGTCCAAAGTAAGTCTTTAAGTTATGTTATTTAAGATTTGCATGCATGTAGTCAGGAGCAGAATTTGAATTGTTATGTTTAATCTAGCTTGACTCCTTTTAATTCTTTCCTGGTGGGAGGATATTAAAGCTTTCAAGAGTCAGTCTTTGTTCCAGTTTGTTGGTGTACTCATGGCAGGTTTATAATTTTTATGTTTCATCAAATTGGAACGACAACCACATGCTGTAGGATTTTTCCCCTCATTACACAAACCTTCACTATGTACTCGGCTGAGCAAATATCTAGATGATCTTGTATCAGGTGAATAAAACTTCATGAGTTTAAGTCCCAGCTTGATTAGATTGATTCAAACCCCACTTTTCCTGTTCATTCATTCTGGCTTCAATATTGCTTGAGACTCCAAAATTCTTATGAGTCTTATGAGGCTGGACTTCTTCTACTCACTCCTTGTATTGCTGATTTTTGGCGTATTAAAATTTTATTTTGAAAATAAAAATACTTTGCATTAATATGCCTCTTAAATTTTTACTATTCTTAGTTTAGGTTTTAAGCAACTTGCCCAAGGCAACAGAAGGAACTAGAGACACGCCTGGATTAGACACAAAGTCTTTCTGGCTCATTGACTTAAGCTCACACCTTTAGACAAGGCTTTTCTTTCCAGGACAATAAAATTCCTCTTTCAGGAATTTCTAATACTCTTTAAGTTTTAGAAAATAAGTCCAGTAGGTAAACTTCTAAAAAATGTGAGTTGAACTCCTTGAGATCTGACTTCGAATTTCCCAGGAGAAGGCAGAGATCAGCATAATTTTTTCCTGCCCAGCACTTAGTTCTAATTTAATTTCTTTCTCTTTATATTGTCATCCTTGTTTTATGTGATGCAGAAAGATGTGATATGAATATTTGATTGATTTTGCACAACTGTTGCCATTTTCACTATTCATCATCTATATCATCATCACTATTAAGACTGTGTTACTTATTTCTATTCTGAGTTCTTTCTGTCTCCTTATGCAGCCTTTTAGACTAGTATCTATTTAACTGAGAATCTAATGGTTGGTAGTATGTTATGGATATGATTAGACTGATTCTTAATTTTCTTTTGGTTAAGCTGAACAGTTAAGCAGGGTTTATACCCTCCCACAGTGTAAAGAAAATTTCCAAACTACCTATTTATTCTCAAGGGTCCTTCTGCAATCTTATGTGGAGTATCCACCTATTTTCACAATTATGTACACTGGAAAAGACAGAGTGGGTGGGTGGAAACTGACCAAAGGGGAGCTCATTCAAGAGCTCTGTATGTCAGTGATGAGAGACAGTCACTTTGAGGACAGAATTAATTTTCCAGATTTCAGAAGTCTGCCCTAAAAGAATCGTACCATAAAAATGCTAATTTCTTGCTCTTACTATAAGGAAACCCATGGTGAACAATTCTATGTGGATTACCTGATTTAGGTGGTATTAATCCTACTTAATATTCCAAAAACCAGGCAGACTCTTTTCAGAAGAAATAAAACAATTTCCTGGAGGAGATTCCTTTAGTAAGAAATACAAGGGTTAATTTACTATTCATTGGTGTGGTGGGGGAGCTCAGCCCATGGTTTGTGAGGTGTTTGCAGCCTTGGGGGGTAAATTCAGTTTGTGGCCCTTCAGTGCATTCTCTGGGACAACTTCAGAGCTAATTGCAGGCTGGGCAAGTTGTGCTGGCAGGAGAGCAGCGTGCCCCCCAGTGCTGCCTCTCTGGGCAGCCCAGGAGCCGTGGAGCCCTTTGGCATGAGACACGTAGCCAGACTTAACCAGGGAGACGTAGAAGCTGAGTGCTGCCATGAGTGAGTGCCTCGCAGCTCTACTGCAGGTACACTTGCCCAGCACTCCAAATTCTCGTGTGTTCTTGTCTCAACCTCCTTGCTGTGCACATGCACGCTCATCCCAGACTTTTGGCAGGTAAGGCAGCTGTAGTAGTGTTTCTTTTCTGTCATCCTCAAAAGGTATGCAGCCTGCCCAAGCATGTAGCTTGGTTGCTGTTGTCTATCCAACAGCTGATTTTCTTCCAAGACCACAGAGTATATTTTCTAAGTTGCTGCTTACCAAGCCTTCATCCTCTTTAAATATGGCCTCTGTTCTTCTCACACATGCTTGATTTTGTATTTGTATACATACAGTTTTCTAGCCCATGAAGTACCAAATAACTCAGATTTTACTTGCATCAGTGTTTTCTCTCTTTTCTGTCTTCTATCACTGCTCCAAAATTTGCATGGGCTGTAAATTTTAATGGTAGGAATTTTGTGTTTCACTTCAGGTTATGGATACAAGGCCAAATAGAGAGGAACAAAGAACAGGCTGTAGAACAACGTTAGAAGGATTCTCTGATTACAGCTGTAGGTTAAGGCTTATCAGTCAGGGTAATTTAACATGTATAGACCACACCTACTTGGAATCATAGAATCATTAAGGCTGGAAAAAACCTCTAAGACTATCAACCATTAACTCTGCACTGCCAAGTTCACCAGTAAACCATGGCTCTTTGCACCAAAGCCACAAGTTTTTCAATCCCAGCATTGGCTGGGATGGTGATTTTCCTACCTTCCTTGGATACAGGGTCCAACATGTTTTTATGAAGAAATTTTTCCTGATGTCCAATCTATACCTCCCCTGGTGCAAGTGAGGCCATTTCCTCTTGTCCTATCTCTTTATTACTTGGGAGAAGACACTGACCCCCACCTGACCACACTCTCCTTTCAGGCAGTTGTGGAAATTGATAAGGTCAACCCTGAGCCTCTTTTTCTCCAGGCTAAACACCCCCAGCTCCCTCAGCTGCTCCTCACAGCACTTGTGCTCCAGAGCCTGCCCCAGCTCCCCTGCCCTTCTCTGGACTCACTCCAGCCCCTCAGTGTCTTTTCTGCAGTCAGGGCCCAGAACTGGACACAGCACTCCAGGTGTGGCCTCACCAGTGCCCAGGACAGGGGGACAATCCCTGCCCTGCTCCTGCTGGCCAGCTATTGCTGAGCCAGGCCAGGATGCCATTGGCCTTCTTGGCCAGCTGGGCACAGCCTGGCTCATGTTCAGCTGCTGCCACCAGCACCCCCAGCTCCTTTCCAGCCACTCTGCCCCAGCCTGTGGCACTGCCTGGGGTCTGGCCATCGAGGCAGTCTTTTACCCCGTGAATAATGCACATGTCCAGGCCATGAGAAGCTAGTTTCTCCTAGAAAGTGCTGTGGGGAACAATGTTAAAGGCTTTACTGAAGTACAGATAGATGACATTCACAGCCTTTCCCTCATCCACTTTCCCACATTTCATCCCATTCCATAAGTGATTCAGCTTGTCACAGGAGATAAGGTTGTTTAGGCCCGATCTGCCTTTCCTGTACTCATCATGGCTAGGCCTGATCCCCTAGTTGTCCTGACATGCCATGTGGTGGCACTCACAATGATCTGCTCCATAACTTTTCTGTGCACTGAGGCCAGACTGACTGGTTTGAAGTTCCCCAGGCCCTCCTTCCAAACTGTCTTCCAGATGTATTTGTATTCTCAACCACAAGTTTATGTAGCAGCCTATCAAACCCCTCTCAGAATGATCACATAGACTTCCTAAGTTTTAAACAATTGCTTGTGAAAGGAAAGTAGGCAGACATACAAAATATTCACATTTTCTTATAATTTCTTTGATTTGAAAGAAAAAACTGTTCAGTAGCTTTTAGCAGACAAATTACCTTTTCTTTAACAATCAAATTAATAGCATCTGTGGCTATTAAAAATCCAGGTAATGGAACTGATGGTTTGATTTCCACAGTCTGGCTGGCACAGTCATTAAAAAGTAAGGAGTAAAACTGTAGTGGTAAACACAACTTTGCTTCATCTGTGATAGCTTGAGTCATCTGGTTCACCAAGATTATATATTTGAACCCTTCCATCTGTACTATTTTACCTTCTGTTTGCATTAATAGAGCTGCTGAATACAATTAACATCTGAAACTACTTGCCTAGCCAAGTACTCTACACATTTACCAAGACATTACACAAATACTTTTAGTGAGAATCTTAAGTCTTCAGACAAATTGCAGTCCACACTTGTTCTTCCTAAAATGCAACAAATTGTGTTCCATGACTCTAATTTCCATTAGCTCTAAATGATAGTAATGAGTAAATCAAAATACTTCATAGCCTTTCAGATAGTGCTAAAACTTTCCCAAAGCAGGAAAGTTGTGTTGTGTCCTGTAGGTCTGTCTCCCATCTGACTTGAAAACTGAGCAGGTGATTTGAAGACTCACAGACATCTGTATTTTTCTACAGGTTAAAATCTTTATAAACATTCTTTCCCATTCTCTTGCCTTCCCTGCTGGTGTTGTAGTTGCTCATTTTATAAAGTCTATGCATCTGGAAGAGTTATTTAGTCTACATGTAGAAGCATAGCCCTATCATTCCTAATGATATTGGAACTAATCAGAGCTATTTCCCAAAAATCTCTGAGCATGATTAAACAGAGCACACTAAGGAATTTTTCATGCAGAATGGGAGACTGTTCAAAGCACTGTCAAAGTAAAGATACTACTTCAAAGAGAACAGATGGGAAATGTATATTTGATTTCCACATGGAATGGAATGAGGAACTGAAAGGTCCCTAGACCAGCCCTAAGCTGTACGCAGGATCAATAGCACTGCACTTCCAGGTATGTCTGTCTGACCCACTTATGGTTCCCCTATCTTTTCTCCATCTGTAGTGAGAGTGCTAAGGAGTCTGGTATTATTTACAATATGTTTGCTACACCTGTCATAGATTCAATGGAGATTTAATTCTAAAACAAGCCAGCACAGGTAGAATGTAAACAGGAGAGAAACATTACAACTGGTTCTTGTTGACAGACAGCCTCTAAAATTAGTTTGAATAGCTGTCCTAACTAAAGCCTGTTCCACTCAGACCAGAAGGTCAGTAGTGACATGTTAGCAACACATTGTGTGAGGAAGAATGAAAAAGAATGAAGTGAGTTATGACTTTTATTTTTGCCACTGTGCTCATTACACTAATGAAAATTACTGGGTATAGAATCATAGAATGGTTTGGGTTGGAAGGGACCTTAAAGATTATCTAGTTCCAGACCCCCTTTCATTAGCTCAGGTTGCACAAAGCCTCATCCAACCACAGCTTGGTTGAACAACTTCTCTGGGCAACCTGTTCCAGTACCTCATCACTCACACAGTAGAGAAATCTTTCTCCAGTATCTATTCTAAACCCACCCACTTTTGGTTTAAAGCTATTCCCACTTGAACTGAAAGCTCCCAGTGCAGGAGAGATGGATATAAAGATGATTTAGACTTTTGGTCATTTGTATAATGACAACTCCCTCTCTCCTCTTACTCCTCATTCCCTAATTGTGCTTCCCTGGAGGTTCCACAAGTATATCCATCACAGTGCTAATTTTGCATCTTTTGGCAGGATCTTGCATGATGCAGTCTACATTCCAGAAAAAGCAAAACACTGGTATTCATAATTGCAATTTTGATGAGCTGTGTGGCAGCTAAAATCATTATGGGTGAAATCTGATCTTAGCTTCCAGACCACAAAAATAACATGTCTACATTTAAGTAGGGAGGGGAACACTGATTCACATAAAATACAGCTTGAATCATACAAGAATGAATGCTTCTTGAAGGCTTACGAAGTTAGGTTAATTATTTGCTTTTAGTGTGCATTTTGATTTCCCATGAGGCTAGGAAAATGTAGAAATACTGTCCTAACCACAATAATACTTGTCTTCACCATGTTTCTAGCCCATAGAAATGCAAGAGGTCTCCTTGACAATCCTTATCCCACCAGACTTCCACCCTTGTTTCCAAAGAGTAGAGGGCAGGTAGGTCTGCTTAACTTTCAAAGTTTGTACACATGTCAAAACCAGCTGCAAAATATGTAGATGATGTAAATCAGCATAATTCCACCGATTTAAACAGAGATGCATCAACATTCACTAGCTGAGCATCTGGCTCCTCATCCCAGCTATTGTTCCAGACATGTGTGCACTAAATATTTCACCATAACTTTCTGACATTAATAAAGATTTTCCTCTTACCCTGTCCCTCACTATACTTTCTAAAACAACTCTCTTGCATGTGTTTGTACTTTACAGCTATCATTTCCATATAATAACCATTATTTTAACTATCAAGCTGTTTCTAAGAGTACATGAGTAATTTACCTGGGTGGAGAGAAGTGTCATATCAGATTGTGTTATTGATTTTTACACTGATGTACAGCTTTAATTTATATTTCTGCTATTTCATTAAAAAAAAAAAAAAAAGTAGATAATATTTTTCTTGCACAGTACATGAGTGTTTTCTTAAAATGTATGTAATTACAGACTAATAGAGTTATATTTACCAGCTGGCCAGACTTTCAGATAACAATAAGCAACTTTCCTTTAGAATGTTAGATTGTCTTCACAGTTTTGAAACACACTTTTTCTCAGCTGGTCTTAGCCCTGTGGAAGACTAACTCATCTCTTTTCATACCCTGGTTACAATACTATTTGGATGGAGTTCAGGAACAGATTCTCATTCTTAAGATCTGTATCCCAGAGCAGCACTCACATTAATGTGAAGCATGTGGCTAAATCCCTTGAATGACTCTGAAAACATCAACTATATTTTTTTTTCTTTTCCTTTTCTTTTTTTTTTTCTTTTTGTTTTTTTGTTTTTTGGGGTTTTTTTGGGGGGGGGAGCAGGAGGGTGGAGGGTTGTTTTCTGGCTCCGCTCCTACTGTTAATAAGCTTTTTTTTCCTAGTATTCTTTTAGAATATAATGAATAATGGAAAATATAGATTTGAATGAGATTTGTCTGATAGTTTTCAGATCCTATTGTCCAAATTTCTTTAGAAACCTTTAAGAATTTAGTCTGTTCCCAGCTCTCCACTACTTACAATGCTAAGATTACATGTAAACTGACTTGGTTAAAGTCACTTCAGTTGGGCGTTCAAGCTTTAATATCCCACTTTGACGGCAATGTAGGCACACCCACAATGTGGGAGAGGAAGCAGAAGTAAAGCAATATACCCAAGATTACAGAGGAAGCCTGCAGCTGAGCCAGCAAGGAACTCTAGACTTGTGGCTTCAGGACCAGTGCCTTTCCTTTCCTTCCAGGAATTTGTAGGAAGTATTCTAACTTCCAAATTACAGGCATAGTGGGATTTGTAATTTTGGAATTTATGATATATTTTGTTTTGATTCCTCTCACATTCTAATATGTATTTTTTTATCATATGAAATATTTGTGGATATTATATGCCTACTTCTCTTATTGTAAACTAGGGATGTAGAATGCCTGCAGATTTTTTTTTCTGTACTTAAAAAATTATACATATAGTTAAGACTGGAACTTTTTCTTGCTATCTTTCATATTTTCCAGTCCTGCAACAACATGTAATATTGTAGTTTAGTAGTAAATAATAAAAAATTTCCTTCATTTTCCACCATGATTAAAAAATTAGAACCGGTGTTTTTGTCAATAAAAAAAAAAAAGTGATAAAAAATAAAACAATCTATAGTGGTTCTTAGGCCTAATAGGAAAAAGTAGTAAGGAATCATCCTCAGAAATTGCTTGAGAGTGATGTAATTTTGCTGGTACTCAGACACCATGGGAAAGAAAACCTTGGAAATACTTAAATATAAAGCTCCAGTTGATTTTAGGAGAGATTGCACATTAGGGTGGAATTTGGCCTTTCTAATTCGCAGTGGTCTTATGATCACACTCAGGCTTATTTCAGCTCCAGCAATACATGCTCCCTCTCCAAAGGCTCACTGCCATGATCCTTTCCAGGACTGCACAGGAGGGGCATTTATAATGCAAAGTGAGGCACTGTGGCATAGTTTATTCCCAGTTCTGCCATTGTCCACCTGAATGACCTCAAACAAGTCATTTTACCTCCTGAGTTTTTCCATCTGTACAGCACTTTCAGATCAGCAGAGGAAATACACTGTATAAAACTAAAGAATTATTGTGGACATGTTTTAATGAAGTTATTTGTTTGCAATCAGTTGCTTGTACCACACAGTATGTTTATATTGCCTCTTTACTCCTCACAGCAACATTTTCAGTCTCATCAGGAGTAACAAAAGGGAGGATGTGACTATGAAGATGAGTCATTTGATCCTCTAGGATACAGAAATTATATCAATTATTCCTGATAATCCTTATTATACCTGTCTCAGCCTTCTGGGAAAGAAAACTCTTGTTTTAGTTGGTCTTTTCTTAAGCAGTGGGAATTTCCCAAGTAATGTTATTTAAACACCATCTCTAAATATCCATGCTAGTTCCCAAGATTGCCATTTGTTCTGAGGGTACAAACAGCACTTGCATTTCTCTGGATCAAAGAAAAGAAATGCCTAAAGGTTTAGTTTACTGGCAATACCTGGGTGGTTCTGATTCTCCACGTCCCTTGGGGGCTTGTACTCGCAGTACCTGGAAGACCACAGGATGTGGAAATACAAATGCAGACTAATGTTATTGCCATGCAACAGCTGTCCTCGTTACTTTTATTTAGGGATGCCAGGCAGGCAGCGATTACAGGGGCAAAGCATTCATCCATTCAATTTCTTTCTAATAAACTCACAGAGCAGCCAGCAATAGCAGAGCATTGAGACTCCACTAGCCAACAGATCTTACTCAGAAAAAGGAAGGGTGTGTGGCTCAGCAAAAAATAAGGCCTTCATAAAATTATTTTATTTGGATCCATGCCTACAAAATCTCAAAAATAGTTGATATTCCCAGATGCCTCTTTGGTCACTAAGATAATATCCAATCTTGTTTAAAGTTGTTCTCACTAGAAGAATATTTTTTCTCTCATCTCACAGAGGACCATTTCACAGCCTGATACACCTCGTTCTCACATTCATCCTCCTTTCATTTTCTTAGTATTTTCATTGTCCTAAAATAGTTCCTTTCCTATCACACATCTTTTAAATATTTATTCATGTGGTTCTTTTTTCCCAGTTATGACAGATTTAGTACTTAACCTTGTATATTAAAATAAATTCTGTTCTCCTCTACTCTTATTGTATTGTTCCCTCAATCTTCTCCCACACACTGATTTTTATTCAGGACATAAGCTCCTAAAGTGTAGTGGAGTATTGTGAAAAGGACTTTTACCATCCTGCCCACTGAGGATGTAATCTTTGCCTATGCAAGTCACAGCTGCAATACCCTCTTGGATGTTATGTCATGCTCATAACGCATTTCTCATTTTCTGTCCATTCTCACCTATGGACTTCTTTAAAATCACTGTTTTTCAAATTTCTCCATTCATCTGAATGTGCTTTATCTTAAATTAATTTGCCTCATTAAAGACTAATCTTTGATGTCTTTGCTCCTGTTATTTTTCCAGATCTTCGTGGATATGTTACTGCTATTTTATATCTTTATTAATTGAAACTCTTAATATAATATTATTTGGGCTCATATAGGAGTTCCATTAGACAGAAGTAACCATAAAGAACAAAAAAAAACAAGTGGTAAGATATAATGCAATGAAAAATCGTGATTGTGTTATCTTTGATGAAGTTTGAAAGTTTGCAAAGCTCATGCTGCAAAAATCAGGAGGATGTTTCTTCTCACTACAGACAGGAAGACTAATATTCAAAACAAATCCTCTGTGAAAATGGTTTGAAGGCGAAGTATTTTCTTGATGAATGCTTTCTGATTAGGGAGTGGTTTTGTGAAAATGCAGCTCTTGTTAATTTTCTTGGGACACTGCTTAAGCTAAAAGAAGTATGGTCAGAGAGTTGATATGTCAATTACATTCACATTGAGAGATTTTAGCTTCTGGATATTTCCAACATATCCAAAACTAAGGAACAGTTCAGAAGTCTTTGTTAAAAAGGTTTGGAGAAAAGATCACATTGCATACAGCAGCTGTTTGCGTGGATTACCTAGTCTAGCCATTCTGTCAAGGCTAAAAAAAATACTGTCTGAACTGCAGGGAGAAAACAAGTCACTGAAATATCAGTGAAGTAAGGGCATGCTACAAGCAGAATGGCTGGACTTCCTCTGTCAAGCTCCAGCTTGGGCAAGTAAGTAGTACAATTCTAAACAAAGACCTTGTTTGGCTGTCCCATTTAGAGGTATTTTTGGAATGAACAAGCAGAAATGGTTATTTTCTAGCTCTGTTGTAGAGCCTTCAGACATGTGTTGCTCCTCTCTGTGCAACACATATTTTTATTTATATGTTATAATTTATAATTATATAAATAATTATATATATAATTTATAATTATATAAATCTATGTACAAAACTTGGGCTTTCATTTCTTTACAATGATGCAGTTGGCTTTCCTGGTCCTTCCTCCCCTCCCCTCGCCTCCCCTCCCCTCGCCTCCCCTCACCTCCCCTCCCTTTATTCTCTATTCTCTATATCTTTATTATCTATATCTATTATCTATATCTATATCTCTATTCTCTTTTATAGACATTAATTGTTCAGAAATACAGTAGAAAAAGTAATGCCCACTAATGAGGGATCAGAATTCAAAATATTCTAATTCAGAATATTTTTGAGTTTTTTGTTTGGGCTGGGATTTTTTTTAAAAAAAGTTGGTTTTCTTATTTGGGTTTCTTTTGTTTTGGTTTTGGGTTTTTTTTAAATTTCCATATGGAGGTACATGTATCACTGGTTTCAAACCCTTGTTACTGAGATAATGAAGAGGATGTGGCTCCCTGGAGTCAGTTAATTCTATTTCTAAACCAGCTGAAGGAAATGAAACAACCCAAGATGTTCTCCTTCCATCACAACATGACTACATGATAACATTGACAGGACACATAAGGGTGATGTGCCTCTATGGTTGTCATGGTCTGAACCTAATTAGTCTTGAAACCCCCAAATGGGAACAATTATATTCATTCTATCAACATTTTAGTCAGACGGAGGGAAAGGCATGGAATCATTTGTCTTTTGCAAGGTTTTGTAAAGAAAAGTCCATTAATATTTTCTGCCAGCCACTTTTTGGACCCGAATCATCTTCAGAGCTCTGAAAATCTAAAAGAAGAGGCTGCAGCCTCAGGAGAAGCAGCAAGGATGCTACCTTTTGCCTTGTGCAGGGACAGGAGCCAAGGGCTTCAGTCTTCCATCTCTATTTATGCTGCCTGTCTCATGTGGGTGCACTTAATGGATGCAAAGATTGGTTAGGTTTTGTATCCTTATCCTTTAGTATGATTAGTTTTCAAGTCACCTTTATCCTTATCCTTTAGTTTTCAAGTCACCTAACAGAAGGCTTGTTTTTCATATCTGCTTTTTGTTGACCTCTCCCTCCATCTCCAGAGGCAACAGTATGGGCATGACTGGATGCAGAAAAATTAATTAATTAATTCCCCACTGACTGTATCTGATTTTAAGTACAACATTGCCAGGTAGAACTGACACATTTTTTCCCTTTTGTCTAAGCCTCATTATTGTATTCATAAAATATCATACGCCTAGGAAAAAAAATGTAAACTTTCGGCATTGATGACTTGGTTGTAAAACATCAGTTACTTTCATAGAGATGCATTTTTATCATCTCCCTTCCTGAGGTTTTTGGGCACAGATCATTGATGTCTCACTAGAACTGTTAGGACATGTATAGATTTCCCTCTTATTGTTCATTACAAGATAACATAACTCTAAATTGGGCTGGTGATTCACCTCCCCCTGAGGGGCTGGAGTTATAAGAGAGTTAATTATTCACCTTCCAGTCATGGAAAGATTCCATGCAGCTGTTGGTATTGGTCTGTCTTTTCTTCACCCAACCACACCTACTGAACATCAAGGAACTTAGAGGGGGAAGGGGTTGGAGTTCTTTTTTTCCTTTTTTTTTTTTTTTTTTTTGGGTTTTTTTTTTGTTTTTTTTGTTTTTTTGTTTTTTTCCCTAATTGACCAGGCAAGATCCTCATCTGTGTGTGACTCAATAGCTCGACTATGAACTCAGGTTTCATGAATGTCGAGAAGTCTCCCTGAACTTTCACTTACCTCCCTGAACTTATGCTCCCTCTCTCTGTTTTAAAAGAAACCAAACCAAACAAAACATATTTTGCACTGGATGTGGCTAACATCCCCTGATCTAATCTGGTCTGCAGTTCACATTTTGAGTAAGAGATGTATGCAATATTAAGCTCCACTCAACAGGACTTACCTATAACTCAAAGTTATGCATTACCACTCCTCCATTTTCCCCACCAGCTAGCCACTTAACAACTCATCAAGTCATTAGTAGGACCCCCCCTACACCTGTGTGTTAATTTCATTTGCATTACACAACCAACTGTCTCTCCTGAGCCCTTGTTCAGAGATACCCCTCCTTTCTGCTTTGGGTTTCCAATAGCACTATGCCAGTCCCAACACAGGTACCTATCTCCCTATATGCACACGTGCACACACACACACACACACACATGAGCTCTACATTGTTTGTTCTTCCTGTTTCTGTCCTTGTCAGCTGTGTCTGCTTTCACTCAGCACTTAACTCTTTCCCCATCGGCAGCAAACCTAATGATCATTTAATGGCAAGTGCAGAAACAGTCCCAGGAGCAGAGGTCAGAATCTGTAACATTCTCCTAGGCACCAGGCTGCAGAAACGTGCTTTCTCTTGTGCTCTGCATATTTGGCTTACTTGGTCTTACACCTTTTCTGAGTCTGCTTAGTGGCAACAGCTTTTCAAAGACAACCGTTTCCTTCATAGTGATTTGTGGTTAGAATCAAACAGCTGAAGTATTGTCAAACACTGTTGCCATCACCAGCCTCTTGAGAGACCGAATGCAAACACTTGTCTAGGAGAAAGAGCTTTGGGGAAGATGGCTGCAGCGTGAATAGGAGAGTCCCAGTCCTCTTGTCTCCTGCTGGCAGACCTCACTCACCTCGGTACACAATCCTCTCTAAACCCCGTTTCTGGTAGCTTGGCTTTCCCCTGATCTTTGCGGGCTGTTTGATGTGTCTCCTTGTTGCGCTGCAGCGAGACAGGCACGTACACACTTGGTGTCTCCTGCCTGGGCTGTGTCTGGCCCCCATGTCTCAGCTGTGCCTGTTCCCTGGAACAAAACCTGTCTGGGCTGTATTCCCACATGAGACATAAACCGAGCATAAAAAAGGAAGCTTAAAGCGTTTGTTGGAGGAGGACAATAGCATACCGAGATTTAAACAGAGAGGGAATCGAGATGAAGACTGACTGTAGCAGAGTATTAGATACTTCCCTGGGAGTCATACTCAAGATGTAACTCCCAAGTCAAGAAGAGAGGATTTAAAAATCAGTCTTCTGCATTTGTATCACAGACCACTGTTAAATTAACTGTATTAATAGTTAAGTGAGCCAGAAAGTCTTGCTTCTGGCTTCCTTTTGTGCCAAGACTAGTCCCATCTGTGTGCTTTGAATGTATCTGTCTGCTGGGCCCTGCATAAGAGGAGGGAGGGAGAACCTTTTTAATGCTGGGTTAAAGCAGGTAACAACTTTTACATCACAGCATAGCCCCACTTGTGTGTGATTAAGCACCTGGCCTGGGATTTTGAAGATTAGTGTGATACCTGTGAATTATACTTGAGAGTCTAACTTGGTGGAAAAACATCAAAGTATGTATTTTTAAAAAAAAAAATATTATTTAGAGTTAGATTTTCAAAGGTATTTTTGTCTCTGAGAAACATAAAGATCCTTCATGAGTGTCAGTTGGGATTAAAATATTTGAAAACTCTAACATTGTATGAATCACTTAAAATGGCTTATTGTCGCTGAGTATTTTTGTATTGGTAGATTTTTTTTGTTAAAAAGTGTTTCTGAATGCTGCTAGTTCCACAGGAGTGCATGCAATATTCCCTTTACACAGGGCCTACACATCACATGCGTTTTCACCATTCTGGTTTCATTAGTTTTATTTATTTCTACAACCTTCTGTTTATAGTTCCAGTGTAACCTGTGAGGAGAGTCTGAATGACCATCTTAGGTGACAGTTAAATACTTACGGGTACTTCACTGT
This sequence comes from Cyanistes caeruleus, assembly GCF_971803275.1. Classification (NCBI taxonomy): domain Eukaryota; kingdom Metazoa; phylum Chordata; class Aves; order Passeriformes; family Paridae; genus Cyanistes; species Cyanistes caeruleus. Next base: position 65,028,375 of record NC_141732.1, read on the forward strand.
AGAACCCTTGTAAAATCATGTTCTCTCAGGACATTGTAAAATATTGCCTGGCAGCTCCCTACTCTGGTAACACAGAGTATAATAAACAGACATGGAGGGCATCATAAATTAATTCCCATGGAAATGTGTCCAATAATCAAAGTTGCCATAAAACATGTTCACACTTAGCCTCAGTGTCATTTAATTTTCCATTACACATCTATGGGTAGTATTTTTTTCTAAGCAAATAGAATTTTTTTTAATGGAACATATGGTCTGCTAGGAAATATAAATGACCATCTATGTCTTCGTCATTATTACACTTTCACTGGAAGGTTCAAACTCCAGAAAAAAGCACACGTAAATGGATAGAAAAATTGAAACTTTCTGCTCCAGATGAACTTTCAGCTCTGAATAATTCTAGCCCATATATTTTCATCATCTGTAACAGGCTGAGGATCTGATTTATCATAATACTTCAGCTCTTGACTGTCTTTAACTTGGTGAGTAATACTATTGACTCCTAAGGAGCTACTCACAGCTATGTAAATACATGTACATATGTATAAATATTTATATATACACTACTTACTAAATGTATCTGCAACACACACATATTTAAACGTATTTATTTAATTCTATACATTAATAAACATCTAGATGCACTGATGTATTAGCAGAATTTGAGCCTTAAAATACAAGGGAAATTAATATTTTGTTCCAAAAGGAAGAGTGCTGCTTCTTAGAAGTTAGAGTTCAGAGATCCCCAAATATTTTAGATGAGCGGTGAAGGTTCACAATATGCATTTCTTGTACTGCATAAGTTTATTTTTACTGCAAGTACTGAATAGGGACTTCATTAAATTTGCCCAGTGATTCTGACTTTTGTCAGTGAGACACAAGCATTAATATGATAGATTTACTGTTTAATACAGTTGTGGCCATGGTAGAAAATAGCTTGGAAACCATGCATATAAAAAGTTTTTAAACCAAGACAGAAAGATCCTATGACAAAAGTGTAAATGCAATTTGTGTTACCACGTGTATAGAGCTGCTAGTGTTTGTTCTTCTACATTTCTCCCGCTGTAACAACTTCTGCCATAGTGCCAGTAAAGAGTGAGTCAGTTAATGGTGATTTAAGAAGGTGACTGGGAAAATTAGAAATTTGTCTAATCTTGTTTTTACACTAATGATTGAAAAGTGTGGATTTTTTTTTTTATAAGAATGCTGTATATCACTGCATTTGTCCAGTTCAAACATTTAGGAGTAGGCTGTGCTCAGTCTGCATTACAAACACATAGAGCAGGTATCTTTCCTGACCTTTCCCAGTCAGTTCCATGTCAGGAGGGTCCATATATGATTTAGGTGCTCATACGGAACTTCTGACTCATCCACTAGCTGCCCTGTGCAAAGATCTTAATCTCAAGAACTGAAATACTGGCCCTTAATTCAAGCTCTCTGTCAAACAAGTAGGAATGGTTTTCCTAAGGCCTGCCCAGAATGCACAAAAATTAAAACTAAGCTGCTTGCTCCAAGGCAGCAGTGGAAGTAAGTCCTGCACAGTGTCAATGTCTTGTCAATGCAAGACATCTTTACAGGTAAATGCAACAGCAACTGCTGATCAACAAATTCTTCTTCTGGCACATACTTCTGTCATGTGTCCTTTAATTGCCTCCCCACACAGGATTTTATTTATTTTTCTGCTTTCTTCGTGTGATCAATGGCAGATTTCTTTTTAATTGATTGTCAGAAGCCTCCCTACCAGTCAAGAAATAGAATCTTCACCACAGGCATCCACATTTACAGTGCCTCAGTCTCAGTGTTTACCTATAACTAATGAAGAATACTATCATAAGTAATAATAGCAATACAGTGATAATAACAGGGATTATAATAATGATAATAGTTATAGAGAGAGTAGTAACAATAACTAAAAACTGCAGCAAGTAATAAAGCTCCAGCTCTGAAATAACCTTATTGCCAAACCCCCTATATTTTTTAAAGAAGAAAGTCTTTAATTAGAGCTATGCAAGGATTGGAAAAGGACTTACCACTTGCTGAAAATGAGAATTTATTGAAATTAGCCTATCTGGAAGAGGAAATGGTCAAATTAAGAGTGACTCAAGCCCTAGACAGATGTAGAATAAACATAGAAAAATATTTATGAAACACCTAAATCTTGCGTTTAATTAGAAAATTTGTCAGTATCTCTGTGTTACCGTGCAGTTATGTGGTTTGTGCCAGAGGTGAGACCAGAGTACCATGCATGGGGTAGTCATTAACACCTGTAGGTGATGGTCAAAGGTAGATCCTTGTCATCAACCTGAGCAGGTGCAGGGCCAAGCATGAGTTATGACAGGTCTGATAAAAAGTGCAAGTGGAAGTTTCATGTACCTGTACTCTGAATATTAACAAATACAAACAAATACAACATCTTAACTATGATGGCACATTTCCCCTTCACTGATGTGCTACACTATTCCTTTTAATGATTCTTTGAGGTGGATAGGGAAAACCTAGTTTAGATTAGATAGGCTAGTTAAACTAGAGATATCACAGGGTCCTTGCAGGTTGCAGGAGATGGCAAGCAGACAAAATTAATTATTCATACAAATAGGACTTTATTGTGGTCACACTGTGGAGGTTGTAAACATGTGTATGGAATCAAATATAAATTAACCTGGTAAGCCACAAAGGTGTGCTGACACAGACTTTAGCTTAGGTCATAAAACTTGCCTGGGACTTCCTGTGCTTACCGGAGTGGGTAACACATCCTGAAGTTACTGATGCAGTGATTTCAGTACCACTGGTTCAAGTAACACAAAGACTGTCAGTCATGCCAGCTCATGACAGGTTGTGGCTGGGGCATGCTCCACCCCAGTGACACACAGCTAGTATAAAAACCTGGCTGGAAAATAGCAGCACTCAGAGAGGCACAAAATCACACCACTTAGTAGATCTGTCATGGCAGTACCACAGACCATGGGAGAAAACAGGTGACTTAGACTTACAACTATTGCTGTCTCACTGTTATAAGTATTGCTGTCTCACTCTTCTCAGATATTTCACATGCAGTCCAAAGTTAAAGGAAGTTTATCAGAGGCTAGAAACACTATGAAGATGTAAAACCAACTAAGAATTAAAGGCTCCAGTACATTATGTGAAATATCCTCACTGAAACCTAATGTAATTTTCTCAAAACTTATGTGCGCATATATAATTTTTGTTCTGCCTTTTTTCCTTTTCAGCATTGCAAGTGAGCAGAGAGTAGAGTGTGAAAAAACAAAAAGTTATTGAACACAGCAAAACAACATTAGTTTAGAAGGTCTGGGAATTGTGTACACAAAGTACTTTTCAGCCTCACTCATCCTGTCCTCCCTGCACCAACCTCTTTTACTTTCTTACACTTTCACAAGTTGTTTTTCTCCCTATATCAATTTTCTTGTTTTTAACCTTAATATATATTTGCTGAAGTCTGGACCGTCCCAGTACCCTTGCACATAGTAAACATGGCATTTCACAATTCTCTCTGTACCTGGATATGGAAAACAGGATATTTCCTGAAAAGCCACTTTCACTAAAATAAACCATGTGGGCTACTAAAAAACTCTCAGAAGACCCTCAGAAGTGTAGGTCATACTAAAATCTTTCTCTTCTCCTTGTTACTGGTGGAAAGTGCCCTCCTTGCAAAATACTCTTTTTTTGTCCTTCTGCTGTGTAAAAAGATATGAAAAAAAAGATATAAACCAGAAATATGCTAGCCAACACAAATTAGCCACTCTTCTGTGGCTAATTTGGCTTCTGTACACATCTACAAGGCAATGGTGAATCAGGCATACATTGATAGCTCACAAAATATTTATCATGTTTTTAACTGATGTGTTGTCATCAACCATTTCAAAGAGACAGTTTTAGAAGGTTGCCATGCTCTGGTTTTCTGGGGCTTGACATAAACATATTCCTCCTAGTCTCACAGGTTTCATTTTTTTGGTGCTTGTTGAAATGTACCTCAGCCAGAACCTGTGGATCTGTCTGATGTGAAACTAAACCAGTGCTGAAAACCGCAGAACTTCCAGCTGGAAGAAAAGCTGGACTAAGTGATGTTTGCAGTCCAGCGTGGGCTGGTGCTCCTTGGCACACTGGCTGGGTGCCAATGCAGTAAAACACCTTGCACCTTCAGTGGAATGTGTCCTGCTTCATTCTGGCGCCAAGAGCTTTTTTCCTCAAGATGTACACAGAGCACAGTGCAACTTAAAATATTTTGTTATACATATTGAGTACTTTTGTTTCCTTTTGTTTCTTTTCCTACTGTTCTCCAAATACCTAATAATTCTGCTCTTCAAGGCCAAGGCTGTTAGAAAGAGTTGACTTTCTTCCCCCAAAATAAACATTGACATGTGAAAAATTCCCCTTTCCTTCCTTTTGTAAAGCAGGCATGGGCACACGGCTGCTTGTAGATGAACCTTTGCTTCATTAGTTGGGAATAATAATAAATGCATTATCAATACATGTTATTGCATCTAGTCAGTAGTTACACTAGCCTTAGTATCAGCATAAACAGTCCTTATTCTACATATTTAAGCACTGGGAATGTAGCAGCCTTCAAGAAAGGGAAAATTGAGTATAATCCAGAATATTTATCTGCCTTTATTTTTTTGAGAAAAGTAAATACTTGCTGTATTTCAACTGATTGTCCCCACAGAATATTCCTAAATAAATGCTAAATTTTCAAATCAGCTGTTTAAATGCATAATAATAGGAAAATAAATAAGAATTACATCATATGAGGTGTTTGTCCACCAAAGACACACAGCATTTGAAGAAGGAGCACACATGGGTAGACTGCACTTAACTGGAGCTGGTGGTTTTCTGGATCATGAGTTTCTCCTCCTTCCTCATTTGTCCTTGTCCTTCTCCCAGGCTGCCCTGCTTTGCCCCTAAACCATTTGGGGATTTTTTTTTCTGTATCTGAAATGGGTAGACTGAACATAGCAGAAAAAGACCTACATCTGGGAGAAGCCCTCCCATGAATGGATGCTCCTTTTGCAATATAACAGGAAGCAGTTTTTTCTAGCAGACTGCATATCATGAAGTTTTCATAACTGTTTAAAAGTTATGTGTTTTTACTGGACTGCTGGACAGGAATCTGGCCATGGCCTTCAGATGTAAAAGAGCCCTTTCTGCCTGCTGAATCCACTTCACTCTGAGACTGAAGGTAACCAAGTCCGATAATCCCTTGTATATGCTATTTTAATTGAAGAAAGATCAAGCCTTATGCACAGGATACATCTTCTAAGACTGTCAATATAATTTCAGAATCCCTTTCCAAATTCCTTACAAGGACTTTTATGCATCTGTATTTTGACTAGAAGGCAGTAATTATTTTGGAGTACAGAAGCAATACAGCAATCAACACTTTAAAAACCAAATCAAATAAAATAATGTATATCCAGGCAAAATTTCTGGGCGTGTTCAGATATCAGGACATCTGCTCATAGACTTTTATGGGGGACCCAAATGAAGATCCATGGTTAAATTGATGTAAATTCCAGTGACAATGTTCAGGACCATTTTGTAAAACTGACTAAAATGCATAATTTCAAGAAGAAAAATGGCTTTATTTTTTTAAATTCCCAGACTATAGCTTGTCTCGGAGCAAAAGTTTACTATATATCTCAAATAGTTCAGCAGTAATAGCAGAGCCATTCTAGTCCTGCAGACACCAGATATGAGGGCTGAGGCTCTGAGGAGAAGTCAGTGTACTAGTTTGAAAGCAAACCAGTGGGAGATTTCTATTTAATTGGGATCCCAATTCAAATCAGGAAAACCTAATTTAATAGGAAAACTAAAACAAATGTAAAAATACAGAAACACTGAGAGAGACAAAATACAACCTGACACCCTGTTGGTCAGGGGTGGTCAGGTACCAGTCCAATTAAATGGTGGCTGCAGTCCTGTTGAAGTGATAGATGTGATTCCATTGAAACAGTGATCCTGCAGAAGAATTTGATCTTCCCCTGAAGGTTCAGCAGTGGTTATGGACCTCTTGTCCTCTAGGAATGCAGTGGAGAAAGGCTGTCGGTGGTGTTCCAAATCTCAGATTACATCCAGGTAGGAATGCTTGGCTCCTTCTCCTGGGTGGAGCACCTTGCAATGGGATGATGTAATTTTATCAATCATGCCCTGAGACTCAATGGCCCATTAACAGAAGAAATCCCCTAGAGTTATCAGGTATGAGTCATGAAGGAGATAAGGGACACTGCCCCACCTGGTTTTAGCACCTTATGAAGATGGTGATAGAATATATACTTTTGGGTACATCTTACACTCTAACCTAAGACAAGAGGCTAGGGAGCCACTTGCAGCTTCTCAGGCTATTCCCTCCTGAAGTTCCCACCAGATACACAACAGCCTGATCACTCCCAGGCTACAACTCTGATCATAAACAACAGAATTTACTATATGGTGTGGATTCTGGTACCATATGGTGTGCTTGAGCCTTTCTAAACATATAGCCATACACAGATATGTCCAAAAGACAATCATCAAGACACTGGTGATAAGACATTATAAGGGAAAATTAAGCATCATTAAAGGAAAGGGTAATTTCCTGGCATATTTGCAGATTAAGACCCTTACATTCCTCCCTGTTTAAAATAGTTTATTCTATGGAAGAGAGATGCCTTATTACTGCTTTCTTTCTAAAAAAGAAGGTAGGCCATTTCTATTTTGGTAATTCATAGTTTTTCAAAAATGGTGACTAGCTGCACCAGGAAAAAAACAAACAAAACAACATATTGGGCCTTAGATATAAAAACATAGGAGAACTTGGAAAAGAGAAAGGAAAGAAATATTTCTGTCTGAAATATTTCTGTCTCCTTGTTGCCAATGTGGTCCTGGAGGGGACACTTTATGAATGTAAACAGGGATTTCTAACACTCTACATTGCACAGACTTTGAGCCCAGTGTGTTAAAACTGTCTTGGCAGTGAGAAACAATTGTAGGATGGGAATATTTATCTGGAAGAAAGTGCAGATAAGAACAGTACCAATGTGTGCTTTGAGGCTAGAATGGTTCTTATTCTTTTGTGGCATGTCTGTTTCTGGAGGTTTGGCTAGAGATAGAGTATCTTCTGGACTATAAATTAAGGTATCTAATGCACTGCTTGCAGTTATTCCAAAGGACCAATTCATGATTCCAACAATATTGAGCCCAGTTCTGTTTCCTTGGATATATAAGAAATTCTTAATAATCTGGAGTAACCGTTCTCATTTCCATCAAAATTTATTTGCCAAACGAAATACAGACTCACAGAGCAATAGAGTTAGTAATGGATGATAAATCTTTATTAAGAATCATATAATATGTTGTTTCTTTGAAGCTTTGGCCCTAGTGAAAGAACATTCACCTGATCAAGATTTTGGAACACATTATAAGAAAATCTCTGGTGATAATGATGAGATCATTTTTAAAAGGTTCCATAAAAGCGAAAATGTACCTGGGAGATAGCAGGTAAGCAAGAGGTCCTAAGAAGTGGTTTTGTGGCTTATTTTTTTTTTTTAACTCATTTGTTGGAGCTTGGTGGTGTTTTATGTTGTTGTGAGGTGTTTTATTGGGTTATTTTGGGTTGTTTATTTTAATTGTCTCAAATGTAGAATGAATGTAGATTTAAATCTGGAAAAAACAGGTCCTCCAAGATTAATGTGGGAAAGCTTTTGTGATGTGTTTTAACTATTCTTTTTATGACAATGATTTATAGAATGGTAAGTATTCCTCATTCTGAGGAATTGAAGAATTAGTTAATCAGTTAATTAGCTTTTTTCCTAAAGCAAGCTGTTAGAACATAATAAAGGGAGGGACATGCTTTAAAGGCTTAGAGGCAAACTCGCTCATATATAGATATAGATAGATATATAGATATAGATATAGATATAGATAGAGATATAGATAGAGATAGAGATAGAGATAGAGATAGATGTTATAGATATAGATGTTATAGATATATACATATAGATAGGTACAGATAAGACTAGTTAATTTAGCTATGTGTCTAAGAAACATCTGGCGAGTAGAGTATTTAAATACATATACCAGGTGAAGAAAGGAAACACATACTACAGACAAGAAACTAGAAAAAAACAGATTTCATGCATTGGGCAGAGAGACAGAAAATTAGATTTTAAGCATTGCCTAGCTTAGTGGGCCTTGGCCATGGATAGGAGCTCTGGCCACTTTCCTATAGCAATTAAAAAGTGGCATAGGAAACAGAAGATTACAGCCAGCTCACCACACAAAGAGATTAGAGCAACCTGTTGTCATTGCTTGGGACCACTGCACCAACAGTGTACAGGTTGTGATGTGAGGGTGGGCGACAGGCCAACCTGCCTACACACGTGACTGGGAGGTAGAGAGGCACTTGAAAACAAAACTCTTCTTGTGGCCAAAATATTCTAATGAGACAATCAGAACTTCCTGGTAAGAGTGAAAATATGTCAAAACCAGCTTTGTGGGATACAAAGTGTGTGTCTTGGCAAGGAACTGACAGTGATTTTGCAGGGGGGAATTAGCAATATGCCTAGCTACAGTTAATGATTATTTCATATGACCAAAGTGGTATGTATGACAATGATTTTGGCAGATAAGACAATTGAAAGTATACATACTCCATTTGATTTTGCATAAGGAAACCATATAGGATTGTGATAACCATTTGGGGATCAATATTTTTTTTCTGGGAAATTTTCCCCAAAGGTCTCTGTCAGTTTAGCTTATTGCTTGGCACTATACATAAGCAAAACTCACATAAAGTCATCAGCAGAGAAATTCAGAGCCCTTAAAATACTGCAAAATTTATTTCACTGAAAGGTCAGTGTCATGTATCACCAGAAAGAAAATATCACCAGATTAATTTTTAAATTATAGTAGCTTCATATGGTAAGACCACATGCATCTAAAAAAACCCCACCTGACCAATAACCTACAGAAGGAAATTCAGTGAGTAAGAAATTCACAAAATAATTTTCTCAGGGATAAGCAAAACATTAAGATTTTATTGACTGTTTTTACTAAATAAGCAATCTTTTATCTTATTTGCATTTTAATCAAAGACAGTTTATGGTAGAATATAGCTCTTAAAGAGACTACTGATCTGAAATACTGACATCAAGAGAATCTCTCAGGAATGAATGTTTTGTTCAGCAAAAGAATTGTTTAAGAAACACTTGAATATTCAGGCCAGAAAAAACATGTAGTCATGGACTATTTGCAAAATTCATAATAAATCAGTCTTGCAGTCTCAGACCTTCAGCATCCATCACAAATAGGAATTAGACAATCACATCCTTCCACAACATAAAGCACCAATTTGGAATAGTGGTCTCTCAGGGTGAAGCATTCTTTCAGGAACTTGTTACTGAACTTTGTACTGGAAGTGATCAATCTGAACCCAAACTGACAGTGTTTAGATCAAATCATAACCTGTTCCAGGAACATATTCCATCCTAGAAAGGATGACTGTGAATAAGTTCCATCAAATTAAAGACTGCAGAATGTAATTGTTCATGCATGACTGTACACATTACTTAAAAATGAAGTTTATTGGTAACTAATAAATGCCTGAAAGCAGTTTGAAAGCACTCAGACTGAGAAAAAATATTTCTTTAACTTCCTACATAATTTTTATTGAAATTAAATTTAATTAATTTTGCAAATGTTAAAATTAAATATTTCTCATGCTCTACCTTTGAAAGATGTTTCATATTTTTGCCATTATTTTTCTTAAAACAACTAAAACTCATTTGTCATTGGGCCAGTCCAGGATTACACCCCAAGCAGTGAGTGAAAATTGTCTGGTGGCTGATGTAGCAAGGAAACACATGTACTCCTCACACAGACACCAGGAAGGCTTGAGGACAAAATGTCCTTGCAAAGGTGGAGTAACTTACTTAGTCTTTTATTTTCTTTTCCTCCTGTGGATTTAGGCTCCACATCCCCATTAATAGGCTCTGGCTAGCTGTCTCTTTGGTGCAGAATCTCCTTCCTTGTGGCTTGGACTTCCTGAACTCACACTTTGTTTCTACTGCTTTAGATTACACAGTGACTGCTTGTAAGTCAGTGTGGAATGAAGCTGTTATTAGAAAGAGATGCTCTTTCTAATTGTATTGCTCCAACAAGTGACTAAAAGCAGACATTTAAATGTACAACAGATGAATGAATGTGTCTTGGGATAAATATCTTATGAACTGGAAATCATCATCCTGTCCTTTCCAAACAAAATTTCTATGTGCTTATGTGGTGAACTCCTGTGGTTTGTGGGCAGCTGATTTGGTAGGAGTAACGAATAGCTCACAAAGTTAGCATTTAATCTTCATTGCCTCACAGCCTTTATACAGATGTTCATTCTTACATGTTGAATGGATATGTGACCAATGTACATGCAGCATTTGAGACCTAATGTCTTTGTAAATATTAAGTAATGAAAATTATATTTTGAAAACAGTAGACACCTCCCAAATGTTAAATGGAAATTTAATACGGAATTGCAACAATCATCAGGAGTGTAAAATCAGTAGCAGGTACATGATTTTTTTATTAATATTCCTGTATTCTGGAATCCTGGAGGTACTTTACTTTTTAAAATATTACTATTTTGTAGATTTTGTTGCAAATTAGCTAATTGAAGTTGCAGGTCTCCATGTGCCTTTTGAGATGCTGTATCTTCTGTATATACATGTCCAGTTCCTATTTCTATATACATCCGCAGCAAATTTGCTGATGTATATGGAAAAATTGCTTATCACAGAATTTTCAAGGTTTTTAGAAACTTATAACATAAAGCAGCATGCAATTAAACTTTCAAAAACTCCAAAGTCAGTTTAGGATCTAACTCCTGATAGATACTGAGCCCCAATAGGCTGCACATTCATTCAGCCTGCCTGTGCTCCTAGGAACACCAGGGTTAGCCTTTGCAGACATTATCACTGTGGGGCTGAGAGTCATATAAATACTCAGTTCAGTTCTCTGCCCTGCAGCCAGCTTCATCATGTACTTCCATACATTGTGAGAGTCTGTTCATCATTGCCAGTGAAACTGCTTGTGCCCTAAAGGAAAGAGGAGAAAGTAGCAAAGAAAATACAGTGTGTAATTATTGTATTTATCTAACACTAAGAACAGATTCCATTTAATCTAATCTGCATTAATAAGAGACTATAGTATAGCTATCAAGTTGTAGAATGATGCTATAATGATTTCAGTTTCCAAAATAAATGAGAGAACTTATTAACTAACTTTACCTTTGTCCTACAAAATATACTCTGAGCTATATCACATGTTCTTCAACTAATGAAATTTTGTATCTTATCTCTTTGTTAGAGTGATTCATACTCAATACTTTGAATCAATTCTAAGAAAATAATGCTTCTTTGGTACTTTGTTATGAGACAAGGTATCAACCGCAGTTGCGTCATATTAGTGATTCATTAGTCAGACTTCTGATGCTGAAGCCAATCTCGTGACATTTGTATGGAAAACTTCTGTTCTTTGTTGGTACAGTAGCTCAAACAGTTCAGTACTCTCCAGTTTTCATTTAGCATAACATTAGTGACTCATTTGTTTTTTGAGTTTCAAGTCTGTTTGTCAAGGATTTGTGAATTGTATTCTTACCTAGCCATTCAGTGTCTCTAAATTGCCTTCTGTCTTTCCAGGCAGTGGTTGTGATATTTTAATATGACTATCCAGTGCTACGTTGGAAGCCACCATCTACCAACATGTTTGAAGTAGAGACAGATAAGAGGGCTCAACAGAGTTTTATTTCAGTGCCTAGAAAGGGGTTCTTTGGGGTAGCATTTTGACTACAGGTCCACCGATTTACTAAAATGTAGAAACTGTAATGGCACCCAAGGCAGGCCAGGGAGTCACAAAGATGATAAAAAGAAGCTGCAAGTTTCTAACACTTAGAGGGTTTTTTGGTTCAGTCTTCAGTCTGACAGTATGAAGATGCTTCTTTGTGAGGAAGAGAGACACATCAACACAAATGCAATGAAAAAGAGGGGTATAACAGGTGTCAAAGGAATCAGAGAACATGATGTAAAATTGACAGAGATGAGTAATTTTGGATTAAGCACATCAAAAGTACTAAATGTAGTCAATAGCAGTTTATGGTAATCCATACAGAAGCCTGTGATTTAAAATTTGGATTTCAATAATCCAGGTTTCCTACAGGTATACAATATAGCTGCACTGACAAACAATTCTGGCAAGGTGGCAGCAACTGATGAGAAGAAGGTTGAGGTACTTGACAACCTTTCTGCTCCAGTCTTCAATGACAACCTCCCTTCCCACACCTCTTGAGTGGCTGGAGTGCAAGACAGGGACTGGGGGAGTGAAGTGTTTCCCACTGCAGGTGAAAATCAGATTCATGACCCCCTGAGGAACCTGAATATACATAAGTCTCTGGGAACTGATGAGATGCATCCCAGAGTCCTGAGGGATTGGTTGATGTAGTTGCCAAGTGACTCTCCATGATACTTGGAAACCGTCATGGCAGTGAGGAAGTGTGACTGTAAAAAGAGAAGCATTTTATCCATCTATTAAAAGGATAGAGAGGGATATCCTGGGAACTACAGACCTGTCAACCTCACCCCTCTGCTGAGAATATCATGGAACAGATCCTCCCAGAAGCTGTGCTAAGGCAAGGACAAGAAGCCAGCGCAGCTTCACCAAGGGCAGGTCCTGCCTGACCAACTCAGTGGCCTTCTGTGGTAGAGTGACCACATCCGTGGACAAGGGAAGGATTACAGATATCATTTATCTGGACTCTCTAAAGTGTTTGATACAGTTCCCCTCAGACATCCTTCTCTATAAATTGGAGAGAGGAATGTGAGAAGTGGACCATTATGTGGATAAGAAAGTGGTTGTACAGCTCAATCCAGAGGGTCATGGTCAATGGCTCAGAGTCCCAATGGACATCAGTGGCAAGTCATGTGTCTCAAGGGTCTGTATTGGGACCAGTGTTATTTAATATCTTCATCAGTGACATAGATGGAGGGCATCCTCAAGCAAGTTTGCAGATGACCCCAAGCTGAGTGCTACTGTGGACACTCCTGAAGGATGGGATGCCATCTGGAGGGACCTGGACAAACTGGAGAAGTTGGCCCTTGGGAATCCCATGAAGTTTAACAAGACCAAGCCCAAGGTGCTTCAGCTGTATTGAGGCAACCCCTGATGTCAGCACAGGCTGGGCATGAACAGACCCAGAGCAGCCCTGCCCAGAAGGACCTGGGGGTGCTGTGGGTGAGAGGCTGGACATGCCCTGGCCATGGCACTCACAGCCCAGAGAGCCAAACGTGTCCTGGGCTGCATCCAGAGCCCTGTGGGCAGAGGGAGGGGATTCTGCCCCTCTGCTCTGCTGAGACCTGGAGCACTGCATCCAGAGCTGGGACACCCAACATAAGGAGGACATGGACTAGTTGAAGTGTGTCCAGAGGAGGCTACAAGGATGATCAGAGGGAAGGAACACCTCTCCTGGGAGGAAAGGCTGAGAGAATAATGATTGTTCAGGCTGGAAAAGAACAGACTTTGAGGTAATTTAGTTGCAGCCTTGCGGTACCTGAAGGGAGCCTATGGGGAGAGAGCTTCCAAAAGAATGTAGTGATAAGGACAAGAGTGAATGGCCTTAAGCTGATGGAGGGTAGGTTTAGATTAGATATTAAGAAGAAATTCTTTACCCTGAGGATGGGAAGACACTGGAATAGGTTATTCAGAAGCTCTGGATGTCCCATTCCTGGAAGTGCTCAAGACAGATCAAATGGCGCGTTGAGTAACTTGATTTACTACTCTGCTTGGGGCAAAGGGGTGAAACTGGATGATCCTTAATATCCCTTCCAATGCAAAATATTTTGTGATTCTATGAGAGTCAGAAGTTTCAGGTGTTAACAATTGCAGTGTGATAGCTAGTGAAAAGTATTTCATTTTGATTGCTTCAAAGACCAGAAAGGAGAAAGGTCCAATAAAAGAAGGGTGTCAGATCCCATGTGGCGTATTTATTGTGCTTTGGTTGGATGTTACTCTGGTTTGAGTATTTCAACGGGAGTCTTACAAAGTATCATACAAGTATTTACACTATCATTCAGGGTGGACTATTAATTTTGTTCTGACTCACATAATAATTCAAATTCAAGTTCAATTATTGTGAAAAATTGAAATGGAAAAACTCATAACAGACCAAGAAAAATGGAAGATAAACAGATTTGTCTTTCAGAGTTTTCTGGATATGGAACCCATAAACCTAGAAACTTAGATGCAGTTTTTGTGCTTACTCTGGAATTATATAAAACATAACACCAAATCTATTTTATATTATACAGTTCATCCAAAATATACCCTAAAGCAAGTAATAAAATGGAATGCACTTAGACACACCCAATTACACTATAAAACCAGAATGCTATACAGCAATTAATCCAAGGTAATTCATAAATCTAAGCAAAACCACTGAGAATAAAGTAAATTAAACATGATAATTTTGATTTGGCATTTAAAATACAGTAAAAATAAAATATAAAACTCTAGGGGTACATTTTGAAAACTCATCCTTCTGACGTGTACCTGTAAATTACAAAACCAGGTTGCTTTAGTAACTGCAAAATTTTAGTAAAATAAGTTATGTCACAAACATGTTTCCTTTGAGTGTTTGCCTACTACACTGTGCTGACATGTCAAATACGTAGATCAGTAAATAGCGTACATGGCAGGGGTTTTCTCTGTTGCTGATTCCTGCCAGGAGCAGATGTCCCTTTCTGACATTTGCCAACCTGCATGCTCCTGCGAATCACAGACATCTGAAATCCAGAGATCTGTGTGTTTGGGCCATAGTCCATTGGAGTCAATGAACTTCTAAGCATTGACTTTTACAGGCACCAGATCAAACTGGAGGTGACCTAAATGGAGAGAGCAAGTCACTTCAGGAGCAGTGCTGCAGCCAGCAATGGTGAAAGTTTCAAAACATTCCCAAACAGCAGGACATGGATAGAGCGGTCCTGGGCATAAACCTGACCTGTCCAGGCTGTGCTCTCGAGAACAATTCTGAGGTACACTTTGGGAGGTGATCCAGAGACTGCTTCCAATAGACTGTTTCCATGCAGCCAACCTGTTTTGGAGGCAAAGGCATAGCCTTGAGCCACGTGGTGCCAGTTGGATTTAGTACCTGGAAGCTCTCAGTCACAAGCATAGATGGAGTTGCTGTGTGTCAAAGAGTGACTCTCATGGAGGGTATGATTAGGTGGCCATGTCCCAAACCTTGCTGAAAACTGCATTTCAGAATCATACGACCAGTGTCTCAGAAATCCTGGCTGGGAAATAGTGTAGAATTTAAATACTACCCCTCTCAGTGCAAAAGATACAATAAAAACAGTATATTAAGAAACTGAGACAAGTAACACTGAACTGTGCAGCCTACTTGAAATCAAGGGCTGTTGTATATCTTCATATAAAGGGTGGGAAAAATGAACATGTAATTGTTTCCTGGTTCATAATCCAGCATGCAAAGATAAGAAAGTATGAAAAGTGTGTGGTGACTGTGAACAGCTGATCATCACACACCAATTAAAAAACTGAGAAGGTCTGTAGCACTGAATTGTCTGCATTTGCACAGTAAGAATCTTTTGATAGAAGCAGGCTGAACTTCTTTGTTTCAAAAAGCTTGCAGTCATAGGTTCATAACTATGCACAAAATCTCCATTTGGTGTATGTGTGAATGAAATAAAGCAATCCATAAACATAACCTGTAATAACTCATAGTATTATATCTCTGATGCCTTTGTGAGTATAAACTAACCTCTTGATCACTGTAAGCAAGCAGCAACACAAGCAGATGAACACACTGATTTAAGCAGCAGCTGAAGAGACCTTCATGAGAGGCCGCTCTGCTCACATCCACTGGATGTTTGTGGTTTGACATGGGTTGGAAACCACCTGACTGACATGTGCTATATTTATTTTGGAGAGTGGTTCAAGAGCACCCTGCCGGATACTGGTGCTGGCTGGCACTCCACAGTAGCAGTGCCAAAATGAATGGAGAGATTTTTTTCTTTTTCTTCTTCTTTTTAGTGTTTTTTTAACATGAGGGAATCTTGGCAGTAATTGGAGAAAGACACCACAATTTGCCTTTTGAATTTAAATGGTCAATCCCACTGATTGCTTTGTTGAACAATGATACATTTAGTATTTTGACCAGGTAATATGATGAGAGGAACTAATAGTGCTGTTGGGAATAAAAAATTATGGCTGTCTGCACTGAAACAGGTGGTATAAATATGTTTCCAGTAATTCCATGGCTGTATAAATTGTAATGCAATTACAGAGTTCTTTAGATGTCACAGCTCTATGAACTATCACCTGTGGATTCATTTAAAACAATTGCCTCCCTCTAGTAAGGGCAAAATCTTCTGAAATAACCAGCATGCACATATGTCTGCTGGAGTCTGCAGCAAAGTAAGAGATTGGTGGGTTATGATTTCATAGGTGACCATTTTGACATAGGCATCAAGCTAAAGTTTTGACATTTTGTACCACTGATAGTGGATCCTTTTGTCTCCTCATTGTCATGAAAAGTTGATGAGTGGTGACAACTCAAAGTCACCCCTGTGTCTTCTAAAGGAGTGGAAAAGGAGATGAGGCATCACTGACAGCTACTGTGTGGATACCAAAGCTTACCCCACTTTTCACTACATACAAGCAGTATCCACATAATAATTACTTAAAACCTTTTATCTTATGCAGTTATTTTGTGGGAGCTATATGAGATGGCAATGTACTAGTGAAGTGCAGAAATGAGAGGAACAATTATTTAACCTAAGGTTTAATTAGGTTAAATAATTTAACCTAATTAAACATTAGGACCAAGGCTTCAGGGTGATTCTACATGGCTGTAGTATAACCTTTCATTTTATGCAGAAAAAACCTGATTTTGCTAGACTGTGCTGTGCTATCCTGGTATTATTGCCACCTGGCCCTATACATAGTTTTAGCATCAGTGATATAGAATCCCTCTTCATAGTTGCTCTTCTTACAGCTGCTCTTCAGAGTAGCTTTTTATTTAAAATAAGAAGTTGACCTTATGCTAACTCCCTGTACCATTGTGAACGTGGAATTTCTCCATCTCTGAAGTAACTATGAGCACTGAGGGCTTTGTCAAGATGATAAAATTAAAAGTGAGAGGTGTTCAGAAAGAGGAAATTGCACATTGTCTCAGGAAAGAGCCTTTGGTGGCCTGTGGGATCATGTCTCCAATCTAGCAATGTTATCTGCTTTTGTCAGAAAAGGTAAAATAAGGTCATCTCTCCCTGCTACTCCTGCTTTCCTCTCTTCCCTCCCTTATTCCCTAACAGAGGAGCTTTTCCCAGCCTTAACAGACACCTATTTAGTAAAATGGAAAGTATCATCTGGAAAACAGACAAATGATTTTGACCTATTGTTCTCTTAAATGCTAGAATTAACCTTGAGTATCTCATTTAGTTTTCTAAACTGTGTTTGCTTTATATTGATTTTGCAGTGTGGCTTCAGGGTTCTTTACACATGTGTAGATGTCATTAACTGGTTGACTGATATGGAAAGAGAGAGAAACACTCACTGTTTTTGTGGTAGCTGTCTGACAGGTACACATGAACTGCTGTACCCGTCAATAAGGACACCAGAGCCAAGCAGGTCATCAATGTTTGGCTTGTTCATGTGGGATATCTTTTAATGATTCTGGGAGAGGAGGCTTTTATTATGCTGTCTCTCTTCTAAGATAATAAAGCAAGGGATATATTTTGCTAGGAGGAACTCAGGCAACAGGAAGTGGAAAGCAGAACAAGCATGATGCAACACATCAGGTCACCCATCCTGTCACCACGCCTTGCACTGGACAGCAAGTCCATTGGTTCAGTAACCCAAATGCTGTCAGCAGAGTCCTAACAAATGCTGCAATATGGATTTCACTGGATTGCCAACTCAATAGCAAACCACTAATTACCAAGAGTTTGTTTTCACAGACAATGCAGTACATGGGTGTATACTGCGTACACCACCCTACATATCTCAAAGCCACAAAGACAAATATTCGATGAATAGGCCAGGAAAGAGGTCAGAGTACAGGAGGTTACTGTAAAATTACCTTGAACCACACTGTGATCCAAAGATTATGGCAAATGTGTATATTTGTCACAAGTAGAGTTTAAAGACCTGGACAAAGGACTAGAATGTGGAACTTAAATAAAACTGATGGAGGGGGCAACTAGTACCAGTTCTTGGTTTGGGCTAAGAGCCAGTGTTTCTCCTCTTCAGAATAGTAACTCTGGAGAGAAAGTTACAGGCAGCAAGAAGACTTCTGTAGGAAATGTGGGGTCATGGGAGACTGAGGAAGGAGTTTGTCACACTAGCCAGATGGAAATGCCTGGCTGGAGCCATATATAACTTGTGATTTACTTAGACACAAGTTATTGGGCTTAAAACAGGGTAATCAGGGAAAGTTAATGGCCTGTGACATACAGGAGATGAATCTAGATGATCTAATGGTCCCCTTTGGCTCCCAAGCACTATGAAAGAAAAAAGTGGAAAATTTTACATTTCTGAGTATAAACTTTTTATCTTGGAAAGATATCAGATTTTCTTTATTAATCATAGTGACCATCATATTTAGCACTTGTGGTGTTCTGTGTGTTTTTAAAGAAGCACTGAAATGTGAGCTTTGAAAGCATCTTTGTATGTGTGTGCATGCCTCTGGAAGTATCAGAGGCATGAGTTTACTGGCACATTAAATTTAATGCCCAGCACTTGGCTCTCTTTCAAAGATGGACTCTTAATGACCTCAGAGAAGACCAGTCTTCTGTGTTACACCTTATCCAGATGAGGTATCGTGCTTCAGTACACAATTGTAAAGAGTGCTGTAACATCAGTTGAGCTCTGAATCACTGACACAGCAAATCAAACATGAACAGCTCTATGTAATTCAGACCTCTTGTACTTCATCACAGTTCCCATAGGTTGGGGGTGGGAATCTATATTTTTCTCACCCTCCACAAGAGTGCAAATTGCACCTTGAGATGGCAATTAGACATGAACTTGTGTGCAAAACTGAGAAATAGGACTGGAAGGCAAATTTAAGTATTTTTATTTGTTTCTATAACAAAATATAAGAAAGAGATTTATGAGAGAAAACTGAAAGATCAAATTGTGTTCCCTGAGATTTCTCCTTTGTGTGCAGACAACACAAACTTCCAAGTTACACTCAGTACTGAATTGTCAGCATTAACAAAACAGGTGTTGAAGGGCATTTGTAATTGGACCAATCTTCTATGTGCAGTTTCAGTAAGAGTTCAAAACACCTGCCTTTTCCTCATGACGTCAACAATACCCTATGGGCAGTGAGCTGAAATACTTATGTCAACCTGCACCTCTGTAATTGTGACATAAGATACCCAGTCACTTGAAATATAAGAAAAATCTCTGCATTTCTGAATGTAAAGGTTAAAAGGTCTGCATCTAGGAACAAAGTCCTGGGATATTTTATCTATTATGCAGAAGCATGATGGGAAAAAAAAATAAGTTACTAGAAGAAACCCTTGTTAAAAATTATTTTTTAGAAAAAGCTCTTACATGTCTTCTTTATTGTGCCAAGTCTAATGCTGCAATTATTGGCGTGCTCTGAGTAGGGTAGAAATTCTGCTACTTTTAGCTAGTTGCACACAGTAAAGTATTCCTATATATAGCTCTTACACAATTCTACAAATATGAGGAGAAAAGAAGCTAATCCAATCTAACACAATATTGTGCTGCATGTTTCTAGAAACCTTATGAAGAAACTTGGCCAAAGGACTGCACTATCATGTTAATTAATGGATATGAAAACGGTATTAGTTAAATAATCACTTAACAGGTAATTTTTCTTGACTGTTTTGTGCTGGAAAAGCAAAATATGCATCAGAAAAAGCAGATGTATGTCCCTGACAGACAACAATCAGAAGTGACTGCTGGGTATCTGTCTATTGGATTCTAAGTCTCTCCTCCTTTTCTGTCTGGCTAAAATGGTTCAGTGCACTTATAAGGGTAAATACATTAGCCACTGAGTAAAGTGATTCCAAGGTGATTTCTGACAGAATTTATCATTTTATTTAGAGCACTCATTCTGAGATCAGAGACAATGCATACAACTGACTGGGGACTTCAGGAAGGCTGCTGCAGGGAGCTGCAGTGTTTGTGGTCAAGGAAGGAGGCACACAGGCTGTGGAAATATTACCAAAATGGACCTGCTGCTGGAACTGCTTTACAGATCTACAGAGCTCAGGGCAGTCAGTGAGCAGCACCAGCAGAACACATTCACAGGAAAAATGCCTGGGGCTGGTCCATTTCCAACTCACTCCTGCCTGGCCAGAAAAAAAGGCTGGGTTTGGATGAGGACAGTTCATTCATGTAAAGGTTTTGCAATATTCTGAGTGCAAGTGATTAGTGATGTTCTTAATTAAGACTAAAGTAAATTAAAATAATTAAATTAAGTAGTAAAAAATGTAAAATATTAGACAAGTCTTACTGATCTTGTATTAGCGCATTGCATTGAGCAGGATGCAGACTTATTTGGAAAGAGACCTCTTCCAAGGGCAGGCAATTGTTCAACATAAATTCAGTTCTGAGCTGTCTAGCATTCCCAGCTCATCAAGAAGCTACTCCAGCTGTCCAGGACCTCCAGGTTGAAGCCACACGGAATGCAATCCTTTGTCTATGCAGGTAGCTGGACACAAATTACATAAATAGTTAATTAAGATGTTGTAAGGAAGAAAGCCATCACAACATGATGGAAAAATTGGCTTATGGTGGAGAAGTAAAATATACAGTGTTGCCAAGAACAAGTCAACTCAGGTACAAAAAATGCAGTTCAAGGTTTAACTCAAAATAGCAGTAAATTTCTCTGTTATTGACTAATGAAGGGACACAGTCAGGAGTGCTAAGAACTAAAGGGAACACTGATGGACAAATTTCAAAGGTCAAAATTTATTTAAAGAGACCCATGGCATAATTAGAACTCTAAGAGATAAAAAAACCACAATAATGCTAGTCATTCTAAGCTTTCTGCTTTTCAGAGTGGGCCATATTGAAAGTAAAATTTTCATATAATTTGAGAAAAAACATCCAATGTTAGCAAATTGTGAGGTCCACCAGTCTTCACTTAGACGGCAACAGAGTGATTTACAGTATTTTAGACAGTGTTTAAGAATATCTGAGAGAAAAATATATGGATGCATTTTACTTTTTCAAATAATGTAACTCTTATCTTACTTCTAATGTTTCAAAGATACTTAAACTAAAGTTCAGTATTTGGTTGATGTGAATGGCCTCCCACACTATTACTTCAAATGTATTATGTTGCCCAATGTTTGCATCAATAATGCCTTTCCAATCTATCTTGGCAAACATTAAATTATTTATTATCATTAAGAAAAGTTACTTTTCTTTACTGTTTTTGTAGGTCAGGTACTCATGAATTTCTATCTTAAATACACCACCAAATTCCATCTTTATCATGCTTCTAAAGCACCTAGCATTGGATCTAGTCCAGCACTTCACTGAAATAATATAATAGTTTCTACAGACTTCAGTAGACTATAGTTCATATCTAAAGGATACAATGATGATTTTTCTTCCACAGCATATGGAAAATTAAATCAACATTTGCTTTCAGCAGGTGTACCCATGTTCTCTTAATATTCTGAGGGAAGACCAAAGCTATCAAATGTAGCGTGATGCAAATTTGCAGATGGTATTTTAGGATTTCTACCTTCTATAAATATAAGCATAACATAGTTTTTTTTTCTTGTCACTTCATAATTATTATTCATTTGGTTTCATGTCTTGCACAAAATTCTGTTGAGGAAAACGACTTTGGTGGTTTTTTTTTTGTTTACAAGTAATAGGAATGAAAGGATGGTAATTATTGGGAAGATAAATTATTGGTAAGATAAAAATAACATTGCGCTATTTGTGTCCAGCAAATTGCTTTTAAACAAAAGTTTTTACTGTCTGGATGGTAGTATGTATTACTCTTCTGTTGTGGGGTTGCAACAGAAATTATAAAGTCCTAGAAGAACTTGGTTATAAAATTCTGTATGCATTTGTGCAGGGGATTAGGATTGTCCACATCCTGCCTGAATACAGGACAAAAGCTGTTGTAGGCCTGCTGTCCTTCCTTTTAATAGATACTCCAAAAAAAACTTGTATCTGGGCTTCTTCCTCATAATTGCTATGGACTCAGATCTTAAATCCTTCTTTGCTTCCTTTAAAATGTAATTTGATATTGTGAAAATAACCTCAGAAGTAGTACCCAAAATACATGCTGGAGAAGAAAGAGAGGAAAGAGAGCAAAAAAGATATTAAACTGACAGCTTTGGCCAAAAAACCAGATGTGGCATCAAATAATTGTCTATAAACTGGAGAAAAAAAAGCTTTATTTTTTTTTTTAATTCCTGTAATTTCTGTCTGCAAGTATGTAGCCTCTCTAGCCTGTAATTAAAGTCTGTCAATTCTAACCTGTGATAATTTTTTTTCTGGCCTGACCCTAGTAAAAAAGGCTATTTATGATTGAATCACAAAATAACTGTACAGAATTTGGGGTACATACTTTATAGTGGTGCTTACAGACAAAATTTAGTGTTAATGAGATCAAATGGAACTCATTTCAAACAGTTGTGTCTCCTTGGCTGCAATGAAAGCATTTTAAAAATTACTGTCTCTTGCATAGTTTTCATTCCATGTCTGAAATGAAATAACAGAATTTTAACTCTTCTAAGGACATTAAGAGTGTATAAAGTTATACCAGGAGTTGGATACACTTCATATAATGAATTCTGTTGCAATTTTTGATCTTATACTTGAATAGGATATTAATTATAGGTAGCTCCAGCAGCATAATTACTTTTTTTGGACTTGCTCTTTACTGTATACAGCTTTTCAATGTTTCTTAAAGCATTTATGTAGTTGACATTATAGTTGATAGTGGTCATATTTTAAAATAATTTTATTTCCTTTTTAATAACAAACACTGGCATTTGTCTTTTCCTTGGCTCAACATGATGATAATGCAGTAATAGACCTATTGTGGAGTTCTAACATGGCTATTTTTTTCCTAACTTATGCCTCAAATAACTCAAAACCCCATCCCAGTAGGATAACATAAAACTTTATTTAAATTATTCAAAATAATTCTTTGGAAAGCTTCACCCCAGACATTCTTCATTTAAGCAGACAACTAGGAGAAAAAGAAAAGGAAAAAAAAAAAAAAAGTGTCTACATAAGGCTCTCCTGTTCTTAATTTTGGTTGAAACCATGTATACCCCTTTGAAGTACTGGCTGTAGTAATACACACCTTATTCCTCTCTGTGCCAGCCATATGAACCTATTTACATTGTAAGATTCAGCCAGAGGCCAGGAAAGAGATATGTACAGTAATTCCAAACACAGTCTATAAGGAAGTGCCTCAAAGATTTTCATAAAAGTCAGTGACACCTATCAAATGGCATTAAAAACATGTAAGCAGGCATGGCCATGATTACCTCAAACTGACATGATAGTACCTGTCTCAAAGAAATTGCACTTTATTGAATTGTCTTTAAACATTTATATAAAGTAACAAAGCCAGCAAAGTGGTTTAAACTTCCACCAAAACAGATGTCTAAGAGTGACTGTGCTTTGAAATATAAATGAAGTCAAGGGTCTTCTGTTGCTTTTGAGTAAGACAAGCTGACTGAAAAGCAAAACAATTTAAATGAAAAACATTGTTTTTCTGTTGTGGTACTTATAGCCATAACTATCTGTCTGTCTGTCTGTCTGCCTGCCTATCTAATAAAAATAATCTGTGCTCTTAAAGGTAAAGAAACAAGATGAAAATGCACTCCAAAGACAATTGTTATTTGGAATAACAGGAGTTGTTATTTTCCATCTCTGGATCCCTCTGCAGTACCAGGAACCATACACCCTTATAAGGAATTACATAAAGTTTAGCAAAACCCACTGAGTACCATCAACACACATTCTAGGTATGATGCTAAATATTTTGGAGATTACTTCAGCTACCTATGAAGAATGACAGTCTGGTGTATGTCATCAATCTACAGTAAATCATAAATCTGACACAAATTATCATAGTAGAAGGGGAACCAAGATAAAGCCATACACTTTCAGTGGTAACAGCTTTGGATCACCACAGAACATATGCATGTGCTTGACTTTAAGTACTGAAACCATCTACATTCTTCAAGGGAAATACACGCTTGAGGGAATTTTTGCTATATCATCAAACCTTTGGAAAAACCTACATTTTTAAAAAATTTTTCTGGATAAAATTTTCCAGAACCAAATTTTCTGTCTTTTCCCACATTATATGATATTGACAGCATTTGTCATTCTGTCTTTGTCAACAACTGATTGGGCATAGATCCCTGGATACTCACACTGCAACACTTTTCTATTGTGATCTCAGTCTGTGTACGAGCATGTGTTGAACACATTAAAATGAATCATCAAAAGGCACCAGGTGCATGGAGTGAACAGAGACATATAAAAAAGCACGAAAGTCATAAGTAAGTGCGATCATGCCTTGTTTTCCATGAAACAAACAAGGGAATGCTGCACCTTTCCATGTTTATTATGGTTAAGGGTTTATTTAGCTCCCATGGTAATCCAGACCATCAATAGGCCAAAAAGTTTCATGTACTTAGGTGGGGGAGATGGTGGAACTAACTTCAAAAGTGCTAAATATCCGTCAAATAGTTTTGCTGTGGGCTATGTCCATATGCACTTTGTAGCCCTTTCCCAAATGGCAGAATTACTTAATAGTGTTTCTGCTTTCACTGTAATGCCTTCAACTGAGATGAAAATTTTTGCTCTGAAGCTTGATCTCTGGTGTTTGGTGATATTTGGTTTTTCAAGGTTGAGGCCAGTACCCAAATAATGGCATTCCAGAACATTTACATGGAAGTAAATTTGCCAGAGATTAATTTCCAACCAGAAGTATCACTTTCTTGCTCTGTGTACATTGCTGAATTGCAGAGAGGTACACAGGGCTCTTAGGCTTTTTCTTGTGTCTCCATCCTCAGTGTTCAGCCTCACCTTTGGATTTCTTCTGGGAAATGATTGCAGAGAGAGGATGCTTTGTGGATTCTCTGGAGTCCTGGTCAAATTTCTGTCCTTTCACAGAGGGAGATGACCTCCCTCTGGTACCTCACCTTGTCTAATGCTGGTGTTCTATGTAGAAGCCAACAAAATTCAGCAGCTAAGATCGAGGGAAAAAATTGTTACACCAGTTTCTGTGCTAACTTTGTGCCAGGTGACTAGGACAGAAGTTCCTCTCTTTATGCCAGAAACTCTGGAACTGGTTTTCAAGTGCTTTCTTAACAATTTTTCTGTTTATTATGATGCCTTGAGAGGCTACCTAGAACAGAGACTAGGCAGTGTTAAAGGAAAAGTAGGTATTTATTAAAAAGACCTTCAAAGGATACAGTTTGGGCAATATAAAAGCCTGGCTGATGCTACACCCAAGATGGAAGGCAGGTCACACTTCTTACAACGTTTTACCAAGTTTTGGTCCATTTACATCTGGGGTTAATTGTCCAGTTACAGCTTCATATTATAAAGTCCCATCCTCCCAGATTGCTCTCGTCAATTCACTGTTTATACTTTTTGGGCCTGAAGGTGCAACAGTGCTCTTGGTTCTCGGGCTTGTTTTGTCTAACTAAACTGTGAAGAGAACTTGCTAACACTTTATATGAAGTTCAGAGTTATATACAAATGCAGTAGAGAATCTGGAAAATATGGAAGCTGAAACTTAAGACATCAACTACCTCACTAAGAGGCCTCAAATCCCTAATCAAAGTAAAAGTTAGAAGTGGAAGATTAGTAGGTTTCTGAACCTTTTCTCCAAGAGTAAATAGTAAAGCATCTAGCAGGGAACAGCAGATTGATATTTCATTTGTGTTACATGGATATGCAAATCTGCTAAAAGCAACCAAATAAGATGTTCTAGCTTTACTGCTGGAAGATTAGGTCATATCCTATTCACTTTGTTGAAGGCATAGTGAAATTCTCCAAATCTTCACACTGAGCTGTGGTTCTGAAATTCTGTTGGAAAAAAAAAAGCTGTTCCTTAATATTATTACCATAAATCAGTCCTATTACCGTCATTACTATTTGTGCAACTTGTTATTGATAGCTGATACCATGGGCTTATTATCGAAACTCAGAGTATCAATTCCAGACTACAGAAGTGGCCAACACGCTTCTGGAAATTTCTCTCAAAGTGCTCCTTTTGCACATACATGTACACCGCAGAGGAGCTGTATTAGTGGTCTCCAGCCTGAAATGAGCTGGATGGTGTGCAACCCTTGCCGGAGAGATGGGCAGCAAATACCAGCTGGACAATTCACATGTCAGCAACTCCTAGCAAGAGCTTTTCTGAACAGTCTTGTCTACATCATTCCTTCCTTTCTTTCCAGCCTTATGCTGCCCCATCTTGATGAAATGTTGTCAGTGCAGTAGATTTGCTGGGGAATGCTTTAAAAATGTGAACCAAGTCATGCTCTCACAAAATGGTACCTGTAATCCCAGAAGTTAGAAATCTTGCCTTTCTACTGGCAGGCTAGCTAAGATCCCAGCTCTGGGGCAGGAAGGGCAGTGACCATCATCTTAGTGTTGTGGTAGCACACCCGGCTTCCTCCACAGCTGGCCTCCTTGCCAGCCTGTTAAGCTTTGTGTGCCTCATGCAATGGAGGGATTTGGCAGGCCTGTCTCGTCTGTCCACTGCTCCAGTGCAATATTGAGAGGGTAACAAATAGCCTTAGGAATGAGGCACTGGCTGAAAATATGAGGTTTCAGTTGAGCACTACAAAGAGCTGACAACAATCCTGTGTGCATCACTAACCATATTTTTGACACTTCAATTTTTTTTATGTCCCTGCTGGCAGAAATCTATTGTTTTGACCCCTCTCCTTTGCTATGGGTTGCACAAGATCATCCCACCCACTGTGGGGAGCAGGTCCCAAGTGTGACAAATCTATGCCTTGGTCCCATTGCTTCTCTGAAGGAATCAGCCAAATTCGGAACTCTGCTTGCTCTATGCACATTAACAGACAGGGTCTGAAATGAGACATCCGGAGATGTGACTGTGTCACAAACAGCCCTACAAACCAGCAGTATATTCTGGGTCGAAGACCTGAAAGTGGGAGGATGCCAAGGGAGAAAGCCTTCTTTTGCTGTCCTCTGTAAGGCTGTATTGTATTCTGTGTGATGCATCTTCATATCTGAGATTTGAGGGGACAACATTTGTAGTCTGATGAAAGAAGAATAATAATAGACTGCAATTGTAATGGACCACTGTCACACAGCAGTCTTTCCCCAGATCTGGATGAATTTTCTTAAAGCCTAAGCAAGTCAGCAATCATAAAAATTAGCTCATTAAAAAATGGCTTCAAAATCAGACAGGGAACTGCACAAACCTGGGGCCGCTAGACACTATCTCTGCATGATCCCATCAGTTGGCAGGCAAGGCTGAAGCAAGCTTGCAACAGCCCAGTATTGAACAAAAAAAGAAACAGTCTTGTTGCACTAGGGTGCACTTTGGAAAGAGAATGTGAAAAAGGAGTATTCTTTGACATATTTCATTTAAACAGGCTTCAGTGGAAATTTAAAGAATTCCTTGCATGTCGGTAGCAGAAATATATGAGTGGTGTATTCAGTCATACACCTCTCATTACATTTCTATTTCTGTTTCTATCACTTCATTGTTTCTCAGACAAAGCATTAGCATTTCTTTCATTTGTGTAATAAGAAAATATGATATTTATTACTAAGAGGCAGAGACTAGAGACAGAAGGTGGGGAGCTTTCATCCAGAGACACAAGACAAGTGCTCTGTATGACTATTACTTAATGTGGATCCATGACTCACCCACAATGTCATTTTAACAACTTTCTGTGTTTAATTTCCTTTTCTTTAACCAGTAGCCTAGCAGAACAGCATTCCAACTGTGGTCTATGGACCACCAGCAGTTTGTAGGGCTCTCCCACGTGTTCTGGAAGTTAAATGTTTTGGGAACTATGCTAGACCAAACAGATCTCGGGGAAAAGAACCAAGTGGTCCAGAAGGTGTTTTCTTTATTTCTGTGTGAATGGTCTCCAGAGGAAAAAAAAAAAAGAAAAAAAAGAAAAAAAAAAGCCATTGGTTAGAGAGTCCTCTTTAATTTTGGGGGAAAAATTGCTAACAGTTGAATTTTGGACACTGTTTTACATTCTTGGTGTCTATAGCAATAAGAAAGTTTTTTGTCTCTTCAGTGGAGACAAAAGAGAGCTGCAGATGATGCAGAACAACATGATCAAAGTGATGCAGAGAGTCCTGAAAGCCAGGGAAGTTTTATGCACCTGACATTTCAGGTAGATTTTGAACAGTTGAATCTCATTACTTAGGCAAAATTAATCTTGGCATTGTGTTTCCCAGGTCCTTCTAGGTTCCAACATCCCCATGGAAGAACTGCCAGGCGTTTCTTCTCCCCAAGTCCTTAAGAGGTTTTGTTTGGTGGGTCGCAGATAGGAGGTGATGGAGCAGATGGCATTGTCATTTCCAAGGCCACATATTGTGTCACTCCCAGAGGGATTGCATGGTAGCACGTGTCAATGATGGACACACTTCCCTGGTGCCTATATGGGGTTCAGCAGCCCCACATGGAAATAGAGGGCACTTGGCACTTGGCTCGT
Source organism: Cyanistes caeruleus (assembly GCF_971803275.1). NCBI lineage: Eukaryota > Metazoa > Chordata > Aves > Passeriformes > Paridae > Cyanistes > Cyanistes caeruleus. The sequence goes on from NC_141732.1 coordinate 65,057,120, forward strand.
GACCTTCATGGTGCAACTTGGGTTGCATTTGTGGATCCATTCAGAATGTGGCAGTGTCATTTTGAGGTGAACTCCAAAGGAAGGGATGACACCTACTGAAATATCATGATTCCTCCACTACCCAACCTTTGCTTGGAGATCCTCACCAGCACTCGCTGACCTAGACTAACCCTGCCACAGCTTATGAGATCTAGTGAGCTCATTGCCTGAGGGGGGAGGCTGCAGGCCAGATGGGAGAAATGTAATACTGCATAGTGTGTGTGCTTCAGTGTTCAAAAATGCAACAGTTTCAGAGGGTAAAGAAAATGGGGAAAACTGGAAAGCTCTTTGCATGTCCAAAATTAGACCTTGTGCTGGAAGAGTGGAGGACAATACAACTAGTGTACAGGGAAAGAACATTTCCAGTATCATTTAGCCTATTTCTAGCAATGGAGTCTGTCATGGGAAATTTCCATTGCATTATAATGGGCTTAATTAGAATTGTTATAATCAAATAAGTGCATTTGGCAGAGGAGTGGGAAAGAAGAATGCTACTATTGCAAGGTTATCTGTGTTGCCTGTTTTTTGTTCATTTTATCAAATGGTACCTGCTCAGATGCTAGGCTTTCATTTTCCTCAGGTACAATTGCAGTAGTTTCCCAGGCTCAGAATCAATTTGGGGATGCTTATTTCTGAGCATTGGTCCCAAACGGTCAAAAAGTCCAAGAGATCTGGAGCACACAGGACTTATATAGACTCATTTGAAAAGAAATATTAAATACAGGAATACATTCTGATTAAATTATTATTCATGGAGCCTGTTACGTACAGCCTAAATATTTTTGCTGTCCCTACTACTAAGTTTGGACCTTAGTGACTTCAGTGGGATTAAATTTTAAACCTCATGTAGCAATGGCAGTTCTCACAGTACTCCTGGGAGTCTCATAACTGCTCAAAACTGCTAGATTAGATTCTGGTGTGATCCTATCCGGCATTCCCACTCTTGGTTTCTCTCTTGCTTCAGAGATATCTGGGGAATGCTGGAGGTCAGAGGGAAGATGCAATGGGAGCTGCAGGACGATGCTGTAAAAAGGTTTAGTCTTTTTGACAAGACACCTTCATACAGCTATATATAATGCTGTTTTCTCCTTCTATGTTATATGAGGTTTGGCAGGAGGACTAAGGCTTCTTTTGACTTTTAGTCAAGCCTTTGCTCTGAAAATGTTTTCAGAGACACAGATCTTACCTATATTACTGGCATGTCTTACTTGGAAAAATGTACTGAAATATTAGCTATACTTTCACAAAGCAGATTTTTTTGGTAACATCTAAGAAATTCTTCAGAAATTCTTCAGAACAATTTTCTTCTTAAAAGTGACTAAAGAATTGTGCTCTCTGGGACATGAAAAGACCTCAAGGGCAAGAACTAAGGGCCAAAATTAGAAAAATAAAAATTATAGTGTATCAAAACGATCAGTTCTAAAAAAAACCTCCCCAAAATTTAAATGGTAATTTTGATATTTCTTGTAACTTGGCACAGAGAAGTTCCAAAACTTGCAATAATTCTAGAGAAAAATTGGTCTAAAAAAAGGACAATTAGGCATGCAATATACCCCAGGGACTCAGGAAGTTCCAGTTTCCTTTCCATACAATATTTGCCATACTTGACTCATACCAATGCCATGGATGCCTTCAGAATTTCAGTTGTTAGCAGTAAACCATTTAAATACAGAGATTGCTTAAAAAAAGGTGTAACACAACATGAAAGCAAATTCATGCTTCTCTACAGTCAGGAGATCTGAAGATAACTAGCCAAGAAAACATAGATATATATCACATTTGGCTTCTAGGCTGAGAACTAATTTTTTTTTTTTTGCCAGATTTTCAACAATTTTATTGTAGTTATTAAAACAATACACCACTAAACCACCAAAATGATATTTTTGGAATGAAATGAGCATTCAGTAAAATTTGATACTTTCAAAGTTCTTTCTGTTTGTAATCACTTTAGAGAGAAAATTCTCCTTTTTTTTTTTTTTTTTAAATCTTCTTGTGAAGCAAAAGGAATGTGCAAACCAGTATGGGCTAGTAAAGCATATGACACAAAGCTTGGCTCTACTGAAGTCATAATTGGATGAGACTATGATCCACCCACAGAAATAATACAAATCCTTTAACAAGAGACTTAAGAACTATTAACTAAAGCCAACATAGCAACAAACTTCCCCTGAAAACACACCTTATCTCAGGAAGTGAAAACTATTCACTGCCTAAATTTCAATTAACTTTGTCACGCTTTTCAGAAACACAGCAGTTCAAGCTTGATTCACGTTATGATGACTGATAATTGCTTTTACAGGTCTGATTTGGTGGAACTGTGGAAAATGTCTTGCCAGACTGTATTGTATGGGTGAAAAACGTTAAATAGACAGCTAACATGTCTCATCTCTTCCTCTACTCTTCTCTCTTTTTTTCCTTATATTTTGTAACCTCCCATAGAGGTTTGTGTATGTGCATCTGTGTGTGTCTTTGTGTCTGTGTCAGTAAAAGCCCAAACATTAGATCACAAGTTCTTGTTTATATAAGCTTCAATTTACCCTTCAGGCAGAAATTTAGAGATTTCCAAACACACAGATGCTTGCCACTATCCAAATTCAATTTGAAATGCTCTGCACAACATCTCCTTTAACTTAACTAACCTTGTATTGTTCAAATACTTCATAATGGGTTTTGATTGCCAAATATCATTACTAACTTTGCCATTGTTAACAAAGTTAATTGAAACACAAATAAATAGAATTCCATAAAATGCCAAATCATCTGAAAAAATTGTATTCATTTTATTAAACACAAATCTGATTTTACAAATAATTTGTGTGCTTAGTTATTACAGAAAAAAACTATCAAAAACCCAAAAGAAAATGTTTCTACCTGGTATGATCTAGACCCTAGAAAAGACCCTACAGAACGTATAGGAATGGGCCATTGTCTGTCAAGACTCTCAGGAATATAACTCATCCATATGAAGCAAAACCTAAGAAAGAGAGGCTAAAACACAAGGAAACAAGGAAGGTTTACTTAGAGAATAGCCAAAGAATGCTCCCCTCAGGGAAAGACTTGGAAGTCTCTGGAAGTTAGAGGGAGAAGGGCCAAACCTAGCATGCTCTGGTAAAGTTTTCAGACCATGACATACTGCAGTTTCTTTTGACACTGCGGAGGAAGCAGTTCTGCACTCTAGAAATTATGGAAATAGGAGAGATTCAGGAAGAGAGAATGAGTGTCACTAATCTCAAAAAAAACCCTCATGCTGCAAATAACACAAATAAGTCTTCAAGTTCTCACTCCTTATGGATTAATTTCAAGAGAATACACAAAATAATACACAAATAAAATGTAACTTAGTTACAGACAGCATTAATCTCTGCTTTGCCTACATTGCTGGAAAGTAATGTTGCTTTTAACTGCAAAGGTTTTTTTCCAGACACAAAACGATTTAGAAAGTGGATGCATACAACTCGCCTAAAAATCATGAAAATCCAAGTCTGTAGCAATGTCACTGTCTGCTAGATTCATCCTGTGTTGAATCAGGACATGGTATTCTGCCTGGAGGTCCTTCTTCAGGAGGTTTTCCTGCTCCTGCTTCTCCATAGTCTGCCTGTGTCTTCCAGAAAAGGAATGTGGGATTAAAGTCTGCAATTTCCATCCTATGAAGCAGACATGGATGAACTCTTAATGGCAGTTAACTGGCCCAGTTTTACTGTTTGTAATTTTTCTCTAGTGAGTGGATAGATGCAGAGTAAATCTGTGGCAGAAGTTAGTGGCCTGTGATTCTGCAGTGTTCCCTCTCAGAGATGATGTTGTTTACATCTCAGTGAAAGGCAGACAGGATGCACTGGGTACAGTGCAACATACAGTAGGTAATAATGTGTGCATGGGACAAAGCCTCAAACAGCTGAAATGTTAAAAGTTTACTTCTGAATTTAGCCAATAGCAACTTGCTTGTCTACCTATATGCATTTGATATGCATTGAATATGTATTGCTCATGCCCACGGAATATCCAAATACTGTCCTTTTCTGGCACAGTATAAATCTATTGCAGAAATTGTTGGATAGCTTGAAAAATGTAAGCACATCATGTTCTCCAAGATTCATAGCAACATACGTCTGTGTATCTTGTTCAGAGCTGTGCCTGAAACATGTCAATGTTCATGTACAAGTAACAGCACGTAAAGGGGTTTTTGTTTTAGGCATGTTTTACCCCTGGATTTATATGGGCATGAGGTAACACCTACTTTTTTTTTTTTTTTCAAAGAATTAATCCACATGCATAATTGAAACAAGTCCTTATTTTGCTCAGTATAAATATGTACCATATGTATCTCTTTTAAATGTTACATTTTGTAGCATGGTGGGATTTGCTAGTACCTGTGAGTTATATCAACCTTCATCCAAAGGGAAATAAAAATTAAGAACACTGCATTGTGCGATATGGTGCGTCCTAGACATAGTCACAGGCAAGTCTGTAAGTACAGTAATCAGCTACATTATCACCCCATTGATTTACTTTGTGTAATATTGTTGTATTGCTTGATTGCTGCAAACAGGAATCATGCCACTAAAACAACAAACAAAATTGATTGTACTGAAGCACACACATTGCAATTTCCACTGGCTTTTAGGCTTGCTCTGGTATGCACTAGCAGATCATGGGGTTATGATTAGCTGTTCTTCATAACATAAGAGAAGAGTAAAGATACAAAAATGCTGTGAATTCACTGCACTACAACCTTAATAATTAACTTTAAGTATTGGGCTGTCAACAGTTTGAAGGCATTTTTAAAGAACTAATCACATGACAGTGCAGTGGCTTTAGCTAAATAAACACTCTGGAACTTCCTTCAGAACCTTTTGGATACAATACAAGTTAACGCTTTTAAAAACAGAGGCATACCACAGAAGAAGGTGCTACTACTTTGGGTGCAATCTTATGTCTTTGAAAAATGCTATTACAGGATGCCAGATATACCCCTACTCACTGGGTCCAAGTGACACAATAAAAAGCCTTTCACCCACGTTCACCAGCAGAAATCCCTGTGTGTAGCCCTAGAGATATAAAACAAACTGGAAAAAAAACATAACACAGCTTCAAAGCTTTCTGAGATGTTTATCCTCTCATTTGTACATCTGCTAAAAAGTCTCTGTTTTCACTTAATATATTAAAAAATACAACAAAAAAAATAGAAAAGCAACTTGTAAACCAATTACTAACGAGTAAAAGTATAACAGATGCAAACAAAGAACTGCAGTATTTTACACCATATGTTTCAAATCAATCTTATTCCTTCATCAGTTGGAAACAAAGCATAATGTTGTGGTTCTAACAGTAACTAACCTTGATCTATCAAACCATATAAAAACTAGCAGTACTTTGACAAGTCACTTGTTCTATTTATTGTAAATAGTTAATAGGATTAACTAAGATTCACTGTTCATTTAGAATTATATTATCTAATTTTTCCCATTTCAACTCCTTTTCTAATTGCCCTCTGGTCTTCAAATTCTTTTATTGCTCATTTACTAGTTTCTGCTCTATTCAGCTGGCATTTTGTTTAACAACCTCAAATCTGGAATTTCAGGTACAGAGGTCTGGAGACGAACAGGGTGGTGATGGAGAGGAGGACCTGGGGAAAGGGCTGTGCAGGACTGCAGCTGCTTCCCCCTCACACACCACAGACGGTACAGAGCACTGGGGAATGCCAATGCTGTGGCTACAGTCCCTGACATCCTCCTGAGAAATCCACCCACACACAGAGGCACCTGCACAACATGGTGTTTTTACTGTCTTTAAAACCAGTCATTCGTCTTGAGGTTAATCACAAAAAAGCCCCACGGATTCTAGTTGCAACAAGACTACCCCTGGACTTTGACATGTGTCTTAAAACTAGAGACTCATTCCTGACTTCTCTTTTCTTCTGTCTCCTTTTTCTTCTTTTTTCCTTTAAGCTTTAATTTGACTTTTGTACTATAGAGCCCAAAATGCACTCCACATCTTTGAATCTGTCAGCACGCAAGGGGCCTGAGAAGACAGTGAGGCACTGAAAAGAACCCCACATCTTCCAGCTTCAGGTGGGAGGCATGACTGAATAATCTCTAGAGATCCCTTCCCACTGCTGTTTCTGTCATTCTCCCTTGCAACTTCCTTGTAAATGCACAGAGATATGTTAGTAAGGGCTGCAGATGCATTTTTGTCACCTGTCACCGATGTGTGCTGCAGTGGATAATATTGTGCAAAGGTGCTTTAAGCTTGAATGTTAGGTTCTCTTTTACCACCTGTAAGCAATCAGCTGCAGTGCCAGGATATTACATGCTGTGCTCACAAACAACTTGCAGGCTTGTTGAAGTGCAGCTCCCTGTGCACACAGTGCTTTAAGCAGCGCTAGCAGGGGGATCTCCAATGTCACAGAATTGATAGGCACAATGGTACCAGATCAGACACTCTGATCTCTCTCAGCCTGCTGCACCAAGCTCTAGTCAGGCTGGTGCTTGGGAGAGTAAATTTAACCTCTCTTGCTTTGAGGATGTATGAACTGTAGGATCTGAGTGCTGTAGGTCTGCCAGATTCCCAGCTCTCTGAACCACCTTTTCTTGTGTTTGCCAAACTTTCAGGATCACTGGCTTATATTCATGAACTCAGTGAACTTTGCACCCAAAAGTAAGGTGAGAAAGCAGTGACTTTTAATGTAAATGCTATATTCAGATCTGAACATGGCTTTGGGCCAGGTTCAGAAGAGGACTTACGCACTTTATTTGGGACCCAGAAGTCCAAAACAGGATACTGAAAATGCCTGCCTATTCCTGAAGCCCTTTTCAGGTTAAATTGTCCTCTAGAGTTGCTCAGTTTGTGTATCTAAATTTACCTACCTTGGCAGAGTCAACCAAGTTTAGTTCCCTCTTGTTTATGAGATGATTCAGAGTTGTATGTCCTCCCTTTGAGAAAAATGTCCTGCCACCAGACAAAACCAATCTGGGTAAATGTACAAATGGTACACTGACAAGACTTCAAAGTTTATGGAGCAAAACACAATTCAGTAGTTTAAGCGGGTAAGTGACTTAGCTTGGTAGGAGTTCTGATTTCCGATTTTTGCTCTGAGGACAATATCTGTATTTCAGGTGATACAGTTAAAATATAGGAATGACCATGGAAACTGGCACCCAAACTATGTCTCTCAGCTCTAAGATTTACCACTAGACCAGGGACTCATGCTCTTCCTCTGTCACTCAGCCTTTCATATTTTGTGCATAGCAGCCCCATTTTCCCAAAAGGGTGAAAAGAGTCCTCTTCTACTTCACACAAAAGCCTATGTGGAATAGGCCCCCTCCTGGTGATCTCCATCTTCTGAAAAGCAGAAAAGAGGTATTAAAATATTTTGAGATGAGGGAAGAATTTGAGTCTATTTCCTCTTGAATACTCTCACTACTTTTGAAGGAGGCAGCACAAGTTCTAACTACCTTTTAAAAGAAATGAGCTCTGCCTAGCTCTTTAAAGACATATACCTTCCAGACAGAGTCCTGGCTGTAAATATCATGTGTAAAAGCAATTTTTTGCAGCCCATAGTAAAGAGTAAGATCTAAGACACACTATATCCTTAGAGTTTCTTTTTTGTCTAGCTCCTGGCAGCTGTATGCTCACTGACATAAGGTAGCTCCTGGCTAGCTTGCTCTTAGGTTTTAGATTTGGGTATTCTAATGTACATAGCTATCGACAGACCATTTATAGACAAGAAATTTTGGGTTCTAGTTTTCATATGGAGGTATCAGACAGACATCTGAATGGGTTTGAAAACCAGACAGGGTATTTATAATTAATTAAGTCTATAGGATGGGAGAAGTAAAAATTCATGTGTTTCCAGCCTGTCCTCCCTCCCCTTCCATGTGACAATGAGAGGGACACATAGGCAAGGCCATGGATCCAGAACAAGCTCCTTGGTCTCTGTCCTATTACTTTGTCCTTGGTTTTCATGTTCATCTCCTCCTTGCCTCCCAGGTAGGGCAGCTGAGATCATGTAGTCAGGGGAATCCCCCTTTCTCTTCTCTTCATTTATACCTCCCACTGATTAAAATACAATGGTGCCACAATGATGACACCCAGATGAGGTCTGTCTCAGCCTCAGTGGGTGCTTGCATTGGCCGGTGCAGAGCCAGGGCCTTTGTTATATTAAAGATTCACAGACAGATAAATTTGCTGTTCCTGCCCTAGCAGACAGAAGCAGCACTCATGGCTTGGTTCTTGCAGCCAAGACTCACTAGAAAAGCCCTTTGTTCCTGCTCAGCTGAGTAGTGAAAGGGGCAGGAGACACAGATAGACAGAGGGACTCAGTGTCCTGAACTGAAACAAAACTGGTTAATACATGCACATGGAGAGACTGGATTACAACCTTTTCTGTTTGGTGTCAAGCCAGTATTAGATAAGCTGATTATAAAATGGAGTAACTCAGAGCACTTTCTGACTCTATCTATCGGTATACTCCTTGAACTGAGGGCCAACATAATAGTTTATGGAAAACAAATCCAGCAGCAGTAGTGATGGCTCTATGTCCAGGTTTCTTTTCCTATGTAAATATAAAGGAGGGGACATTACAGTAATCCCACTGATTACTGAACATTACTGCTTGCTTGAGCTGAAAATAGGGAACATGTTCATCATTTTTGCTCCTGCTAAATGCATGGATATTTTCTCCAAGGAGAGAATGCTAGAGCTTAACTACATATACTTACATGCATGCTGCTGTTATCCAGTGGACTTATTACTTCAAATTCTCTTCTGATTCAGCAAGACGTAACCAGGTCTCCAATACTTAGTTTCCTTCACAGCTTTGGTTTTCCTGAAATAAAAATCCCAAATGTAATAACATGACTGGAGTTATTGTTTCTTATACCAGTTTTGACAGACAGTGTTATGGACAGCTGTCATGGTTTAACCCCAGCTGACAGCTAAGCCCCATGCAGCCACTCACTCACTCCCCCCATGGTGGACTAAAAGTGGGTTTTGATACAGACAGTTTAATAGGTAAAGCAAAAGCCACACATGCAAGCAAAGAAAAACAAGGAATTCATTCACCACTTCCCATGGGCAGCCAGGTGTTCAGTCATCCACAGGAAAGGAGAGCTCTATCATGTGTAACAGTGGCTTGGGAAGACAAATGCCAGCAACCACAAACATCCTTCCCCTTCCTCTTTCTTCCCCCAGCTTTATATGCTGAGCTTGATGCCATATGTGATGGAATATCCCTGTGGTCAGCTGGGGGCAGCTGTCCTGGTGTGTCCCCTCACAACTTCTTGTGTCCCCACAGCCTCCTCATTGTTGGGGTTCAGTGAGGAACACAAGAGATGCCTTGACACTGTGTGAGCATTGCTCAGTAATAGATAAAACATCCCTGTGTTATCAATATTGTTTCCAGCATAAATCACAAAACACATCCCCATATCAGTTGCTAACTCTAGCTAATGAAGACAGCTAACTCTACCCAGTTAAAACCAGCATAACAGGTCACAAGGTAGTGCCATTATTTTTCAATGTCCAGTCTGCCTTGATTCTCTCACTATTACTTACAGAGTGTGACACTGTTTTTATGAAACAGAGATTTCCATAGTCAAAAGAAGAACAATGCCAGGTTGGAAAGGTTCATTTTTTTTCTGCATGAAATGGTCTTACTCTCATAGAAGTTGTCCATCTTCAGAGCACTTCATTTGAGTTTCTCTCTGATTTGATATTCCTATGTTTAGCAGTGCCTCATGCCTGTGGCATGAAGAAGAGCATATGTCCTACAGTGTATTCAGAGGAAGTGTATTCCAGCCAAGAGACCTGCACCCCACCTCTGACTAGGCAAATCCTGCACAGAAGTCTAGGGAGTTGACTCTGGCTAGCTGCCAGACATCCACCAAAGCATGTTTATCTGTCCCCTCCACACCTAGACAGGGGAGAAAGAAGGATTCATGGGCTGAGATAAGGCCCAGGAGAAATCACTCCTCAAGTACCAACTTGAATAAGAGATATTAATTGAATTTATAACCAACAAAATCAGAGCAGGATAATGACAAGCAAAACAAGACCTCAAAAACATCTTTCCTACACCATTCCACCTCCCCTGCTCTACCTCCCCAACAGCAGCGCAGGGAGACAGGAAATGGGGATTACAGTCAGTTCACCACACATTGCTCCTGCTCTTGCTCAGGGAGAAGAATTGCTCTCCCTGCTCCAGCACAAGGTCTCTCACTCAGGAGAAAATTCTCCATTAACTTCTCCAGTGTGAGTCTCTCCCATGGGCAACAGTTCTTCACAAACTGCTACGATGTAGGACACTTTTCCATGGTGTGCAGTCCTTCAGGCACAGTATGCTCCAGCATGGGTCCCTCCAGGAAACCTGCTCCAGGCACGGGCTCCTTTTTGCACCAGCATAGGGCCTGCAGGTACGTGCCTGGAGCCTGCTCCAGGCTAGGCCTCCCATGGGTTTACAGTCTTCTTTCAGCCATCCTTGTGCTCCAGTGTGGGTTTCTCCATAGGCTTCAGGTGGATCTCTATGTCCTTGTGGTCCTCCACGGGCTTCACAGGCACAGCTGCTTCACCATGGTCTCACCACAGGCTGGAGGGGAATCTCAGCTCCAGTGCCTGAAGCATCCTCTGCCTCTCCTTCTCCACTGACTTTGGTGTCTGCAGAGCTGTTCTTGTCTCATCTTCTCACCTCACTCTTTTCTGGTCACAACTGTGCCATAACTTTTCTTCTTAAATATGTTATCATAAAGGTGTTACCACCATTTCTGATTGGCCTGGCCTTGACCAGCAGCACATGCATCTTGAAGCCATCTGGCTTTGGCTCTGTTGGACATGGGGGAGCCTCTCAAAGGAGTCACCCCTGCAGCCCCACCACAAACAAAAATTTGGTCATACAAACCCAATGCATACAAAGATCACGGTGATGGCTGCAGGCAAAATTTTGCATAGATGAAGCAGTTATTTTCAAAAATGTGTTTGGAGTCAAATTATTCTTATTTATCGCCTTACTTTAAAATAGTAAAAGCCATGCTATGGTTTTCATGGAAGGTAAAGAATAACTTTTGAACATAAAGGGTGTTGGAGGCACAAAATCATGCAACGTCCCAGCATAAAGGACAGGTAATTTCCCACTTAATTTAGAAAATATGCATTTGTTTCGTTCATTCCTTGTACTTGTGCAGGATATACTGTACTCATTAAATATGCTGCTGTCCTGACACTATACTGCCAGGAAGCTGTAGCTGTTGAGTACAGGTAAAGCCCACAAACAATGATCAGAACATGTCTTCCATGCAGCAACATAGCCACATATAAAAGCGACATGATATGGATGGTTTAAAGCAGAAATGGCAGTAGGCAATGCATGGCTTCACTTCTAGGGCAGGGGTGGGAATTAATGCTTACTGTGTCATCTTCAACTACTGCCCACAGACAGCATGGCTTCACAATGTCTCAAGTCCTGCTTGTTGAACCTCATTTCCTTCTGCAAAAATGTAACGCATCCAATTGATTAAGGGAATTGATATGATCTTTTTGGACTTCAGCAAAGCTTTCAGTACTGTCTCCCACAGGATTCTTCTGGACAAAATGTCCAGCTAAATACTGGACAAACAAATCATGGGATGGGTGAGAACTGGCTCCTGGGTTGGGCACAACAGGTTTCAGTGGATGGGGTGGTATCAGACTGGGGACCTGTCACTAGGGGGCTCCACAGGTCTCCATCCTTGGTCCAGTGCCCTTCAACATCTTCATTAACCACTTCAGTGCAGAACTCTAAGGAATGCTAAGTGCATTCGCCAAACACTAAACTGGGAAGAGCTGTCAACTTCCTTGAAGACAGGGAGGTCCTGCAGGAGACCTTAATAAATTAGAGAGCCACAATCACCAGCTACATGAAATTCCACAAGGGCTGGTGCCAAATTCTGCACCTGGGATGGGGCAGCCCTGGATCTACAGACAGACTGGGGAATGAGAGGCTGGAGAGCAGTGCCATGGAAAGGGCCCTGGGGGTCTCATCCATGGCAAGATGAATATGAGCCAGCAGTGCCCTGGCAGCCAGGAGACTGTTCTGGGGGCATCAACCCTGTCCTGGGGACATCAGAGAGAGCATTGCCAGCCATGCAAGGGAAGAAATTGTCTAGCTCTGCTCTGCACTGGGCCAGCCTCTCCTTGAGTGCTGGGGGCAGTTTTGGAAGTCCTAATAAAAAAACAAAACAAACATTTAACTATAAGACTGTGTGCAAAGGAAGACCATGAATGTGGTGAAATATCTGGAGGAGAGGTCACTTGGTCACTTGGTCTGTCCAGTCTGGAGGAGGCTGAGGGGAGACCTCATTGTGTTCTTCAACATCCTTATGAGGGGAAGTACAGGGGCAGGTACTGATGTCTCCACTCTCTTGGCTAGTGACAACGAAATGACCTAAAGATGTGTCAGGGAGGGTATAGACTAGATATCAGTGTTTTTCACACAGAGCTTTGCTGAGCAAAGTGGTCACAGCAGCAAGCCTGACAGAGTTTGGACTGAGCTTGGACAGCACCCCCAGGCACATGGTGTGATTATTGGGATGTCCTATGAAGGGCAAGGAGCTGGACTTGATGATCCTCACAGGTTCCTCCCATCTCAGCATATTTTATAATTCTATGATAATAATCATAGAATTTTAATTTTCTACATCATAGAATCATAGAATATGATAGAATAAATCATAGAACCATAAATCATAGAATCACAGAATAATCATTTTCTACAAGGAAAAGTAAAGCACAAGCAACGTGTTTGTGGACCAATCAGTCCCACTGCAGGTGAAAAGACATCAGTTTCTTGAAAACATAAATATATTTTGCTTACTGTGTTTCCTGCAAGGTAAAGGTTTGTAGCTTTTGTATCCTTTGGACAAGAATCATGTTACTTAGACATACTTGTAACTCAACTCAGCAAACCGTAGCTGCATACTGGAATTACTATTCTCATTAACAAACTCATTAATTTGAAAAACTGTGGAGGTTAAGGCTTTAAAAAAACTCACCCTAAGTTAATTTTCTCCATTTCAGCAATACGAAAACAATGAAAATCTCTAGGAAAAGTCTGTACAACTGCAACGGTAGGAAACAGTTATATGGTCCTTCTCTCTTATAAAAATTGTTTTGTTCTTAACTATTAACATTACCACAATACAAAAATCTTAGTGAAGAGAAGGCAGTTTTCACATAGTTTGGGATGCCCTCCAGATATCAGGAAAATGTAAGGCCATAGGTAAGGTTACACTAGGAAGAGAAGCAGAGCTGTCTTCAGCAGGATTTTACCCTATGTTTATTTCAGTTCTTGTCAGAGGAGCAAGTCACTGCAGGCATAGTACAGGCACAGGAGTGCTTGTGGTAACTATCCTGGTGTCTTATTTTCATGGAATTGACTCCTTCATGGCAGCAGGAGTAGGAGAGTTTATACTTACTACAGAATATGGTGTGCAAGGAATAAATAGAGAGCAACCAAGTTAATGTATGGCTATGTGGTAACAAGTTTATTTGCCAAAATCCTAGCATAGGTGAGCTCAGTGAACTTGGATCCTTCCTAATGAAGACAAAACAACTGGCTCAAGTGTGCAGCAGGTCTATCGATCTTCCAGGATGACTTCCCTGTCACAAATCACTCCTGGGATTGAAGGACACACCTACTAGGAAATAAGACAACACCTTTTACAAAGAGTATCTCATTATATCAATGCTTATATATATATATATATACACACACATATATATACATATATACATATATATATATTAAATATTCTATATCTATAATATTCTATATACTCTATAATAATAATTATAGAAATAATAATATAATAAATATAATATAATAATATAATACTATTATATAATACTATTATATAATTAATATAATATAATATAATATAATATAATAAATATAATATAATATAATATAATATAATATAATATAATATAATATAATATAATATAATATAATATAATATAATATAATATAATATAATATAATATAATATAATATAATATAATATAATATAATATAATATAATATAATATAATATAATATAATTAATATGTATAATGCTTATATATATATATTGCTATACTTCCTTTGAACTGCTGAAAGTGTAAACTCAAAAAAACCTTCCTTAGTCAGTGGAATCTTATTTTAGGAGATACAGGAGAGCTCCTTTACAGCTGCTGAGGGTGAGGAGAAGGTGGCCGCTCCACCTCTTCTACTATTGATGTCTTCACTGAAATCTCCCAAGCCTTACCTGATTTAGAGGAACTTGGGTATTCCCAGTGGTAGGAATAAGTACTTGCAGGTAATACTTGAACACTGTGACTATTGCTAATAAGATTTTTCCAAATCTCTTCAGAAAATATCAGTCAATTTTTAAGTATACTTCCTGCTCCTTAGTTCAAATTGTGTTGTTACTGGAAAAATCTATGTTTTAAATTAATGTCTAAATTCTAAACTGAATCCAGTGGTGTTCTCAGTGTAATATATTAATTGGATGCCAAAGCAAGAAGGATATTAACAATATAACTCAGAAACAAATAAATGTTCTACCCCAGGACAGGTATTTCTGTGCCATTCTATGACTCTGCAATATTTTAAATAGTTTGGTTCTTTTATTTTCAGAACCCCAAACTCAGGTGTAGTGACAATTGCCTCCTGCAGACAGGTGTTGTGGGGTTTTATAAATTTCCCATACTGAAAAACAGTATAAAATGTAGGAAGCCAGACTGTCAAACCAGAGAATATCAAATCAAAGTGCCTGTTCTCTGTCCAAGAATTAGGGATGTCAACAGCTACTGCAAACTAGAGTGCATCTGTAGCTTTTGTTGAAAATTGAGGGACTTCCAAATTTAAGACTATTAATTCAGATTACAGTTTTCAAATTCATAGAGAGTTGAAAACACGGAGGTTATACTCTCATTTTTTGCACATAAATACACATTACTATGCACCAATATTTACATATATATGTGATCCATAATTTGTGCATTCTGCACCTCCATGTCTATATTTCAGAAACTCTCTTGCCTCTAGGAATGCTTTGCAGGTGGCTGCAGCCTGCTTGACAGCACACAGTAACATCAATACATGCTGACTGCATGTTTAGCTTGAAGTTGGACTGTTGTCCAGCATTGAAGCTCAGTGTCCTTCTGCCTTTCCATCCTGTCATTACTTTCACAGGTCCCCTCCTTGGGCCCTTTCTAGGATCCTTTCCTGGTTTCAGCTTGTGCTAATGAGCTTTTTTTAAACATAAGTTTACTCTACTGCAGATGGTACTTGTCCACAGCCAGAAACACTTCCCAAGAAGTATCACAGCTCAATAAATAAGTTCAAAAAACATCATAGTGAAAATAAACAGTCTAATGAAATATTGCTTGTATCAAAACAGAGATTAGCAAGCATCAACCCCTATGAACACCATTGCTGATCCCTTTTCAAGTCCCTCATCTTAGTTTTAACAGCCTGCTCTAGTACACTAGTACTGGAAATAGAAACTTGGTTTCATGACAATATATAGATATGATTTAATGAGACTTAGTATTTCGATCTGCCAACACCTGTGCTGCATTAAAAACAGGATATTGTATGCTTCTCTAAACTGTACCAGATAGAACTGTTCATTCAGAGTGTAGTGTACTTTGAGCTGTAGGAGTGTGGTAACACGTGTCTTTTACCAGGGAAAGTCCTGAATATGTTTTTTATCATATAGCTGGAATTTATTCTTTGTGTGCAGGCCATTTTATTTAGTCTTCATTTTAATTTCCATGTAAAGAAGAAAGCAATCCTTGCATACTGTTGATATTTCATTGTAAGCATAATTTCTGTGAAAATATGTCACACTACCTTAGAAGAAACAATGGTAGGAAGCAAAATTAACTATTTTGTCATATGTGAAAGACTTACTATGAAATGGTAGTGAATGTTAGCACCATATTCTTCAAATCAATACCTGTTTCTCTTAGTGAGTCGTAAGAATAGGCATTTAGCCCTTAGCATTGCAGACTTTATGTAAAGATTTGGTTTGCACTTGACACATTTGAGAGGAATAAATTTGAGATACAACCATAATGAATAACACATTATCATCCAAAAAGTGAGGCTAATGTGTACTGCCACCAAATGGTCAATTAAATGAAAAGCACATTTCTCCTATACACCAGGCTAAATTACCAATACTCCCAGAAATTACTTATATTGTCTGTTTAAGAAAACATGTTTTTATTTTAAAAAAAAAAATATTTTGGTACAGTACTTAGTATTTCAATAACAGAAAATAGAAAGATAGGTGTTTCAGATCCAAAGGGAAATTATCATTTTATGAAATAAAAATACCTAACATTTTGAAATCCCTTTTGTCTCCTTCATTCTTTCAGTTCCAGCCTTTATTACACCATTTCCTCACTGAGATCTGACCATCCCCCATCTGAACTTTGTCCCTTCACTGCTGCATGAGGGAGCCTTTTTTCCCCTTTAGTACTTTTCTGCAGCTTTTATTCCACAAGTCTACCCAGAATTACCTTGTCAGAGATTTGCTGTCCCCTTGTCAGGACAATAAAGAAAATAACCAAACCAATCCACATGCCCCACCCTCAGTCTGCATGGTTTTGTCTACTAAATTCATCTTATTGGCTTCAAGTTCTGTTTCAGGACTTGCTCCTGAAACCAACTGATGGCTGATGACAGAGCCACAGAGGGACAGTGACCAGTGCTCTCCAATACATAGAAGTCCTAGTGCATGATGTAGCACTAGTCTTCAGTGACCAGTACCAGCCTAGAGCAACCAGTCACCCTGATGCCTATCTCACCTTTTTTACAATACTATATTTATTTCCTAAATAAAATTTTAAGTTCTCCAGAGAATAGCCTGTTTCTTCTTATATATTTCTATGATATTGAACACAGCAGGACCCTGATTGGGACATCTGGGTGCTATTATAAAACAACAAGCTAATCGTGTCAATAGTAACCAGGACTTGAAAAAAAAGCAGCAAAACTTGCAGTCAGTGTTTACAGCTTAGAAACGTAAAACAGGCACCTCCTTTCTCATGGTCCCAAGCACAGTGTGTCCTAATATTGTTATTTGGGCTAAAATAAAAATTAAATGAAAAAAAAAAAACCAAAGACTGACTTATTTGGGATGAGGACTACTCTAGTGCAGTACTTAGTATGTGGAGTGAGTCCTCAGGAGGACTTTCAGACATTGTCCTAGTATGCAAGTGCTACCCCAGCTTTAACTCTGCAATGAGATGGAAAGGTCAATCCTTATCCAAGTTACCCCTCCGCAACAGATGTCAAAGAGGGTGCTGAGCCATGTGGAAGAGCAGCATGACCCAGCTAGCAAAACAGTTGAAGCCTTTAGTCAGTGAAGTCCTTGGGGCAGCACTGTGCCTTCCGTCTGCCTGAAGAGATTTTAGTCATTTACTAGCACCCACACTTGTGCTAGAGATAGAGCTGAGGGAGAAAGCTGTCTTTGGCACAGACCTCTCCCCCTCTGAATTTGGATGGGATGAGACAAAAAAAGGGAAGTAGAAGTTGTGAATTAATAAAAGATGAAAGACAAGATAAAGTACTGAGACTGCTGGTGGTTAGAGAAGGCATGTGACCAGCTTGGGATAATATATTTTTTATTTCCCAAATCTAGTCTTTACGGAAGTAAAGCTGCCATTGTAGTCTGAATTTCTTGGCCTGAGGGACACAATGGTGAGGACAAACCAAGGCACAGTGGAGGAAAAGGTGCAGATGAAATCTGAGACAACGTGTAAAAGTGCACTTGTGAGATGAATGGGGCATCGAAACTGTCATTGCAAGAATGATAGAGAGAGATAGAAATGCCAAACCAGCAAATTTAAGTGAATTTTAATCATCAGCAGATGATTAAAAAGGCAAGAATAGAAGAAAGTATCTATAAATCCCATTAGTCATTATGCACAAAATAATTTGTAAATATTAAGTTAATTTTTTTATGAAGGAAGAGCTGGAATATAAGCACCCGCAGCTAGAAGACAGGCTCCAGTATGCCAAAACCAAGCTCTGGTATGCAGTTCTAGACAGAACAGTCACAAAAGTAGAGTGGGTTAACACAATGCTAATACTTGTATTTAGGCATCTGAGCACACCTTATATTTTGTAGACTTATAAAGGAAAGTTAATTCCATTCAATTAAAGATAGTTAGGAAAAATTATATCCTGGAGGGCAAGACGTAACAAATACTGAGATCTTATCCTATGCTTGTCTGTGGCAACAGCATAGAGCCAAAAAAGAAATCAAGAAAAGGGGAGACATTAAAAAAACCATGGAAAAATCAGTCTCAGTTTGCAAATCCTCTGGAAAATGTGTCACTGTGATGGTTCAGGATTAATTAGTGTTCTGACTCTGCTTTAAGGATAGAAAGCCAAGTATCAGCCACAATAAAACAATAAGTATTGTATATAATGTGATTACCTCAAATACTCACAACTACTGTAATGTCCTGAGAAGACTCTTCCAGACTTTTGGGGCCTATCCTACTACACATATAACCCTTTTGCAGCTGTAGCTAGTAGCAGAGGCTTGAGCACCAGGACCTCCTTCATACTGATTTATGGGCCAAAGAAGTGTTGCCTAAAAGGCTCGGGAAATAAAACCTCCCAGAGAGGACAATAGGTTTTCTTTATAAAACATATGTGCTGAATTTCCATGTTTTTACTCTTCTCTGTGGGTTTTACTCAAGATGAATTGAAAGTTAATCACTTTATCATTTTTCACATATGAATATCAACCAACCTGGAAAATAGTCTCTTCTAGATTTCTTGAAATAACAATGTGCTTTTGCCCTAATTTAAAAGGAGGAGATGGGGGTGGGGAAGAGGAGAATAAAAAAAAAAAGAAGCCTGAAAATGAAAGACTTGTGCCAGACACGCTGGATCTGCATTTGCAATACCCTTGCTTCAGGGTATTTGGATGTATCCAGAATTTTGATTCAGACCATTAGAGAGACAGAACCCAACTGTAAAAGTCTGAGATCTGAGCAATGCTTAGAGTGTATTTGGATGTAGAGTTTTGGCTGACCTATTTAAAGGATGATGTTGTGCAAGTGATTACTCCATAATCTAGACAAGTGCCAAGACATATTTAATAGTAAAAAAGTAGCCAAGACCTAAAAGTTGTTGGTTCTTTTTTAATAAAAACTGAAAAAAACCCCAAAAAACCTATATACCATATTGTAGAGTTTCACAGATATTTTCCTGTAGAAAAAGTTAACATTTCTCCTAGAAGAAATTCAGGATTCAAATTAAAAGGGAGAAATTTAGCCTTATTTCTGTAAAATACGACAGATTTGCTAAGGTTATGAAACAACTGTGAGGTTTCTTTTCCAGTAAGCTGGAAGAGGTTAGTTAGCTACTACCTAGTGATCTGTTTGGGTAGCCTCACCTTTCAAAGTTTCAAAACCAAGCCCCATTCCCAGAGCTGTGCTTTATCTGTATTTCAGTTCTTCTTTTGGACTCTGCACTAAACCCAAGAGGGTTCAGCCATTATTACTGTAGTTACTGGAAAGACTGGACCAAAACTTGAGCGTTCTAAGAAGCACTGTGTTGTATTAGTGTGCTAAACAACAGGGGAAGTTAGCAAGGAAAAGGCTAAATAATCATCTAAATAATTGTCATCTAAAAATCACTGTCATCTAAATAACTGACAAGAAATCAAGATTTTAATCTGTTTTCTACTAATGATTTCTTTGTGGCCTAGAGGAATATTGTACATTCCGTCTGCCTTTGCTTCCACATGAGCAGCTCAGTAAGGAGATAATGATCTCAAACCTTGCTTTAAGAATTAGTTAATAAGGGTGTTGATAATGTCAACTAGCAGTTTTGTGTAACAGGAACGTGATCTTGAGCATGAATGACTCTTTTCCTGATGAAAAGCTGATGTACAAAAACAGACTTAATAAAAAAAAAAAAAGTCTTTTGGTTAAACCAGTGTTGAAAAGATAGAAAATCTACCACTGAAAAAAAACAGCTCCAGGTTAGAAATGTAGACAGAGTATTCACTGTTAAAAAGCAAGGCCCTGTTTGTAAATAATTGTAAATTTACACCATACCCCAAATTCACTCAAATGCAGATGCTGTCTAGTCACAGAAAATAGGTCAAGTTTTTAAATGTAGTAGCTACCATACAGATAAGCACTACCACACACAGAGTATTACTGATAAAATACACTAGGTGGACTGGCTGATGCTGAGAGTCTTCTTTTTGGGTGATGACATATTCTCTAAATTCCATCCACATTTGCAATAGCTTGCTGGTAATGGACTCATTTTGGTTTCTCTTCTGAGAAAAACATCCTATCACCTCTATTGGGTTACTTAAATCTCTAGTGAGCCTCAGAGAATACCTCAAAACAAAACAAAATACCAAAACAACAACAAAAAAAAGCGGGGGGTAAAACAATCAACTGAACAACATCTATCAAAACCCACTAACTGTGGAAGTCAGAGCTGCACAGATGGTGGAGAGCTGGGGGGCTGGTCCTGGGGGAGGCTGTGTGCTGCTCACTCTGCTGCAGTGCCACAACGCCTGCCTTCTATTAAGCTCTCCTCCTGATGGGCTGGGAATTCTTATGTTCCTAAACCACTTCTGGACAATTCACAGGAATAATGGAAACTTAATTAATTGAATAAAATATATGCTGTAAGTTAGGCAATTGTGTCTTGCATGTTCTCTGAAAGCTTTTTGCACTCAATTTCAAATGATTCCAGTCAGATACAAGGATATAAGTTTTGATTTCCTCTGGCCCTCAGGACTTTAATGTCTGAGTACTTTACCATCTGTGGCATATTTATTCTCACAAGACTCCTGTGATATATAGAGGGACAATTAAATCCATTTTAAATCTACTTTAAGAATGAGGAATGAGAGCCAGAACAAAACTGGGATCAAATAAGTGACTCAGGCCTCAGTAGGGTTATGAATTGAAGCCTTCCTTATCATCAACTAAAGCTTTAATTAATGCATGCTTCACCCTCCCAGTATTATCTTTGCTGTGAGGTTCTTCAAGCTGGGGAATTCTGTAGAGTTGGCAAACATTCCATGAAAGTGATTTATTTCCCTTTTTTAAAATCTGGACAGTTTTTCTTAGAATGGAAGTTTGGAATGAGAGCGAAATCTGAGATAAGTGATATAGATTTACAATCATAACTTGAAGGTAAGTTTTGCGATATCAGTGAGATAGATATTCAAGTGAGGAGGGAGGGAGGGAGTGGGAGAATTTCCTTATAGGTGAGCAAAAAAATTCATAAAAGCAATGCTTTGCACTTTCTAGAAGTGTACTAAACTTAGGAGCCCTACATGGCTCTTACCCAGTAGTGCAGGTTCACTTGTCAGAGCCGCAGGTAGGCTTAGCTCTCCAAGCTGACTTGTAACTCAGCCCCTGCTGCCCTTTACTACCTTCTTCTATGAGTGTCTATCCCTGAAACATATTTTTTAGGCACTAGATGATATTACAGACATCTTAAACCACTGTCCATCATTATTTCCTTTCACTTTTGCTAATAGTCATAAATTCTAGATTCCTTAGGTACCTTAGGTTGCATTTTTTCATACTGAATCTCAGTGTAATAATTCCCATTCATATTCCTTACTTTTTAGTGTGGACTTTATTATTACTACTGGCCTCCTTCATGGTTATTTCAGTTTCCAAACCTCATTACTGTAGTCTTGATATCCTTTTCCATTGAATCAATAATGACATGCAATGAGAACAATCCCTATGATACTATATGGATAATTCATCACCAGCTTAACCTACTGCCATGAACTGTTATTTTCATTTTTAACCCTTCAGCTCATTCTTTTCCAGTGAATTTACAATCATTTTTAAAGTTTTTGATAGGCATCAAACAAATTCCTCTCTCTATTTTGGCCAGATCTCCTATATATACAATGTCATAAATGTCACTGATGCTGATTTACATGCTGCAATCAATATCAAGAAGAAGAGGATGCTGTGATCCTTCTATGTCTCCCTATCTTGATATGATAATTTCTATTTTTCAATTGTTTAAACAACGATCAGGCTTCAAAGTGTGCATGCAGCACATTAACTGAGCCCATTGATGAGGAGCGCTGTTAGCCACAGCAAATAGACTTGGTCTTCAAAGGAAATGCTTATTCTTTTCAATGGCTTTGTAACTAGTAAAGGCTAAAATCCCCACACAATTACCATGCATTGAATATCTTACAATGCTTTAATTGCATTTTTAAATCAAGAGTTATAAATATGCATTGCAAATGCTTATGGCTTACAGTTAGGTCCCAGTATCAATATATTCAAGTTGTATCAGGAACCACTGAGAGCAAGTACAGCACCAGTCTTGACACTGCCAGTATTGTATTGCACTGAATGGCACAGGGACTCAGATTTCTGGTGTGACAGGGTTCTATCTGGACATACCTGTGAGAGACTGAACTGTTAAAGGATAACAACTCAAAACATGTCCCCCATTTGTGGACACACCAGGAATCTTTGCTGAGGTGGAGGAGGTGAGCTTTTGGGTGTACAGTTGCTAAACCTCTGATCTGAAAAGACAGAGGGGAAAGGATGGGTTCAGTGAGACGGAAGAGGGTCCTGTGGATTTGGGCAGGTGCCTCTTGCTATCCTAAATTGTCCTGCCTTGCGCAAAACACTGGGTGGTGGGTGGGGATCCCTCTCTTCCCCACCCCAGGGAAGTACTGGGATACTGACTGTGGCCTGAGAGTGTTCATCTCTGTTAATGGCCATAATGGGCCATAATCTACTCAACTGTACTGGTGTGATGGGCAGCTGTGTTGTCTTAGAAGGTGTCAGGGATTCCCAAGGGTACCTCTTTCAGGGGAGGTACCTAGGCATTCCCACCCAAACCTGAGTAAATATATAGCCAGTAGATTTTGTGTTTCATAGATTTTTCTGCGTATTTCTCCCCACCACTTCTTCAGGACATTGACCATGACTCAACAGATCCTATTTGTGACCACCACTTCAACCAAGATTGTGAAGCAACCAAGTATTGTTGGGGGAGCCTACAAGTGGTGAGATCTCCATAATCTCGTCCTTTCTTTCTCTTTCTTTTCCCTTGTGCATGTTCTTGAGTGATGTTCCACTTTCATATTGCAATGCTTTAATGTTGTTATATTACTGATAGGGAAGGTGGGTGCTAACGCCTTTACAAACAACTCATGGGTGAGGGTCCTTAGGAGAAAAGGGTGTTATGTCTTTGAAATGGGTCTTAATATCTCTATCAACCTCATGCCACACAAGTTTTTACAGAAGCCAGAAAGTCTAACTACAGTTTAAATTCCTGAACTTTAGGGCAATAGCCGAATGGGTGTATTGCAGGACCCAGATAGCCTGAACTTCAGAGGATAATTATGTGTTCAAGGGGGAAATATGTGGTAGGCAGTTTGGGAAGGCTGTAACTTCCCAGTACCTCAGTCAATAAGGAAAAGAAGGGGGCAGCATGTGGCAGGGAGTTTAGGATCAAAGGAGGCTCTGTCCTCCAAAACCTTGAGAAGCCCTATGAGTGTATGCCCCTTCCTCTACTAAAAGGAGTAGATTCTCCTTTTATTCAAATAAAGTTGCAGGACTCCTCTGTCTCCTTGATGGACACTGGCTTTTCATAGCATGATTTTCTGCACATAACTATAGGCAATAATAACCAAAATGCCTACGCACCTGTATTTCTTTGCAGCCAAATTGTTCCATAATAAACCCTACACGTGTATATTTACAAATACCAGTTATTCAGTGTTGCTCATTCTAATCTTCCCCCAGGGATCTACTAAAAGAACGTGGGTTACCCTTATGTTCTGCAGGAGCTCACAACAATACCCCAAATGTTTTTTTTGTTGAATTGCACCACACGGAAGAGTTAGAATTGTCCAGTATTTGGTGCAAAAATGTGAACATTCTAGAGCCAACTCTTCATGACTAACTGGCATTTCATACTTTGAGTAAATTTTGAAACAATCCTTAAATATGTGTGGTTTTTAATTCTTTTTTTGTTGCTTAAGGTGCTGTTTCTGAGAAAAGGCAAAAAAAAGTCACAAAAACTTGTGGCAAATTAAATATTTACAGATACCCCTATTCTATTACTGATTCATGTATTTACAAGAAATCCTTTAAACACGTTGACCAAATGCAAATGCTAGTAATTACATCCAGCATCCCTAAGTATTCCCATTATTGTTTCATATGAAGACATTTTTCTTAATTTCCCTTACTCAAAAAAAGCTGTTATTCCTGGCATGGTATGGTTACCCTATTCTTCTGTAACAGTAACTGCATTTCAGTGGTGGGTGAAGAATGATTTTTGTATGTACAGTCTAAGTAAAACTCTTTGGGATCTGTCATGATGAAAGGTGCTCTGTGTACAGCACTATTATTAACTTATTGTATTTCATCAGGTTATTCTATTTCACATCATGCCACTCTACTGAAAAAGCCTTGACAAAAATAAAAGCTGTCCAATGTCATCAGCTGAGAAAACAGACTCCCTCAAGAGGCAGTGTAGCATGGAGATAGGAGGCATCCCCAGCAGCTGAGGCTGCCATTGCTGGAGTGTGCAGGGATGCCTGTGGTTTCAGTGTGTTTTACGTGTCATACATGGTGTTCTTAATGTGAAGTGAGATGTAGAATAGGAACAGAATTAGATTTTGAAGAATGATTAGTGCATGAGCTTTTGAGGTAATACCTCTTCAGAACTACTGAAAACAAGTATTTTATTAGTTAATGCATTTGGATGTAATTTGACAGATTATGCAATGGTTTGTTAAGCATTTTAGCAGTACTAATAAAAAACATCTGAGTTCTAAAATAGAAAACTTTAATTAAATTATTAATTACTTAGATAAAGTAAGACTTTTGATACTTCCATTTATGATATTTTCATTTATTTTACTGGAAAGTCAGTGCCTATTTCCTTTAATAATTCTTTTTTCTTTTTTTTCTCCCTATCTAGATCTTTGTAATAATATAAATTGTAGCATTTCGGGTTTTTTAAATTCATAGACTATTATTGTAGCTAAAGAAGAAGTACAGCAAAGATCAAACTTAAGATCTCACGATTTTCAGCTTGTGACTATAACTCCTGAAATCACATTCAGCCAACTCAGGACTCCCAGATGCATTCTAGAACAGCTCATTTTAATAAAATCTAGACTCAGAATAATATCTAATGAATGTGGAAGTAAAAAAAATCCCATCAACACTTTATTACTTGTTTTGCAAACCTTTATAAAAACAAACAAGTACTACTGTGATTAATTTATTGTATTCTCAAGGCCTCATAAAGCTACAGGCATTCTGTGACAGTATAATAATAAGTTTTGTTTTGAAGGTTGTAGTTAATACTCTAGCTAACAAACTTGCCTTTCCTTGAACAGCAGATTTGTTCCAAGCCTGGAGCAAGAGGCAGAGCATTGTGCACTGCCACCAGCAAAGACTAGGGCTGTGCTGCAATTTTGGGAACCACTGTCTGCTTTGGCCACCTCAGTGAGGTGAGGAGGCAGTGATTACATCAGGTCTCTGCCCTTTAAACGGTGTATTTCAAGGAAGACCAGCCAGCTCAGCAAGCTTTGCACTTCCATACTTACAAGCTGTCAGACAGCCCTAAATTAATTTCCTTATTTTAATTGAAAAGAAAAAAAAAAACCTATCAAAGATAGATCTGATTTTCTGGTAAACAACATTGTTCTTAAAACAGGAGAGTTAAAAATTAACAAAGCTGATTCTTCTCTTCACCTTCCTAATTCTCCCCTATACC
The DNA here is from genome assembly GCF_971803275.1 of Cyanistes caeruleus. Taxonomy (NCBI): domain Eukaryota; kingdom Metazoa; phylum Chordata; class Aves; order Passeriformes; family Paridae; genus Cyanistes; species Cyanistes caeruleus. The sequence continues at coordinate 65,082,957 of NC_141732.1, forward strand.
TGAAAGTGGTCTTCCCTTAGTACAACATAAAACAGTCTGAACATTAGACTAGACTGAAATAGATCCTTGTAGGCTGCATTCTGGTAAAAGACCTAACTAGCAAATGTACCATGGCCATAACTTCTGCAGCCATAGACTCAATGGCTCCTCATCACCTGCATTGGAATAAGTGGTATCCAGGTTACAATTAACTTAGCAGTATGCTAAAGAATAGTTTGCACTTTATCCACAGCACTTTGAATGCATAGTGATGCAGTGTCAATGCAGAAATAAAAACCTATGTCTTAGTAGATAGTATAAGTTAAAGTAAAAACTAAGGTTTCTCATTTCAAAAAGAGGCATCTATACCAGAATATTTTTACCACACTTCTAGTAAAATCTCATAGGGTACTATTCTCAGCCCCCTGTGGCTGAAAGCACAATGGGTGGACTGAGCATTCACCCTGCATATGCTGCTTGGCTTTAAGTCAGACTTCTTAACAGTATCTCAGTGGCATTTTCCTCAGGCCAATTTCCTTTGTTGGGTTTCTTTTCTTTTTCTTTTTTGTTTTAACAGGAAAAAAATATATGTCACTGAAGAACCACATGAGAAACAGTCTTAAAATTCTGACATATCCTTCATCTCAATGGAAATGCCTCCAGTGCTTCATCTTAATGAAATTATTGTAGGGTTGCATAAAAATGTAACTTCTTAATAGTAAATGCAAGCAAAACCAGAAAAAATATACTTGCTACCATAGAGTGAAGCATATTAAACTCCACTGCATCACTTGATACAGTCATTTCTTCAGAAATGACTGATGAAAGAGAAGAATATCAGTTATGTAAAACATCAAGGATGAAGATGAGGAAGTTTCAGCAGTAGGGAGAAGGAAGTGCTGGCAGAGGTTGCTGAACAGGTGCCTGCCCAAAGGTCTTGCATGGATCAAATAAAGGTGAATTTAAAGTATCTGTCCATTCAAGTCCGGTGAAAGATAAATCACATATGATAAAATTCAGCAGCCTTATCCCTAACTTTATCCCAATCATCCTTAATCTCATCACTAACCCAAAAAGCTGGGTTAAGCTAATCACAAGCACTTGCAAATTGAAGTAACTGGGATCATTTTGGCAAAAATTTGGGTTCTACTACACTGCAGAACAGCAGTTAACTAAGGTTTATAAAATAAGTTATAAAATTAACAGACATTTTACCTTCAAATCAAATGAATCTGCAAGTAACTGACACTTAGTAAAGGAGAGTGACAAAACAGTGCATAATTGCAATAAATAACAAATAAATTCCATGTATTTCATATATAGTTCATATAAAGAGCCTCTCTCAGACCTGGAACATACTCATGGCTTAAGACTTTCATACTCCACCTACTTCCTACAACACTCTAATCCTCCATTAATGGTCAAAAGTTTATTTTTTGTTTGTGACAGTTACATGGTTTCAATGGGTCAAGCACGAGGCCTTAGGAAATATGCTGGGACAGAAAGGAGGGGGAAGCACTTTGAATGTTGATGAAGAATTAATTTGGAAGTCAGTTCTTCCAGGCTTTTAATGATGTTTTCTTTCTGGAAAGACATTAGAGGTATTTAATTCATGTGACCTCTATGCCATTTAGGACAATGCTTTGATTTTCTTTCTTTACTATGCTTTCTGTTTTATCTTTTATATTTGTTTAATTTAGAGGTCTTTGTTACTTATCAGATGTGATGTTTAAACTCTGCTGTAATTACTGGCTTTTCTTCTTCTCACATTTAGTTTATTAATGTTGTTACTTAGAGCAGATTGTTTAAATATTTTGAGAACTCTTCAGGGATTGATAAAGGGCAATTAATATCAACTGTTGATATTGTCTTTTCTTTTTCCCGTGCTCCCTAGATCTTATCTTCAATTTAGATTAAAGAGATGGGAGAAGGAAAGGAATTCTAGTCATTTGGACCAGGATTTAGAATCTAAATGTCTTCAAAGTTGTGCTCAGCTGTTTTGGCTTAGCCTTCTGCAATGACAGGGACCATCTGAGGACTTCGGACTTGAATCCAGGTTTAGATTCCTTGGAAATGAACCTCACACACAGAGGCAAAGATAAACACACAAACATACACACAAATGTTCAGGCTGAACAGGGGCCACCTCTAATTGCATATTTATAAAATTATTCTGGTATCATATCAAGGTTCATAATAGAATAATCATACATAAAGATAGATGGTCAGAGAAAAATTGGGATACCCCTAAGGCAAAAACTGAAATACTATTGCTGGACACCCTTTCCTCTTCTATTTGCCAGCCTGGCATATTAATCCAGGATATTAATTCCTTGCATATTATGAATGAAGTTAAATATATTTAGAAAACACTGAAATTTTAAATGCTAAAATATTCTGTGTGTATAATGAGATAAAAAAATGGCCCCAAATGTTGGCTCAGCAGTAAAAAGAAGTGCACCAGATCCATTGCACTTATTCATACACACCAGCTTCAGTGAGACAGAAGTCCCAAAACACTGCAGGACGTGCTTTGCAGCAGATTGAATTATTAGAAAATAATGTGGGTAACAACTAAGAAAGCTGACAGGAGGTAGAGAAAGCTCTGGGATCCCAGAAATGTGGGAGGCTAGCAAGATGCACCTGGTATTGAGTAGTGGACAAGTATTGAATATTTACAAAACGACAGCTAGATATACAAACTGGAAATACTTAACCAATAGAGGAAAAAGAAATTCCTACAGAATCTGGGCATATCAGGTATAATTCACCTTTCTGGTTTTAGCTAGCTTTGCATTTCTCCTTTCTTTTAAGTTTCTCATAGTTTAATCTTTCTGTACATCCAAACTACTTTGTCACTCCACATTTACAGGGCAGAATAAAATCCAAATCAGACTCTGAATCTCATGGATGCTTTTTGAGCTACCACTGGATTCTGTTCTGCAGGGTAGAAGGGCTGGAGTACAGGGTGATATGAAGATAACTTACTTGCACCAAGGCAGACTTCATACAGCTGTAGACTTTGCCAAGCATTAGGGGTTCTACATTTCTCCCAAAAACCCAGATGTATACTCTCATAACCAAAGACTTTCTATTAGCCCTCATCTTCCTCTCTTCTTCCTATCTTTCACCTCCTCAGTTCAGCGTCTCTTTTTTTCTCTCCTCTGCCTGTCTGTTATTCTTCTGCCAGAAACTATTCCATGCATCTGTTCATCTATGGTCTGTGGCTCCTGCCTGTGGGCAGGTTTGGACCTTGAGACATGCCAGGTAGCATGTTATTGTTAACTCCACCACGAAAGAAAAATTAATTAGTGTGGAGTAGAAATGCACACATAGCTAGTAAGGACAATGTCATTTGTATATGAGAATTGAAGGACAGAAGCACAGAAAGAAGGTTAAACAGTCTGGGTCTGCATGACTCCTAGGGAAATTAAATTGTGGATTCAGACTGTTTGGATTAGGGCTGGCCTTGTTAGGATTTGTGCTCCATCTGGTTTCATCTCGCCTAACTCTGGGTAGCTAGCCAGGTACCTTAATCAGGAATGTTATTCATTGTTAGTTCCCTCTTGAAAGAGAAAGGGATGCCTCTTATTCAGCTCAACCTTAACACTTTCTGAAAAGCCTGCTTCTTAATAAAATACTAAGACCGCCGATTGCAAATATGATCCTAATTTCAGTCCCTCAAACTGAGAGAATCAGATCTTTGAATTTGGTTGTGTGCCACAAACTTTAACTCTGAATGCATAAAACTCAGGAAGAATGAGTATGCAGACCTGCAGGCAAGAAAGTGGTGCAGCTGAATCCTGTGTGACACTTCTATTCAGCCAGTAGCATGGCACATGTCATTGCATCATCTGGCACCCTGCATTTGCTTTTTGGGACATACGGTAACCAGAGAAGCCACAGTTCTGCTCAGTGCTAAAGGCTAAAAAACGTGCCGGTCTTTGTTTCTTACATCCCCAGAGACTCAGTCAGCAAGAAACAAATGTTGAGAGGTCTGAAAGAAACCCACAAAAATGAGTCAAATAATGGAACCAGGTCTCCTACTCTCCAAGGAATATACACAAACAATGACATTTTCTGCAATTCAGCAGTACAAAATCTAATGGGTTGAGAAAAAAATCTGGATGGGAAGACTCCCACAGGTTGGGTTAGTTCTATCCATGGATCAGTGTTTCGTGGTCCAAACCCACCACCTGGACAGAAAAAAAAATCCAGACTATACCTCAGCTAGAGAAAAAACATGGACTTGTTTGGGTATTTTTGGGTACCAGGGCTGATTTCAAATTTCTGATACCTCTGACCATGTGAAACTGCAGTCAGAATAGTGAGTAGACAAAAGTATTTTGGCATATAAGCTATTAAGAAACAATGGCCAGCTTCTGTTCTCAAAAATATGCAGATCAGAGCTAACCCCTTACATGAAACTTGTATTAGGCTGCTGTGAAAGTAGTTTTTGTAAAAGGAAATTAATTTTCTATTATTGATAACAAAGATTATTCAGTGCTTACATAAGGTCAAAAGAAAAGTGCCACACTTTTAAAATCACACTTATTTTATAAAAATTGTAATTTTCTCCATCTCATTTTATTTTACTAATTAATAAATGCTCAAGTCTGAGTAGACAATAAATATTACTGAGCACAGGGATATGCTGTCAATTGAAGTGTGAGAGTTGGAGAAATTAGCACTTTCTATGTAAGTCCTCAAAATAATAGGCTAAGAGAATAACTGACTTTAGAAGGGAGTGTGGGACATCACCCAATCCAAGAACCTGCTCAGAGCAGGACTACCTGCAACATCAGCTGAGGCTGCTTAGTGCCTTGCTCAGATGAGCTGAATGAAGGCCCCACATCCCTTTTGAGCAACCTGTTCTAGTGCCTTCCTGATCCCACTTGGAAAATATTTTCCTTAGCATCTTGAAGGGGTAATTCCCAAAGTAACAGCAGGTATCCAATTAGCTGGAATATTCAAAAGTCGAATGTTTGCATTACAAAAAATGTTTCCTGGAAGGGATAAAAAAAGTATTTTCTCTCTGGAGACTAAAAATTCATTTTACATATATATTGCTCTCCCATTTACCCCTTTAATTGTTCTTGGAAGAATAGCCCCCCCAGAAATTGTTATAGCTGGAAACCCTGGAGATGCCAGAGAAAAATTAAAATAAACAGGGCAGATAATGGACTTACTAAGATTTTTGTTTTCTTTTCATAAATCTGCCACAGAGTAACATACACTTTTCTGTCTTATACTCAGTGGAATTATAACATTGAAAGAGATGTCACTGACATCTACAGATACACTCCTGGCAGTTCAGTCTATTTTGATGTTGATAAAATTTCAGTGTCTCAAAAACGTCAAGGAAAAAGCACCTGATTACTTTAATGGGCTCTGGCTGCAGAGCCCTGTAATGAGATCACTTCATTGTCAAGGTCAGTTTAAACCAATTCTGCCCCAATCCCTTTTTTGAGAGACTGTTTACAGCAACTTCTTTCCCCATGACTAAATGTAGCACTCATGTAATGGCCAATACTGTTGATAGAAACCAAGAGCTAAAGGCCAGTCATATAAGAATTACGTAGTTGCAAATTTTCCTTCAGTAAAGGTACTGAATATGGAATAGTTGCAGTTTATAATATCTATTACTGCATATTATCAATATCTAACAGTTTGCTACCACAACCTTGGTAAATTTGTCTGTCCCACTAGAGGTATTCTAGCTGCCTGGGATTGTGCAATAAAGCAGAGGAGCTCCATAGTCATGCCTCACTCTGGGTATGTGTACTGAATTCCCAGCACATCAGTGACCCATCTTCCCTTAGACAAACTGCCTCAGCTGGGCAACCTAGGAAGGTCACATCCATGAGGAATGCACATGAGGGGCACTGATGAGATGTCATAATCCATCAAAGACCCACAAAGCTCTCCCCAGACTCATTGCTGAAGCCTTGCAGTGGAGAATTGCACGTGATGCAGAGTGATGTAACAGATTCAGAGAAATCTGCAAGAGACTGTGTCAAACTTGTTCTCTGCCCCACGGGAGGCACCTGGGCCTTCCCACCCAACCCAAGCATATATCAGTCCATTGAACTTGATGCTTCCTGGGGTCCCTCACCATCAAGAAGCCCTCATGGAGAACATCAACAGGACACCATTGGGATCAATAGAATGGTGATATTTTCTACTTAATCTGTTTCTGTCATTCTCTTTCTTGTGGCTACCTTTTTCTATTTCTTTTTCTTTCTCTCTGTTTCTCTCTGTGTCCCTCTCATTTACTGTAAATAAAACCTGTACTATTCACTTTGGCATATTGTCTCATTTGCACCTTAATTCAGGCAGAGGTGTTTCTGATAATTTTCAAAGCTGGATGACAAATTTATGAGGAGGCTAGAAACCCACAGTTCCAGTAATTTTGTCTGTTGAAGGGGTGCTGGGTATAGCCCTTTGTGACACAGGTGCATTGTGTCAGGACCCTTGGTGATGTGGGATATTGTGGTGCCCAGAGGCCCTTGTGACATGGCAGAGACCCACCCCACCAGGGGGCTACTTAAGAGGCACAGAGCCAGTCCTGTGGTGACCAGTGGGAGCTGTCATCTCAGGAGGAAGCGGCTCCCAGGATACCTCTGTGTTAGAGGAAGTCCAAGATGGAAGAGGACAAGGTGAACCCTAACTCCAGGTCCCCCAGCCCCTTGCCCAGCTGGCAGGAAGACCAGGCCCTCAGCAGACTGGAGGTAGAGGGCAGCTCAGTCCTGTTCCTGTCAGAGGCTGAGGAGGAGGGTGCCTTTGTCAACATGGACAAAGAGTGGATAGATGATATGGATCAAGAACTTTTCCAATGGGGAAATATTGATGACCAAGAGCTTTGCCTGTGGGAAGAAGTAAGCGAACAAGAGTTTTACCAACAAGAAGAAGAAGTGACAGTCCAGTGGGACGTAGATGTGACAGTCCAGTGGGGAGATGGAACACAGCAAGAGCTGTACTACCGGGAAGAAAACATGACAGTCCAGGAGCTGTGCCCTTCGCATGAAGATGATGACAGACATCAAGAGTTATCCCAATGGGAAGAGGATGGATGCCAGGATCTGGCTCTTTTGGAAGATGTGCGAGGCTGTCCACACATGTACCAATTGGAAGTGGGTAAGAGAGACCCAGAATTGTCCCAAGTAGGAGACAAGAGTGACAAGGAGGTATCCCAAGGAAAACACTACAATGTGGAAAAGCTGACCCAAAGGGAAAAAAACAAGAGTGACCAAAAGCAGTCCCAAGAGGAAGAAAGCATGAGCAGTCAGGGGCTGTCCCAATGGGGAGAAGGAGTCAGTTACAAGACCTGGGACAAACCCTTGCACACAGAGAATGATGAAGATGCCCAGACTTGTGCTCAGCAGAGACCCAGCTCTTCCAGCAGTACAGACACTAAGATGTCAGGAGAGGAAGTCTGTGAGTTACCCAGCACCTCTCCTGCCCTGGGAAGTCCCATGGAGGCTGAGCCAGCAGCTCAGCTGCCCTGGCTGTCCTGCCCTGTTGCTGCCCTGGCTGGAGCTGGTGAGGAGAAGCCTCCTGAGCCTCTGGCTCCCGAGGAGGAAGAGGCACTGGATTCTCCTGCAGGCAGTGAGGAGGTGCTATCATTAGGGACAGAGAGCCCAGTCCCTGCCCCACGCAGCCACCCAGGCTGCAGCCAGACTCTGCTGGACTTAGCGAGGCACATCACCTCTGAGGTGGTTCTCAAGGCTATGCCTGAGGTCCCAGCATCTGTCCAGAAGCCAGAGGAACAGGGGCACCTGCAGCAAAGCGTGGCTGCAGAACTGGAAGCAGCAGCTCCAGTAGAAAGGGAAGAGAGACCAATCTCTGTCCTGCACAGCCCCTGCTGCCCACCCAGCCCCTTGACCTGCCCACTAGGAGCCCAGGTGTTCAGTAAGCAGCAGGAGGAGGCAGACAGGGGGTCAGTCCTGATAGAACAGGAGACTGAGGAGGGCACCTTGGCTGGGGAGCTCAAGCTTTCCCAGTGTGATGATGAGGAAGACCCAGAGCTCTCCCAAAAAGAAATGAACAAATACCAAGAACTGTCCCAAGGGGAAGCCTGCACAGAGCAAGAGCTGTCCCCAGGAGAAGCTGGTAGCTACCAGGAATTGTCCCAAGGGGAGGCCTCCATGGAGCAGGAGCTGTCCCCAGGAGAAGCTGGTAGCTACCAGGAATTGTCCCAAGGGGATGCCTGCATGGAGCATGAGCTGTCCCCAGGAGAAGCTGGAAGCTACCAGGAATTGTCTCCAGGGGAAGCTTGCATGGAGCAAGAGCTATCCCCGGGAGAAGCTGGAAGCTACCAGGAATTGTCTCCAGGGGAAGCCTGCATCGAGCAAGAGCTGTCCCCAGGAGAAGCTGAAAGCTACCTAGAATTTTATGATTGGGAAGAATGTACAGAGAAAGTGCTATCCCAAGAAGCCGGTAGCTCCCAAAAACTGTCTGTCTGGGAAGAATACAGGAAGCAAGAGCTGTCCCACAAAGTCAGTAGCTACCAAGAACTCTCTGACTGGGACAAGTCCATTGGCCAAGAGCTTACTGAAGAGGAAGATTCCATTGGCCAGAAGATGTCCAAAGGGAAGGTTAACAGAGCTTCCATGCAGTCCAGCTGGAAAAAAGACACTGATAAGGAGCTCAGGCCGGACAGCTTGCAACACGCAAGTGTCCACAGCACCGGGGTCAAGCCCTTGCTGCAGGAGGAGGACAAGTGGGATGATCTGAGTATCCTTGAGCTATCTGAAGAAGAAGACAGAGAGGAAAGACCGGGACACTTTGCAGAGGATGGGTTCCAAGTGCCTGTCCCTCCAGAGGCTTGGGTCGAGCATCAGGCACTTGAGCCACACCTCCAAGTGAAATCCCAAGCCCCCAGAGGATGTGCAGTTGGTCCTGCCTTCAAGGAGCAGGTGCCAGAGGCTGGCCCTGCCCCATGCAGATGTCCCAGCTGCTCAGCTCCCCAGAAGGGAGCCCAGACCTTCAGGTGGCAGTCAGATCCCCACCATAAACACCCCTCCCGTCTCACACAGGCACTGTGCAGCCTTTTCCGCTGCCCCTGCATGGTGCCGCAGCCCGAGGATTAGGGCTGCTGCTGGCTCCAGCCTGGGCCCTGGAGGTGGCAGCTGGCCCAGCATCCAGAGGGAGCCACACAGCTGCATCTGCCTGGACATGTCCCTGCAGCCTCAGCAATACCTGGCTGCATTGGAGCATCCCAAGTGGGTGTCCCAAAAACCAAATATGACCGATGTGGCCAGCACCAAACCAGCATTCCAGGTGGATGTTGGTGACAGGTGGCACAGCAGTGAATCACAGAGAATCATCAGGGTGGGAAAAAGACCTTGAAAGTCATGCAGTCCCACTGTCACCCTGGCACCAGCATCATCACCCCAAAAACATGTCCTCAGGTGCCACATCTGGACAACTCTTGAACACTTACATTGCTAATGACTCCACCACCTCCCTGAGCAACTTCTTCCAATTCCTGACAACTCTGTCAGGGAAAAATTGTTCCTGATATTTAAGCTGAACCTACTTTGGTGGAACCTTCCTGGAGGAAAGGCCATTTCCTTTCATCTTGAGAGGATTACCTGCTGATACTTTGGGATTTTATCCATGAGGAATGGGCACAGACAGGAGGTATTGCTCCCAGGACCTCACTGCAGACTGCAGGATTGCAACACACACAGTTCATTTAAAACAAATTAAAGTTTGGTTTAAGAAACAGTAGTAGTAAAAAAAAAAAACCCACACCAAAAAAAACACAAAAAGAATAAGAACAGGAATACTACTACTACTACTACTAATAATAATATGAAGAATTAGTAGTACTAAAGAAGAAGAGGAAGAAGAAAAAGCAAAAGAAGAAAAAGATGATGTAGAAGCACCTTTAGTAGTAGCAAATAAGAAGAAAAAGAAGACAAACAGGAAAAAGAAAAAAAATAGTAGTAGTAGTAAATAATAACAATAACTATTGATGATAATATTGTATTGATGATAATAATTATATTGATGGTAATAATAATAATAATATCAAGTTAAAATACATATACACATATTCTAGAATCACAGAATGCTCTGGATTGGGAAGAGCCCTAAAGATCTTCTAGTTCCATCTGATTATCTTCTGGTCTCTTTCTCTCTATCTGAAACCTCTTTCCTATTTCTATCCCTCAGCTTCACATTTCTTGTTAAACAAAATTCATGTTAAATAAAATCTGCATGTTATCATCATATGGTCTCATTTGCGCCTTGGTTTGGGCAGGGGCATCTCTCCCCAGTTGGATTGGAGCATATTCCCTGCCCTGCCTGTCATTATAGCAGAGGTGCTCCAGCTCTGAGCGGATCTCTGTTGCTCTCCTCTGAACACATTCTAGCAGGTACATGTCCTTCTTATGCTTGGGCCCCCAGACACAGATGTAGTGATCCAGGTAGGGTCTTGCAAAAATGGACTGGAGGGCCACAAACACCTCCCTTGATCTACTGCTCTTTGCTTCTTTCCATGCAGACCAGCACAGGGCTGACTTTCTGGGCTGTGAGCACAGATTGTCAGCTCATGCTGAGCTTCTCCTCCATCCACATACCCAAGTACTTCTCCTCAGCCCCTGCCCTGCTCAGTTTCTCGTCCCCTCCAAACTCTGTGCTGAGGGGAAGGTCCATCCACTCTCTCTGTCATTGGCAAAACCATTAAAGAGCCCTTGTGTCAAGGCAGAGACCTGATGGACACCTCTCCAGCCTTGGAGCCTGGGGATGGAGCCACTGACCACAACTCCCTGGCTGCATCCATTTGGCCAACTCCTCATGCCCTGCATAGCCCACCCTCCAAAGCCAGGTCTCTGCACTGTGGGGCTTGGGGTGTCATGTGGCACTGTGTCCAAAGCCTCACAGGGACTCTGGGCACATCAGGACTGTCAGAGACTGAAATGTTATGGGTAATTGCAATGTTATGGGTAAGCATTGCAATGAAGCAGTTTTGCCCATTACAACAAAATTATATAAAGAAGCTGTGACCACCAAGGCCCACCCATCCGCGACTTGACTGGAACTTGACTGTGATTTAAGCTGTCCAATGGAACTTGAGGTACAGTAACAGTGACACTATTGTTTAATTACCTCAGGACGAGGGACAAATAAACAAGACTGAGGGAGAAGAATATATCCACAAGAAGGCCAAATCCTGCAGCTGTCCTGAAAATTAGCTCTGGTTGGGTTTGGCCTGGGGGAGGCCAGAGCCCACAGGCTCATCTGCTGAGACCACGTTTGTGCAAACTCCCCACCAACCAAGAAGGAAGGAGGAGAATTTGGGGGCTGTGGCATAACCTCTGGTTAGAGGCATTGACCAAGATGCACTAGTTCTGGGAGACATCCATGACAATACACAGTGAATATCCATCCGTATTTCTCATTTAAAGACAGAGTCATATGTTTCTCACATAAATACGTATGTATATATATATATGTATATATATATATATGTGTGTGTGTGTGTGTGTATGTGTGTACATATATATATGTAGTACCCCTTACTATCACACCCTCCATGAATGTTAACTTGTTCTGTTAGGATTTTTGTGCTATTGTGCCCTCTTTCCATCTTGATGTATGTTTAAACTTTAACATTACGGTGATGTAGGCTGCTTTAGTCTGCATGACAGTGAAATTAAATAAACTGGTCTTAAAAAGGATACTTAGTTGCATCATTTTACTGGATGATATTTAAATTTTTCTCTTGGAGTAGCACCACTGTGAAAACTTATAGTCTGGGAAATATCATAGTTTTAAATGCTGTTTTACTTGAGCTCCTAGAGAATGATATACAGAATGTACTTGATAATTTACCCTATTTCCCCTCTATATATGCTTATAATTAAAGCTGTGACGCTTTCCTCTGTATTTATTAAACTGTAGAAAAATCTCTGAAGCACCAGTAGTCTAATAACAGTTTAACAAACCACATCTTTGACAGTGGTCAAGCCAGAACTGAAGAAGTTTCAAGATGAAAATTTAGAAATAGTGGTAATGTAAAGTCTTTGAAAGAAAGATATTCTACTTTTCCTTTCCAGCACTTCTTGACAGTGTTGTTCTGTCTTATTCATGTGATGGTAATATATGACTCATCTATATACAGTCCTGTAAAATACTGGCCTTTGAATGTGGGGACACTAATTTTCCTTCATAGCTGCCAAAACCAATGTGCTATAACTTGCCCTATCCGCACGAAAGGACCGGAAAAAAAAAAAAAAAAAGGGAGAAAATAGATCCATTGTTGGAAGAGACAGAAGTCAAATCTCATTCAAGAACTTACAAAAGCAATACCAAGGTGAAAATTTTCCACACATTTCAAGTGCAGCTGAAGTGGTGCTGTGCTTTGCATAAAGTATTACACTTTCATTATCTGTGCTGAGTTAAAGGGCATTGGGACAGGTTGAAACAGGTAAAGAAGGTATAATAATATTAAGACAGATCAGAAATAACTTGAATTAAATTCTTGTCCTGTTACTTTCAGTTTCAAATCCTCTGACATGGCAAAAGAATCTACAAGCCAGGATTGTCACATAATCAACAGAGTGAAAAATAGACAACACAGTAGTAGTTGTGATCACAGCAGAAGTGATTCACAAACCACTGCTGCTCGTGTACACGATATGATTTGTCACATGTATGCTGGATTACAAATTTAAGTCTTCTAAGTAACAACTCCTACTCATCTTGCTGTAAAGAAAAAGCTTCACTAAACTGAGTAACAACCTTTTGAAAAAGAAATAACAAACATCTCCATTCTATCTCTACTTGAATCCAAAAGTAAGGTCCAAAGTAAAAAAAAACATAGGTTTGTAAGATACAGGCTTCCATTAACCATTTTAATTTATGTGTGGATAACAGTGTGTATTATTCAGTCTTAGAAATAAAGAGGCTACAACTGCTGAGTACAAATGAGATGGCAGCTTAGGAGATTTTGTCTAAAAAGAGACATTTACCCCTCAGTCTTAAGAAGGATTCTCAAGATGTAGCAACAGAAGCACTGAGAAAAAGAATGGTCGCCTTGGGGGTCACTGGAGGAGGCTTTATGGTACTTGAGCTCCTATTAGGTTTGTTACAGATCACATTTATTTCCTAGGTCTGAGATCTGAGTACTCAGCCCAAAGGAAATTCCTAATATTTCTCTACTTTGGAGAGTTTACTTTTACAGAGAAAGCTTTATTCCAGATTATTTGAGTAATCCATAGGCCTTGGTGTAATGCTAGGAGTTTACTTAATATTCTAGTGATTTCTGATTGTAACTCCAAATATTTTTTTTTTTTTTTTTAGTTTAGCTAACCACTTTTGAGCCCTTAATTTGAAAAACCAATCACAGAATCTAGATTTATTCTCAAAACATAGGGCCACTTTACTTTTAGGAAACCACTCCTAGGTCTGCACAAAATCATGACTTGTGTCTTGGAGCTACCAGCACCCTGGTTCCAGCTGCGTAGGGCAGCTGATGATGTACCTGGACAGCAAAATGAAAGGCATCCAAGTTCATTAATTTAAAATCTTAATTTCTTTGACAACGTGCCTATCTTCAGTTCTGACCTGTTTCTTCTTTGAATTTAATTTTGACAGAACTATTATATTCTGATGTAATCAGAAGACATCTGGTATTCTTTTAAAATTTGGGTTCAGTTTTCTGTTCTTAAATTTATGGATGACTAACACAAGACTTTATCAGTAGTGAGTTTCTACTAACATATCATTGTTATATTGGCAGCCCTTAGTTAGCAGACCCATGAGGAGTTTATTTTGGCATATGCTGATGAAATAAATGATTCCACTTTCCAGCTGCTAGTTCTTACCCATACCTTTTCTCCTGAGCTGGCATCAGCGTCCATGCAGCTGCATGGTGAACTGATACACTTTCTCTGCAGTGTTTTTTGGCTGAGGCTAGACATCTTTCAGCAGTTACCACATCTGATTGTGAGGCTGGTTACACTAACCAGAAGTACTCAGAGAATTAAAAATGCTACATGTGTAGCTACTCTGTGTTAGAGAGTATCTACTCAGGCAACAAATGCTTTTGTTACTCTTTTAATACAAGGCCAGTAATCATTAGCAATCAGGTGGAATGAAGTGTATCTGAGCATTATCAAAAAAGTGGAAATCACTAGTTGGTCATCTGCAATAGTTTCAGGGTATTCTGAATTTTGAAAAGACTTGTAAGTGCAAATTCTTCAAAATGGCCATTAAATGTCATCATTGAAGAAAGCACACAAAGTTGTGTGAAACTCAAGCCCACAGATACCATACTGCATACAATAAGCAGACATTGTATGCTTCAGATTTTTGGTTCTTTTTACTTCTTGTTGCTTAAATGCATAGGCTTAAGAGAAAGTGAAAAAATTATTCTTAAGATTAGTTTTAAATTCTGGCCAGCCAGGACCAAAAATGTAATTTGGTATTAGCTTCACCCTTGGAAAGGCAGAGACATTCTTTTAATTTAATCAATGTTTACTTTCCATTGGTAATAGTCCTGCAGAGTTTGACTGAGGGTCTTTTCTATAAAAGATCAGGTTTTGCAGTTCGCAGAGCCCTATAAAGCTGCTGTACATAAGCACAGAGTAAGCTTCTCTCAAGCTGCTACAGGTAGCATTTTTGGCACACCTTGAAACATTCTGTAGCAGATCTAGACTCATTGCAAAAGTAGGGAAAAAACAGCTATTGCCATCTGTCCTTCAAATCAAACCCCAGGCAGAAGCAATTAAGTTCAGGTCCTACTGCTGCCTGGAAAAAGAGGTTGCAGATCCCTGTCAGTGTATTATTATTGTATGTATTGTATGTGTTATTATATAGTATTATGTTATTATAAATTGTTATTGTATATATTATTGTTAAATGCAATATTATTGTACTTAGTATTATATTATTATATTAATATATTATATTATATAAATACATTATATTTAATTTGTAACTGCTTAAATATTAATAAAAAGTAAAAATTTGAGAACTGCAGAAGAACTCCAGACTGAGGAAGTGATGGCCAAAAGTCTGCCTTGAGAGTGTGCTTGGGAGGGGAAAAAAAAGGTAGCAGAGCATCATAATTCTGCTTGGACACTTAAATGCAGGCAGTTTGATAAAAGTTTCCAGAACTGAAGTTCACTGCAATATCTTTACCAATCATACCACTATCTGATATCCATGGTAGAGATATCTAGAGATATGGTAAATCATCTGAGTTAACACATGGAAAACATGTTAGTGCTTTTGCTCATGGAAAGATTACTCTTTTAATAAACATATTGTTGAGTTTGGGTTTTTTTCCCCATTAATTTTAATATTAATCATTACTTCAATTATGTCATTGGAAAATCAGGAGGCTTTTAGGAAACTTTACGTCCTGTATCACGGAACCTTCATGTCGTTAGCACAGTTGGATGCTGTTTGGGAAATTGTCCATTTGAACCAACTTACTCTTATTTGGGTATCAATGTGCCAAGGAACAGGAGCTCTTAGGTATACAGAAAGATCCATGCTCTCATTGAATACTTACTAGGAAGAGAGAGGAGTCAAGAAAAAACACCACACATAATTCCTGTCATTACTTTTAAATTTTTTCCAGAGTTACCACTTGCCAGTACAAGGATGCCTGTGTCTTCAAAGCCTGCATGCATCAGGACTCCTGTCTACATCACCACTTTCTCCTGTGCCACACTGGTGTCATTATTTGTGTGTTACTTTTAGCACCTGAGTCTCCATGTACCAAATATGAGACAGGTCAAGTATTATAAGTTTCTTATACAGAATTACAAGCTATGTAGCTGGCAGGTCCTGCTTGATTAACCTCTACAGCATTTCCCTCATACACAACTGGGTCACCTTGTTAGAGAAGAAGATCAGGTTAACCGTGCAATGTCTAGATATGGCATTTGGGGACAGTGAAAAATGTCACTATTAGGTTAACGGTTGGACTCAATGGTCTGAAAGGTATCTTCCAACCTTAATAATTCTATGATTCTATGCAGAAGACACCATTACTCTGACACAAGGTATAAATGCAAACCACCACTTAGAAATTGATGGAACTATCTCACTTAACTTAGGCTGCCTAAAATTTTTGTGTCTAATCTAGTCCCAGGTGATCCTTCTACACTCAGTGAAACTGCACAGTTGCCTCTAAACAGCAGATATCTTACCCAGGATAAGTGTCAAAGTTAGATTGGCATAAAAGACATGAACCACTATCTGAAGATGTCAGTATCTCTTAAATATAAGAACAACCTAGGTAATAAATTAAGGCTCATTATATTGGACAGCTAAAAGTAGATCACACTACACCTATCCTTTTTGACAGATCCCTGCTCAGAAACTTCCTACAGAAATCACTACTACTCTAGCCAGAGTTGCTGCTGCTCTGTGCTACAGCTTCACTTTACAGTCTCTTGTTCTTCATCTTTTCCTTAGTTTCTGTTATTCCTGCAATGACTTTGCAAGTTTATCTAAGTTGTTTGTACTACTTAGATGTAAGAGGCTGTGACTCACATGTGCCAAAAATCCTGGCACACAGAATGTTATCAACTTTACAATTCCCTTCAGGTATGAACACTCCCATAGTGCTTAGGCTACTGACCCTCTCAGTGTTTTAGTCAACAATAAAGCTGCATTTTCTGCCTTATTCCTGTTGTCTCAGTGGGCATGCTGAAATCTCAGGTCCTCTCAAATGCATCGTTACATTTGTCATCTTCTCTAAGGACACAATTTTTTTTTCTCCTATCAGTTACATTGAGCTAAATTGAGGTCTGACTTGTGCCAAAAGTATCAAGAATCTCAGAAATCTTCTGCTGTTTCCAACGCATTAGGCTTTTCATATGATGAATATATATTCAGCTAATCCAGACTTCTGGATAGCTGATCAAATATTTTATGGATCAAGCAGAACCTCTTCTATCATAACACTTGAAACACTTACTGGCTATTTTTTTTCCTTTTTTTTTTTTTTTTTTTTTTTTTAGAAAAGAAATGGGCTATTAAGTCAACATTTTGCATCAGGATTTTCAGTAGATTCATGTTTTCTCAATTTTTAGTACCTGTTCCAATGCTCAGGTCACTTCTCATGCTACAAAACATGCTTGTATCTGTATCTATGTTTCAATAAAGACTGAGGATAATTAACACCTTTTCTGATCCCTGTGGGCTTTCTGTTGAGAAGAAATTTTCCTAGCTTTCTCCACTCCACTCAGAGAACTCTGTTCTACCACAATAACTTTAATATCTAAAAAATGGTATTTTCTTTCTCCGTCACCAGGGTCCAAGACCAAGATCAGTCCCCAAACCCTGATTTCTCCAGTTCATGCTAACAGTCAATGGAGAATCAGGCTTGGCCAGGGGAAACCAAGAGATGAAGATAATTTCTTCAAAATCATGCTTTGGAAAAGCCTGTGGGTTTCCAGTGCTTAGAGTCTAGAAAGATTAGCCTCACTAAGCTAAAACTTTTTGTAAATGTACTCTGAAGCATTTTTGAAGTTTTCCCTTCCTTCAAAAAACTGTCAAACTGGTTTCAAAGAAACATAACCTTTACATCTCTTCATGTTGTGTGCACTTGTCTCTGTCAAATAACCCTGCAGTCTGCTTGGGTATCTAAATGGGTAACAGACTGATAGCTCCTTACAGCATGCAGACTGCTAGTCCCCTAGGAAAATCTCAAGCCTTTGTGGTTTTGATTGCCTGACACTTCAGGAGATGGGAGAGGAAATGAGATCGCTCCTGTACTGTACATTGGTCATTGTTAATATTCAGCAGGGAAAGGAAATGGACAAGCTTGGTCTTGGATCCTCAGCCTAACCCAGAGTACAGTATCGATTAGTTTTTGAATTTCTTTTTAAAAAAAATTAAAAATTTTTATTATATATAAAAATAAAATATTAAAAATAACCTGATTGTATGCTTGGGTGTTGGAATGGGTGTTGACTGCATATTGTTGTGGGTTTAATAAGAATGAAGCTAAAACCTCGGGATATTTTTTCCTGTTTCCAAAGATAAGAAATAATAAAGTTTACCAATTTCAATGAATGTTCCCTCAGATTCTATTATATAGACAAACTAAAAAAATAATTTTGATTTTATTTCTTTTAAAAACTTAACATCCCCTTATCTCTATGTGATTGAACAATATTTCAAGATTTCTGCTGCATGTAGACTTTAGGGAAAATGAAAATATTTCTGCCCTAAAAATTGAAAAAAAAAACCCCAAAACTGGAGAACAGTAACACTTAAAAGCTTAATATTTACCCCAGCTCTGTAAAGATAGAATGACCATTGATAAATATGTTTATTTCAGAAACAGATTTCACACCAGTCTGAGAATAAGATGTCAACTGGTGCCCTCATGTGGATAAGTGTGCCATTATATCTAACAGAAAATGAAACTTTTAGTCAAAACAAAACCATAGAAATTTTAACATCTCAGATTTGCACATAGAATTTGGACAGATGGTGCAAGGGTCTTTCATTATTCACTTCCAGCATAGGCAATGCCATTTACTTAGTTGTAAGCAGAATTTGCTAGCTGGATGCCAGTATACAGCATAGCTCTTAATATAAATTTTAAGTATGAAACAGAACTCATTCTTATCTGCAGAACCACAATCTCTCTCCCTCAAAAAATCCCTATGGACTCATGCTAAAATGTAAAAGTATCCAGTGACTGGCTTTCAGAACTAATCACACAACCTTTTTCCAGGGTTTGGAATAATTTCAACAGAACATAATCTTTTTGAAGAAACGCCTTTCCTATTTACAAAGGAAGCATTCCAGTTGTCAGCCATCACAGAGAGGAGTAGAATATGACCAGGGCATATGCACTGGTGGAAATAATTCCTTTCTGATCAGCCTCATTGGGAGACATTATCAGTCAAGATCTAGGTGTGGTTTCCTGGAAGTGTGCAAAACAGGTGAGTAAAAACATAGAATCCTTCCAATAAGAATACTAATTCAGTTTTATATGCGGACAGTGTGATGATGAACATCTGCAGACTGTCAAGCAGGGATCCTGTGGATGCAAGCTGCAGCCCACCTCCTGCTAGGGCCAGAGCAGGTATACTTTTACTTTTTACTGTAAAACTGTTCCTTTGGAGTATTTATAAAAGTAATTTAATATTTTCAAATCTATGACTTGAAAATATTAGACTCTAAGTGTAGAATTAATGAAGTTGTGCAGCAGTCTACAGAACCAGCTATATTATAGTTACATCTTAAAAGTAAGGAAAAGATAGAAGGCAAACCTTCTACAATATTTTAACAGATGTCAAAAGAATAACCATGTCATATAGCCAGAAACTAAACCCAAAATAGACTGCCATTTGCAGAATATTCTGTTACAATTGTGCTGTGTGTGCCCCCAGTGGCAGCTAAAGACACTAACTTGAAATAAAGATACTAAACTGGAATACTTACCTGAAATAACAGTAAAAAAACTTCAGCAAAACTTCCCTTTCAAGGTGAGTAAAGCAGGTACAATGATTATAAAGAATGGAAAGGCAAAGTAGCTGCAACATGTAATTTGACATTACAAGTTATGAACTGGTAGAACTTGTCTTCATTTTTATCTGTCATCCACAGAACTGAGTAGTTCCTGGGGAATTCCACTGGCTACAGAAAAACTGATATTGTAAAATGCTTCTTACTTCGTGCAGTTTTTCAAATTCTTATACATTATTATAATTAGAGTGCCAACAATGTAATCTGGGAATGTAAACCAACAATGCATTATTTATCTGCCAGCCTTCCATGTCTCCCTGTTCTAGGTGCTTTACAAAAGAAAGACAGAAAAGCATACAAACCCACTGAAATACTACAAACAATAGCTATTTTATCTTTCTAAACATTATTTCAGATATCTAATTTGATAGTATTCCAAATTCCTTGCTTTATAACCACTTCTTTACAGAAATTCAAGACCTTTGCAGAAAGTAGTGCATTTTTGGAAGCACAGGTTTTTTCCCCAAGCCAAGTAACACAATTAATATTTTAAATATTTAAATAATCCAGATCAAATATTATCCAAGCAGTTCAGTACAAGACACTTTCAAATATGATGTTCTATGGGTTAAAACTTGCACTTTCCTTTGGCATTGAAGTTTTCAGAAATACTTCTTACTCTAGCATCAACCCTGAGTGCCCTAATGCCCTTTCCCATCATTCTTCAGAGCATGTGTTGTACGACTTAATAATCATCAAAAACTCCTTAACTGGCTTCATTTGAATGTTAATGGTGTGCATTTTAGTTTAATACAACCTTGATCTACCTTTTTGGGCAAAGGACAGTATAAAAATGAAAGAAGTCATCCCTCAAAGAATACTGTAGTTACCAACAGAAAAGAAAAATACTTTATACAAACCCCGAAAATTTGTGGATTATTTAAATCTCATTGAAGAAGTTACACATTTCACTTACTAATGTTGCTCAATAAAAATAAATTCTTGTAGAAAAGACTTGCCCATAAATGAGACAGTTGAACAGAAAGACTTGTGTGCCTATGAATTATAGTTCCGGACTGCTTATACTCTGCCTTAAAGCTGTGTATTCTTTCTCTGTACTTGTGCAATGCAATTATATTAGAAGGCCTTCTTAAAACTGGGTGATCTATTGGTTTAGGGAGCTAAAGATTAATTCCAGATGTAGTAATGCTCTTCTAGCCCTTCAAAAAGTAACTACTGCACCATCTGTTTTGTAATAGACAATTTCAAAGAGTGCCAAGGGGAATGTTAAATACATTGGTCAAACGGCCACATATACCTCACACACAGGAATCCTAGAGGTCACAGTGCCTCAGACAGATTCATATTTTCAGGTTTTTTTCTCCATCATTACATTATGGAAACTCAAGGAACAGCTCTCCTTCCTTCCAAAATAGGAAGATGTTTTCCAGATTATTACTAGTGTTGACATGTATGAGGCAAAATTCAGACCTGAATTCAGTGGAATTACTGGAATTCACAGTGACATGTCTCCTATACTTGTCTGACTTCAGGATCCTTGTATATTATTCCAAATGGCTTTTGTGTTTTTTTTTTTTTTTTTTTGGAGGGGTTGTGATGTTTGCTTTTCTCTTTTTTTTTTTTTTTTTCCCCAGATTAAGTCAGTAGCAAAAATTTAATGCTAAAATTACTTCAGATTTGGCAGGCTGCCCAAGGAATAAGAAGGGTGCGTGAGGTAATGAAGGGTTATTCCATGTCATGAGTGATAATTAGTGATAATTTTTATTTTCCCTAGTTATTTCAGGAAGCTTGATGGAAAGGAATTATCTCTGTTCTTCTAAATAAAGTCTTGTACACCAACATCACCCAAAAAAAAAGAAAAAAAAAGATTGCTCAGGTCTGCCATCAACATGGCCTAAATTCTTCACAGCTAAAAAACTGGAGTAAAAAACATTCTCTGAAGATCTCCCAAGTATAAATATGAACTTCAGAGTAGAAACTCATGATTTATACCAAACAGTCCTGAGAAAATGTCTAAAATGAAAACAAAAGGAAACAGAAAATCTGCTAGAAATTAGACAATCACAATCTTCTACCATCCTAGAGAGATTTTTTTGCCTGCAGTGACATAAGGTAAATCATTGGTAAAAAGAATTAAAGATTAACAACATGTCTCCAGTTCATTCCTCTTTGGTTTTCCCAGTGCATCCAGTCATATTTTATACCAGTTCTTGTAATAAGTTGTGACAAAATTAGCTTAGGACTAGCAGACAGACTAGTGTACCCATTTAAGTATTGCTGACTTTGCTGCTGGCTCTCCCTGTTCAACATCACATGCAGAATCAGTGCTTTAGACTGCAAGCATTATATCTGGGCATACTCCAACTACAACTAAAAGCTCAAAGTTTTCTGATGGGAAATAAGAAAGAAATTAGTACTAAAAACATCCCCATCTATAATTCCTTAGAACTGAGTTTCTTTAAACTGTTATTTGGGTGGTGTAAAGAAATCTCACACATACAGGAAAATTTGCACTTTTTCAGTATTAAATATTATTAAAACAAATAAAAGTTGCAAAGTGGAATAGGAAACACCTGTTTTGGAGGACTTCATAACATAACTTATTTGATATTGAAGACATCTTAAAGAAATACATTCTGAAAATGTACATTCTGGCTAATGTACATATTGGTGTGTGAGAATACATACACACTCCTACAGCAAAGTCCCCATTGCTTATGACAAGATTTAATTGAAAAGAATAGATTCAAAAAGTAACAGAACTAGGTGTTATACCAGATCCCATATTCCAAACTGAAAGCTTAAAGAAAATGGTGCCTGAAAGAAGGATACAGAACAGGAAATATTTTAAGGGAACACCATATAGAGGTAGTTTATATAATCATGGATAGTTTTGAATCCTTGTCTCTAGAGAGCTAACATATCTCCTTCAGAGCTAAAAAATTATCTCTTATTTAATCTTATGTAGGTATCCATACTTGCCCCACAAAAAAACCAAACAAGCCAAAGAACCAGCCAAACAAAATCAATCTGGATAAAACTCATTCTTGCAAACCAAGCAGTGTAGATGTCCCATCTCTTCCTGGGGCTGATGTTCCTGGAAGATAAGACTTCTAGAATAAAGAAGAATTTAGGGAGAATTTTGTTTCAGCACTACCTGAGGTAGTTTACTACACCTCATCTTAATTCCTGTTTTTGATTAAGAACTTTTAGCTACTTCTTAGCTATTCTAGAACATAGTTAATAGATCATAAGAGTCACAAATCATACTCTATTCCTCTACTTTCTAGATGTATGATCTGCCTTTAACTAAATTATACAATCATACAAAAGCAGAGCTGAAGACCAATGCTTCCTTTGAAAAATACTCAAGGACTGGTTTAGGTGAGTTATTTCTTGGAGCTCAAAGAAAAAAAACCCAGAAATTCACCACCAGTAACCCTTCTCTCCTTATTTCATAGTTGTATTAACCCTAAATGACAAACAAGCCCGTCAAAGCTCACTGTTTTCTGGGCTGAGAGGCTAATTTTCTCTAGCTGAGGCCACTACTCCTCCACGTCACTCTAACAACACCAATGGTACACCTTTTGCATGGGAAAAATGTGCCAGCCACTTGCTAGCTACTGGCTGTGTCATACACACAGTGTCAAAGTGATCTATTCCTTTCAAGATGTATTGATCCAAAATTACTCAGCCCAGGATAAAAAGAAAGCAATTATTTTATTCACTTGACATATGCTGTGTTTAGGAGAGGTCAATTTGTAACACTAGTTAATCATTAACAAAAGAACAGTTTTAAAAAGTAACTTATTTGTTCCTCACAGCAGAGGATTAAGACACAATGTACTGAGTAACTGGTGCAATACAATTGCTCTGCAGAAATGATTGTATTTCTATCACACACTTTTTGGAAAATGTAATCACTAACTTTCATTGTATTTGTAACTCTGCTTCCTTTCTCAGACATCTTTTTAGTTCTTTATTTGAGGGATTGATTGATTGATTGATTCTGATAGTGTTGCATCCAGCAAGGATGTTCTTGCCCAGAGAAGAGCAACAGAGCTGGCGATGGGTGTGGAGAGCACAAGTCCTGGGAGGAAAAGTTGAGGAAGTTGGAATTGTTTAGCTTGGAGAAAAGGAGGCTCAGGTGTGATCTTACTACTCTCTACAACTGCCTGAAAGGACTGTAGCCAGGTGAGGGTCCATCTCTTTTCTCCAAAGTAACAAACAACAGGACAAGAGCAAATGGCCTCAAGTTCCATCAAAGGAGGTTTAGTTTGTATATGAGGAACAATTACTTCACTGAAAGGGTGATCAGGCATTGGAACAGCCTGCTTAGGAAAGGGTGGAATCACTGGCCCTGGAAGGGTTAAGAAAACCTATGAATGTGGCACCTAGGGACATGGTCTAGTGGCAAACACAGTGGTGTTGGGATAACAATTGGACTTAATGATTTCAGAAGTCTTTTCTAACTTTAACAATTCAATGACCACCAGCCCAAATCATAATTACTGACCATAAACTCTATGACACGGGTGACAGGAGAAAGGGATGTGCACATCTTTACAAACTACTGGATAACCTGAAAGAACCAATCATGTTCTGGAAGATCGGGTGTGGGGGTACATGTTGGAGCGTAGATATGTAGTATGTGGATCTGAAAGGTTGTACCTTCCTACTACCTCACCCAATGGGAAAATTAGGAGGGTGTTTAGAATAAAGGGAGGCTGTGTCTGCTAAAAACTGGAAAGACCCAAGATGGGTATGATCCACTGGGATCTCTCTAGTTTTGGGTAAAGTTGATTTTTGCAGGACTCCTCTGCCTTGTTTGTCAACACTGGCCTTTAGCAGCATGATTTTCTGCACACTGGTAATGACTGTGGCCTTGTCCCTGATTTGTCTGCCTAGAGGAGCTCCTCCATTATTGTAGTGAGGTTATGAGTGTCACCAGGCATACACTATAGAAATAACCCTAGCCACTCACAAGGAATAGTTTTGGCACACAGTTATGCCGCGTGGAACAACTGCTGTGGGTGTCTCGGCAGCACTTCATCCACACACACCGTGTCACTGTTCACTCCCCGGGGAGAGCCAGCGCTCTTCCAACCTGCTGTCCTTCCACGCTCAGTTACTGCAGACAGAGGTGAAACAGGCCCTAACCCTGTCCTGCGCACTTAGCAGATGTTCAACAGGTGCAAGGCTGTGGTCGCGTTATGTTTGCGAACATCTGCAATCCCGATGGCAGCGGGGCTGTTGAGTCCCCCTGAAAATCCGGCTTGTAAAGTACCGTTCCCAACACTGCACCCTGAATTTTGGGGCAAAGCGGAGACCTCTCCCACCTTCGCCACCACACGTACGTGGGAGGAATCCACGCTGCCGGGCCGGCAGCCGGAGCGGGCCCGCGGCCCGGCCAGGCCGCAGGGGGCGGTCCGGGCCCGGCGCCGCTCGCCCGGGCGCAGGCGCCGCCGTGGGCCCGCGGCGGAGGGCAGCTCGCTCCGGGACGGCGGCTCCATGCGCTGCCAGGTAGGTGCGACCTGCCGGCGACCCGGGGGGCCGTTCGGCCGGTGCCGGGCAGGACAGCGGGGCTCCAACTGCCCCTGGCCTCGGCGGGCAGCGGGAGCGGCCTGGACGGCGGGCGCGTTGCGCGGATCCGCGGTCACTCACCGCCCCCCGCCTTCTCCGCCTTTCCCCCGCTGTCCTGACAGCCGGGGAAGGAGAAACGCGGCAGAGCCGATCGGCATCGAGAAATGCCTGGGAAAGCTTGGCGCTCTGGTTCCGGCTGTGTGCTGGTGTTTTGGGAGCGGTTTTCTGGGCAGGCCCCGCGCCCCTGAGCGCTGTTTGTTCCCTGGGCAGGTCTCGGTGCTGTATTTCGCCAGGAGCGCGGAGCTGGCGGGGCTGCGCTCTGAGACCCTCTCGGTGCCACGGGAGATCACCTCTCTGCAGCTCTGGGAGGAGATCGTCAAGGTCCACCCCAGGTATGCAGCAAGTTACCCTTGAGGTGCACAAAGAAACGTGGTTGGATTTTTTTATTATTATTATTATTATTTTTAATACAAATTTGGTGTTCAGCATTGCTCTGGAGCGCTCAGCAGTACTTCGACAGCACAAAAACAGTGGTGTTACGTTCTTTTGGTAACCTGCACCAAGTGTTCTGTGTTTTGTGCAGCTGGAAGTGTTGTAGATTCATGTATACTACGGGAAGACCAGGGTGCGGGAGATGTATCCAAAACTGGACCTGAGAGGTACACGTGGCCCATTGTCCAGGAGGCCTGTGATGTGGTAGCTTGAAAACTACCACATTAATAGTCTGTGGAGAAGGTGAGATGCTACAAGGATGGATCAAGCACAGCCAGGACAATAAATAAGAAATAAATGATAATATGCAGGTGTTTCCAATTGCTTAGGTTAGACATTAGGATGAAGTTCTTCATTGAAAGGATGCATCAACATTAGAATGGGCTGCCCAGGGAGGTGGTGAAGTCACTGTCCTTGAAGGTTTTTAAAGAAAGATTGGACTTTGTGCCATGGTCTTGTTGGTATCATGGTGTTCAGTCATAGGTTGAACTTGATGATCTTAGAGTACTTTTCAAACTTAATTGATTCTGTGATTAACTGTACTGTAAGCCATTGGTATGAACCTATGAAACTCTACAAGGCAGGTCAGGAAGAGAACTGAAGCTCCCCACAGGCTTCCAGACACTCAGCCCTCACACACCAAATGTGTTCAGCCACTTTAATGCTCTGAAAAAGACGCACACTGCTGCTGGTTGCATTTTGTAAGGATTCTGGTCCTGAGAAAGCACTGTGTGTGCTGTAAGGGCCTCTGCAGCATTGGTGCTCCTGGGGGTGCTAACAGAAATGTCCCCTCTGTTTAAAGCTGAGAGAAGGTGCTCAGTCCTGTCAAGAACAAATCTGATGGACAAAGACGCAACATTTTGGAGTGATAGAAGGGGTAAAAAAAGAGTAAGGTTGCAAGAGAGGTTGTAGTCTTCAGCATTAGTGCTCAGTACTCTGGAATTTCTGTAACTTTGGATTCAGGGGTCCAAGTCTTCCTTTAGGCACAACCTTTCTTTAGTAAAATACTCTCAAATAACTATGAAAAAAATGACCTATTTAACACTAGTATCTGTTTTCAAGTGAGACACTATTCACGAAATGCTGGACTAGGCACCTTTTGCTCACAGAGAATTGAAATAAAGTGTGTTTGGGTGCAACAGGCAGTAGGGAATTGTGTAAATTTTACTTTGCAGCCTTTTTGTCTATGTCAGAAGCAGCAGCAGCACTGTTGGTCATTTTGCCATAATTTGTCAACTTTGTCCTTTTATGAATGATGACTTGGGGCAGTACAATTTGCATTTGCAGTTACTTCACAGCGGCCTTCTTGAAAAATGCTTCTGTTCCTAGCTTTTCTGGAAAAACTCAATATAATTGTAGGGTATTGACCACAGATTTCTATTCACATTGCTAACGGATATTCAAATTGCAGCTTGAGCGTACTTGACAGTGCTTTTCTGTTCCATGCATTTTCCCCAACTAATTAGCTTGCAAGGGACTTTAATTAGAGCCCATCCTTTTAATGGGCACTTCAGTTCCATGGTTGTGCACAGTTCTTTAGTGGCTTTCTTTGCTTTCATACAATCCTTCCCTTCAGTCTGTTCTCTGAATCAGTGCTACTGTTTTGCTTAGCCTGTGCCTTGACTACTTTCATCTATCTATGTGGCTGGTAGGAGACAAGATGATTTTTACTTGTACTCTTTTGGTCTGCTTACTTGTTTCTAGGCAATACAGCTGAGCTGGCTGTGCCAGGTTTTGTAGTCTCAAACAAGAACTGTTATCATGCCTTCACCATCTGTAGAAAAATGCCATTCTTTTTTTCTGCTGTCTTACTGCTATAGCCCTCATGCTTGCTATGTAATTGCACTTAGTCATGGAGATGATTTCCTGCCTCATGATATCCAGAGCTATGAACTCTCATGGCAATATCTCACATAAAAAAAATATGTAGAAGATCCACCAGAAGACAAATCACATTTGCTGTCTTACTTCTTTGGCCACTCCTTATCAATGGTAGATTTCAGACCTGTTAGGACAAAAGACCTAAAGCCTACTAAAGTATGAGCACACACAACAAGAGCAACTCTGACCACTGAATTTTCATGAGATCTCATGAACAGCATGCCACAATGCTACTTTTTGTGTAAGAAAATTGGTCTAGTCAAATCATACTGCATCAAGACAGTATTTCCTTCTAATCCCAAACTGGATGATTGCTATCTCTTGAGTTACCAACTTTTTCATTGTAAGCTTCTGAGGTGGGTCTGGTATGCATTGGTTTGTTCTGATATAGGCCTATGAAAAATCTAAATCTTGATTTCTGAAAATTATACTGATCTTGTTTCTTCTTGGCTGCTACAAGAAAATCCAAGATTAGGAGGTTGGTGTTGGTTGTATTTCTGACAGTGTCTTGGAAGCAAAGTTGTGTAAGTCTCAGTGTTTTTACCTCAGCTGCCCTAGACTGTGGACCAGTTTGCTGTTCAGTGAAATCTCATGGTTAAATGCAAACATTGTTTGGAAACCTATTTGTGCTTTTGCCAATCCCCCTCAGGCTTGCTGTCATCCGGGATCAAGTGGTATTTGCTGTTCGGCAGGAGTACGTGCTTCTTGGAGATCAGCTGCTGGTCCTGCAGCCTGGAGACGAGGTTGCCATCATCCCACCAATTAGTGGAGGCTGAACCTGCCCTGGTTCTATTAGGTAGGTATCACTTACTGCCTGGTTTCCTGTGGAGTGTAACTCTATGCTAAAATAGCTCATGAATTCTATGTGATGTTACAAGAACCTTTTCTTGTTTAGGTCCGAAGATGTGATTGCAATTCTCTCCTGCCACCCCAGTACTCATTTGAGAGAGCCCAACTTGTGTTTCTGTCTGGAGAGTGCAGTTGTGCTGAGCAGAAACTATATGCCAGTGCACCAGTAAATGATTAACATGTATGCAGTAAATGGAGGACACTTGCCAGAGAGGTCAGGCGTTGCTTTGAATCTGGGTGTTAGGTCCTGTTACTCTTTCCTGGTTATTTCTTCCTACCAGTGGAAACTTGGCTTGCCTAAATACAATAATGAAAAACATCCTGCCACTTTTTAACAGAAAAGATAATATAATAAAAATAATTGACTGCTGCTTAGAAATTTTGTTTGTTTGTTACTTTTAAAAAGGTGTCCTTAGAATAGCTTCATTTCTTTGCCTGCTTTCAAGTGCCTGTCCGTCTATTTATTGCAGTTTGTTCCATTGCTGCTGATCAAAATATTTCTCATTCTTAGGTGATCTGATGACTGGTGATGACTGGTTTCTACTCAGAAAAGTTAAAAGTGTCCCTTGTGTGTCTGTAACAGACTGGTAGTATGAAGTCCTGAATGTCCTGGAGAGCATACTCAATTTTAGGATTAGAACTCTAATCCATGTTTATCAGAAATCCCTGTTTTAAACTGTAGGTTTTGATGAGATAAGTAGGAGGGACTGACAATATCAGCACAGATTTACCAGTGGTCTGTGCTGGTTGAATGTACTGTTAAAGCAGGGCCTCAGGCTAATTACAGTTTCATCCCACTGTACCAGACTTTCTAACCAGAAAGAAATATATATGCAATAAAACCAAGTCATTCCTTGTAATTTGCAGTTAATATTCTCTCAGCCAGGCTGCAGAGAAGTGAAGTTCACATGTAGACTGGTCTCTTGGGCAAATAGATAGTGCCTGTGTTGTGCATAAATTGTGGCATCAGCACTGGATAAAAAGCGGTTGGCTGATGCTAGTATCTCCAGGAGCAACAACAGAGTCTGTTTGGTTTCAACTTTCCTAGTGCGATATGGAAGAAAGTGAAGATGTGCCAAAAGATTTTATCAAGCTCAAGTTTGAAAAGCTGTCTGTAGATGAAGTGTCAGAGCTGGTTGTTTCACCATACTGTGGGGCAGTGTCTCTGTTCATTGGTGAGTTTAATATTTGTGAGCTAAGTCTCTGTATATGTTAATGGTCTAATAAATGGAACCTATGTTGTCCACATCCCAAACTTGTAGTTCTCAAATAAATCAATTCCTGAGCTGAGCCCAGGATGTTTAGAAAACAGATTCTGAATTATTAGAGCAAGACCATGGCAGCTCTTAAATACCTGCAGAGGGCTAAAGTGGTGTGAAGCTTTCTGGCTGGTATGGCTATTGTAGGACTGAACAGAACAGCAGCTGTGGAGTACAGAACTGCCTCGGAGTTGTTCTCCTGTCCCTTGGGATACAACTTGTTCAGGGTGGGAAATGGGATACTGTGGCTATGCCAACCACATATCCACACCAATATGCAAGGTCCTGTTACTCAGGTCTTAGTTGAAAGTGAAATACTATTCTACCAGTGGACTGGTGAAAGTCAGGCTGATAGTTGTGTCCTGTGGTTCATGTACATGGCACACATATGAAACTTCCTTGTGCTTAAACCCTAGTGCTGCTAGGCTCCTAAATACTGGGAATTTAAAAATTACTTGGGCCAGTGCCATTTAGTTACCACAGAAGGTGTCCCAGCCTTGGGCATTATGGACTGCAGACCTCTAATGTGTAAACTAAATTCTTCCTTTTATAATAAAGATTTATCTTGTTCAAATGCTCTCATTATGCAGCCATGATTAGGAGAGGTTGTTTATATTTGTGCAGCGCTGACTTTGACCATAGCAAGAGATCCTGGGTTTTTACTCTATATTAATATAATATACAATGTGTATTATAAAGATACAATATAAAAAAGTGTTCATTTACTCAGTATTTTAGTTGATAATTTTTGTTTAGGTACTACAAGAAATAATTTTGAAGGAAAAAAAGTGATTCGCTTAGAATATGAAGCATATACTTCAATGGCAGAGACTGAAATAAAGAAAATCTGCAGAGATGTTAGACAGAAATGGCCTTCAGTCAAACATATTGCAGTGCACCATAGACTTGGGTATGTATGTCAAAATCCCATTCTTCTGCAACTGGAGCATCAATGCTTGTCAGGTGCATAGCTGTGCTTACATAGTTGCAGAACCTGCAGGAGTGTTTAGAAACCATAGTACAGCAAAGCTGGCTGCAGGATCAAGCTCTTGCTCTGGAGCTAAGTTTCAAAAATTTTGTTTTCAAAAATGTGTTTATTGGTAGGGTTTGCTGAAGTCCACACAGCCAGGCAGGATCTTTGATGCTGATGTGATGTTTTGAGAGTGGGGAGATACTTCATTCCAGGGAAGGGGAGGTTCTTGATTTATTTTGTTTGTTATTTTTAAAAGGTGTGAAGTTGGCAGCACTTTATTTTTTTCTTCTATCTCCTGTTGACGGGCTACAGAATGTTCTTAATGTGAGATTTAAGTCTGTTTATGCTACAAAAAGTCTGAAAGCTTAGGCTGTGGGGCATAGTAATTGTCAGCCTTGCTTGTGGGAGAACCTCCTGTTGTTCTTTGAGTCTTGGATAAGCATTTTCCTTTTGATTCAAAACATAGAATACTAGTGTCTGACATACTCCTGGGCCTTCCCAGTTCAGGGAAGATTTCTTGCTGAAACTAGCAGGATTTGCTGAAATCCTAAAGGAACTTGGGATGTGATTGCAAAGGGTAAGTAAGATACAAGGCCTGAGGGGTAGTTTCCCTAGATTTCCTTCTACAGTCAACAGAGAGGGTGGCTGTCATGAGAGCAACTCAAAGTATTTAGGCTGAGATTTCTTCCGTGGATTTTGCTGAAGGAGTCTTACTATAGAGGGAGAATTGGGAGGTAGGTTTTGGGAATGCTACAGTTGCAAGGAGAAACACAGAACCTTGTGTTTCTGTTAAGTTTAACACAATACACTAAGTAGGAAACTTCAGAATCTAAAATCAGAATTCATCAAAAAATTGCTTTCTTTGCAAAATCTGCACAGTGTCAGCCACTTAATTTTTTTCTTTTGCAAATTCTTGTGCAAACTGAGATGATTTGTAAGGTTATTAGATAAGAACTGGCTGTTCTAACTTGTTATTGTTCATTATTAAGCTAGCTTCCAGTGAGTTTCCTATGCATTGTTACAAGTTAACAATTTCCCCCTCTTAATTCCATAGGCTTAATTGTAAAAAAAGAAAGAATGGAAAAAAAAAGCCCGTGTCTAGTGGGTTTATTTATTCTGAAGTGTGGAATTCTAACATCTGGTAGTGATCTTGGTTATGGTTTTCTTTCTTTTTAAAAGTGTATAATCTTTTGGATGTGGTTTGACACTTGCTCAGTATGAATGAGTCAGGAGAGCATGTGGCCAGAACACTGACGTGACATGGCCACAACTTTTGGGTGCTCTTGATGTTAAGTGTTAGCTAAAGCTGCTGTTGTTCCTCTTCTCTCCCTAGTGTGGTTCCAATAACTGAAGCAAGTGTAATTATTGCAGCCTCCTCTCCACACAGAGCAGAATCCCTTGAAGCTGTAATGTACTGCATCAATACCTTAAAAGCATCTGTCCCAATATGGAAAAAGGTATGTTTTGGGGACAAAATAAAATTTAGGCCTATGCTTGTCTTAGATGTCTGGGCTGCCTTAGCAGCATTACAGGCAGCAGCTGCTCCTGATGGGTTGTCAGTGTCCAGCACCAGTGAGTTTCCTCTATCACAGTCAAGCCCATATATGGTAGGTAGAGCATCTGGAAGGTTCTCCTGTACCTATACCATCCAGCTCTTCTTTATTTTGAAGGCATCGTAGGGTGAAAGCAAAGGAGGCCTGAGCTCTCCTCTTTTGAGTAGCAAAACTCAGTTCAGCACAGGCTTGTGGAAGAATCTGAGTCAGTTTTGCTTTGGACAGCATTGCAGTTTGCAAGTAAAAGGAGCATTTCTTACCTTTCTCTTTTCCCCTCATTGCTGTGGCCATGAGAAAGCACTAAGCAACAGCACACAATGAAGTCATGAGCAGAAGTTCCAAAGCTAGTGCAGGCATACAGCAGTGTGTGGAGAAACCAGCCCAAGTCTAGAAAGAGCCCTGTTGTGTAACAGTGTTGCATGCAAGTAAGGAGCATTATCTCTGCCTTCTCTCCCTGGCAGAACTTGGCACGTGGTTAACAGTGATATTCCCCAGATTACTCCACTTTTCTGATACCTCCTTGAGGAGATGGAAGTTCTTT
The DNA here is from genome assembly GCF_971803275.1 of Cyanistes caeruleus. Taxonomy (NCBI): domain Eukaryota; kingdom Metazoa; phylum Chordata; class Aves; order Passeriformes; family Paridae; genus Cyanistes; species Cyanistes caeruleus. The sequence goes on from NC_141732.1 coordinate 65,115,543, forward strand.
CAGAATGAATAATCAGGGACTCAGAATTTGCTGCTTAGGACTGTACTGCAGCTGGGTAATCCAGTCTGTCCTTAAGATCTATTACTCTATTTAGTGTATTAATGTAATTTTTATTTTAATATTGGCATTTTGTTACATCTAAATTCTCATAACAAAATGATGGTACAGTAGATTTATGTAGCAGCATATATGCTGTTTACATTACGGCAATTAGATAATTTCTTCTAGATCTCTTTGCTGAATTCATTTCAGCATAGGTGGGCCCTTTTAAATTCATTGGGGATTAGCCTGGGATTCAGCTAAGTCCATATGTTCTAAGGGTACTGCCCTCTCTTCTGCTTACCAGCCAAGGGCTGTGCAGTCCTGTTGTGATCAGTAAATAATAGTGGGATGGCTGTTGACTTATTTGGCCTGGTTTGTAGCTGTATGTAGCAGACTCACAACATTTCCCATTCTTTGTTTGTATTACAGGAGATTTATGAGGATGAATATTCTTGGAAAGAAAACAAGGAATGCTTTTGGGCAAATTCAGAAAAATAATTGTACTCTTTTGAAAATAAAGTGTTACTCTTCCTAATGAAGTTTGAGTTTTTACAGAGAATCTCTATGTTTCTAAACAGTTCTAATAGATGTTTCAATCTCAATAATTTAGTTTGGACTGAGTGAGATTATGGAGGATTAATGAGGGGTTTTAGGTATTCCTGACTCTCCTTTGGAGTTGCCTGTTTGTGCATTTTAACGTGGAGTCAGTTTTTAAAAGAATCCTCCCCAAAATTCTTTGTTGCAAGGTGTTTAGACTACTCTGTGATGAATACTACTTTAATGCTTTTACCTTGGTAGTCTGTGTTCTCTGACTGTATGGAAGGTCACCACAGGACAATTGCATTTTTTTAATCTTAAAGTTCAGAGAGATTTAATTTTCTATGACTGAAGACTTAGGTTTGCAAGCTTTATGCTATTCTGACATTCTTGTAACATGAAAGCTATTTGAAGTAGATGAACTGTTTTAGTACAGACAGAGAAGAAAATACGAACTATACCCCAGAGTTATTAACCTTTTAGTAGTGCTTATATTCCAGTAGCTTTGTCTTACAGAAAGGTTTTTACTGTGCAGCTGATATTACTAGGCCATTGCATTAAGAAATATGGATAGAGATTGATTTAAAGTTAAAGATATTACTCTACCAGCAAAAAAATTGCCATAGCAATAACACACCAACCTGTAACTACTTAATGATGTCTAGACAAAATTTTGAAGGTGACTTTTTGGTTGTGTAGTTGTGTGGTACTGGAGGAAAAAAACTCCAAACCAGTTATTATTACAAATACACAACTATAGTGTAATTAGTTGCAGTAATTTGACTTCATATGTGTAGGGATTAAAAAACATTAAATGAAATAGTTTTTCAAAGAAAAGGGAGTTTATTGAACTTCATATATGCATTATTGGAATTCATATATGCATTTATATTCACATTCAAGCTTTAATCTTACTACTGTTTTTCTCTTGTTACTGTTTTGAAAACCAGTTAAATGAACTGACATAATATGCCTGGAAATAACGTTACCTGTCTGAGCAAGGTCATTTTATTAGTTATTCTACTGTGCTATGGTAGTATTTAGATGCTAAGAATTTGAGGTCCCATTGTGTATGGCATTTCTGTTAATGCTGAGAGGCAGTTTTATCAAGTCATCAATTATCTGTGTAGACAAGGTAGATACAAGCAAAGGGAAATAAGGTAACGCTAAATTATTTGCTCAGTTGCTCATATATATGTTCCTATATCAAATATATTTATTTATAATCCAGGTGCAAGGTCATACTCCTGAGTCAGGACAATCCAAGCACAGATACAAGCTGGAGGGAGAATGGACCAAGACACGCCCTGGAGAGAAACCCTTGAGGGTGTTTGTGAACAAAAAACTCAGTATGAGCTGGCAATGTGCACTTGCAGCCCAGAAAGCTGGTTCTGTCCTGGGCTCTATCGAAAGCAGCAGGGCTGGCAGGTCAAAGGGTTTGATTCTGCTCCTCTGCTGTGCCCTCAGGAGACTCCTAGGGAGCACTGCATAATCTGGGGTCCTCTATGCAATATGAATGTAGCTGGAATGAGTCCAGAGGAGGGCCATTAAGTTCATCAGAGGACTAGAACACCTCTCCTGTGAAGGCTGACGGCTGGGGTTGTTCAGCTTGTAGAAGGCTCCAGGGAAATCTTACATCAAATTTCAGTGCTTAAAGAGGGCTTACAAGAAGTTTGGGGGGGCAATTTTCACAACATGTACTGATAGGACAAGGGGGAATGGCTTTAAGCTGAAGTGAGGGTAGCTTAGATCAGCTATTAGGAAGAAATTCTTTAGTGTGGGGGGGATAGTGAGGCACTGGCACATAATGCCCAGAGAAGCTGTGGATACCCCATCCCTGGAAATGTTCAAGGCCAGGCTGGATGGGGCTCTCAGAAACCTGGTCTAGTGGAAAGTGTCCCAGCCTATAGCAGGACGGTTACGACCAGATGGTCTGTAAAGGGCCCTTCCAACCCAACCCAGTTGTTGATTCTGTAATCATTATATCACACAACAGTGAAGCCTCAGCTGTATATTCCATTTTATTGTGTCTGCAGAAAAAATCTACTAACAACTTCTAGCTGCACAAAGTAAAATGAGGACAGTAGGTGATGATCTTTTTTTCCTACGGGTGTTTTAATCACTTTTAATACTTAGTTACTGTATCTGAATTAAGTAAATTGTAAGGAAACATACAGCATCAGGCAGAAACATAGTTAAACTGTGCTTATTAACATATTGATGCACTTTTCCTCAGTGGAAGTCATTCCTTCCTCTGCAGGACAGCAGCTGCTCCTTGCGTGCTTACAGATACACACTCTAGAAACCATGTGGGCCCTATTATCTAGGCAGAGCTAATCAAGTACAAGATTGAGTTTTCCTTTGTTTTGGAGGCTGGAGAGAAGCCCTCTGCTGTTGAATGTCATTTTTACTGGGATTTGTACAGAATACTGAGCACAATCACTTTGTGAAAATTATTTTTCACTTTAGAAGATAAATACATTAATTTTTTCATATTTGGTGTTAATTTTTCTATGTTCATGTTTGCTGACACCATGCAACTAATAAGTGTATTAATTAAAAAAAATAAAAAATGTTTAGCTTGTTTTTCAGTGGATAGTTTGTGAATGAAGTAAAACTTATACAGTGCTTCCATACTAGTGCTGTGCTCTCATACAGAAAAACAGTGGTACTTAAATCCGTTAAATTCTACTTGGGTGCCCATGATCAGGGGCAATTCCTGAGTTGCAGAAGTGTCCCTTTATTGCCTTTCTAGTGCTGCAGACTCCTGAAAGATTTCTCCAGGGTGACCTTAAGTGCACCTTCCCCATCAGCAATGCAGCTGGGAAGGATGGTGCAGAAAAATAGAGAGAATAATTGTGTACTTCCCCACAGTGACCAGGAACAATGAATGGAAGAGATGTTGTACTGAGTCACAGCTGAGTGTTACAATGTGTGTATGCTGCCATGGTAAAGACAATGAAATGTCATTTTTTGTCCCTAGCTGTGCATGAGGCAAGTACTGCTTTGTTCTGGAACAATGATGTATCAGTCTTGTGTAACTTCGGGTTCTTTAGCTGGCATGTAAAAGCGAAATGGAAATGTCTCTGGGAGGGATGGTGTGCTAATTAGAGGTAAAATGTATCTCACTGAAATTTAAGTCCATGCTCTGAACTCAGTGTTCTGTCTCCCTTTGTAGGGCTACCCTCTCTGCTAGGGCAGTATTATCATAAAAGGGCAGATTACTGTGTTCTAAGATAAGTGCTTAAGCTGTGTCTGAAGTGACCCAGAAGTTTTTCCGAATTGCCAGGCCCGGGAATGAATCCCAGCTGTGTCTCACTGTGTGTTAGGAAAAGATGTGGCTGCACATGTCCTGCTGTCCACACATGCAGAACGAGTGCTGGATGAGAGCTATTCTGTGTTATGGTGAGATCCGTTGAGTGGGATGATAGATAATTGCAGATCTATCTGTCTACAAGGAAGACCCAGCTTTCTGGAATGAGTCCAGCTGTTTCTCTTCCTTGTCTGTAGGGAAGGGTAATCCCACCTCTCCATGAGACTAGCTGTGTTAAGCTGGTGGCTTTGGTATGGATGTTCCCAGAAACAAATGCTGCAAACCCAGAGGGTCACCATGTGATTCCTGTAGAGATCTGGCAGATGAAGGCTGTCTGTGGAAGGGAAGTGCATGACTTCAGAGTGATAATTTGTCCTTCTGAAAAGATCCCTTAGTCTAAGCATCTGGCAAAATTTGAATACACTGATCCACCCCTTTGTCTGGCTGAACATACCAGCACTGATTGATTTTAAGAGTTTCCTTTCCTTATTTTGAGCATTGTGCTCTGTTCTCAAGAGAAGCTCAGCCTGATCCATACAATGAAAACAGTAAGTGATGGATTGTCATGGAATAACGGGGCAGGGGAGGAAGGGGGTTGTTTTATAAGGTGCCTACCCAGGAGATGGCAGCCGAGATGGCTGAGCAGGGGGAGTGGCTCCTGGCCCGCTCAGGTGCTGGCCATGCTGGGAAATAACAGGCCCTTACATCAGCTCTTGCTTGTGAAAGAGCCACTGCTGCACTCAAGAATGAAGCTTTTAGATTGCTCAACTTTGAACTAGATTTTTGGTCTTTCTCTCTACTCACTTTATGCACAGCTGTTCCAAGTAAGTTGTAGAGTAGCACATTCATTTGTTGCTTCAGAAGCATTAAAAAGAAAGAACTGCTAAATCTAATTATTAACAAATTTTATGTTAAAGCAGACAGTGCTGCTCTTTCCCTCTAAAAATGCTGTGTGAAAAATAGTCTTGAGCATTAAGTGCCATTAAGTACAATTAAGTGTCCTGTGGAGGTGATTGAAAAGAGTTCAGAATAGGCTGGTTCAAGAACAGTTTCTTTGAATACCTTAGGCATGTTTTTTGACAAACACACCATAAAATTTGATTTTATCAAGTGTTACAAAAATAAGCATCCTGACATAACTTTATAGCAGTTCTTTTTATAAAAGTTCCATTTTGACTATTTTAAGAGGCAAGTACATTTTTAAAACTGCTAGCATACTAAAGCCTTTGATGACATACAAATAACTGACCAATTAACTGAGAATAAAAAGGCTTGAAATATAGGACTCAACTTTTCTAAAGCTGTGAAAATGTACGCTTAATTTATTTTTACAGGCAACAAAAAATTGAGACAGCTATAGATTTTGAGATGCATTTTCATACCTTCATTTTTTTTAGTCTTTAATTTTCAAGCTTTTGTTGTAGTTCAGTTTTGGATGTGCTTTAACCCAGCCATTCACTCACTCTGCCACTCATGGAATGGGGGAAAGAATAGGAGAAGTGAGAAATCTCATGGGTTGAGATGGAAGACAGTTTAATAGGGAAAGTAAAAAACTGCTCATTCAAGCAAAGGAAAATAAGGAATGCATTCACCACTTCCCATTGGCAGGCAGGTTGAGTCAACCCCAGGAAAGCAGAGCTCCACTGCATGTGACAGTGGCTTGGGAAGACAAAAACCAAATACGATGAATGCCTGTTGTCGCAGTTTTGTCCCCTCCCACCTTCCTATGCTCCCCCAGCCTCCTTGCTGGTGAGGTGGGGTGAAGAGCAGAAAAGGGCTTGAACCTGTGTGCATTGCTTAGCGACAGATAAAACATCCCTGTGTTATCAGCAGTTCCCACCACAAATCCAAAACACAGCCCTATACTAGCTACTGTCAAGAAATGTACGTTTGCCCCAGTCAAAAGCAGCACACACATGTCAGCAAATAAGGAATCTGGCTTGTAATTTTGCAAAACACTGAGACTTGGTGAAAGGCAGAGTTTCGTGCCTTAAGATTAGTTTCATCTGATATTGTATGATGAAAGAGTTGAAACTGGTAGCCTACCTGCATGCTTATTTTTTACTCTGTAAAAAGTATGGACGAGTTGAAAATACTAATAAAAAGGTCTGTGAAAGTTTGTAGTTTTCAGGTGGTAGTTTCTAACAATCCTGTCTTCCTGTCATCTTTCTATCCATAGCCAAGTTCCTTCCTCTCTTATTTTGCCACACTGTTCCTGCTGAAAAGTTGAATTCATTTTTTCCAACATACAGTGGGGTGTAGTCAGAGCCAGAGTCATGACATGCTACTGCTAACCAGTTCTGTAAATAGATAAAGTGCAGGGACTGGCAGAATGGGTGTAATTTTAGATACCAGTGATGATAAGCCCATGTTTATAGGAAGGCCTGGCCATGGTAATGTTTTAACACCATCTACTCAGCTAGAGCTTTCCAAATACTTTGCACTAATGTGAACTGGGTTACAGTACAGTACAGCTTGCTGGTAATGTCCCCTTCCTGACTGTGATCTTCAAGACTTCAAGTGCAGTGTCTTTGTCTACCTAGCAGAGTCATTCCCTTGGGGTTCTCACTGTGTGCTACTGGGACAAAGCCGTATTTGGCCCCATTTTATGCTGTTCTTTTTCAGTAGCATTGCTTCTCTTTAGAGTGCTGTTTAAAAGTAAATGAGTCTGCATTTAGTCTGCATGAGTTCAGCAGTAGTCTTGTGTTTTATTGCAGTAATGCTGTTAGGCCCTCAGACAGGCCACCACAGTGATACAGTCCCTGCTCCCATAGAGCTTACATGCTAGCTTTTAGAAGTCAATTTTATTATAAACCCTCTTGTACCTCCCAAATTTATACATAGGCTCCTAAAAACCAACTCAGATTTTGAACTTGATTCTACTACTTCAGGAAATCAGCAGCTAGATTTCAAGACCAGAATCAGATACAGCTTGAGTTTGCTGAAGGTATTTCTGACTTTTCTTGGTGCAAGCACAAACAGAAGTACATGCTGAAGCTTAACATTTCAGAGTATTTAAAACATGCTGCTTTAAAAAAGTAAATTAAAAAAAAAAAAACCAAACAAACCAAACCCTTGCACACAATACAAAATATACATAATATTTCCAGTATTATTTGCGACTGTGCCAACTTAAAAGTGCAATAGACTCACTCATTACAAAAACAGAATTATCTATTTAAGTATTAATTGCAAAAGAAAAATGAACTAGTTACTTGGAGTGGTTAGGATACAAAAACCTTACCCATAGCTATGTCTCCCCCTTTTTTTGGAAAAGCATTATTGTGTCCAGGCTGGGAAGGAGAATCATGTTGTCCATGTCAAAATATAACCCAGTAAATACTAGTGAATTGAATCATTGCTACCTGATTGATAAACTGTTAAATCCCCAAAGAAGTTTCATACTGGCTATTGACCTGTACCTCCCACTGAAGTGGAAGAAGGAAATCTGGGTCAATGCCTGAATTGCCCTTGTAGGCAGCACCAGAAATTGAAGATTCTACCATCTGGTGTATTGTGAAATTCTCTCTCTGCTCTGGAGAGCATGACCCTGATTATGTAGGAGCTTCCCACATACATGGCTGTAGGGGTTATTTTTTTCTGCTCAAGTTTATGTAAGAATTGAGGCAGAAAAAATTTTTATTTTTACTCTCAAAGCATTTGCCCTTAAAGTTTATAATTACAAGTCAGGAGCTTATTCTTTAGATTTATGCAATTGCTATTTTTTTTCCCCAATTTTTAAATATTTGTTTTGGTCACAGACTCAGCTGATGGCAAGAATCCTGTTTGGTAATTGATATAAAAATCTGAATTGTTTTTCTGAGTGTTAAAAAAACCCCAACAAAACATAACATTTTATCAATACAAAATAAATTCAAAACACATATAAAACTACAATAATCATAATCCAGCTGTTGCTGCAAATGAACTGTTATTTGCCAAAGAGATGGTTGGCTTTTGACTGATTAGCTATTAAAAAAGACTGAGTAAAACTTTCAAATGTGCTTAAGCCTAGTCCCTCAGAAAATAATGGAAAAGTGCCGAAGCATAATTACAATCCAGCTTTGGGGGGAAGAAACCATGACCTCGTGTACTCCAGTCAGGCACATTTGCTTGCATGTTTTACTCTTCAAGTAAATCACCTCAGGTTGGAAACAATCTCACTTGCATGGCAGTGTACATACAAGAACACATCTTTTCTCACAATCAGTTGTAACTGCCAGGCATGAGAGAGAAAGGCAGCCAAAAGGCCAATTCCCCTGACTGTTACCAGTCTTACAGCATGAGCCTTTATAAGACTGAGCTTTCATTATAATCATAAAGGCAGCTTAACAGCATGTGATAAACTTGAGGTGTGTAACCAACACAAAGTCACTCAAGTGTTGTGCTTAGAGCTCATTCCAGAGCACTACAGTACTTCACTGTAAAAAACATAAGTTAACTTCATCCAGACATGAACAGGTGGGACCAAAAATATGTGACAGGTAAGGAGGTTGTACTGAACTTTGGTCTCCTGGAGGGCACTGAGACGCTAAAGAAGTAAGTGCAGTAAACATTTTACAGAGCTTAGATCTTCACTATCCCCTTTTGTAACGTGCATAGTTCCTCAGTCAGCGATCCCCTAAATTCACTCTATGCTCTTAGTCTTGCAAAATCTTTCATTACAGAATTAAAGGCAAGATCTTAACTGTGTTTTCTATTTATGTCAAAAGCCAAACTGATACCAGAGGGACCGAGAGTGTAAAGGCCAGCGTAACAGTAGTGGTAGTGCTTCTCAAGATGAAAATGAGTAATAACATTGCAGAGAACATGCTGTAAGTGATTATGAAATTCATATTTTCTTCTCAGGGAGAAAGTATGCAGAAGACAGTTGTACATACCATTTGGCAGTATTTCCCCAAAACAATATCCTTCTGTAATTTAGTTGTGACCTTAGTGCAAGAAATACGGTGAACTTTTGGAAGACTTTGCCCAACCAGTTGTCCTGTAGCACCCAGACAGACATCTTCATACACAGTTCCCACAGTTTATAGATTAGTTAAAGCAAAGGTTTGCTGGTGGAAATTATTTTCCTAAAACAATAAGGATGGAGCTAGTCAATGAAAAAATTACTTTTCTTCTCCCAGTCTGGAAGCAGTATTCACCACACATTCATCATCAACTTAATAGAAAATGTCCTTTAACACATGTGGTACTTGTCAACTAAATTACCAATTGATGCTGTTCCACAATAATCTGAAATAAATTCTTCTGTTTCACTCTGCAGTGGATCAAGAGAAGGACTGCTGGAACAGTATGTTACTGTATACTCCGGACCTGCCAGTTCTAAGGGTTAAGTTTGTTTGAAAGGCAAAAATTTACAAGAAAAAGCACTATAAATCATTTTTGAAAAAACCAAACTGTCCTGCAGTTACTCTTGCAATAGAGTAGAATCTGTAAAATATTTTCATCTATATAAAGACACTTTCATTAAAAATGTTTAAATGTTACTAAGCTTTAAGGCACTCCAGCTGAAGAACTGACTGATCACAACTGCTATTGGTGGCTCAGATCTCCCCTTTATCCACATAACTCATCTTCAGTCTTTGTCCTTTGTGAGTTCTGCAATTTCATCAACATCTTCTATATCCTGTGTCATTTTCTCGTACTGTCTCTTGAAGAAGCCAAGCTGTGAGAAGTATTAAAATAACACCACGTTGCAGTCAATGATTGATAATTCATTTCTCAGCAAAACGAAATACTTTGATGGTAGAAATGCACATGTGTGCATGCATACACTATAGAGTTTGATTTATAGACAGTTCTTGCCTCTAAAATGAAAGGAGGTGGGCCCTGAACTCCCACCTGAGGCAACTAAATGCTAGAGTAGCAGTGCTGATTAGCCAGTTTTCTCCCTGCAGAGATACAGGCATTTCCATGATGCCTAGGAGCACTTCAAACACCAATGCCCTGGCACACAGAAAAACATCCCCTTTTTCCATGTAACCTTTGTACTTTACTATTTGCCCTTGCCCTTTCTTTTATCTGTTCTTTTATCTGGTCAGTATATATCCTCTCCCATCTTGTTTGTAATGCCCACCCTTGTCCACTGGGAATAGCATGGGTTTTCAGAGCACAGCTGGTATATTATGGAAGGAGGCAGACAGTGTTGAAAGGAAAAAGTAAATGCCACAGCTCCTGTTTTGAATGATTGGCAGCTCATTTATCATCTTCATGAAATGTGAGGACCCATTTCATGAACCCTTTTAAAATATGTCAAGGGTATAATGGCAGTGCAGTATTATTCATACCGCTGAACTGCAGATGTGGTTTTATCTTACACTAGAGAAGAGATATTCCAGAGAAAATAACCCAAATATATTTATCCCTTTTTTGTTTTAAGAGTATAAGTACCTACTTACTTTCCACAAAACAGCAACCAGTACCAACAGCAAGAGGAGTCCAGCCAATATGCTGCCAATCACAACACCTACTGGCACCTCAGCCTTCTCATCCGGCTTCATTATTGTAACTGGGATCTGAGAGCAGAGAGATTGTGTCTTAGGAGTTAATGTTAACTGCAAATAACATAGGATTTGTAAACCAAAGATCAAGAATGCCTGGAATACACATATTCTAGGATCAATGACTGGAACACACCAAGCAATTACAGCCCTTTCACTGGTGCCCATGGGTGCCTGGTTGCACTGTGGACACAGCAGTGCCAGCTATGGACTAGAGGCCCTCATCACTCTTGGCCATACACAACAGGCAGAGAACCAATCTCTCCTGCCAGCTGCCTCTCCATTAACAGGAGGCCTTTCAGAGGCTCCACACACCATTACTGTGTAAACCAGCCATATTTACATGAATGTTTACATGAATGCAGCCTGGTGTACAGCCCCAAAATCAGACTGCTGGAGAAGCACTACTTTTCACCAAGCGTTGTCAGAGCCTGTTATCTCTGCTGGGCAGCTGTAGGAGGCAGTACTAATCACTGAAGCCAGACACCATCACATCTGCTGAAATTCCAGTCCTCCTGCTGGGCAGGTACCTCAAGCTCCTTTGCCTGCTGTTCCTACCTTCTATGAAACCACTAATGACTTTACAGATCTCAAGGTGATCTGTGTTCTCCTGGGTCAACTGAATGAATTTGCTGCAAGATGTGTGGGTCAAACAGGAGCACCTCTAGCACACCTACATTTCCTGAACCACAAACAGTACCAGAGAGCTCCCAGAAGAGCAAACAGTGTTTTTGACTCTGGAAGGCAAAACAGCTCTGGAAGTTAGTTTTCAGGTGATACCCTATCTAGCTGGATTAGGTATAACCAAATATATAATTACATATAACAGAGTTTCTTGGGGAGACATTGCTGCAATATTTATGAACTGTCAAATTTTTGGATTTAATCTTGGAACGACATGCAGTTAGCTGAAAGTTTTTTTTCCTTCCTGAAACATGATAAAACAAATCACACTAGTTTATTTTCTCAGGGTGGTTGTTCAGTGCATTTGTCTGGAGTAATTTAATCTTAAGCTTTCTGGGAAACTTGCACTGGACTGACATTTCAGTGATTTAAGTCATTTCTGTTGGAAAGCTCCAATGTTGTGCTAGGTGTGGTTATGTGTATTCATTTCACCAAGGCAGGATGGCTTTGTGTATTTTCTAACTGAAAGGCCATAATGATGATTCTAGCAGGTTAACATTTTGGCCTTCAGCTGCTTTCCAACTTGGAAAAAATGTGAAAGCTTTTACGTAAAAATACCTAAGCAGCTTCCCCACATAGCATCACAAGGAAATATTCATTTATTTGGCTAAACAGCAATCCAGTTCATCCAGTGTAAAAAGCCAATTTAATATATGCAGTTTGCCTAGTAATGTTTTCTGCATTAGATTGAAGTGGCACTTGGAAAGGAAAATTGATGCCTAAGAACAAATTATCTTTCCTGAAGTTAAACTGTGGTCAATAACACACAATGAGACTGGGATTCAACTCATCTGGTGTTATATCTACAACATAGTTCCTTGACCCCCAAAGGAGGAGAGGCTTTTTAAAGAGCCTAATTCAACCTAGTTATTTTCAGGATCTTCTTTAGGATGAGATTAACTGCATTTCAGAAATACCTGTTCTTTCCAGGGTCTAGGGTTTATAGAATGTGGATGACTAATGCAGATATTAAATTGGAGGAATCCTACCACATCCATCTACATTAACAGAGAAGTAAGTAGGGAAATAAGCTCTGTTTGCTTCTGCACTGTCCTGTCCTCAAGGAAGTGTGAAGGCCACTTCACAACCATCCCTGTTGGCCTGACAGGAAGTGCATTGCTGGGCACTGACTCCAACTGTCAAACTATCTGAAAGGAGAAAGTACCTCCACAACCTGGCACATTTACCAAGACTTCTCACAGAGCAATAGGTCACTGAGTAAAGATCAGACTGAAAGTCACCAAAAGCCTACCTCAAAGGTGCCTCAGAATTCCCAGCTGCACATGTCTCAATGGCTGGGGGAGGAATTAACTTTTACTTGTCAACTATCATTTGAATAATTAAATTCTAGTTCTCCTGAAATTGCCAACAGAACCTCTGGTAATGTAGATTTGGCAGTACCATGCTTCAAATGTGGAAAAATACTTATTAATAAATGGTTTATGAGCTTACCTAAGAAGCTTGTGTAATTACCTGAAATATTTGCATTGCATAGTAATGAGTTTCATCTCCTAATAGAAATACCATGCCAAATTGAAGCACTTAAAACACTTACTGGCAAGTAATTTTTCTGTGAAAACATACTTCCTTTGTTCTTCAAGCACTGGAGGATTTCCTGATTACAAAATAGCTTATTTAGAGGTTCTTCACAAGAAATAGAGTGATTAATGAGAAACCAATGATTAAAAATGGCATTGGATGATGACCGTATCACTCAGTGAGAGAGATCAATCTGTAACTGCTTTTGTATGTTTCACTGAATTCTCTATTACCTGTGAAAAGGCTATGCTGCACATTCTTACAGATATTTGACTCATTTATTAATTTGCATTTTGCTCTTTAATAGCCTTGGTTATTTTATGGATAAAACAGGCTATTATGTCCTGTAAAAATAAATCTGAAGTTAGTACTGCAAATGGAAGAGTGTTCCTCTCAAGACAGACTAAGAGAAAAAAAAAGGCGTCCTCTTTTATTACAACAGTACCACAGCACTACTGTATTCTTCCAGTGTTCTTTTATGTTTGTATACAGCAAATAGAAAGCTTGGAAGAAGAATTCTATACTAATAAAGCAGTGGTGGAGACTTCTCTTGAGATTAGCTGTGTCCACATTGTCCATATGACAGCTATTACAAATGCTAAAAATATTCCACATTCCTTTACAAATGAGATTATTTTCTGGAGACCTTTGCCAAACATTTGTTTAGGAACATCAAACCATACACTTATAGAAGTAAGTAAGACTATAAATCAGATTTGTGAACGTTTCCCAGAGCTCAAGAAGCTCCCATTGCAACAAGAAGTCCAAATTTTGATCTTTTCATGAACAGAAATCTATCTGAATTTCAGAAATTTCTAGCTGACTTTTTTTCAGAGTTCTACAATTTATTTGAGACCGACAGGTTTTAACTATGTCTGGTTTATATAGAAGAGGACTGAAATGAAAACATTTTAATAACTTAAGGGAGTTGTATAAAGTCAGAAGGAGACATTAGTTCAACATAATCGAGTTGCTATGTACTCCTAAAGGACACTGAAAATAAAGTACTATCACTTTAATACAGTTAAAGATAGAGAAGTTAAGAAAATATACTTAACTATCACTTACAGTTAGGGTATTCTCTCCAATTATAAATAAATCAGGGTTATGTGTATCAATTTTTGCTTCTGCAGAGAGTTGTAATGTCTGGAAAATTAACTGAAAGAGAAAATTAAAACAACTGTAAAGCTCTGTTATAGGGCAACTTGATTAAAATGCAGATATCCTAAAATGATTCTATTGCCTTGAAATGAAGACTTCAAAGCCAGAAAAGAAATTTACAGTATTAAGAAAATTAAAATTATTTTTATATTTTTCCCTGGCCAACTTGTCAATCAAAGTAACAATATATTAGTAATCCACTTAGCAATGACATTGAGGAACTGGTTTTTCTTTTTCTGTAATGTACAGTTCAAGCAAAACAGAAGGAATTATTTACGTAACCCTTTTTATAGTTATTTCAAAGCTGTCACTACTGCTAGCAGGGAAGAGATGGGGAAAAGAGCAGTGAGAAAAGGAGACACAGCAACAAAGGACAGATGGGAATATATCTCTGGCCTTTGAGAGAAATGGAAACTGGATGTTCTTTTACTTCCTCCCGCCCTCACTTCTATCCAATTCTTCTGTTTTTCCTCATTTATTTTTTCCTTTAATGATGTGTTCCTCTCTTCGTCTCAAATTCTGACATAGCTCTCTCAGTTTCAACAGAGAAGATGACAAAAATCTTAAGCCAATTCCTATTTGAAAAAGGACCTTGTGCCAGACTTCACTTCCCTTTGTGGATGTACTGGGCAGAGAGGTGAAAGCTGTGTAGACGCTGACAATTCACTGCTGCTCCTCTACAGCACCACAAGGAATGGCCTCAGGTTCATGGTAGCACAGGACCACTCTCCAGCTGAGCCAAAGGCAATGCCTGCTCTGTCATTTTGCCTCCTCAGGCATTTCTCTGTGGCAGGGCCAGGTACCACAGGCGGCGGTGGGTCTGCAGTGGCCAACACACCAAACTGACTGTCTCGGCAGTGTGAGTTATTGCATCCCTGCACTGTGACCATCTGCCAAAGTGGTGTGTCCTGCACACCTGAAAGTTTAGAATCACACCTGAGCACTATTCAAAGCACCTCAATTCCTAAACACATCTTTTCTTTGCTTATCGGGTACTGCCAAGCCTGATATCCTTCTTGGACAGTGGCTGATTGCTACTAAATTAAAAGGCTGATTATGTGCATGACTGAGCAAGTGCTTGCAAGATTATTTGTGCTGAATTTCGACAATCAAATAGAAAATTACAAAATGGAGGAGAACTGTGACATATGAACTTTCCTTCCCATTGGCCAGGGATGGTAAACAAACCATTCCCACTCACTTTCTTGTGAGGGTACTAACCTTTTGTTCAGGTCTCTACCTTCTAACAGCACTAACAAATGGTCTTGACCCAGCTGATTAGAAATATACAAACTCCAAAGACAGGCAGATGCTTTTTGTCGCCCACTTCCACAACACATTTAACAACATCAACCTGACCTTTTCCTTTTAAGAGTTGAATGCTGGAGCTGACAGCAGCCCAGCTGTTAAATGTCAATACCTGCCACAAGAGTCGCCAGACACACTAAGGAGACTGCGTCATGTTCCTGACATGTTAGGCAAATCCAGAACTCCAAGACCATTTGGTTGGTTGCCTAGCTAAAAAGCAAACATGGTCTAACTTCGAAAGTCTGGTAACTCATGATGAGTTTTATTCTGGAGGACACATGGTGATTGAAAATAGGCTGAGATATTGACGGATATTTTAAGCATCCTGTAGGTCTCTAAGCAAGGACTGATTCTTTGACACCTACTCTAATAAACACAAAAAATCAATTAAAGACATCTTCCACACTTTATATATCAAATAAAACTGGCAGTACTAACAGGGTTTTGGTATTTTGATGTGATTTAAAATGATCACGATGTAGGCTGTGATGTTCAAAAACTAAAAGCATGATTATTTTACAGGCTATGATGATACTGTGCTCTGCTGTCCTATGATGAGTTTTGTGGAAACTGTAGTTCCCCTAGAAATGAATCTAGCAGATGTCAGAAATGGTTTTTTCAGCTGTGAAGGTTGCATTATCACAGCGTATTCTTAGATTCTGTGCTGGACTGAAGTTTTATCAGCTCCATTATGCAGCCTCACTACTTTTAGGTTCAAGTTTTCAATCTGGGAAAACACAAACCAATATAAAGTAAAGGAAGGTCTTTCTCTACTGTGAGGTATCTGTACTGAACTTTGAAAAATATCAGGAGTTTGCAAATACTTGAGTACTGGATCCTCCATAAAGATGCAGCTGATACTCACGGAAGCAAAGGTTCCATTCCAGATTTGGGTGGACACGTTCACAAAGTACTCTCCCTTCAGTGTAATATCTTCCAGTTTGCATGTGATGGTACTGCACTTCACGTTCTTACAGGTCTTCCAGGTGAAACAGCAAGAAGGGGCAACAGCATGCATTAAAAACACACTTTAAAAAATGTTCTTGCAACATCCAGACTTTTTGCCTTTGCCTTTCCTGTTCTCTGCATACAAATAAAGTGCCTGCAGGCTGTGCTAAAGCAGATGCAGTGTCTGTGAGAACATCCATAGGCTGAGCTCCTGCTCCGTAAATGAGGAATGCCACCCCATCACAGCTGTCCTCACAAGTACAGCAATGGGCACAGAAGGTCAGCTCTGCTTCCCTCAGCTCAGAAGGTCCTGCTTACTGCTGCCCTGGGTTTTACTCACCAGTTCTTTGGAAGTTCTGAAGTTCTCTTTTATGAAAGATGGAGAATAAGGTCTTTTCCCAATTTGCAGTGGATTTATCTGAGCGTCACAAGTAACACCTTTGGCCTAGGAGAGATGACAGGAATAAGACTGCATGACATGCTACTTGGGAGTTTATAAGCATCATCATAATATATATTTCTGGGATTATATGGTGGCTGTAAAAGCCTAGAATGTGAATACTGAATTCTTTAGGAAGCTAAGAATATGTGGCTTTGGTCAGAAGTAAATAATTCTTAAGACAAACCTTTTTTTTCCTTTTTTTTTTTTTTCACCCTAGATTGACCTGAAGGGTTTTTACTCAGCTAAAAACTTAATTTTTACTATAATTTTCCCAGGGACTTGCTGAAAGACCTAATTGAAGAGATCCAGATACTCCACATCTGCCAAGTAATAGGCTAGTGTACTTCTGGCATTGTGGTCCCCCCTTTATGGGGAAGGGACAAGGAGAAAAAGCATGGATTCTCTTAAACTAAGCCATAATCTTGGGGAGATAATTGATGTTTATAGTACTGATAAACCCCTAAAACACAGTTCAGTTCTGTACCTCATCTGTGGTGACTGCAGTTAGGTACATTAGTGGGTTGCCTTTGCTGGTCAGTGCTGGAAGATTGATTGTTACAGATGCCACCTTTACTGGAATACTTCCTGTTGTTACCTGCAAAGCAAAAAGCTCAGGAGTTACTTCAGATAGCTATGCATAAATTACCTGATACAACAAGAAAATTAGAAATAATGGATGAATATGGAGCAACTGGACTCCTTTTACATCAGCATTTTTTTATTAAGACACTGGGGTAGTGATTTTGTGAATAGTAAAGCAGAAAATGTACTGTATAGCTCCAGGTTCCTGTCTGTTTTCTTAGCAAAGTTCATATTAATTGCATGAAATATGTTTTGAAAAACAAATATTCTGCCATGGCCAATAGGCCTGTTTAGTCCTTTGGAGTAGCAGTTACAGGAATGGAAATGGAATGTAATTTAAGTTTCTTCCACGTTGCATATTTGGATCTAAGTTTTTTTCTGTGTTACGTAATAAGCACCGTGATTTGGCTAGTTCTTGCATAACGTCTGAGCCCTTAACCCTTGCCAAACTTGAAGTTTCAAAATCCAAGCCTGCAAAGACTTGTTTTTCTTTATCAAGTTGTCAGGAGACTCTGTGAAAAAAACAGTCTAAGTTGGCCTAAAGTTAAGCATTAACCATCTTCTAAATAAATACACAGTGCAGAATCAATCCCTCCCCCATTCTACTTGTGCAAATGTCATCTTTAACCTTATGAAGACTCCAAGTACCTATGCTATTTGTAACTTTTTTTCTTACTTGACCTATTCAAAAGCCTCAAAAATTAGACAATGAAAACGTAAACTTTTTTTTTTTTTTTAAACTAGTTTTGGGAGCAGGCTATAGAGGGAGCTTCTTGAACCAGAACAAAACAGACTTACTAACCTTAACTGAGAAGTTGAACGTGGGGCCAATATCTTCAAAATTATTCACAGTGGAAGGAATGTTATGACCAGAGTATACTTCATAAAAGTTGATGTTGGCAAGCCTGGTTAACAACCATAAAACAATACATTTCAACTTGGCAGCTGCTTTGAAAACATATGTTACTGGATATGGCTTTGTGAAACAGGTCAGAAGTACAGACAGAGAAAAGTCAGTCACTTAGATTGTTGTTTGAATTTTATGAAGTTAGTTAAGAAAATGCTGTACTGAAGCCCAGAGCTGGAAGAAACTTGTGAAATTAAGACAAGACAGTTGTACAGGATACAGGCACTCTCAGGCTTCTAGACGCTGCATTATTTCAGGGCCATACTGCAAATTCCTCCTCTGCACACAAACTGCAATGTTTGACTTGCAGTCATCTTTTGCTTCAGAAAGGGCCTTCCTGTCTCCCGTGGTACATCTGTAACTGGCTGGGTGTGGAAACACAGGCATCACCCTGCTTTATGTCCATGGTACATATCACATAGCCCTCACAGTCCTCTTTGGGGATGGAAAAACATGTGCAAGGAGCTGTGGCTGCTTTTGGAGCTCAGTTAGTCAGAATCACACTCAAAGGCAAGGAAAACATCCCTGTGCAAGTGCATCACACCTACTGCCTGCTACCTGTGAGCAGCTTCTCTGCTAAACCATCCCAGAACTGTGTCTGCTCTTCATCATTAGCTTTCATTAGAAGGCTAATCTGAGCAGTCAAAAAGCAAGCTGGTGAGTTAATAAGAAACAGGGGCTATTACAACTCCTTCATAAGCTCTTCCTGTTACACAAGGAATCTATCATCTTTACCACTATCCCTGTTCAATCTGGGTAACATCTGTGCATACAGTCCCAATTTAATGTGTGTGCAGTCTCACAGATGTGATTCCTGATCAGTTGTGATTCTCCATACTACACTGTGGATCCTTTTTGATCCTCTGTACTTTCTCCCATGGGCCCTTTCCTTGAAGGGCTTGCTCACAAGTACTCCAAGGAAAACACACATGACATTTTTGCTTCCTTACTGCTGAAGACTGTAGAGTCCTTCCAAGATGCACAGTATCAGCTTCCTTGTTCGTTCAGAAGTCTCTGGTAAGACATATTGCTACATGTTCTCCTAGAAACTCAGGAAATTATCCCTAGAAAGATTTCACTTTAGCAAAACAATACTTTTTTCTCAACCCTTGTATTTTAAGGGATTACTTCTTGGCTGCATTACCTGCCTCAGGACTGAACTAATTCCAGGTAAATACTTCCTAAGCCAAGTTGTGCCATGGCTTAATACTCATTTCATTTAATTATTTTAAATTTATTATCTCCAAGAATAACTAACCATTTTCTGGCTGTAGGTATTCCTTCATTCCTTGATGTGCATATGAAATTCCATTTTCTCATATTCAGATGTCACTGAATTCAAACCCTGTTTTCCCTTGAACGACTTTTATAGACTCCATGCCTTGCTTCTTCTGAAGCATTTCATTTCAGTTCATATTTCTCAGCTAATTAAACCTGCTGATTCAAGTTTACACCGTCTGAATTTCCTAAGAGGCAAGGCCTCTGTACAGATGCTTGTGCAGTTTCTGCTGCTTCTGGCAAGGTCTGATTCAACTTTCTCAAGGAGGTGAAAGAACTTGCAACACTGACTCAAATGCTTCTCTGCACTTAAAATAATCTCAAAAATTCTGCATGACTCCAGGACTGGTGCACCCAGCCATGATGCAGGCCCTCTAATATTCTGAAACTTCTTCTGCAAAGAAGGTTATGACACTAATCTCCTGTACTGTCATCCCTATTCCAGCTCATCCTACACAGCAGCCAACAGTTCCTGTAGCTATGGTAATCTCTGAATATTAAATTCCGGGATCCACTGTTGCTCTGCATCTTGAAGCAGCTCCTTATTTTTCAAAGTTCTGTTATCCTCTAAATATCTACTGGGTTTTTTTATATCCATTTACTAATTTTTGAACACTTTGGGATGCAAAAGCATTTTTTCACCAAGAATTGGTGGTCGTTGATCCTAGAAATTCAATATTTGGGAAAGAGAAATAAATCTCTTCTTTGATGAAAATTCAAATATCTTACCTTGATCCCAGAGTGACACCAATGTATTTTTGTTTCAGTTGTAATCTAAGTTAAACTGTAACTTAAATAATTCTTGTTTGGAACAGTAACAGACTAATTACTTCTTGAGAGCATCCCAAATCACCAAGTGTTTTCAGAACTCAAGGTAAGAACTTTCAAGAGCACTATATGAAGATAAAAGGTCTTAAAAGGCTTTTTGTTGGTTTATCCCCCCCTGCCTGCTCAGCTGCCTCTCCTTACAAACCACCCTTCCCAGGCTAAGGATGGCTCTTGCAATAGCCCTGGCTTGCCTTCTACATGGAGAAGAAAGGGCTGGCACCAGGCAGGGCTGGTAGGTTTGAGCCAGAATCTGGATGGGTACATGGAAAAGCAGGGTGTCTGCTCCCCATGCCAGTGCAGCTGCAACAAGGGAGAATTTGCCAGGTGCACCTCAGGATTTAGTTCAAATCATTATCTCAAACTGCTAGAAAGTCTGTATTTTTGTTCCGTGTTCAACAGATATGTCTATTTTTTCTTTCTTTTTTCCCCCCTCCTTTGCTGAGAGTTTGGTATATTTTTCCTTTTGATATTCTTTTGTTTAGTTTTGATCACTGTAACTCCAGATTTGATCGCATGTCATTACATTTGAGCCAAGAAGCCAAATGTTATTTACAGTATATACTGTTTATGTTATCAAAACCACATGCACGCTTGGCCTTTTTATCACTTCTGTTCACAGAAGCATCTGTAACAACTCTTCAGAGGCAAACATGGGTCCACAACTTTTGTAATTTTTACATATAAGTTTGGTTGGAAAGACAGACAGATCTGCTCCTACTGGTGAGAAGGGAATTTCGTATGACTTCCAAAACAAAAGCAAAGCTTCTCTATATTTTAGTGACCGTTCAAGACTGTAACTTCAAGTAGCTTGCCAAAATGACAGTGTCTGTTTACATAATTCAGCATACCTTGTGAAGTGAATTTCTGCATCGTATCGCAGAGGAATTGATAAGGTGACCTGGTTGTCCGACTCTTGCTGTTCCTTACTTTCACTGTTCATCAAAACATATTTAAGTCAGGTCTAATAATATTGTTTTATACAAATAAGCTTTTAATACCTAAATTGCTTTAATATAATTAGGTACTTTACCTCCATGCATGAAAACTTAGAACTGCCACATTCTGAAGATTTTTAAGGTTAAAATCAAAGCTAATATCAAAGGATACCTATGGAAACGACAAGGAACACATAGTAAATGGGTTGGTACATCCAAGGGGCTTCCCAAAAGACATTATTCATGTGTGCAACAATCTAGAACTGCCCTCTGTATCTGAATTCTCTACAGATTCCTGTGTAATATTTCAGTAATTTCTTAATACTCAGAATTGATTTGTTCTTACATTCCCCTACAAGTTGGCATTCTAACATAAACAAGTTATTTGCACTTTGAAATTGTGTACAACTAGCTACAAGCTGCAACAAAAGGTGTTCACAATTCCTTCCTTTTAAACTCTAGCATTGACACAAATTTTGTATTCAATCTTTTCTTCCATTTGTTCCAGCAGGTCCACTTTGAGCAATTCCATCAACATTCAGAAAAAACCTATTATTTATTTATTATTCTACGTGTCCTACCACAGAACATCATGTTTCTGTTCTTTCTAGCAAGTTTATTATTACTTTAGTTTATTATATTAGAGGCTAGGACCCTGTTTCTGCTCTGCCCTTGAGGAATAAGAGATTCCATAAAACTGTGGATATCCTGAGGTTTATGGTATATATGAAAAAAAAAATAAAATATATATATATATATATATATATATATATATATATATATATATATATATAGACACAATTTATCTTAGGGCTGTGTGGGCCTCCCATCTCTTCCCAAAACAATACTGCTTTCTTGGAGGGATGAGATTCAAGGAGCAGGTGAGGGAGTTACCCCAGGGTCACACTGCAGGAGGGATTTGATGGGAATTGTGCTCAGTTCTTAGGAGCCTGCACATGATGCTCTATGCTTCTCTGCCCCCAGCTTTCATTCTCCAAAAGTTACATAACTGCAGGAGCATTTGGAAGCTATGGGTTGTGACAAATGAGCTTTGAGAGTCTTTTTTCCCCTTGAATCTGGCAGGGAGTCACAAATTTTAAGCCCTAGTTTGCTTATTTTAATGCTTCTGTTGTAAAATCTAAGAAATCCTTATCAGCAGTAAATGCAAAGTTAGGGAAAAACAACAGCAGGAAAGATTCTGTGTCTCATTCAAGGTTATTTAAACATGCCAGCTGTACCTGTTGTCCTGTTCTGAAAACAGGATAGCTTATTTGGCAAATGACTGTACTTTGCGCTGTTCCTGTTTGACACGAGACTTCAGTCCCATCACTCTGCAGAGAAAACAGACAGAAACACCATCTTGATATCAGGTTTTGATAAGGCAGAGAGGTGTGTACCTTCAGCAGCATATGTATTCAACTAAGGAGTGAAAACAGGTGTTATGGCAGTAAATCCTAGAGATGCAGGAGATGGTTGGGGCATAGGCAGGGCCAGGAGGAAGTCATAAGAAAGGTGGGACAAGTACCACTCCCATACAGCTTCTTGTAGGCTGTAATCATCTTTTTAGAACTTTGTGCTGAGCTTGGAAGAAGGAATACAGACCCAAGAGTGCACGTTAGCTCCAGCACTAATTTCTACAGTCCTTTTTTACAGAATTTTTACGGAACTTTTGCAGACATATTTACACAATCTTAGAGCTGGTTAAGTACTTTCACTATAGAATTTACTGTGCAAAGGGGAATTCCTTAGAGAAATCAAACTTTCTGTAGGAAAATCTGCCATGCATAATCATTTGTTTACTACTTTGCAGAATATTGGCTTGTCATCATCCTTGATTCAAAGACAAATTCACAGACCAGAGCCAGTTATCAACCCTTGGAGAAGTATAAATTAAAAAGCACTGTCTTTTCTAAAAAACATTCCTAGTAGACATTTACCATTCATGAACTGTGCTACAAAAAACCCTCAAAACAAAACCCCCCAAAAGGCCCATACATACTCAGTTTATGTTTTTCTTCCTGCCTTGAAGCAAGCACATTTTTGGTCTAAACTTCACTTGCAGGCTTAAGTGCTTCTAAGCAAAAGGGCTTTTAAAGCAAAAGAAAATTCTAGCTCCAGTGTGGTCTTTTGGCAGGAGTGAAATGAACAATCTTGCTGCACAACAGGATGGGGAGGTAGAGGGGCACCCCCAGTGCTGTGTGCAGTACTTATGCCAATTCATTGTTCAGAATAATGCTGCTCTTGGGCAGGAATGAATGCTATCCTTCCTCTCCCTTCAGTACAGGGATTGCTCTGGATTTCACCCCCAGGATTATCACGCACCTCTCCAGTAGGAGCTTGACCATATAAGCCAAGCACTGAAATCTGCATTTCATCCTTCGTGAATCAGGAGCAACAATTTAAATTATAGGCATACGGCATTCCCCAAAATAGTATGCATAATTCCTCTCTTTCCCCTTCTCTAAGATAAAATTTGTTGGAAGAAGAGCTTTTGGTATAGCAATCATGTCAATCTGATTAACTGTCTAGCTGGAACACATGGCCTTGGCAGTAACACTATTTCTAGATCCCAAGTCTGTGCTTTAAGGATTCATCATCAATGCTTCATGTCTGATTTATCAAATACAAATTCCCTGTGGCACAGCAACTGCTTCAGGCATCTTGCTGAGAGTTAAGAAGAAGATGTGGGTGCCAAGGCCTAAAGTGAGGAAAAGATGTCTGAGGTGAGGCCAAACTCGACAAGTTGCCAGCTTTTATGCTGAGTTGGAAATATCTTTCCTTGACCTAAATAAACTGATACACCGGGGGAATAATTCTGCTATCCAAGAAAACAAATTATGAGAGAGTTTTGTACACACATTCTTTTCTGGAAGAGGCACTGCTAGAAAAAAAAAATAATTCTCTTGAGAACCTCAAAAATCAGGGGCAACAACAGAAATAGTAAAGTTGGGTATCACGCACCGGTAAAGAAGATGAAGCAAAAAACAGGTTGTCTGAAAATGTTGCCTGGATTCTGGTGTTATATGCATTTTCCTTTTTATTTCTCAATTTCACATTGAACGTTAGTCTTCTGGTTTTGCTGCTGACAATAAACTGTTGTTTGCTGTTAGAAAATAAAGTCCATTGTTGTAAATAGAGGTACTAGAACAGCTGTGGATCAGGAAAACGTGTTGCCTGAAGCCAACAACAAGTAACAAGCACAGCAAGACATTTCCTACATTGTACACACTTAAATGCTCTGCTTTCTAAACCCCTTGGCATTCTGTGATGGTGTTTCCTAAAACCAGACAGAATTATTGTCTTCCAAAAGTGCAGGACTTTGATTATGTGTTGTCAAAGTGACTTTGCTGAATTTTCAAGGGCTGTACCCTGGTGGGAAGGTGTACAGAGTAGGCAGCACATATGTACTTATCTCTGTGATGTAGATGTATGCATATATCAGACATGGACTTAGAATATATGCTGCCGAAATAGCTGACCACAGCTCTCCACTGGCACAGCTATTGCAGGATCCTCACTGCTCCCTGTAGGAGGGATGAAGACAGCTGCTGCAGCTGCTGCTGCTCTCCCACTGTTCTCCCTTTCCCAACAGCCAGTCAGACACAATATGTCCAAATATTCACTATATCCACATCTCTAAGGTACCAAAACTTGGGTTGGTCTAAGCTGACAAGAGTCCTAATGCTATGTTTGTGTTCCTATCCTACCTCTTTCTCCTTGATTACATTTAGGTTAAAATGCCATTGCTTTTTCTATCTGAGCTGTTTCTAAGTAGATGTTGAACTAGAAAGGCATTCTTAGAAATTCATTCAAAGCCTACAGACAAACCAACGGGTGAGAACACTGGACTCTAACAATTCCACTAATTCAGCTCTTACCCATCATCTGCCTTCCACTGAACATTCAGAGCAAGATCACAAATACAAAGTTCATCTTCACCACAGTCTTTAATAAAAGGAATCTAGGAAAAACAAAAACATTTCCTGAATGACAGGGCTCAACATTTAATATTATCTGAAGACACTAGAGTGCAAACACCTTCAATCTGAAGCACATTCTTAGTTTGCAGGTAAGAAAATCCCTCTGAAGGAGGTTAAAAATCTTGACAAATGAATGAGTGAACTGAATAATGTGTTGCTACATGTCAACATGATCCAAGAATGGTACAGACAGGTTACTCTTCAATGACAACAAAGGTGATGTAGTCAAATCAGTTCCATCTCTCTTTTATGTACCTTTTTACTGTAGAATAAACAGAAAGCATTCATCTTTGCCATCAACTAGAAGTTTACATCAACAATGACGTGGCTGAACTAACATGCTTGTTATGCTTCAGTGGCTGGTGTGTGTGTGTGTGAGCAAGCTCATGCAATACAGGCAAAGGTATTAAAACAACCAGGGGACATCCCTCCACGTGACCTACATGGAGCAGCAGTTTTCACTTCCATGTACCTCTTCAGTACTTGTGGGGGCCACCCATGACCCATGTGTGTAGTCATGCACTTCTGAGTAAAGCAGTAAAGCTGCATACTTACGCTATAGGCCACAGATGCTGGAGAAGATATGTCCAGGACAGGGCTGGAGCCAGGGTTTGCAAGGCCGATGTCAATGCGCAAACTAAGTGAATTCACTGCATCTGAAGGCTCCTGTAAAACACATGGTTCAGATGATGGCTGCCAGCACAGAAAACAGGGTAAAATTGGTAATACCTCTTGTGAATTGAGAATGTGCAGTAAAATCATATTTGCTCTAAACAAGGAGAAGCAATATTTCAAAGCTTCATTTCTTAAAGAAAATAATTTTGCGAGATTGACTAGTGTGGGCTTCTCTAGATTAACAGTTTTCAATGTGATTTCCATGATAAAACTGATTTTTCTAGGATTACTGGAGACTGTACACATGACAGTAACTGCTAGGGCTAAGGAGCATGCATTTTGTCGGCAGCTGTATGAGCTGGTCCTCAAGGCCATCACCAGATAGCTTTCATTCTCATCTAGCTGCAGAAGTCAAATTCCTATTCCACTCTGCCTTACCATCACGAAGAGCATCTGGGTCTGAGTGATACTAAAATACAGTAAATGCCATGCCTCCTCTCTTTTTCAGTCCTGGATGAATCACCTTCTAGCCCTATGGCTCACCACTCCACATGGCACTAAATATGACTAATAGGTCACTGCAAACCAGAGCAGAGACAGAAGTCCTCTACCTGACCTAGCATCATGCAACAGGGCTTAAGGCAAGCCTCAGGGCTGTGTTCAGTCTTGTTTCTGGAGAAAAATGGAGGCCTCCTTACTTTTTATTAAATTCCTTGCTGTGTACCAGGGGTTAGAATACACCCGAAGTTCAAAGGGAAATTAAAATCTACTTAAACTATAGACCATGGGCTCTATATTACATCAAAGCTGAATAACACAATTAAAAACCCTCTTCCCTGTCCTAAAAATTTGTACTGAATGTGACAGTTACTACTTTCTATGAAATCATAACCTTATTAAGCATTTTTCAGCTGTGTGGATTTGGGAAATATAAGTAATTCAATAAACCATGCATGAAATTCAAATTACAGACAAAAAATCAATCCATGTCTTCCTCTGATCACTTTTGTTACGCAAGACTACTTGCAATTACACTTACTTGTACACTGAAGACATCATGAACACAATTCTCTTCTTGATGCACCACAAGATCCCTCTGCATGTACCTTTCATTATTTTCTTTGAAAAATCCTCTAGAAGTCACTCTGGAGAACTGCAGGTCTGCATCCAATGTTGCATTGTACTTTATATCTACAGGAAGAATAGCAGTTCATTTTTGACTGAGCATGGCTGCCCATGATCTCATTCCTATGCTCAATATTATAGGGACCAGGCTTTCCAAACCACACTAAATATTTCATGTTTTTCATAGCTAAACACAGAGCAGTTTCAAATTGAAAATACTTCCTCTTGTGTTTTCCAAAGCAGTCAAACAGGTTTAGGTCCTGATCTGCAAGGAGCACATTCATCAATCCAGCCTCCACTGCAGGAAGCCAGTCAGTAGGGCCAGGGTTACTCTAGATAAAGGGGCTTTTCAACAATATCACTGAACTCAGAGGTGACTTCAAAGAACCTGTGTCTTCTCTTCAATCACATATTTTCTGCCACCTTCTCTTTGTTTTATGACTAATATGTTATGGAAGTTCATTGTTATTTTATAGCTTAAAATCATGAGTTCCTAAAGGCACTTTATATAGCACTGAAGCAGTCCAACTGGTGTTATGTGTGAGACTTAAAAACTTCATGGAAGCCCACTGCTGGTCACAGAAATATTCACTGTCCTCTGAAAAGAAGAGATTCCTCCCACTGAAAACTCTGAGCTCTGAGCCTCTAGTAAATTCTTAATTTTCTTTTTCTGAAGAGAGAGGAAAATTATGCAGTCTGTTGTTGAAACCAGAAGGCTGGAAAAACCCAGCTCCTCACTAATGACATTTTTGGGGATTGCTGAACAACAAAGACACAGCTCTCTATACTGTTCATTCCCCACTT
Source organism: Cyanistes caeruleus (assembly GCF_971803275.1). Classification (NCBI taxonomy): domain Eukaryota; kingdom Metazoa; phylum Chordata; class Aves; order Passeriformes; family Paridae; genus Cyanistes; species Cyanistes caeruleus. The sequence continues at coordinate 65,143,074 of NC_141732.1, forward strand.
TTCAAACAGTATGGAGCCAGTGATGAATTAGGTCTTAAAAACAATTTCTCAAGCACTTAATTTTTACATTTATTTTGTGACTCTTGACATTCAATCTAATACATCTTTAGACTTTCCATTACTAATTTGAACAATGGACTTTTGAAGAAATTAATATAAAACAAATCATTGAAATACTCTTACCCACTTGATTATTTTTCTTAGCAGGTCTAAATGTAGCCTGAAAGCATATTTTGACAGTTATATCTGTATTCTTGTTCACCAGACTGATTTTCTCAGGTTTAAATGAAGCAATTATGGACACATTTGCAATGCCTCTTGACCTGAAAAATATATTTTACAAGTTACATGGAGTTTTGAAGAACACTGGGTAACATAGAAGCTGTTGTCTAATACTATCTGTAAATGTTAGTAATGATTTTTTTGGTTCCCAAGGTAAACTTCTTTTAATGGCACTGGTAAAATTTTTTCCTTAGGTATACATGAATTTGTTGATATTGTTGCTTACAGTAATAATAATACATACTTTCATGTCAAATTAATGGCTAATTGATGTCTTCATCCTATTGCTCTAATCAATCCCTCAAGGTATCAGAGAATGAAGCCCTTAGCCTACTTTACAAGTAAGTAACCTTCTGATCCTTTAGAGCTCTTCTGGGAAGGTGAGAACGGATAATTCTTCATTTTAATAATCTAATTTTTTGGAAAAACAACTTTCATGTAATTAATCAAGATTTTGAAGAACAGTTTCAAAGGAACCCTACATGTAAAAACAAACACTTTAATCATAACAAAATGCATTAATCAGCCCAAATGTCAGAGCAAAAAAAGAATGAGCATCTTCATTAATCAAATCTAAATAAATGCTGGTACTTCAAGGAGCATAATTTTTTTTAATGAAATTCCCAGCAGCAGCAGCAGTCAAAGGTCCAAACTGACCATTCATTTTTAATTATCTTGTTTCATTATGAAAGAAGTAGCAATTCAGTGATATTTTTCTTACAATGGGGAGCCTCAGGCATGAAGACAGGCAACAGATAGGAAAGGAAACAGCATTTGAATTTAGCTCCTCAAGCAAGGAGTGGAAATCACAGCCTACGTAGGCAGACAGATGATTTTGGTTCTGTGAAACCTTTTTGTATTTTGTGAAAGTACTCCAACTTCTGTGGCAAAGGCAATGTGCCATTAAAAATGTGTCTCTTCTCAGAATTAGGTGTCAACTCACTATTACTGCCCTCTTACCCTGCAGGACAACACTCCCCCCATATCAGCCAGTGAAGGTCATGGAGGTTGTGTGAGACATGGTTTCATCTGTCTCAGCTATCAAAATTATACTGTGGCTACTGAGGTACACAACCTGCTGCTACAAAGCCATCAAGCCCCATTCCCTGCTGCTGTCCCTTCCCTCTGGACCATGTGTCTGGTCAGCAGAAGCAGGCAGATGTCTCCTGGCCCTCTCACTCCTGGTCAGGTCCCTCCCAGCAGGCTCTGCCACCTGGCTTTCTCCCACATGCCCTGGCTCTGCTCTGCATGCTGCCTTGGCTTTCATAATATACAAAAAAGAGATTAAAAGAGATTTAGTCTAAACTTTTTTTAGCTAGTTTTGATAGCAGTGATGAGGCAGTGTGTTAGTGTTGAACACATGGAACTAAAGAGCTTTTCAATTTGATTATTTTCCTGTTTAATTAACTACATGTTCAATTGCTGCATCTGAATCACTGCTTCCTTTCTAAGAAAGAGTATACCAACCATAGCACAACCACATTTCCATCAGCACCAACTGATACGTCAGTAATGCCATCGTCATCTAAGTCTCTATGGCCATCTACTGATCTTCCAAAGAATTGGAGCTTTTGTCCAAAAGCAGAATCCGATCCTAAGATTTTCTGGGAAAGAGAGTTTGGTTACTGAGTTAGCCAAAGCATGCTTAAGTCTGTAGATAGTAGCCTAATTAATAGATTTGCACTGATACTCCCGGTATATGCAATGTACTGTTTAAACACAATGCATTTGTGCGTGTTTTCTCAGATGCTTTTGTAGCACTTCTTTCTCCTCTGCTGGAGCAGACAAAGGACTAGATTTTTCTGTCTTGGGAGCAGATCAACTAACTGCTGTATGCCAGATACAGCTGGAAACTTTTTCCATCTCACATTGAGCAACTCAAAGAATATGAAGCTTAATAGGAGTTCTAACAAATACTTGCTGCAACCAGAAAATCTTCATGGAAAGTGATAACAACATTACCAATATAGTATATATGAAGACCAGTGAAAGACTTCCCCTTTAATACTGTGTATTTGTAATTTGCACAGCTGGGATGCATCAGCTCTAAAAACCTGACAATAATGGGTGTCTAACACTTTTAGGACTTTAGGCATTAGGACTTGGGTATTAAAAATGGCTCACAATGAGCATCTTGCACATGTTTTTCCTCTGTATGGTTCACCACAACATCAACCTGGACATGCTGACAGCTGAAGGAAGGAGAGGCACAAAATGTGAAAGCATGAGAATAACAGTACTCCTTTAAGAGATTTAAACAGTAGCAAGTTAAAATACAGAAATCCTTTTTTTGATTCCTCTTGGAGATTTAAGAGCACCAAGTACAGCATTATGCAACGCAGTTATTTACCTGAGAATATTTGGTACGTATAGTCTTTTGAAATCCATTATATATGTAAATTGCTCCAGAGTTTTGGTTTTCCAGTGGTGCACCTATTACAACATCATTAAAGCCATCCAAATCAATGTCTGCAAGTGCTGCAATTGCTGATCCAAAGCGTGCATTTTCTGACCCCTGTGGACCTTCCAAGAGTTCTTGTTGATCCAAGATTCTCTTTAAAAATTGAAAAATAAGAAAAAGCAGAAACGCAGCTATCATTGCACCAGATTAGACATAGAAGCAGTATCTATGTGCATTGTTTTTTGTTTCTGTTTTCCAGTACATTCCCCTCAGACAGCTCAACATTGAATTCCTTCCCCATTGTATTGCCCATTCAGTTTGCATTATGTCTCAAAGTCTTGGCAAGAATTACACAGCAAAATCAAAGCATGCTATGCAAAGTACTAGCAGCAAATATAACCATATGTATGAAGCTTAAATGCCCTCTCTGTCCTCATATGACTGTTCTGAAGTTTCACAATACATTGAAAAATACAGTTTCCAGTTTTGGATTCCTGGTTTTTATGCAGAGGGAATGGAAATTATGTAACTGGACATAATTATTTGAAACAGAAATGGAATTTCCTTACTAAACTAATGCAAAAAACATGTGTCCAAATGGTAAACTCCTGACCTCTCCAATGCCAATGAAGAAAGAAAGATTGGAGATCTTCATAGTTAAATAATCCCATTTACACTAGAAGAAATGCAACTCTGGCAAATAGCATTCTCAGCTTTAACCTCAGTTATCACACCGTGCTTAAAATTTTAGAAATAACAGCCAAGTTATTCATTAAAAATGACTAGAAAAGTATTACTTGCGCAATGAGGACAACTTGCATGAATCCAGATTCTTTCAAAAAAATATGAAAAGTGTCTTTCATTATTCTTTCTTATTTAAAATTTAAATAATTTTTTAACCAAACATTTGATAACAACTAAAAATTGTAAGATAGCCTTCCAATTTATTTTGTTTCCAAAAGAAAATAATAAAAAAAAAAAAGTCCTTTCTTTTCTTTTTTCTTCCATATCTCATATCTGATACCACAGGCAAAAAGACCAATGTCAGCTGCCAACTTTCAGCACCTCCATCTACGTTGAAATTGTTTTAGGGTAGTTCCTGTTGCTTCAGGATACTCTGACTGAGGTCCTGATGAGGAGAATTGTTCTTCCTCTCTATTTACTTGATTGCAAGTTACCTAGCAAAGAGACCATTTTCTGTTTTTTCTGATGGATGTCGGATATTAATTTACTTTGCAGACATCCATTGAATGAAAGACTGTCCAAAAATGCCAAATGACTCAGTATGGTTGCTGCATATATTCTGAAAATAGCTACTTACAGGTCTGAATAAAAAGGACTGTCAGGTCAAGCATCAGACAAATAACTAAGCTTTACTGAATAGAGGGTACAACAAGAGTTATGGTAACCATCCAGTGTCAGAATCTATAAAACAATGCAGAAAGCTGGCAGAAGGGCACTTCCTAGAACTGCTTCAGGAATACTGTCAGGCATTGAATACGTTCACCATAAACAAATGGCAAATTAATTAGCAAAAGCCTTGAGCTAGGTTTTTCAGAGATACAGTCAAGCCATGCTATATTAGCATGAAGCACATTGCCTGACATCAGGACCAGGGAGACACTGAGAGCACCAGGTCCATGACCACTGATAGTGCTTAGCTACTGCCTTGCTCATTGGCCCCATTTTGGTCTGTTCCAGCTGCCTAGCTCCCAGATTACATGCACAAGTAGTTCTGGGGCAAGTTTGCAGCTGCTACTGAAAAGCAGAAGACATAATTCAGCATTGGAAAGGCCTCCACACACAGACTTCTAACCAGGAAGGCTTCACACCATTCATCCCTGCCCTTATGCCACAACCCAAGAAAAGCATGTGCTCTGTTTCTTGTTAAAAAAAAAGTCACTTGAAATATTCTAACACTTTGAAAAGATTCACTAAATAGTGTCTTTGAGGATCTGCAGAGGCCAAAGGGCATTTGACATGCATGTGGCAAATCAGATTTGAAAGAAATTAGCCCTAAGCAATGTGGGCTTGAGCTGTTTTTACCTTTGTGATGGAAAACATATATACTCTCCCTTCTTCTTTCTTCAGGTCGTTCATAAACATTGGTGCACCCACAAGCAGCACATCTGTCACAGAATCCCTGTTGACATCCACTGAACATACCACACTGCCAAAGTAGGAGCCAATCTAAAATCAGAAGTAAATGGGTTGTCACTGTAGATGGTTTTTGTAAATCATGTTTTAGCACCTGATTCAGAAAACTTACATCCAGTAAAACTGCAATACTACTCAATGTTGATGAATTAAATTACTCTGAACATGCTCCATTGTTGGAAAAATCATATCCTTACACATATTTCACTGTTTCTGTCTCGTAGTCGTTGCTATAGCTTTACCACTCAGCAATGCAAATGCCAACAGAAAGGAAGATATTTTTTATAGCTGCACATGAAACTACACAGCCTATGATCTACTCTCAGACTTGTCTTACAGATGATACCAAAACCAATTAGTCATTCCTCTTTTCCAGAGGAAAAGAGATTGAGCTTCCAGATCTGTCTTCGGATGTCATCTACTTCATAACCTCTCAGGCAGAGCAGAATTTACTGAGTCTCTTCCCATTTTAATTGCTTACTAAAGGATACATTAGTTAGGTTTGTATATGATCTTTTACCACTAATTGGATGACTTCCTAAAATACTGTGTAAGAGTTACAGCTAACCTCATTGAAATAGTCTAGGAGCAGAGAAAAGTTCAAGTGGGTTCTAAATGCTTTGAGAAAAAGAGGAATTTTCAAAACAAATTGCAATTTACTGCTGGGTCAATAAAAACAGATTCCTGAAAGTCTGTATTCATGACCAAAATATACTTGCCTGCTCCCCTCTCTGTGACTGCACAATTGCAATGTTACCATCACTATCAACATCATAAACCACCACTCTGCCAGTATAGTTGGATCTTGGTGCACCAGCAACAAAATAGACAGAGCTCATAGTTGAGAGAACAGCAACAGAATAACCTGGGGATAGAAGCCAACATTTAACATATGTGAGCGACCATTAATTACAATTTATCAGTTGGTTATCCATAAAGGCACAGAGAATGAGTCAATCTGGTATGTTAATTGCAGAGAGCTACGATTCCAGATGGGAAGTTATGCTGTCACAGATGCATTAAATTTGCAATATTCTCCTGGAGAGAACAATGACACACAGATCAAGTTGAGGCAGGTTTACAGAATAACATGTACAATAGCTTAGCCTATTCAGTAAAATGTAGACCACAAAAATGTTATGCTTGTGAAGAAGACAGGGAAAAAACGTGCAATGAGCAACGAGTATGCTTGGAAAGAAGAAATAAAGAGAAATATGAGATGAACGACTGGATCAGTCTTCAAACTAGGGAGGAACACCTAGCTTCTGCAAAGTTTGCACTGCATTTTCCCACAGCTCACCAAACCACAGACCAGTGGTTTGTCTGAGTAGAAGAGGCCACATTAACAGCTTGTCAGCTGAAGGGTTGACTGAACTTCTTTGAACATTTTAATCCTCATTACCATTATTCTAGCATTTATTTGATTTCAGGAAACATCGTTTAATACCTGCAAAAATGTTAACATGTATTAGCAGTATAAATCTAGCATTAGTACATACTTTAGATTTCTGTGGTTTAGTTCCATATACTTTATTTTAAGCAGAGAAAACAAAGTCATCCTTTATAAAGTCTATAGCTAAACTCAACAACAAAATGCCAGTGATGGGACAGAAAACACAGATCTTTAGCCAGCTACAGAACAATATGAGGAACAGAGACTAAAAGGAATACAGCCTTGATCTTTATATCATACCCATCTAATCTGGATTTTTTGTTCAGACACAGGCTGAGAACAACTTTTCTTTATTAACTTTCTTTATGACTGGAAGCAACAAAACAAGATTTTATTTTGCAAGTTAAGTACACACCTTCCTAATTAATACAGAATACAATCATTTGAAGTGAGTGGGTGCAGTGCAGAACAGGGGCCAACTGAGCAGGCTGTGATGTTCTAGTAGCTCTTTTAACTTATGCTCCCCTAAGCTAGTAAAAGAGCTGGTATGGAGAGCTCCTACTGGAGTGGCAGTGGAAGGGAAATAAAGGGAGAGAAAAGGCAACAACATTGTTTCCTCCAGAAAGATTGAAGTAAATACACTAAAACTACCTTGTAGAGAAAAGAAATTACCTGAGCTTTATAAAATTATTAAGAAAAAGAAGTAAGAGAAAATCTGAAGAGGTCATACATGCAAAACAGCTACTGCTCATTTGGGTGGGTTTAGATTTATTAATTTTGTTGGATGCAAATAATGCTGAGCCATAGGGGGAAAAAAGAGTATGTTAGTTGCAAAGAGAGCATATTATTAAATAATTTCAAGAATGAGAAAGGTATAGATGCTTAATGTAGCAGCATTATTCAGGGATGAAACAGCAAAGCAGGTATTTTGAAGGTTTACAGAATACATTTCAATGAACTAAGAATACAGACTGACTGGCTTTATTGGTTCACAAAAAATGTCAAAAATACAAATGGAGTTTTAAAGTAAAATCTCTATTACAAATGGAGATTTAAAGTAAAATCTCTATTAAGTGGTAGCAATATTCAAAATCTATAATATAAACTGAACTGGAAAAGGCTAAGAAAACAGCAAGGACATGTGAAACAATAGAAAGTCAATCAGCTTCTCATCTACATCAAACTGGGGAAGAACACTCAAATATTTTAAGAGAAGCAAGTCATAATGATCAGTATGATTCACTAAGCAGCCTTCTAAAATCCTAGGATTTATTATGTCTCTGTGACTGTGCTAGTTTTGGCTAGAATACAGTTAACTTTCTTCACAGCTGCTGGTGTGGAGCTGTGATTTGGATTTATGCTGGAAACAGTGTTGATAACACAGAGATGTGTTAGTTACTGCTGAACAGTGCTCACACAGTGTCAAGGCCCTTTCTTCTCCTCACCCCACCAGCCAGGAGTCTGGGAAGGGTCACAAGGAGTTGGGAGGGGACACAGGCAGGGCAGCTGCCCACAAATGAATACACGAGTATCCCATTCCATGTGGTGGCATGCTCAGTGTACCAAGCTGGAGGAAGAAGGAGGGAGGAGATGTTCGGAGTGATGGTGTTTGTCTTCCTAAATCACAGCTGTGCGTGTTGGAGCCTTCTTGTCCTGGGGATGGCTGAACACCTGCCTGCCCATGGAAAGTGGTGAATAAATCCCTTGTTTTGCTTTCCTTGCATGCGTGACTTTCTCTGTATCTCAACACAGGAGTTCACTCACTTTGACTCTTCCAACTCCTTCATTCTCACTCCCCTTAAGAGAAGTGACTGAGTGGTTGCTTGGCTGCCAGCTGGGGCTAAACCACAGCAGTGACAAAGACTGACTTTTTTTAATTTCAGCTAGACACTTTGATATTAGTGTAATTTAAAAAAACTGTCAAGTTTTTATTCAAAGAACTGTTGACCAGTAAAAAATAATCTTTGATGAAAAATTCACATTCTCAAATAATTTCTTAACACACAAATCTGGCTAGAGGAGAACTTTCCAACTTCTTTAATATCTTAATCAATGTTTCACACATTTCCAGATGTGTATTTCAGCCCCTTACCTAGATAGGAGCTATGGTTTCTGTCCTGTAGAATCTTCTCAAACACATGGCTTGGAAAGGTGGTGACTCTGTCTGAAGATTCCTGAACTACTGTTCCACTCCAGTCATAGGCCCCAACTGCACCCAGCAGCAGAACATCCTTTAAAAAATAAAGTCTATTTTGAAAAAGCATGAGCAAAGCTGAAGGTCCTATGCATAATTTCCTGCATCACTATGTTTAAGCCAGTGATGCAGACTAAAGCCTGCAGGCAGCTGACTGGAGCTGCTCATAGCTGCTACTTACCTGCAGGACTTTATTGCCCTGTTAAGAGGGATTGTCACTTCTACTGCAAGAGGATAAGTGACTGCTTCAGGCACTGCAACTCATGATAAAATGGGTTTATTTAAAGACTGTGATAATTTCCTAAGTCTGTCCACGCTGGGGTTGGGCTTGCTAAATCCATGTATTTTTGCACCCGTGATCCCCAGAAGACTGAGATCACACAAATGCAGTTGTACAAAAAAGCTAAAGTCCCTTTTCTTGACAACAGAAGTGCCAGTCACAGCACACGAAAGCTGATGTGAATAGATAAAGTTTTAATGCTTTACGTAAGGAGAAGCTCTTGAGAGAACACTTAAATCTAAAATCCAAATTAAAATGGCTTATACAGAGTACTTCATACAGAAACGATCTTATACTTGTACACAGAAAACAAACATAGTTCAGTTTATTCAAGTTATTAAAATCCTTCACCAAACTGAGACAGTTACAGAAAACTGCAATAAAATGAAATGTGTAATTTTCCTGAAAATTGTCCATACGTTTCCCTTTTTTTTTGCCATTTCTTAGCATCAACTGCTTTATAATTTAAAACTTCAATTTGTGCAAAAACAAAGGACTTATAAAAAATTATTTCGTGCATCTTTAAGAGCTATAAGAAAGAAACAAACAACCTTCTTGTATTTTCAATTGAAAGCTTATTGAACCACATTTGAATTTTACAAGGACTTATTTGATAATGTTAAAACTGATTAGCATTAAAATATATCTGATTTTTTTCTCTAATTTTTAAGTGAAATATGCTTTAAACAAATACTATTCATTTTATAATTTATAGAGGAATTATTTTCAGACTTGATTTATTTGTATTTTGTAGACTGCCTACCAGCTTTATAATATAGCTAGTCACAAACATGAAGGAATGAAACTTTTCCTGCTACATGAACTCAGAAATCACTGAAATCATTATATTAACACATCTCAAAATCAGTGCATGAAACAAACTATAATGCAGCTATATTTACTAATATAAATTCAAGTAAGAAATTTAAAAGGATAATTTGATATTCTTCCGCTTGTAAAAAGTTCTTAAAATTGGACATTGTGTTTTTATTTCTCTTTTCTTACACTCATGTGTACATTTACAACTATTTGTATCATTAAATAATTAATTAATTTAATTAATTAAATATTAATTCACGTACCTTTTTTTGTGAATAAGATGCACTGAAGCCCACCTGTGACATTTCCATTTGGAAAGTATCACCTTGATCAGTACCTGGTAAAACCGACACATATATATGGTTATCTCTATATAACCACACAAAACCCAGTCTTGCTGCCTCTGAGTATATAGGGGCTCTGTATATCAACCAATTTGGCTAGAGCATTATAAACAAATATTAGAACATTAAACATTAAAGCATTATAAAAAACCAGCGTTATATTACAAACAATGGAGATCAGAACTGGTTATCTGAAGAAAATTTGGAGGATTTAATGACAAATTGGTAAGATGGAGCCATGAGCCATGCTGTAAGTCTCTTCCAAAAAGAGGGCAGAAGATGACGGTCAAGATGTTTTGAATCAGTTTACACAGTCTTTCCACTGTGGTCTCTTTCTGTGTCTCTTAGGAAGCATTAATTAGCAGCTTTAATGACTCTATATTCACAACTTTCAAACAGAATAGGAATTTTTATTTTTGTATAGGACTTCTAAAAACGGTTGTAATTGTCTTGAAATACACTGTGACATCCATTTCCTAAGCTAGAGGGATGGGAATGCAGTGGGAGTACTCAGTAAAAAAACCTATTCCCTTGCTTTGCGTAGCAGCATGGGCCTAGCAAAGAATAAATGGAGGTGAAAGAGAAGGGGAGATTTCCTGAGCACAGGAAAGAGGCAGACATAAGCACCTTAGGGAGCTGAGAGCAGGCTACCCATCTCTGAGGTGAGGTCTGAATTTAACTTAAATTTAAAAGCTGGCTTTGGGGACAGCCAAGGTATCTCTGTGTCACGTCTGTAACACCCTCCTCTGAGCAATACACAGGAGTATGGATGGTGCTAGGGAGGGGGCCTGGAAAGCACCACACAAACTGCATTTTCATCTCTGTAATCAGTAACCCTGTCTTCTGGTTTATTTGGTTTTGTTTTGGAGGGTTTTTGGTTGGTATTTGGTTTTTTTTTGTGGTTTTTCTTTTTTTTGTTTTGTTTTGTTTGTTTGTTATTAATTTTAAATGGCTTAGGATTCACACAGGTGAAGCTCACAAGCGTAAGAGACAGCTTTATTCTTCTGGTGGTAACAAATACATTTGGTTGCATATGGAAAAGCATGTCATGAAGCCCATGACATGAGAGGAATTTTCATCAGCTGGGGAATAAACTTCGTAAATTAGCTGAAAGCTCAGGATAATTAGGTGTGGAGTAGCTGGGGGAACACCTATGAAAACCAGAGCTTTCCTGGTGAGCAGACAGCAGCCTGCAGCTCCAGCTACCCTCATTTTCACAATACTGCACTAAACTGAAGCTAAATAAAATCCTAAATTCATCATCTGGGAGAATCTGATCTATTTTTAAAAAGACATTGAGTATTTTACCTTCTATACTAAAAATGCGCTCTCCAAGCGTTCCTGCTTCTTCCAGTAGTGCAGCCTCAGATGACACATTGAAGAAATACTTTTCTGTTGGGTGACTAGCAATCCCCTTGATTTCTTTAATTAAGTTTTTAGTATCAAGTTCATGCCTTATTAAGTATCCCAAAACCTTGTGTAAAGAAACAAACAAACAAATGGCAAAATAAGAAGAGAGAGATCATGGTGCTATTTCATTTCCTTCTGTACTATTTTAGCAAATATTCTACATATTAAAAAAAAAAGTTTCTTTTATTCATATTAATGAATTGCTTATAAGAGTTCATTCCTATGCAAGGGACCATTCGTACAGGGAAAGTACATAAGGCCTGGCAAGGGAGAAAATCACTGAAGTTGCTCAGGCAATTCTAGTCTTGCTTTTTCAGCCAGTGAGAAGACCAGTATTTCCACCAGTTCAGAGGATTAATTTGACTTTGTTCCAGTCTCACCAGTGCAACAATGTGTGCATGACATACCACTTTTGTATAGAATATGCACTTTCCTACACACACAACAAAACAATCTTTCAAGCATGCAGTAATGTATAACTTTAGTTATTACTTACAGCAATGCCAAATCTGGTTATATTGTCTTCATTGCATTTACCTATCACTGTTTTCAAGTTGGAGCCATCGTGTGATTCACCGTCTGTCACAACAACCATGACTTTTGTGGCTGTTGGGCGTCCTCCTGCTTCAGCTGAGAAGGCATACTGTCTGTTATAAAACATTGGGTTTATCACACATCAATCCCTAATGGATGGAATCCAGTACATACACTGTAATGAATATGTCCATCAGTGAATTAGAACAAGTTGCTTCTGTAGTGCATAATAAAAGTAACCAAAGAAGCAGGAAAAAATACATAGGACTGGAAGGACTGGATGGTGTTTCTGATAGAAATGGAAATTCCAGGAAAATCAGTATTTTTGTTTTGTACAAATATTTCTAAATGAAATTGGGGTATTATCAGAACTATTAAAATTTTATTACATCAGGAATTGGCATCACCAAGCTCAGATAAAAATGGAACAGAATTAATAATAGGCTTCTCAATACTACTGACTCGATTGAAGGCTGAGTCTGTTCCTAAACCAAATTCTCAAGTTCATTTGATTCAGCATGTATTTTGGCCTAGAGTACTGTACTTGATTAAACTTCAAAACAGCATCTTCTTGTTAAGAAATGGACCTGGTTTGTGTAAGTGTTCAAAGTCATAAAACATTGGTTTGAATTTTCCCTATTTTTTCATACTCACGGCGCTGCAGTGACAAACTGGCAACAGACAAGATGCTTATTTTCTCTGCAATCAACCAAAGCCTGATCTGAAAACACCAACGTTATTGGGCCCACTGAATCCCTGGATAAACTTTACTTCTTTCAGTGGTTTTGTATCTTTCCTAAAATCTTGTCCACTCTGTTTGATGCACTGTTATATTTAGACATCTGTGTCATAACATGCAATTCTGTTGGGTTCCAGAATTCCTTTAGAGTGGAGTTCAACCCAATGGTTAACAACATGCTTTTCAGAAATTGTGGTTTACATATTCCTGTGCCAATCTGCATGGGACACTGTATGTGTACATGGATTCTGCCTGGTGCTGGGAACATACTCCAGAGGCCATGGGCACATTGTCTTCCCGAGGGAATGAAATTCAAGATATCCTCATTGCCATGTAAGGTAAGTTACAACAGTTGCATAGTAAATCATCAATGCATCTCACCTTGCATTGTCAATGGCTTTGAAAGTATTAGTGAGATCTCCTCCCTTCTGAGACGTATTCTCCATTGCTCTAACGACCTCATCCTTTGTTTGATACGTATTCAAGTTGAAGACTACGCGGGGATCATTAGCGTACTGAATTAAACCCACCTATGCAATTAAAAAATTGGTGTTAGATAATGATGCTTTACAATTAGTTACATAGAATCATGATGCTTACTTATTCGTCAGGTTGGTGTAAAAGGTCTGCAGATGCATGGCTCTCTCTCAACACATATAAAACCAATTAATATTAACACATTTGAAAAGCAAAGAAAGCTAGAATGCTCTTGCACTTTATATCATTTGTTATGGACTACAATATGTTACTGCAAACAATCTGAAACAGTAGACATTAAATGTTTGCTTGGTTACTTCTGGAAGGGCTGATGGACAGCAATAATACAAGGAGCTCTGGGAAAAATGAGAAAATTGCAATAGTTCTACAAGCTGACAGCACCTCAGTCCAATCTCTTCTAAGGATGTTCTAAAGGTTAGTTACTTTACAGCACTGCAAACCCTACTTGTTTTTAATATAGGTGAAGCTGAAGATGTATGGTAAGATGTGCATTTAAAATGAAAGGAAAAAAGAGAAGATGCTAAAGGTGAAGTTCCGAAAGAACTGAGCAGGAAGCCTAGCTTTTAAGCACCTCACTTCCAAAGTAGCCCAAGGAAGAAGGCAGCCTTTGGGAGAGAGATTTCCAGTGCCCCAGTCTTTGTTCTCAGAACTGTTTAGGGAAAATGGACAACTGTAAAGACAGAAGATGTTTAAAACAAAAAAAAGGCAATAAAATTTTCCTTACCATCATCAAATAAAAAGGAAAAAACCCCTTAAAGATCTGTGAGTGAACCAGCAAGAAAAGCTCCTGTTTTGAAGTTGCAGCAGGTGGCATGTAAGAGTTGCATGAAAAGCCCATTAAAAGTCTGTTCTACTTTTATCACATCCCCAAAGGCTATTTTCAACTACTTTTACATCTAATGCCTGAAAGATATCTGACTCCCCTAGATACAACATAGACTTCTATTTCAGATAATTTATATTTTGGATCAAATTACTAATCCCTTTTGAAATAGAATAACCATGAGATAAAATTCCCAAGACTGAATAGGATAACTGTGTAATCTGTGGCTTTGAGGGAGGCACTGTAGTTACATAAAATCACACTTGGTTTCGTTTAAAATTGGTTGGTTTAGGTTTTGTTTAGTTTGGATTTTTTTGGTCTTCCTCAAATATGTCTTTGACTTACCTGGGTTTTGTTAAGGCCTATGTCTAAGCCTTGTACAAATTTTTTCAAAAATGCCCGCACTGCATCCCAGGGATAAATGCTGTTTGACTCATCACAAACCACCACAACATCTATAACAGATGAACACTCTGAAACAAAAATTAGTAGTGAACATTAAATGCACTTGCAGACTCAATATACTCTTTAGCTAAATCCAGAGGTGCATATTTAGGTCTCACAAAGGCAACACTTCAGATCAGAAGGCTTTACCAGAAAGAGGACTCAACAGGAGTATATGCAGGTTTTAACCCTGCACTGGTGCAATGCTTCTGAATACAGGGGATTAAGACCATATTTACATCAGCATCAGATCACAGTTTGTCAGTCTTTATGTCTTTATCCTGAAACTTCTTTTTTGGCACATACATTTTTTTAAGAAATCAAAAATAACAGTTCACAATACAGTATCTGTTGATTTTGTTTGATATGTTTGGTTTGTTGTTTATTTTTTTTTAATTGAATCAGTTTTGCACATGTTGCCTTACTTTGAACAGCAGGAGAAAAGCTTCTTAAGATCTCGAAACTTGGACTGATTTCAGAACAAACTCCTGTTGCATAGTATTGTCTTCCACACTGCTGTGCCCACAAGGGACCACAAGTCTTAAAAAATAACAACAAAAAGAAACTATAAAAATTACAATACTTTTCTCACCATATCTATACACAAAACCATCACAAGCAGGACGACAGGCATATAGAATCAGCGAAGCCCTCTGGGCTTATCGGGCCAAATCCCTTCAGTCAGGGTCCCCCTTCTCACCCAGGAATTCCGGCGGGCGCTGCACTGCTCCCACTGCAGTGTCACCGCCGGACGGCAGGTGGCGACAGCGCTCCGGACACGGGCCCGGGGGACGGCAGTGACAGGAGAGGGGACAGTGACCGGAGACGGGTCAGTGAGTGACCGGAGAGGGGACAGTGAGTGACCGGAGAGGGGACAGTGAGTGACTGGAGAGGGGACAGTGAGTGACCGGAGAGGGGACAGTGACCGGAGAGGGGTCAGTGAGTGACCGGAGAGGGGACAGTGACCGGAGAGGGGACAGTGACCGGAGAGGGGACAGTGAGTGACCGGAGAGGGGACAATGAGTGACCGGAGAGGGGACAGTGACCGGAGAGGGGTCAGTGAGTGACCGGAGAGGGGACAATGAGTGACCGGAGAGGGGACAGTGAGTGACCGGAGCGGGGTCAGCGACCGGAGAGGGGACAGTGAGTGACCGGAGAGGGGACAGTGAGTGACCGGAGAGGGGACAGTGACCGGAGAGGGGTCAGCGACCGGAGCGGGGACAGTGAGTGACCGGAGAGGGGACAGTGAGTGACCGGAGCGGGGTCAGTGACCGGAGCGGGGTCAGTGACCGGAGCGGGGTCAGTGACCGGAGAGGGGACAGTGACCGGAGAGGGGTCAGTGACCGGAGAGGGGGCAGTGACCGGAGAGGGGTCAGTGAGTGACTGGACCGGGGTCAGTGACCGGAGCGGGGTCAGTGACCGGATCGGGGTCAGTGACCGGAGCGGGGGCACAGACAGCTCGGACCCATCCGAAGGGCTCGTCCCAGCGGGAATTCACCTGGCATCTACAGGGTAAATTGCAGCATCTCCCGACCCGCAGGGAGCACTGTCCTGTTCAGCTACACCAGCGGGACAGATCGCCCCTGGCCGCATCCCCCCCACCCCCCGGCTACGCGTTTCGTGGTCTCTGGGATGAAAAGGACCCTGCCTCGCTGCTGAAAACAATCTCTGTAAAAAGAAGCATTTTCAGCTGGATCAGCCAGCTGTTATTTACGTCTTTATACAACTTTATATGCACTCACATCAACCACATATTAAGACAGTATTTTGCCGTGAGAATATAGGGGGAGTTGTGTGTGTGTGTGGGTTGAGGTGGCGAGTTGGTGGGTGTATTTCCTTCTCAAAAGAAAACATTGGAAACTCGAGGAAATAAATATAACCTCTACATAACCTCTCTCCAACCGTTCTGTGAGAAATTATAGTTTCCATATATATATATATATATATATATACACACACACACACACACACTCTGCTTGCACCTACCTCTATTAGGAAAAGAGAGATTATTACACTTTTCTCAAGAATACTGGAGGGCAGAAAAAGGTAATTAAATTCAAAAGTAAATGGAAAATGAGCTAAATCACCCACTGGTTTCCCAGTAAGAGACAACATCAAACTATCCAAAGATATTTGACCAGATGGTGGATTTTCTAGATGAGAAAGGAAGTATATCCACATTATCTGATCTTGAGATAAGTGCTTTTTTAAGCTGCTACATGGGCCATAGTTAGTTCTAACTGAAAAAGACAGATTTTTAGAGAGATGAACGGTATAAAATAAATCATCTATATGAAGCTGGAGGAGGGTTACAGGCCTTTAATTTAAAGTTCATTTTACTTCAGTCTTATTCCCCCGTTTCCAAACCTGTTTTCTGTATTGCTGGTAGTTCAAAACTGTGATGTTAATCTCGGAGCAAAAAGCAGAAGTTTTCTAATAATCTTTGTTGATCTTCAGAGATTAAAAAAAAAAAAGGAAAACAAATGTTCTAGCATTGCTTTAGTCAGAAATTTAAGATGTGTCATTACTGAAGGGGAGATCACATATCAAGCACAGATGAACTTGAAAGGCAGAATGCTATAAAGGGATGTAGACTTGCCCTTCAGGACTAATGTTAAAAAATGTGGACATAAACTGTAAGGTCATTGAATGGATGGGGGAGAAGCAGATGGATCAGGCACTGGATGACTGCAAGGTGACTGCAAGCATGCAGCCAGCATGCAAAGCAAATACAGCTTAAAGATGTGTGATGAGAAGCTGTTAAATTGGGGAAATACCAAACACACTGTATAGTGCCTGGGAAAGACTCACGTGAAGTACAACATAGACCTGGTCACTGATGTTTGAAAGAAGTGTATTTTAAAAAGAACATTTCAGCCAAAAACCTCTGTATTGGTTTAGGAAGGCAAAGGAGAATGGTGGTTGTGGGATATCAAACAGAGAAGGGAGATTTTACATGCAGGGAGATGAGAGCTGCTTCTTTCAACTAAAGGCACAGCACTGCCCAGTGAACAAACTGATAAAAGCTTATATGGGAAATCCAGAAAAACCTTCTTAACCATCAGTGAAATTCTTCAGCACCTCTCCAACAGGACTAAGCACGCCACAGAAAAACGTAATGAGCACGTGGGAAATGACTGCCCTGCACTTGGAATACCTGTGGGAAGCAATCCCCTGGCATCAAACAGCCGAAGCAGCAGGACTCAGGACTGCAGCACAGACATGCCAGCCTGGGTCACGCTCCCAAGCCAAGGAGCCCAGGGAGCACAGACTGCACGCAGCACAGACTGGGACAGGCAGATGGAGCCGGAGAGGGGCCACAGGAGGAAGGAGAGCAGTGAGCTGGGAGGAGGAAACCCTGAAATAACTCAGAGAGCCCATCACGGAGGCCAGCTGCCACAGAGACTCTGAGCAAACTCCTGGCTGGAGGCAGCTTGCAAATACGAGCAGGCAGTCCACACATGGGGTTCAGTACCTGCCACAACTCAGTCATGGGGCTTTTGGTATTTGTTGAGGCTGACTCACAGATAAGCACCTGTCTCCAGTACCTCATTCTTCCTATGCCAAAAAAAGAGCTCCTGTTGATGAAGACGTGGCTGTTTATGTCTTAGAATTCAACCCGGCTTTTTATGTTTTTTTTCTTTTTAAATCCATGCAATTTAAGGAGAATCAATCAATAACGTGTGGATCAGGAAATACTTTTTAACTGAGAATTGTTAAAATGTTATTAGAAAATACAGATTTCCCTGCATGAGGTATTTTAAAATACTGCAGTTACTCATACTGATTAAAACTGGGTATGCATAGGACATTAACAGTAATTGAAAGTATTATTCAAGAGTGAGAATAAGATTTTTTTAATCAAAGCCTTTTCAAGCCACAAAAGCCAAGAAAATTACTGTTGCTGTATTTTGAAGTTATGAGTAATTTTACTAATTCCATGAGAACTGCTGGAAAGGTTGGAATTAGGCATTCTTTTAAGTACTTCAGTAAACTGAGCTACCTGCTAATGAATATAGTAAATACTTGAATACTTTTGTGATTACTAGGAAGATGCAACAAAAAAATACAAAGGTTAAGGACAGCCTAGAGCTCTTGTCTCTGTGATTTATTGTTTTACTTACTGCACATGGCTACATCAAACTGAGATACACCTACACAGCAACAATTCTCATGTTTATGATAAGATCATAAAAAAGCACATTAAAACAGACATTCACTTCCTTTTGAGTAAGAATGCTATTTTGCAGGCTGCAAGGACAGTGGTTTGTGGAATATACACTGAGAAAATCCATACTCTTCCAAGCTCACTAGCCAAATAAAACACATCACAAATCCAAGAGACTAGAAATGCTGATATATCAGGAGAACAGTGCCTGTGCAAGTGTGAATGATAGAGGAAAGACTATATAAAGACTTTTGAAAGCACAATCAGAGCTATACAAGGCTGCCTTAAACAATTTAATGGTGGAAATATTCTTGCCTATATTGTCTGACTTAATTTACTGAGACATTAATAAGGATAAGATGTTTAGATCAACAACAAAGGAGAGACTTCACCATTTTCCTGTATTAATGATACATTTCACAACTGATTTTTTACCACAGGTAATTGCACTGGGATGTACCAATCCATGCTGCATAATAAAATACATTTAGCTTGGACTTATGAAAAAATGTGGAGAATTCTGGTTTCTCAATTCTCCTCAGCAGTTTCTGTGTGTCCTGCTTATGATCTTGATACATACCAAAAATCCTCCAGTTTTTGAGTTCTGTATCAGAGTCAAGCCAAGGTTCATGTCCTCTTTAATTTCAGTCACATTTGGAATATTTATTAAAGCTGAAATAAAATTAGATTAAGTAATGACAGAATAATAAATAAGATGTAGAAGCAATTTACTACATTAGAATTCCTTTCATAAAAACTTGATTTTTCAGAATGTAAGGCACCTTTTCCAAGTAGCTGCATACAATTCTGAGACAAAAGAAACAAAAGCCAATCTTAGGGGGGAAAAAATTGCTAAGCATTAAATATAGACAACAATTAAGTATGGCCATTCAAAGTATCTGCCCTCAAGAGAGCTGAAGGCAAAAGAGAGGAAGAAATAATCTACCTATTGAATTTTTTGGCTGGCTGAGTAGCTACAGCTGAGTAGCTACTGTTACATTCCTCAGGACACCAGACTCCTCTGATCCAGTATCAGGCTCTAGACAAAAAAGCTGGAAGGGGCAGCGGCGGGCAGAAATGCATACAAATAAACATAAAGGAGGCATCTCAGCACACCCTGCTGCCTCATATTTTCATTGTATCCAAACCTGAACTCCATTTTATAGTTAGTTTGCAAATAGACACACCCATACCTGGTTTAGGGGAGGATAGAGACAGGCATCCCCCACCAGCCACCTGCCCCTGGATGTCTGCACCTGCCAGCCACTGGTTTAGGGCCCCAGTTCCTGCCCCTTGGCTGGAGGCTGAAGAGCCCAGGTGCTCCAGAGGGTGACACTGAGACCCCAGTGCCTCCAGCAGCTGGCACCACCTGGCCTGAGCCCAGTGGCAGGCACCAGTTTCTGCTCAGTCAGACACGCCTCGTCAGCACTGCGGCCTTGCAGCACACACACACCTCCAGAGAATCTGGGATTATGCAGATAACTAGTTAAGAAAAGTTTTAATAAGGCCTTGTGCAAAGACAAGGGAAAACTAAACAAGTGCAGCACGACATTGTTAGTTAGAACATACCTTGTAAATTCAATTTTTTACATGTGTTTTTCGACACACCAACAGGACATGCATATATATCTCCAGTTCTGTTAGCAGGGTAGCCACTCCAGGGTGAACCAACCAACAACCTAAAGGAAAAGGAACTTCATTAGGTCCTTAACAATACTGAAAAAGTTCAGCAGCAGCATTGCATGGCACATTTCACAAGATATAGCACCCAAGGCATCCAGGTGTAGGAGTCTTTCCCAGAACTGCTCAGAAGCTTTACCTTCAGGTCAGTACACTGCACTGGATTCACCAGGGGCAGCTTTGGTGGAGAAGAGAAATGTGAGAGCCTTTGGGAATACAGCTACCTCCAACACATGCACTGTTTTTAATGTGACATTATGTCACAGGTCAGTGAAGGTACTAAGAGATATAGATACATAAAAATTTAGAAATATTTATGTTGGGGATTGAGAGACATTATTACTTATCATTCTATCAGTTAATGGTTAACTCATTCCTTTTAGGTTATTCTTTTAACAGATAAGAAACATTTTCTACAGGATCTGCTCAGCAACAATCAAACACTTATGCCTGAGCTTGAGCACTACCACACCTAGATAACACTGAGTCATTAAGAAAATACTGGAGGTAGTAACAATGTGCTGCAAAAGGTCTGGAATCCTGAACAAGAAAGTTAAAACTTATGATAATTTTGCCTGCAACACAAAGTGATTCATGTCCTCTGACTCATTTTTTCATCTGCCATAAGGTTTCCCCCCAACATCTGCTCTCCAAGATTATTTTCATTTTTATCTGAAGGGTTATTAAAAATAAAACAGATTATTGAAAAGCAGGGACTATGAGTATTTACTTCAGCAGCAATATGACTTTGTTTTCAAACAGAACAATCCACGGTAGTAATTAATACCTTTTGGAGACTGTGGGAAGACAAGCAATGTCTTCCCCAATACAGAATATTGAGCTCCATTAGAAACAACTTTTTGTTAGTTGGTCAACAGGTTTTTTAAAGCAAAATTGCTATTATCTAAAATTTTATAGGCAGCTAACACAAATATATCTTGCACTTTAAGAAAAGAAAGTGAAATTATATTTCAAAGCAATTTCTATATATCATATTAACATTCTAGGGACCATCTGATTTTAGTGCTGTGATGTTATTACAAGTTTGAATAAAATGGTTATGACAAAAAAAGAGTTTTAGATGCACAAGAAAGAGTCTTAGACCATTCTTGCTTGCTCAGAGAAAATAATGCTAACTGCATTTTCTTTTTTAAGTTTATTTCACCTCAATTAAACACAAATTACATTATTTTATCGGTTCATCTGAGGGTCTGGTTTCAGATTCTCTTTCTTGTGAGTCTGGATATTTTAAGGATGTCTAACTCCTTCTCAATTTCCTTGTTGGAAAAGAGTGATCACAAAGGCAGCAGGAACAGAACTTCGTGCACTTGCAGCGTCTCCAAATGTGCAACTTAGGTTCATATAAATGCCTCTAACAAAGCAACACACATTGCAGTAGCTGTGAGGAGGCCTCTGATTTTCTTGTTATTTTATGAGTGTTTCTGGGACTTTTCAGCACAGTGGAAAAAAGAACTGCCACAACTCAGCACCAAATAAACAGAGCTCATAAGCAACTACTGCAGTGGTCATGTGCCAGCAGATAACATAATCTGCAGATACTTGCAGTGACACAGAGGGCTGGAGCTGGTCAATAGGGGGAGGAAGGAGGAAGAGGAACAGGAGGAAGACATGGTGTTACACTCTCCCACCTTGCTAGGTACTACTGAATTTGGTACAGCTGTAAAATGCTAACTGGGCTGATGGGAAAGAAGGGATAGGAGTTTTTGTGGAAACAGGAAATGGTTTTAAAATGGAAGGCAACACTGTCTGTGCAATATCTGAAACTGGAACAGCTTTCCAGCATTAACTGTCAAACTGAACATTGCTCTGTGTACATTAATAAACACTTGTATCCTTTTTTCTAAGTTTCCCAGAAGGCAAACATATTTCAGAGTCCTTGCAGGATGACAGCTGCTGTTCAGAGAATGTATCTTGGAAATACCTTGTATCTTGGAAATACCCCCTGCAACCACTCCCATCTGGTCATGAAACTCACTGTGAACCTCTGTGTCCTCCTGGCACCACTCTGCAGCCACAGGTCTTCCTGAGGCCCAGACCACACACTTTCACTCACAAGAAGAGTGAGTGAGAAGGAAAAGAGGAACAGAAGCATGTTTGAGCACTAGCTGACCCCAAATCCAACTCCAACTAACTCCAAGCTCCACCCCTGCTACTGACGTAGAGACAAGCCTCATCCTCGCTTTAGCGTTTGCTAAACGCGTTCTCTCCTTTTCAGTATGCATACTTTTGCTCATTCCATGGGTATTATTTGCCTCCCATTTTCCCTGCTCTCAGCAATAACTGCAATCCAGACACCTGCTTATACCAAAGAACCATCACTTCTAAAACTTAATATTCACAAGATAATTTTACTTTTACTACCCCTGGAACTAACCTTGGAGCTGCTGCATGATTTGAACAGCAGATGAAGCAAGACAAACTTTTCTCATTTCTCATAGTTTACTGGGACTTATTTTATTAACTTATTTTTCCATATTCCTTGAAGATGTCATATCTACACTGCAGGCAAAAAAAAATACCACTCCATACACAGAATTCACACTTAGAACTAACTGTTACTAATGGTGATTTTCAGAAATGAACAGAGCTATTAAACCCATTCCATTATTTGACTTAACTAGTCTCACCTGTCATAAATATATGCCTGAGAAAAAAATATTAACTGACTTATGCTAAGCTTAGCCCTCTATTTTTAATTGCCAGCCTTAAAGGCTCTAGGAAATAACATAATTTCTAATTCTTTCATATTCTTTGCCTTATGTAAAACACCAGCCTTAATCTATGTACAAAATCAGAAATCTACTTGCCTTTCAAAATTAACATAAACCATTACAGTAGGGAGTTACACCACATTGCTCTGGGGAAAAGCATGTGGATCCTTCTGAAACATCAGAAGTGAAGACAGCAAGGGAGTATCTGGCTAGCATCCTGCCAACCACAATTTTTTTTTTTTTTTTTACTGTAATTAGACAGGATGCATGAGACAAAGTGAAACAGAATATATCAGGAAAGTATGCAAGAAAGTAGTACTAAAATACTCGAGAATGTTTGTTTCCAAATAAACTGTATCATGCACAATGTATTAATTAAGGCTCCTTTTCAGCCATGACTTCAATGCTTAGTTTTACAAAACTTCTTTACATGTCCTTGCAGATGGTCTTTACAAAATACTATAGAGAGTAGAATTATATATAATTATAATAAGTAATATTACTACTGATGTTGATGTTTTTATTTGTCTCCATAATCATTCTCCAACACTGTATACAAAGCAAAGGCACTAGGAAGTCAAATGAAGTTCAGCAGCAATGCCTTACCACACAAGCTGCAGGAGTGGCAGATCAAAGTGCAACAGGAATTATTTCTGGGAAATTACACCATGACAAAGCTAGTAATCAGCAAACTGTGATGTAGCAGAAAGCAAAATCAGAATTCACAGCAAAGGGCTGAATTCCCAGCTGTCGCCAGAGAATGTTTTCTATTTTCTGCCTTCTTTCTTTTTTTTTTTCCTCTCTTTCCGTGTATTTGCTTTTTATTGTGTTGTGTTTTGTTTTGTTTTCTAAACACAAAGATGGCTTATAGGAAAATAAAAGTAGAAAGAACCTCCTCTTAGACCATCTGGCCTTTTTCCCTGCAATTACAGGAAGTGGTGAGTACATATGAAGACCAGAAAACTCTTCATGCTCATAGATGCTTCTCTGCACACACTAAAATTCTTCTCACCATCTAAAACTTTTGATCCTTTCAACAATAACCAGGAGTTCAAAAACTACAGTGAGCTATGGCAAGACAGTTTGAGTGACAAACTCAGAAGCCATAGAAAAAAGCAGCCAAAGCTTCTCCAAGCATGAAAAGGCCAAACTGTGGTTCATGCAGTCAGGGAAAACAAAACTGGGTAAAGAACTCAGCATTAACAGTGGTTCTGGCACTGAAAAGGCAGAGCTGCAACAATGGCAGCTTCTGTTATGGAAAAAAAAAAAAAAAATCAGAAAAATTATCCTCCTCAAAAATGGCCTTCCTCATTAAAATCAGAAAGATTTGAAATGTACTGATTTCAACTGAACTTCATACAGAAATGTATGAAGTCTTTTGATAAATGTCTTTTTGGCAAAATATCTTGTTGGTCTAAAGAGGCAGCACAGAACTTCAGAAGACAGGCCACTATATTTGGTGACCAGTGAGCAGTAGGCAATGGTTTTTAAAACTACTTTTGGTAGTGCAATAATTATGTGATATACCAATACGTGCACTTCACTGTGCTCACATTACTGACATGTGAGATGAAACAAAATATTTTCAGACAGAAAAATCCCACAATATAAATTCAAAACCAAAAATAATTTTTAAAATTGCAAATTCTAAGCACACAGACACAGCTGAGCATGTGTATGAAGATGCACGTGTGTAGGTAAAAGCATTTTAACAGCTATCTACAACTATTTCAATCTTCCTCACCTGAGACAGCTATAAAACCAACTGTCAGCATGGAGTAAGTACTGTTATCTCTGAAGAATGTACTGTTAGCTGCTGTTCAAGGAATGCACACTCAAGATGAACTTGACAGGGTACAATTTGGCTTTCTAAAGGATTATGTTTATAAAGCAACAGAAACTTTAGTCTAAATTTAAGATTCCAATGCAGATGACTTCTTGACAGCGAGAACAACAGCATAAAGTGAATTATGTTTCTGTGGTGGCTAATTACTTGTATGGTGAACTGCTTTTCTAATTGATAAGTTTCACTGGTATTCACAATTTTCCTCAAGTTCATTAAAGGGCTCCCATTTTAAAATTCCCACCAGACACTGTGAAAAGCTTGAGCTGTGCTTGATTTGCAAGTTTGTCCTTATTTATGAGCATCACACACCATCAAGGCTCATCAATGCACAGTGGACCAGTGCCCAATTATCCTGGATCGTCTAACACAAAGAAGTCTTCCTCAGTGTTTTGTGTCACAGCGTCCTAACACGTACCAGACTCTTCAATAGTCCTGCATTCCTTTTGGACTGCCTTCCCTTTTCTCTCTGAACTCATCTCCAAGCAAAAGTGAAAACCAGTACCAACTCTGCAAAAATTCTCCCTTTATCATTTCTTTAGTTCTTACTGCCTCAGGAGATGCACCTCCCAGAAATACTGCTGAATAATAAAACTGCCATCTCCTGTATTTCTGTATCTCTCCTCTCTGCACTTTGAGGGAGTATAGGATTTTTAAAGCTGTATTTTATATAGCACCCTGTGAACTTATTAAGCAGAATCTAGGAAACAATAAAATTTCTGGTGGGCCTCAGATTCCGGGTAACCTCTTCTGGGGAGAGATGGCACCCCAGCAGCACACGGTACTGTGAGCAGCCCCACTCTCTGTGCCTGGACAGAGTTCTTTAATACATCACATTCTTGCTGCACAGTGACAATCTCTTCACAAAAGCATATGATGATAAATTCTCCCCTCAGATACAAAAATCACTCAGACTGTTTATCTTGTTCCCAGTTCAGCCATGTCAACAAGAACTCTGCATGGACTGCAGCCTCTGCATTGCTCATAGGAGAAAACAACTCTACTGAACAACTTGAAAGAGATTGGGGCTGTTTTTTTTTTTTTTTGTCTGCTTGGTCGGGTTTTTTGTTTTGGGTTTTAGTGTTTTGAGTTTTTTTATTTAGGTTTGTTTTTTTTTTGTTTTTGGTTTGTTGTTTTGTTTTTTAATAATGCTTATAGGAAAAAGCTCTATTGTCTCAAGAAAAAGAAAATAGCCTAGAAAATAAGAGAACAAGACAGTAGAATATGACTCACTTTTTTTTTTTAAGCTTTAGCTTTTAAGCTAATGATTTTTTGAGCAGGAGACTGAAAAGGGCTTTTCTTCACTGAAGAGTCTCTAACAATTCCTAGTTACTTGAACACAAGATGATAAAATTTCCCTGATTTTTGGAGATAGGTCAGACACCATGCAGTGAAAGAACTAATGGTGAAGTGCCTACATATAGAGAAGTTTATCAGATTCAAAATATTCATATACTTCAGAAAAGATTGGTTGAACTCCATGGTCAAAAAGGTCTTTTCCAACCTAAATGATTCTATGATTTTGTAAGGCTGAGAAAGTTAAACTTAAGTTACTTTTTTTTTCCTTCTATCCAGCACACATTATTCAAGAAAGTGGTAGTAGAGGAGTTTTTATATTAGAACCAAAAACAAAAGAGGGAAATGTAAAACATAAATAGCTTGAATGGATCAGGCAGCTACAGCTTCTTCTGCAAGCTTACAGAAAAACTCACATAAAGTACAAAACACGAGGCAATTTCTCCATGTATAAGGCAAAAACATTAAATTCACTACAGGCATGCATTCTTGTTCTCCTTCAGTGGCTTTACACAGAAGTTTTTTTTTGTTGTTTGTTTGTTTTGTCTGTTTGTTGTTGCTGTTATTTTTAAGAGATCTCTCATCTATCTATAGGTGAGTAAACACATAAGTGAAGCAGGCAGAAATGCAGTGAGAAGCCACCGCAGCACCAGATGAAGGGCAGGGGTAGGCTGGAAGCCTACCCATCTGAGGGAGAGGAAATGCCTCAAGGTTTCAACTCGGAGGATACAGCTCTGCTCTCCTCTTGCTGTGTCTCCTGGTCCCTGGAAGCAAGCGCTCCTGCAAAGTCGGGGGTGGCAGGTTTGCAGGCGATGGCGGTGCCTCTGAGCAGCACCGTCACAAATGTCTCAGCTGCCTCAGTAATTCCACACTGGCTGCTCCAAACTTTAACTGCAAAATACACTCTCACACATATTTCCATGGATTTCAGATTTCGACATCTTACTTACTCTTTACTGAAAAAAGTGCAGTTACTGAGTGTTGTCACTTAAGTGGAACTGCCAGTGTGTGGCTATTTGGGTTCCCCTCCATGGAGAAGGACAGGTCTGAAGTGTCTCAGCACACCATAATATGGACAATCTGTTGTGACCTTCTGCTCTAGACTCAAACCCATGCATACACAAACAGCCAGTTAAGAGTTCAGTAGCTCTCAACTGCTTTCAGAGACTTAAGAGACCTCACACACAAAGACACCTGAAGCTTTGTGCCTGCTGAGGCTGCACAAGAGGAAACAATGGGTCTTCCACTAAATGTGCTTACTCCCAGTAACATGTTAAAGCTCTTTTTGAAACCAGTACTGCCAGGAAAAATATTTTACTAATTGCTCATCGAGCCCAATGTTGCGGCAACAGTGGATTTTAGGTCAAATTTTGTGCCTGAAGAGATGTAGCAGACACAAGACTTTGCTATGATTGTGTTATCAAATACATCCAAATACACCATCCCTTAAGAACCAAACAGCTAATACTGTGTCAGACACAAAATTATACCCATTTAATTTAATTTTAATATTAATAATTAGAACTCACCAGATCTAATAATTTGTTTTGACCCTAACAATGTTAAAATGGAAAAATATCCCACGTGTATGTAAGGTGTAACAAAGTTGCTCTGGTACACAAAGAAATGAAATGCAAGTTAAAATTCTAGAGAAATTGTAAGTGTAAGGAAATCAGTGTAGTGGAGATGAAGTAAAAGTTTACCATAAGAAAGACCTCGGGTCACGTGGTGTTAAGGAAAAAAGTCTGAAACATCACATGCACACATTTATAGGATATCTCAGATTTTTGTTTAATAGCATTAAGTATTTATTTGTAAAAAGATAGCTCTAATATAAAAATGAATTAGCCAGAATCCCTTTAAATGAAATGTGGAATTATAAAAGAAACATTGAGTTGCAACATTTTTTAGTTAACCTTTTAGCTTGACATAAACTAAGCCATTCAAATTGCTTACCATTTGCCTTGTTCATTTATAAACTGTTGAACTGCATATCCAAACTGCTCTCTTGGTGGACCAGAAAATATTTTTGCTTTCAGGAGCCCAACATTGTAGGCTTCACAGCAGTTGTGAAGAATGCCTGTTAACAGAAAGATCATGATTATCAAGAAGCAATTAAAGAAGAATTTTGATCCCAGTGAAAAAGGCTCTTCATCTGTGACAGCTCCCCCAAGAGAAGAAAATAAATACAGCCTTTGACACATGTTTGAAAAAACAGCGTTTTTGCTACAGTACCCTGGCCATGCAAAATGCCTCTCTCACTCCTTACGTGTGTTGCATTACTGTGGGCAGAGATAAATGACTCATTCACTGTTAGCCTTAACAAAAGTTGCAGCGTTACTCATGGGAATGTCTTAGCAGAATAGAGGCAAAATGTATGATTCAGAGGTCTGTTACCCTCCTTTACCTTCAGGGGTTAAGTTAAGCTTGTGGCACAGCAAATACATCAAGAGCCTGATGAGGTACACTATAATCACAGAATCTTTTAGGTTGAAAGAACCTTATTCAAGAACTGCCAAATTCACTAATAAACCATGTCTTTGAGTGCTACATCT
The DNA here is from genome assembly GCF_971803275.1 of Cyanistes caeruleus. NCBI lineage: Eukaryota > Metazoa > Chordata > Aves > Passeriformes > Paridae > Cyanistes > Cyanistes caeruleus. Next base: position 65,171,666 of record NC_141732.1, read on the forward strand.
ACACATCTTTTAAAAAGTTTCAGGGATGGTGATTCCACCACTTCCCTGGGCAGAGTGTTTCAATACTTGACAACTTTTTCCAGAAGAAATTTTGCCTAATGTTTGGTTTAAACCTTCCCTGGTGCAACTTGAGCTCATTTCTGCTTGTGCTATTGCTTGTTACTTGGGAGAAGACACTTATCCCCACCTGGCCACACTCTCCTTTCAGGCAGTTGTGGAGAGTGATAAGGTCACCCCTGAGCCTCCTTTTCTCCAGAATAAACACCCCCAGCTCCCTCAGCTGCTCCTCACAGCACTTGTGCTCCAGAGCCTGCCCCAGCTCCCCTGCCCTTCTCTGGACTCACTCCAGCCCCTCAGTGTCTTTCCTGCAGTCAGGGCCCAGAACTGGACACAGCACTCCAGGTGTGGCCTCACCAGTGCCCAGGACAGGGGGACAATCCCTGCCCTGCTCCTGCTGGCCACACTATTGCTGAGCCAGGCCAGGATGCCATTGGCCTTCTTGGCCACCTGGGCACAGCCTGGCTCATGTTCAGCTCCTGCCACCAGCACCCCCAGCTCCTTTCCAGCCACTCTGCCCCAGCCTGTGGCACTGCCTGGGGTTGGTGTGACCCAAGGGCAGGAGCCAGCACTGGGCCTTGTTGAACCTCACACCATTGGCCTCAGCCCATTGATCCAGCCTGATCCCTCTGCAGAGGATCTGCAGCAGATCAACACTCCCACCACCCCACTTGGTGTCACCTGGAATCTGACTGAGCATACACTCAATCCCCTCATCAATGTAATGGAGATGTCAAGGCAAAACTAAGCCCTGAAGAACATCGCTTGTGACCATTCACCTCAACTTTCTGTGCCCAGACAAAATGCCCTGACTGTACCTGCTAATACTGTTTATATTTTAGTTTTGAATAAAAATGAGATTATCTGCAGCATCAGAAAACCTAAATTTTTGAGTCATTTCATTATCATGCCAGAAGCCTTTGTTTTCAGTCCAAACAATCTGAACAGTTGTCCAAACAGGAAAACTTAGAAATACAAACATGGAAGGTAGAACAGCATTAATAAATCATGACATTTAACACTGCAACTCCACTTAGCTGTGGTTTTGCTCTTAATTGTTTTTCCTTGGGCACTTATGTGCCTGGGAATAATGGTGTGCCATTCCACAGCATTTTGTAAGGAACCAGCATTGTGGACTGGGGACAAAGTTGATTTTGTAGGACATGTCCATTCCTCATCCACAAAGAGAATGATTTTTTTTCTGATCAAGAACTGTAGGTGGATACCTAGGATAATATCCACTGGGAAGGCTGTAGGAAAAAGGCCAGACTCCCCCGAGGGACTCTGCTGTGGGTAGGTAACTCCTTCCCCAGAATGGAGGTGGAAGGACTGAGACAACAGCAGGATTCCAGGAACAAGCTACAGCCCAGCTGAGGAACACCTCAGAGCTCCTGAAAACCCTCCAAAAATGGGAATGATGGAAGAAATCATGACTTGTGGTTTCACTGTGCAGTGACTCCCTGAGGCTCACAGATGAGGCAGGTTCACAGAGTTACTCATGGGTTAAACAACATCCCTCATGTTTCCCCTCCCTTCCTGTGTGCCCAGACAGAATAAGTTTTATCTGCTTTACACACAAATATGCCTCACCACAGTTATTTAGTATGAGTCATTGTGTCGTAAAGAAGCAGTCTTTTCAATAATCCCTTATAACAAGGACGCTTAAAGAGCATTAAGACCATTTCTTTAATTTTGATGGGCAGAGAGCTTACTGCTGGTATCACTTTCTCCCAGGTCCCAGGAGCAGTTTTGGAAGAGAGGTTAAGAGGATTTATTAATCACCATGAAACAGCCCATCACAGTAGCTGATCGGTAATAGTAATAATGATAATAAAATCATAGTGAAAATATTAGCATCACAACCACAGGCTTGCAGGCAAAGTTCACGACCTGTAAAAAGTGTCAATGTATTTTGTATTTTTGCTCACAGAATTCAAAACAGAAACATCACTAGAAGAAGACTAAATACAACTCTAAAAGAGCTACTACATTTTTACCACAAATTCAAAACAGGAAATAATATATTAGTTATCTCAAACAACCACTATCTACAGTCAGCCTCTGGAAAGCAAGTCACCCACTCCTAGAAGTATAGTTCCTTGAGAAACATCCTTAGAGATAAATATATTTCCTGAGTCAAGTTATTTAAGACTGGAGAAGAGAATGTGTACAGACTCATTACTCTGTGTTTTGCAAGCCTTTTGACACTAAACACAACCCCATATAATCACAGTTTATGTCTGGGTTTTAAGGACAGTGAAAAGGTGTATTGAGATAGTAATCAACAATTGCCAGTAATTCCTTTGTCATCTAATATACTTTTATAAAAATATTTTTTCCACACCATATCCTGAGGGGTTTTTTATGCCTGTTGTTAAATTATATTAACCTCAGTAAGAAGTCAAGCAAGATTCAGCAGTGCCCTATTCTCAAGAGGCCACAGGAGACTATACAGAGCCATCCTGCATGTAAATACTGAAGAACCCTCACACTATGAAACTGCACATGAAAATAAACCCTGGCTTTCAAATGAAGCCAGCTAGAAGCAATCTAGAATGATGAATCTAGAATGATGAACAGTCTGACACAAAATCCAGTGACACTTAGAGAAAAACTCTTGACTGTCTGGACAGTTACACACTTCCCAGTAAATCACACTGCAAGCCAAATGGTAACACCACTGAGTGCACTGGACAACTTTGGTGCAAATATATGGCACATGTTTCTAATTTATGTCCAAGGTGAGAGTTTTGTAAAATGCTACAGGCAGGGCAAAAATTTCCTCCAGAACTGGGTAAAAGTACAGGGAGCAGGTATGACAGCCAACAGCCTGAAGGAAAGTCCCCATGGTTCAAATTCCCCTGGGGGACTGTGACAAGTCACACACGGTCAGCAGAATGTGTGCTGGGTTATATGTTGCCTGTTCATCTTCTTCCTTAACCTCCCACTTGTGTGCAGTATCCATCCCTGGACCTCCCAGGTGGACTCTGTGGTCCTATTTTCTCCAAGATGGGGGCTTTTTCCAAGGAGCAAGGACATTGCCTGTCCCTGCACTGGGAAACTTCTACTCCTCGTAGTTCCCCTGGGCTTCACCACAGCTTACAAAAGCAATGTCCTTTTTCTCTTCCCAGTGATCCACACCTTCTTCTCACTGAACCATTTCACCCATCCTTCCCATTTACTACTGGGTCTTGATTTTATCCTTTTTAGTCATTTGCACGACGGCAGCATGAGAGTATTGCTCTTTGAGAGCACAAGTGTACAGCTGGAATAACGAAGAGGTGTCTGCCAGATCAAAGCTGCCTCTATCATGTTCGCTTTCTAGACAGACAGCCAGTCAAGGACAGTGGAAAAAGAACAAGAAAAAAGCAATCGTAAAACCCAGCCTCTGAAGACACACTGCTGTCTGCAGTGCCTCACACTCACAACTGTTTTGCAAAAATCAAAGTAGAAATGCTGGCAAACACAATCTGACTCAGCACAACCATTATCAAAAGAACCTAGTTTCAGCATATTTCAGTCACATTTTAAAATCCACATTTTTGTAATTGTCAGTAGATTTTTTAGATCTACTACACACAAATCTTAGTTGCCTGGAGGCTAGCAAGCATACACTGGCACTAACATAGTAGGCATTTTTCCTGCCATTTTCCTCCCTCTTATATGGTGCTTACATTATAAGAAGATCTTTTATCTAATTTGTACATCTATCTTAATACAGTATCCATAAAAAGAAACAAGCATTTGCAGCCAAAAAAATAGAAAATTCTAAATTTCCTTTAAACCTATTTTAAGCCTGTGCAAAATAAGAGGGTCTGTCATGCATTAAAAGGGTGCCAGTCATTGTAGTATCTAGGTTCAAAGTACTGTATATTCTAGGCTGGAACGATTCAGTATCTGTTGCTGCCTTCAGGCAATGAACTTTGATAATTTAAGAACATTGAAATAAAGAAAACTAATTCACTATCGGGATTTTAATAGCTTTTGGTGACAGACTTCTACTTTGTGACCTACTGATGATGATGAGAGAGTAGCTGGGCAAGTAAAAATCCACTTCCTAACTTCTGTCTGTAAATGGCACTTTATTTACAGTCAAGTAAACAGACTGTGTGGAACAAAGGAAGCCAGATACAAGCCTGAAGTTTCTGAAAAGTCCCTCTGAAGACCTTAAAAGGGCAGTTCCTCCCCACTGGGAAAGGTGCTTGGGCAGTTCAGTTTAAAGAGAACACCTTTACTGAGCAGTCCCAATACCAAGCTTCAGACAGGAAAAATGCAAGAAAAAGAATCCTAATGGGATAAAAGAAACTATAAGCTTTCTAATAAGCTCCAGTATCTATTTGCATGGTACTTTTTTTTTCCTGGGAATTCCCATATTTCAGTAACTGCATTATTGCAGTGCAAGCCATGGGAGCTACATGTTGTATAGTTGTATAGCTGGTTTCATACTTTGACACCAGGATTTTTTTTTTTTTTCCTCCCAGCAAGAGGAAAAATAATACATGTTATGACTGGGCACCTCTAAGCCTCAACGTGTGGGAATTCTTCTGTAACTATAAATGACATGTCTAATGATAGCTCTAATGCCTTCTGTTTGCTTCATTCTGTTTGCACTACAAGCCGAAGCAAGTTTTAATGCAGTAAAACCTCATATTAGGTACACCCAATTCATAATTGTTTTGATTTTGTAAGCAAAGCTCACAGCTTAAAGTGATCAAGCAAAAAATATCAGTTTGATAATCTATCGTTTGATGTTAAGATTATAAGTTGTTTGATTGAAACCCCTTATTCAGATTAGTAAGCATAAAAAAGGATAAAAAAATGAAATAAGAATTTTATGTATGTGATTATTTTGTTTGGTGAAATAAGTTTATAAAATTCTAATAGAATGTACTGAATGTATTATTAGTCTGTATTCTGTATAAATATCATAATAAATGTGTTATTTTTTCATTCTAAATAGTAAAGATTGAATTTTCAGTCACATTTCACTACACTGCAAAGGTGATGTGCCAATTTAAGAGGGCAGTAAATTACAAAATACCGTAATTACACAGACTCAGTTATGCCAAGTCTTACCTCTTATTAAAATATCAAGTCAAACAGAGATATTCTCTGCTGTTATTTATTGCTCTCCATCAAACAGGTCTAGCAAAAGCAGTATCAAGAAAAAAGAAGAGACAATGGACTTTGACCAATGAGTCTGCAAGGATCCACCACACACAAAGTTTTAAGTTTATCTAATATTAACCTTGCCAGTAGGAAAGTTTGCCTTTTTTCATTAATGTTATGGTGTTCATTTCTTTGAACAACTAATTATAAACCAGAAAAAGTTTGTTATATAACCCAGCTAAGTAACCCTTTGTCTTTGTGAGTGAGCATTTGTGTCAGTCACGGTGCCAGGAGAGCATCCTTGGCAGCTCCCCTCTGCCAGGCAGCGCAGCCTCAGCTGTACCCACTGCCCCTTGTGCCAGCTCCAGCAGGGAAGCCGACCCCAAAAAACCCAAACTCAAGGTCAGCAGCTTGCTGATTTGGGGGTAAGCATGTAGTCCCCAAAGGAAAGCAAGGCCATGACCTAGCATTATCCTAAAACCATGCACTATGGTTGTTCATCTATAAATTGCTTTGGGTGGAAAAATGAATCAAGAATACCCCACTGGATTATTGTCTGCTTCATGAATTAGTTTCTTATATTGGCAGCCACTAAGATGTGTACTCCTGACACTGCTTTAATTGCTCAGTCTGGGCTTTTTAAAAATATCTATTCACTTCAGAAGAGGGCTTTGCTTTGCCCTTTATGTTATACTGCTCCAAGAAAGCCACTACAAATTCCATGAAGAAAATTTTTCTTTTAGTCTCAAAGATTTCTACCTCCAAAGAACACACATCAGCAGGGCCCTGAGGCCTGTCAGACCCTGCTGAGGAGAGAGAAAAGAAAGGGGTGGGAGGGATGAGAGAATTTGTAGCTGTTGTTTTCCACTGACTTCATCTCACAGTGGATGCACATTCTGGTTCAAGCTTTCTCCATGACTGAAATATTTCTAAGGGCTTTCTTTGGGGTAGATTTTCAGCTATTTTCTATTGTGCAAAGTCACACTGGATCTCCTTAGTTGTTAGGGAACTTGAAAAAGCACTTTTGTCTCAGTCTGATACCCAGCTGGTTATTTTTTTCATCCATCTGCAAAAGTTTGCTGAAGTTGGCTCACAGAAAATTAGAGAGGGAGTACAGGCACCTACAGATCCCCTTCACATTATAATCACCTACTGTCCTTGCACTATTAGTCAGAAAGTGGAATGAAGGCAGGAAAGGGAAGCAATAAAGCTATGAAAGAGGGTAGTCAGGTAGTATTTGCTTTATGTTAAATACATTTAGTCTTACTTTACTGTTTTTTATTAAATGGAACAACGTTTTGGTTTAAAAGTAATGTTACTTCCCTTATTATTCACAACATATATTATCAGAGCAATAATCCAACTGGAATCAGTCAAGTATTCTTACAGAAAGAACTACCTAGCTTTCCTAATATGTTGTATTTTGAATGCTTTATTGAAAATATAAATTTTTATGTGAAAATATAAATAAGAAAACAACCAGCATGTAGTTACTTTAGTCTACTGTGTTGCAATATGGATGTTCTTTGTTGTGGCTTTCAGAAGCCACTGAGCAATTCTCACTGCAGTGAGCAAAATCTCCCCCCCAAAAATGTAACTTTTTTCCTAAAAGACAAAAATGTCCTTTTAGGGCATTTTTTAATGTTCCAGTCTTCAGTGTCATCCACTGTGCAGTACTGGGATGTGCACTGTGTGCATGCACATGTAAGGATATCAAATCAAGTTCTTCTCATGAAAAAACAGCAATTCTATATTGGTTTCACTGTTTGGGAATTTCCTACAAATGAACATAAATAAAACTTTTTTATCTGTCTTTTATCTACTCACAAATGGCTACACAGAATCCAACCCAACATGCAAGGAAAATAAAGGACCACTTGAAATTCAGTCTGGAAAGGTGTATTAACCTTTACCCAGTATGGTCAACATAACTGAAGAAAATTTTCTTATTAGTTTTCTCCTTTATATTTACTTTTTTACTTTCTATAATATTTTTTTCTTCAATACACTTTTCTTGCACACCCACAGCAGCTAATACCATGGCATGTAGGTACCTTCAGCTCGTATACTAAAACAGCAGTTTTATAATCATATTTAATCCAGTTTTATTTAAAACTGAAGAGATTTCTTACTGCTAACAACCTCCTAAATAGAGACAATGTGAACATCTACAGGAATCAAAAAGAGTTAAGGAAGTGATTGGCAAGACACTGCTTTTTATACTGGCAGCTGAAAATATGCATAACCCTCACTTCAGTTTCTTTGTTGCTATTTAATATTTTTACAGAAGCTTGCAAAAATCTAGTCCTCATTTTACTACTTCATCTGATTGTTCTGCTTTCTGTTGTCTTGAGACCAACTTCTTATTCACAACAGCTACAATATGTCAGACTACTTAATAATTAAAAGAAATCATAATATTTAGAGTAGAAATAAATTATAGGTAAATAAACCTCCCCCAAATCCACCACTCAGAACAAAAGAGAAACAATGCCTCATTTACTAGCAATCCTCCCACCCTTCTTCCTCCCCTCCTTTCCAGCAAGTTTTCTTGGCTTAGTTGGCTGACTGCTTCTTGCTGGAAATAGGTCAGCTTCCAGCCCGAGAGCCTCTGTGTGTGTGAAAGCCTGGGACGCTGCCTTTCACTTGCAATGGTTCAGAATGCAAGAGGCTGCACTGAGGAGTTATCAATAACCTCCTATAAAAGCAGCCCAAACCTGGCAGGACATGAATTGTGACTGAAAAGTTGGAGAGACTGTGACAACACAACTAGGAGCTGTCTATTTTGTTGTTCTGACACTGCTGCAGAGTAAGAGATCTAATTAAATTCATCCACAACTTCATTAGTTACCCTACAAGACTTTCTCTTGGTAACTCCCTACTTGTGGCCCAGATATTGCCCTCCTTGGCTGCCAGAGCAGACAAATAAACCACTCTTCAACTGTAGTTAAAAAATCCAGACAACCTATTATACACACAAGGACTGATTAGAAATAAATGCTTAGGAGCAGTTCCTGCAGGACTGACAAGTTCCTATGAGTTTTTAATAGAGACAGCAAGTATTCAAGCCTACTCAAATTTACTATCTTGGCATGTTTCCATCCATATTTTCAGTGGGGAAAAGCTTTATTTTACAGAAAACTCACTTAAATTCATCCTTTTGTTATGACATGCAGTTTTTTTCCTTTATCTTGGTAGTAACAGGATTGTCTTTAGAGCACCACAATTTTTTCTCAACACAACAAAGAGATTAAAAGTGTTTGAGGGTAACAAGCTGTACAGACATATATGCTATTTATGCAGTTGTCACTGGCATTCACAAGTAATGATGATAAACACAAAAAAGCTTGCATGCTTCCCTATGATAAAAACTGACTTTCCAAGTCGCATTTCACTCCAGCAGTTTCTCTTCCCTTGTGCCCACATTATCAGTGGTTGTGTTGTCTCTTTTTTTATATCAGGAATACTTCCAAATATAGTCAGAGAAATGTGAGCCACATTGCAACTGTAAGAGAGGAAATGCATGTCACCACATTGAAGACAATGTGACTCTACACCCTATATGACACGTCTGCTCATCTCAGCTGCTATGAAAACATGCTTGAACAAAGCAAAAGTAAAGGTTTTCATACAAATACCAAGAAAGGAAAGCAACCACAGGCATCTGTACTTCCCTACCCATATCACACTCTAACCTATATGAAAATTACAGAGTATTATAACATACTATATTATATGTTATATCATATTATATCACTGTTAAATGTGATCTGAAAGGCTAAACTAGCAAAAAGCTGAGGGGCTTGCCACCACCACCCATCCCTCTGCCACTCGTGTCACTGCCTAAAGCATGAGGACTGCAGGGGGTCCAGTAACCATTCCATCATATCATTTTTAGGACAGCTTGTTTAAGACCCTGTTCCTCCCTCACAGCTTCTGAAGCTAGCTGGGAGCTTAGCTCTCTGCACTGTCCACAGACAGCCACAAAAATAAGAGCAGCTCAGCTGTAAAAAGTTTGCTACATCAGCTTCCTGCAACAAGAAAACCTCCAAAGCACCACAGGATATATAATACAATACTTGGAAGAGCTATAATTATCAGAACATTTGTTCTCCTATGCCAGAGGTAATGACTACTTCTCTCCTTTGATTTTAATGGGAGCTCGTGGCTGGGCATCCTGAACGGTAGGCAGGTGGTCCCAATCACTCACCTGAAATTGCACCTTAATGCACCTTGAAATGATCAATTCTGGCACCAGATAGTGTCTGGGCAGAATTTGGGCACATTAAAATCAGGAAAACAATGCAGAAAGCCCAGACCTCAGCAGTTGGCTAGTCCACCACGAGCCTAAAATTACCTGTCACTTAGGTTCCATTACAGAAAGTTGTACAAAAGTTTAGAATATGAATCAGGTGTGGAAGCAGCCCTGTCTAAGAGCAAAGTATTCCACCCTACTGTTAATCCACTCTAATACAACAATAAGAGGCAATGAAACATTTTAAACTTAATTATTTCTACTTGAAATACTTAATTAAATTATTTAACTAAATAGCTAAGTAACTTTTTTTAATGCACAATTAAATTACCAGACATGAATTGCATGGGCAGCTGGTCCAAAAGAGCCAGCCCAGAACTACTCCCAGCTAAGTGTCCAGATATTAGGCCACAGGCAAGATGTATCTCTGCCCGTCTGGAAACATGAATATACATCCTGGGATGAACTGAGACCTTGCTTCAATACATGAGGTAGAGGCTGCCTGTCTAACTGCCTAATTGCCAGGTAGCAAAGATGCTTCTGGAAGACACTGAGAGGTGAATTTACATCACTGAGGGCCTCAAGAACTGGGAGAACTGGACCCATATTTCCCAGGTGACTATTACCATTGCTTCTAAAGCAGCTACCTCTTGAAAAATAGCTGGACACCTGTCTCCCAAAATTCTTCCCCATCCTTGGCCGTAAAGTAGTAGTAGGCGGCATCTCATGCTGGTTCCTGAGAAGGCTGGAGTTCAAACATCCTTGATCCACCTCTCAGCTGCAGGAGTCTTCCTGCTTTGCAAGAAGTTGGGGTTCTGTGCATTTTAAAATGCTGAGTCCAAGGCACCTAAGCCTGCACTCTGGGGCAGGGGGATCATGTTTTAGGCGAAGTGGGGCTGCAGCAGGCACTCTCCCAGCCCACACACACACTGGCTCTACCCAGATGCCAGTGGTCAGGTTGGTGAAAGGCTATCTGTAGTCAGAGTTCAGAAGGAAGTTATCTTCTTTCTTTTTTTATAAAATGCAGCTATTGTACATTTTGGGGTCAGAGAGAAGGGCCCATGTACATTTAAGAAGAGTTTTCTGGAGATAATACTTGCTTCCACAAAAGCAGAACAGTTGCTTTTTGTCTTCACAGAACCAAAGTCAATTGTAGCTCTCAGCTTCTCAGGACAACTCCAGGGACTCAAGTACTTTTTTGCTGTTCAATATGATGAACTGGCTTTTGGCAGCTTGGAAGGGAAAACAAAAAAATACCCAAAAAATCCCTGTAACAACCCCCACTCCTACCCTCCACCCACCAAAAAAAAACCAACCAAACAAACAAACAAAAAAAAACCAACAAAAAAAAACCCAACCCCAAAAAAAAACCTAAACCAAAAAAACCCAAAGAAACCAAGAAAGAGAATAGAGACAGTGAAACAAAAGGATATTTGGCTAGAGTTAAGTGGGTAACCATTATCAGCAGAGCTGAAGGACTACTATGTGAGTAGCGCTGCTGGGTTTTTTCTCTGTTTATTGTTTTGCCCATTTAAATAAGAGTTCCTTCTCAGTCATTTCTGCTATTTTATATTTTACCTATACTTATTTCAGGCATGTTTAAATGGGAACTTTATTCAGTGTGTATAGTTAAATGAAGTGTCATGTCACCTAATTTTTTTCTATGCAGGAAAGGCTAGTTATATTATCACTTGAGGAATTTCAGCTAAATCTGAGTTTAAAACTATAAATTCAATCCGTTCTATGTGCATCTACAGTACTGCATATAAAGACAACTGAATTTTATACTACATAGTAGGAATACTGGATAAAATAGTTTTAAAATTCATTATTATATATAATATATAATATTATTATAATATTATATATATTCATTATATATATTAGACTCATGCCATTGTCTTTTCATTGTCTTATTAGAATTAACTGTTAAGAAAACAGAATCACTGAAAATTATTTAATAAAATGTTGTTTTAGCAATAAATATTCTCTTCAAACAGAAAATTCAAATAAATAAGAATACAGGCACAGAGACATTTTGAGTCATACACCCTCCTCTGCAGTGATATTTGGCAACTATCTAGGATGCACTAGTTGCTCAGGACACAATACTCCACTTGCTGCTGCATTGGACAGGTACCTCAAGGGGATTCTTTTGTGTTTTACTCTCCTTACTGTAGCATGTTGCTGTTAAGAAACCAGGACACAAACTCTTGACACAGGTTGCCCTGATTTGACACCTATGTGGCCACCTACTCAACTAAGAGAAACAGGGCCAGCCAAGAATAAATTTAGGCCTGAATTGCAGTAATTACTGTCTTTTTCTTTTGGCTGAATATATAATGAAGTAGAATTTCTTATATGCAGTGTGCTTTCACAGCTGAAGGGAAACTTGAACACAACAGTCACAGAAACTGAGGAACTATGAGAAGTGACTGCTGTGCATGTGGAAATTTCAACACACTGATGGCTAATTCCACTGGTTTACCTGTCTGTAGCTGCTTTACTTCAGGCAGCACAGAGCATGGCACAGGATGACATGTCTAGTAACAGCATCCTGAGCTGCACTAAGCACACAGACTCAGCACAAGGTAGCTACTCCTCAGTCAGGTAATAACACTGATCTTGCCACTGTCTTGCCACATGTCTGAGGTAGTTATTTGCCAGGTAATCCAGCTGGTGAAGCAGCCTGGTCATCTGTAGTATTATCATCTCACACAGCTCTGTATTGCAGTGTTAGCACAGCACCAACTGCTGCCAGCTTTTCTTGCTCAAGATCACTTACATTTTAGACAGACAGGTAGACAGGCAGAGAGATTAGCTGTAATATAGATAAAAGGTAAAAACCTAGTTCAATCCTTCACACCCATCCCCTCCCCACTCACCTCTCCATCCTCAAACTCCACTATTTCCTTAGGTATTTCTACTGTGCAGTACGCTTCCTCCCTGAAGTCTGCTGCTGACAGTAATTTCCCCCAAGATTTCTTTATTGTCTGTCCTTTAGAAATAACCAACCACGTTCTGCAAGGAGATTCATGTGATTAAGAGAAAAAAAGAAAAAAAAGAAAAAAGAAAAAAGAAAAAAGAAAAAAGAAAAAAGAAAAAAGAAAAAAGAAAAAAGAAAAAAGAAAAAAGAAAAAAGAAAAAAGAAAAAAGAAAAGGCATGCAACTGTATGATATAAGGGAAGAATGATAAACTTGGAAGCAGATTGCAAAAGGCAAAGTAAATCAGGAATAAGGCGAGAGTTCCATCCAGGCTGTGCATAACTTCCAAGCCCTTTTTAACAGCAATTTGAAAGGGACAAAAGAATCCGTGACATTCATCATGTGTGACATTCAGTTGCCATTCGGTTGCACACAAAATGTCTTTGCTCATCCTCCATTCAAAGAGTGTTGATCCTACTTCTTTGCCTGCTCTTTTAAGTCCTGAATAATATGCAAGTCTTATTATATTTTTACAGCATGTACATCTCCTGGAGAAAATACAATTTTCTCCTCTGAAGATCTGAAATGCTACTCAGGAAATAATTCAAAATAACAATTACCAGCACTCAGAATTTTGAGTTTATTTGGTAATTCAGAAATCACAGTCTGATTTGGAAGACATAAAAATGCTTATGTTGACTCCACTAAATGCCTTCAGTATTTGTCATCTCCAGAAAATGATTGCAGTATGAGGAGGAAGAGAATTATTACATATTGCTTCATAAAGATGCATACTCACACTTGACCAATACAGACAGGAGGTATAATTTATCCTGTGTAATTCACACTCACTTATTTTTACTATCCTTTTATCTGTGCCTTAAGAAGGTGTATGTTCCCATAAATATTTAGCACAGATATAGGTCAGTCTTCCACCTAAGACCTTATAAATAAAAATCCTTCTGTGTTATCACTTTTAAGAGAAAAGGAAACTAAGGCTCAGACAGTTCTCTGATGTCCTTGAGTAATTTAGATTGGAACAGTAGAGCCAAATTATTTACACAAAAAATAATCTTATCAACTTGTTCTGTCTTGCTGCACAGGGAATGAACTGCACTACTACTGAGTAGTATCCCAGGGCCAGAGATCAGTATGTGAAAAAGAAGCTCTAAACATTAAAACTGCTAATGGAAATGTCCTAAGCCAAGCAGATAACATGTGTTGGTATGCAAGTGCATGGCTATGCCGATGAGAATCCAGCCTGTGTCCTGTCTGCATTTCAGCACGGTCACCATGGAAATGGGAACCAGCCTGCACAGAGCCTAACAAAGGAAACCTTTAAACGAAAATAACGACACTGGATAGAGGCTGCACAAGATTTCTGCTGGGGAAAATGACTTGCTTTACTCATCTGGAGATGTAGAAACCCCCTTTTACCTGCAATAATCCTAAAGGAAAGTACTTTATTCACACTTAGCTGTTTTGGCATTAAGCTGTTACACTGTTAGTTGCATTTATTAGCCCTCATGAAAATACAGCACATAAAGTACACACAAACCCCACATTCGTTCATTCAAAATTACAACAGTGAAGAAAGACCACAATGAATAATATTTATATAGTGGCTAGGAAGCACAATAAAAAAAGGAGTAGCTGTACTTTTACTTCTTTAACTTCTTAAATTAAAGTTCTGTGACACTGAATCAAAAAAGCAAAGAACAATTCACAAGCTGTTCCAGAGAGAGGCAGCACACAGTTAAAACTTGTTGGTAGGATCTCATGTTGACTGACCAAATTATGCACAAATAAATATTAACTGTTAATGTGTTTAGGTGTCTGATGGTAAAAGCCTGTATGCTTTCTAAAATAAACATAATACAAAATACAAGTCCTGTAATGCAGTATGAATGAAGCCTTACTTCAATCTGCAATGCTGGGAGAGGCAAAACTCCAAACATAATATGTAGTACTGCTGCTACTACTTGCTACCTCAGAAAGAAGAAAAAACTACAGACAGATTTACTTGAAGAAGAGTTCAGATTTGGGTCCTGCTTTCAAGCCATGTCCAGATTATAGCATGCTTTTTAACATAAATATTACTCACAAATATGAAAATAAAACATCAAGGTATCAAAAGATAATCACAAAGAGGGAGAAAGGCAGAAATCAAAATAGGCTGTACAGATTTAAGTTGGTGTGCATGGATGCACATTAAAAGCATTTTCACCCCAACTTTTAGCTTCATTTATTGCACCAAATGTTACATTTATATTTGCTATTCAGTTACCAGTTTGGTCCATTCTGCTCTGTACATTGGCATGTACTTTTTATGTATATGATTTTAACCTTAGGAGTTTCCTTACTGATTATTGCCTACATATCTTGACCATAAACATTTAAGTATTTGCATGTGACAGAGGATTTCTTTTTCAACACCCAAGTAAAATGAGAGATTATCCTTAGCTCCATTAAAAAAAAAAAAAAAAAAGTACTTACCACTTTTGGATATCTAGTGATACTGCTAAACCCTTACTTTTTTCACATTTAAAATACAATTTCCATTGACTTCAGTCACAGCTGTGAATACAGAGCAGTTTTGCACATCAAGATGCACTTGCACAACCAGCTCAAGCCAGTGGAAGTGACAGCTACCAGTGAAAGGGACTTTTCCAGCTTTCCTCCCTCCTCTGGCCAAAAGTTCTGACCGTCCCCTCTTGCCAGCATTAACAAATAAATTGCTCAAGTGAGCAGGATCAGTTTAGCTCATCTCT
Organism: Cyanistes caeruleus; assembly: GCF_971803275.1. NCBI lineage: Eukaryota > Metazoa > Chordata > Aves > Passeriformes > Paridae > Cyanistes > Cyanistes caeruleus. The sequence continues at coordinate 65,186,783 of NC_141732.1, forward strand.
AACTAACATCATCTCAAACTAACCTGGCTCAAAAGGGGGAAAAAATTATTCAAGCAAATTGGTCCCTGACCTGTTCTCCAGACTAAGCCACAGTGATAGCACAGAGAAACTGGTGGAAACATGCAAATAGGAGTGGATGAAATGTCCTTGCAGCGTCAGCTCCACATTCAGGTCAGCTTAACCAGATCGTGAAAATGCAGCTTCAGTTTTGAGAACCCCTGGCTGAGCAAAGAGAAAGAGAAGAACACAAAAGCTCCAACCACATGTCAAAGATTTGATTTAAATGACTCGTCTGAAATTGTACTCAGCTTTTGTGGAAAAAAAAAAAAAAAAAGACAGAAAGAAAGAATCCACTTTTGTAAAGGAAAAAGACAAATTTATTTATTTTAATACTGCATTTCATCCTCAATCATTAGACCATTTTCTAATATCAAAACTAAGCAAGGCAGGAGTTCCAGCTCATTCTCTGACCACACCATCTTTCTCTGTTCATAGGTGTCGACAGCAAGATGCACTGATGTGCAAAAGAGACAAATCCAGGTAGAAAACTTACTCTGAGCACTTTCCAACTTCTGCATGTTAAATGCCACTATCACAGCTTCCATCCCAGTTTAAACAAAAGCATACTGAAGAAAAAAGAGTTTGTAAGTAGGGTCTCCTATTCCTCTATAGGGCTTTACAGCCTATTACTTACAAGGTCCCCATCACTGGAAATTCTCTTTTCTATACACGCACTCCCCCCAGTTTCAGACAGACCTGTTTTCTCCTTCAGTCTGCCTGGGTCCCACAGAGGGACCTGAGAATCCATGGCACTCGTGTGGCAGACCTATAGCCCAGAAGGCACAATCCTCATGTCACTGCAAGCTTTGATTAAGAATTCAAGGGATGTGTACTTCACAGAGTGGAGATTTTATGAATGCGCTAAGAGCTGTATTCACATCCTTGGTTGCTGGAGGAAGGTGCATGTTAGACTTCAATGTGAAGGCTTGTTGAGGTAATATAGGTGAGGCCACCCCAAATTTTACTACCTCCCCTAGGAATGGTCCTCCAACACTATCACTTGATAATTCACTCAAAGTGAATTATTTTTATAAAAAGGAGAACAAGCTGATTCATCCAAAGCCCAGGAAACAGTCTAGTACAGACAATCAGCAGACCATCATCCAGAAGCAAACTGGAAAGCCGAGTGACTTAAACAACAATGGATATTGCTGTAAAAATAACAAATAACGAGAGAAGTCAAGAGAGAATTTTTTTGTGTTTGCAGGTGTAGATCTAAGACCTCACATAGAACCATATGACTAAAGTGCACAACAAGGTGGGCATAAATTAACTTAGAATCTAGCTGATAAAAATGCAGTTCTTTCCAAAGGAATACAGCTTTGCAAAGAGTTGTTACCTGGCCAAATTTAGGTAGACAATGCAAATAGTGCCTTCCTGCCAAATTTCAAATATCTCCTCTGAAGCATGAGGGCACTAGAGCTTTCCAAAGAAAATGTTACCAGAATTGAGCCCAGGAAAGCTACTGTATTTTCCACTGGCTTCACTCTCAGAGAGAGCTGGGCTGTTTTGGCTCTGACTTTTAAGAACAGGATAAGGAAAAAATATGCATGCTTAAAATGTAAATTTAAAGAACTGGACGTGGCAAATCTATCAGCTGCACGTAGCAACAGAAAAGCTTCCAGCTTTGTTTCATAGGTTGCCTTGTTAATGCACCATTTATTACTCTTAACATAATCTACTTCTCTATGCTATATACTTTTTGGTCAACAATTAACAACGTTGTTAGCAAAGTCATGCTATCAAATGACAGTTCTGTTTCAGATCCCTTCTTCTTGTAGCATCTACAAAGTCTTAATGATTTTCCAGACACAAAAATACGCATCAACAAAGAGTAACCCACTATGTCACTACTGCACTGTTTTTAGTTGAATTTAGAGACAGAACAAAACATCCCATGTGATCCATTTAATACAGCTGATAATTCAGAAGTTAACATACTGACATAAAATCAAGTCTGGAATAACCTGGAATATTTTCTGGAAGTAGTGAATAATTCAACTAAACTATCCCAATTAAATTTAAGAATATCACCTTTGAAAGTAAACCAGTTCACCAGAGTTCAAGCAATTTGAAAATTATTGTGGGAGAGCTACAAGAGTACCACCACAGCAGAACTCTAAAAACACTTAGGGAAAACTCTCCTGTCCTGAAACTTTCTTTTTGTTGCTACTCCTACAAGATCGAAAAGGCCTGAGCAAGTATTAACCCAGTAATTGAATCCATCAGCATCAAATGTCATGGCACATCTGAAATCAAAATTATGACAGCTTTTAGATGTATAAATTGAGATTAATAATGGATAGTTCCTGAACTAAGTAGACCTATCCCACTTCTGTCATTCACAATGCCAGGGGAATTCTCCTCTCACAATCATCCTTATCTTCTGCTTTCAGCACTGCTCTACAACCTTTGCAAGTCTTAAGACCACATGAATTACAGGGAATGTTAATGGTACTGGTTTTCAGTAGCTGTAACCAAGAGAATAAAGGATAGATTAAGCAAAAGTACAGGGTGGAATGTTTTGCCCACTGGTACTTTTCAGAATTTTTCTTTTTTAAAAAAATTGCCAGGTTGTTTGTGTGCTATATAATCACATCACAGGTTAATATTTTTGTATTTTATTTCATACCCTCCAGCCACACATTCCACTGCAGTGTTCACTATAGTTACTGAAAGAACAAGTTGGAACAGCTCATCAGTGAAAACTCACTTTCATGCTGCCTCTTTGCTGATTTGCTAATTAAGGGTTTCTGAGAGTATACAGTAATATTAAAACTCTGAAACTGCCTGGGAATTTGCTCATGCAAGTGAATATGATTGCTTATAGTTCCCAGGAAAATAGATGTAATGGTAATTAAGTTAGCCAAGAGAAGGAGGAGATGGTTCAAGTTTCCCTATCCTTTTCCAAGGATTGACATCTGCCCAACAGTGCGGTAACAGACCTAGAGGACTCCTGCATTTGGAGCAGCATTCACAAACATAGCATCATCTCCGCGCTACAAAGGTATATAATCATCACATAACCCTAAATTCACACATCAGACTGTCCCCGTTCCCTCCGTTCCAGAGCGCGCAGACACACACACACACACACACACACACACACACACACACGAGTCCGTTTACAGGAAAGTGAAGTCTCTGCCACTCCAGGAGTTTAACCTGGTTTAAGATCGCTGCGGACGCATCGCCCTCGCACGCGGCCCCAGCGCCCCGCTCGCAGCCGCGCTCCCTCCGCGCCTCTCTGCCCTGCCCGGCGGCGCCCCCCGCTCCGCGCCCCGCGGCTGGACCTTCCCTCCTTCCCTCCCTCCTTCCCTCCTGCCTTTCCTGCTTCCCGCAGCGGCGGGACGGACGGACGCACCCAGTGCGAGAGGAGCAGAGGCGGCAGCGCCGCGCCCGCAGAGCCCATGTCCGGCGCGGTGCGAGGTCGGGCCGGTGCCGCTCCCGAGCTGGCCGCTTCCCAGGGCGACACTGAGCGCCACCTGCTCCGAGCCGCCCCCCAAATACTCCTCCTTCTTTTCTCCTCCTCCTCCTCCCCGCCCCCTGCGGTCCACGGCCGCGGAGGGGCCCGAGGCAGCTCCTCCCGTCTCCTGCCCCTCGCTCCGCACCGCTGCCGGCGGTGCTGTCCCCTGCGGGCTCTGCAGCCGGGTTCTCCCCTCGGTTCTCGCCCGGGTTTATTCCCTGGAGGAAACCCTCCACAGCCTGGCGCTGCCCGAGGCTGAGCCTTATGGCTGCGCTGGAACGAGGGCTCCGGGATGGGGACACTCACCACCCCCGCCCTGGGTACCCTGGGCAACAGCGTTTTGGAGAGCTGGGGGATGCCTCCTTTTATTTGGAGGCAGAAATCTGTAGAATAATCTTTAAGCCTGTGTTTGTTGAACAATGTAGAGCGGCTATCTTCCTCGAGTATTAAATTACACATTTGATGACTCCGAGTCTATAACTTCTTTAAATGTCTTGCAGACTATGCCCCAGCTATGCAGGAGTGAAACGGGATGCAGAAGCCTTGCCACACAACTGTCTCAAACTTGGCAATGATGCTGAGGATGCATTGCCTCGGCAAAATATCTGCCTACGTTGCCTTAGGTGCAAGGCCAATATCCAGGAAGACAAAGAGAATTGAAGCCAGCAAAAATAGGGAGGTGAGGAGTTTGACTTCTTAAGAAATCAGAAAGAATTCTTATGCAAGGTGCTGTGTAGTTTTCAGTCTACCTAGCCTTGTCAGCACTGTTTGAATGCTGGATGTGCAGAGTATTTGAGAAATATGAATTTTCTTCATCCCACAGTTCCACATTAAATTTCAAAATTTATGGCACTACCTTTTCATATGGAATGCATTTCATTTTGTACAATGAATTCTGCTGAACAACTTAAACTTCTTGGCATTAACGATGTGAAAAAGACAGTTGGCCTGGAAAACTGAAATATAAAAGCTTCCTTCTTTCGCCCTTCTTTGCATCTAGGTCATGGCCCGTTAGGTGTGTCACACTGTAGCTATTATTTAAGGAGCACAGTTATTCTCTCAGCTTCTAATTTGTTTTTAACATTTGGAAACCGAGCCGTAAGATAAAATGAAGAAGTTTGTCAGCATTTGTCAACAGGTAGAGTTAGTCAACAGATATTGGTTTTATATGGACATCAAGCAGTTAAAGAAATCTTCACCAGGATGTTAAAATCCACTTGATGGAAGAGCAGCACAGACCTGTCTTTGTATAGCTTACCTTGAATTCTTTCATGTATTTGCTTTATAGGGCACACTGGAGTGTTACCCATCCTAATGCTAGAGCTTGTACAGGGACTCTCTGTGAGCACTTCCCACGACACTGTCCCTGCTGAACTCCAAACCCCTTGGTCAGTCATCACCAGGGATGACTCAGAAGTCTCTGGGAGCACTCTTTTCCTTTGCATGGTGTCACAGAAGACCTACAGACACCTCATGCAGTACAGAAATGGAGATATTGAAGCAGTAACACCAGCTTCAGCACCCAGACTGACACAGTGACCAGTGGGAAAATTGTGATGGGAAGAGCAGTCATGGGAGCTTTTCCTTTCATCTGCACTGAGTGGCACATGTATGTGCTGCTCCAGGACAAGAAGGAAAATATGTACTTCCACAAGGAGGAAGAACACTAATTAATAAATACTAATGGAAAGACAATAAAAAGCAACAAACAAAAATCCATAGCATAGAGAAAAATGGCTTATTAATAATGGAATAAACCTAGAATTGCCTTCTGCCCCACCCTAAAGTAACCTCTGCAGACTAATGTCTGTTTCCTAAGAAACAATGTCTTTGATTCAGTTACATCATTCTAATTATAAATATACCCTTAGGATATGAAACTTTCTTTCTCATCGAGACACAACGTTGAAGAATAATTTCTCACACACAAAGGCTGTCTCCTAGGGTGCTGCTTCTAAGACCAACATTCTTCCGTGTTTACAAAGAATAGGTTGTAGGAAAATAGATACTGTGACAATTACTCTATTCTTTAACAATGCTCCCTTAAATTAATGCTTTTGTTTTAAATTATTATAAGCCATTTGATAACTACGTTCTCACATAATCCTGAAGTGTACATTGCCTATTATAGGAAACAAGAGTTTTTATATTGTGCAATATTTCATGCTTTTTTGACTCACTTCAGAAGTTTTATACATATATTGCAGATATTCAGGGAAATTATTATTTATTATTGTTCACCTACACTGATAATCAAGTTACTCAGAGAACAATTTGGTTAGTGCCCCTTATCTCTGCACTGTAGAATGAGGTCTGATACACACCCTTTTTACATGTCTTTAATGATGTTTTATAGCACCTTGTCATGCCTGCTTGTCATCAGTCGTAGGGATGCTTGCCAAAACCATATGTACCTGAGCTGATTTGCAAAGTTTCAGGCTTGGTTCTATGCAAATATGGTGTGCTTGCATAATAAATAAACTACTTTGTCATCAAGGGATAAACAAACTTCCTTTTTTCACAGTAAGGACTGTGTGAAGCATGTTGCTTGATCACTATGAAAGTGAAGACCAAGATCACTATAGTTTTTGCATTTTCAAGGAAACATAGAAGTTGCAAAGTGAAGATAATGAAGAGTTGTTTTAAAAAGTTATTCTGGTGTACACATACTTAATGATCAATTTTACATTTATGTGTGTTATTCTTGCTTTATAATGTGATGAAAAAATGTACAAATTAATTCCAACCTCCTGCATATATGCAGGTATTTCCATTTTTTTTGGTCATTTGCAAGGGCTGACCACGGAATCAGTTTCTGCGGTATGCAAAACTTAGGAGTTCTCTCTTAATGTATTTCTGGGAGTAAATATTGGAAAAGTGACTAATTTACACAGAGGAGGCCAAGATGCATAGCTCCAGGTCACTCTTTGATTTGTCTGAAGAAGCTAGAGGAAAGGGCTAAAAATATTAGTTACTGTTTTTAGCAGAAACACGGTGTCTGTAACAAAAATGTTTCATTAAGGTATCCCCTGAAGGAAAAAGAACAAGTGACTAAAAATGCCCCAAATCTATAAAGGAAATGTTAAAATTAGCTGTGAGGATGTAGTGCAGACATTAGTAATAATCCAGTTTTGAAATAAAACTGGAAAATGTCAGAAATACACTAATGTAATTTTAGGTATCACATAGGGAATGAGCAGAGGACAAAGCAGCACTTTACTATGCTACTGTGCAAACCACACATTATTAACATTTTTTGCAACTTTGGTTCAATCATGTCAAAGTGCTACACACAAACTCTCCAGTCTTGGTCTTGATGCACAGCACCACTTCCTACTCTGGATGTACCAGCACACATTTACCTGTTTCTTGTTGTCTTGACTGAACTATGTTCCGCCCAGCACAGAAAATACATACATATTTTTACCAATCCTTTTTTTCGGGTAAGGAAAGCTTAAACCTGTCCTAGGGAAATAATATAAATGGGATGTAATGAAAGCAGTGAAGAAGTGTTCCATTCAGCTGTGATCTCAAAAGTGAGGTCCTATAGCAGAGCCCACTAATGCAACCTATGTATTTTCAGGGTCTCTGGAGCAGCAGATGTGCTACTCCAATTACCAAAGTGTTAGCCTTGATACAGCTCCAATAACCACACAAACTCTTAAAAGTAGTGGGTATCTTTGAAATATTCATTAGACAGGATTTAAAATAACCTGATGAGAAAAAAGTAGCCTCTATTTCCTTAGAATAGACCTTTGTTTACATTTTTGACCATTTCTATTTTGAAAACTTCATGATTGTTCTGATATTTTTGGAATTAAGATTTATAAATTATTCATTTTTATTTGCCTGCCATGAAAAATTGCTCAAGAATTTGGTAGACATTTTGTAGCAAACCTGATTCCCCGAACAATTTCCACTGAATCCCACTGAATTTTTAACTAATTATATGGGAAATATTTTAGTCTTAATGCATTGCTTTATGATGTATTTGTTTTCCTTTTTTTTTTTTTCCTTTTAAGATTGTTTGCAATTTAGGTGTGTGAAGCTAATAAAAAGTAATACTGAATATAAAAGAAACCTCACTTTTTGGTATATCTCTAACTGCTGAACTGGACGTATTCTTTCCTGGTTATTTGCTACATTATGTAGGATCAGCTACAAACCTTGAGTAAAAGATGAAACATCAGAAAGCTGGTGGATAAAATATGGTAATGTGATCATGAGTTGTCTAGTGGACTATAAAAAAGAATTCACATTAGCACAGAATCAATTTGATTGGAAAATACTTCTCAGATCATCAAGCTCATTTCAATGTCTAATCACCCTTTTGGTGAAGAAAAACTTCCTGATGTCCAATTTCAATCTCTCCTGGTGCAGCTTGAATTTATGTCCTCTCATCCTGTCCCTGCTTAAATGGCAGAAGAGACTGACCCCCATCTTGTCATGGTCTCCTTTCAGGGAGTGATAGGGTCACCCCTGAGCCTCCTTTTCTCCAGAATAAACACCCCCAGCTCCCTCAGCTGCTCCTCACAGCACTTGTGCTCCAGAGCCTGCCCCAGCTCCCCTGCCCTTCTCTGGACTCACTCCAGCCCCTCAGTGTCTTTCCTGCAGTCAGGGCCCAGAACTGGACACAGCACTCCAGGTGTGGCCTCACCAGTGCCCAGGACAGGGGGACAATCCCTGCCCTGCTCCTGCTGGCCACACTATTGCTGAGCCAGGCCAGGATGCCATTGGCCTTCTTGGCCACCTGGGCACAGCCTGGCTCATGTTCAGCTGCTGCCACCAGCACCCCCAGGTCCTTTCCAGCCGCTCTGCCCCAGCCTGTGGCACTGCCTGGGGTTGGTGTGACCCAAGGGCAGGAGCCAGCACTGGGCCTTGTTGAACCTCACACCATTGGCCTCAGCCCATGATCCAGCCTGTCCTGAGCCCTCTGCAGGGACTTCCTGCCCTCCAGATCAACACTCCCATATGGTTTGGTGTCATCTGCTAACAGACTGAGTGCACCCAGTCACTTGTCAAGGTCATTGATGGAGATATCAAGAAGAACTGGCCCCAGTACTGAGCCTGGGGAAACATCAGTAATGACCAAATAAAATCTGCAAAATATACACCTTTGTACATTACCTAGTGGCATAGTTTCAGTCATGTCACTAACCTTTGTGGGGGCATGCCCTCTATTATCACATGGCCCCTCTTCCATGACCATCCCACCAGCCCTTCATGCAAAGATTTTAGTCCAGTTTTTGAGGGCTGACCTGTTGGTTTCCTCCAAGACTAATTTTCTTAGAAGGTGAATAAGATCTTTGAAAACTGGTAAGGAATGTATTCTAAAAACATTAATGGCAAAAGGAAAAACAAAACAAAAACTTCATTCTTTATTGAACACAGCTGGGGAAATATGGTTACCAAAGATGAGGAAATGGCTGATGTTCTTAATGCCCTCTTTGCCTCAGTCTTCAACTGTAAGACCAGTGATCATCGGGGCAACTGGACCTTGAGCTGCTTAACAGGCATGGGGAGCAGAAGAGACCCCTGCACTCCAGAAGGAAGTAGTCAGTGACCTGCTGTGGAACTTAGTCACCCACAAGTCAGTGGGACCAGATGGGATTCACCAAAGGGTACTGAGGGAACTGGCAGAAGAGTTTGCCAAGGCACTCTTCATCATTTATTATCAGTTCTGGTTAACTGGGGAGGTCTACAGATGGCTGGAGCTTGGTCACTGTGATTCCCAGGCAGAGGAAGGGCAGGAAGGAAGAAACTACAAGTTTGTAAACCTGACCTTAGTCCCAGGGAAGTTTATGGAAGAGATCACCTTGAGTGCGATCATACAGCGCTTAGAGGTCAGCCTGTAGGGGTCAGAGGGATGACAGCCAGCCACCACAGATTTAGGAAACGCAGACTCTGCCTGACCAGGATCTCCTGATCCTGATCTCCTTTGATGACCTGGTGACACACCTGAGGGCTGTGGGTGTTGTCTACCTGGACTTCAGTTGAGCCTTTGACACTGTCTCTCATGGCATGGTTCTGGAAGAGTTGGCTGCCCAGGGCTTGGACAGCTGCACCCCTCGCTGTGTCAAGAACTGGCTGGATGGCCAGGCCCAGAGAGTGGTGGTGAGCAGTGCTACATCCAGCTGGTGGCCAGTCACTAATGGCCTCCACAAGTCTCAGTACTGGGCACAGTTCTGTTCAATATGTTTACTATCCTGTTCAAAATATAAAAGATCTGGATGAGGGGATTGAGCATACCCTTACTAAATCCACAGTCTACACCAAGCTGGACAGGACTGTTGATTTGCTGGAGGTCAGTAATGCTCTGCAGAGGGCTCAGGACAGGCTGGATCAATGGGCTGAGGCCAATGGTGTGAGGTTCAACAAGGCCCAGTGCTGGCTCTTGCCCTTGGGTCACAATAACCCCAGGCAGTGCCACAGGCTGGGGCACAGTGGCTGGAAAGGAGCTGGGGGTGCTGGTGGCAGCAGCTGAACATGAGCCAGGCTGTGCCCAGGTGGCCAAGAAGGCCAATGGCATCCTGGCCTGGCTCAGCAATAGTGTGGCCAGCAGGAGCAGGGCAGGGATTGTCCCCCTGTCCTGGGCACTGGTGAGGCCACACCTGGAGTGCTGTGTCCAGTTCTGGGCCCTGACTGCAGGAAAGACACTGAGGGGCTGGAGTGAGTCCAGAGAAGGGCAGGGGAGCTGGGGCAGGCTCTGGAGCACAAGTGCTGTGAGGAGCAGCTGAGGGAGCTGGGGGTGTTTAGCCTGGAGAAAAGGAGGCTCAGGGGTGACCTTATCACTCTCCACAACTGCCTGAGAGTGTGGCCAGGTGGGGGTCAGCCTCTTCTCCCAGGCAACCAGTGACAGGATGAGAGGACATAAATTCAAGCTGCTTCAGGGGAGTTTAAGGGTGAAAATTAGGGAGAACTTTTTCACAGAGCATTGGACTGAGCAACTCAGGGAGATGGTTGAATTGCCATCCCTGGAAGTGTTCATGAAATGACTGGACATTTGTGCTGTGGTTTTTTTGATACGGTGTTGTCAAAGGGTGGACTTGATGAATGTGGAGATTTTTTCCAACCTTAATGACTCTATGATTCTATGAGCTAGTTTGTAGCAGCATGCTATAAGGCATATATTACTCTCTCATATTTGTTGCCTGGGTGCTATAAGTAGTTTTCCTAATACTGGGAATTCATGACATATAGAAGCCAGGACTCTGAGTTAATTTTGGTAATTCCTCCAAATAAACAGCAAAAAGCAATTCATTAGTTTGTGAGATTCCTGAGAGTTTCAAAACCCTCATCACCAGAACTGTGTTTTTTGTGGCTAATAAGGCCATTGGAAATTTTATCTGAACCCTAAAATTTTGAAATGCAACAGCATCTATTCTGGCACAGTGTAAAATGGGTGAGGCTGGAGTAATAGGCTTTTGTCAGTGAGATTTTATGAGCTGGCATCCAAGACAGTGAGCTATTAATGGTTATTAAATTGGACCATGCGAAAAGAATACCAAGAAAGATTTCTCTGTGTGTTCTCCAAAATGATAGAAAGTAATTACTTTTCTCAGACCATGTCTACTGTCACAGAATTGCTAAACTTCATATGCTTATCAGAGAAAACTGAGAATATCCTCTGTTTTTCAGCTTAACCATTCTGATGGAGAGAAAATGTGTTGTAATGGAAAATAATATGAATTTCTCCAGAGAAAGATATTATATTCCTTTACCCCAGGAAGAGTAGCAATACCCCAAACCTGAATAAATCATAAGGAACATTGGTAATACTGAACCAGATATGTGAAGCTTTGCAATAAATATTAACTTCCAGTACCAAATCAAACTGAAAAAACCAAGAAGTGATGTTTCACTGCCACTGAAAATGAAAGAGTGGGCGAAGGGGATGGACAAAGTGTACCAAGACAATTGGCTTTCTAGCTCTCTAAGTTCAATCTACTCTGAATACTTCTGTTCCCTATCCCATTTCTTTGAAAATCCCCAGGAGATGCAACATTCAGTGAGCCCTTGAGGAATGTCTGTCCTTTCTGAGAATGCTCAGAAACTGAGAAAAGAAGGACAGAATGGTAAGAGCATGAACAGGGAAAAGCAGAAAAGTAGCTCTATGCCCCACTGTGCTAGACAGAATCAAAATCTGCCTTTCTGAGGTCTTTCACTCACTTTTTTTTAATTGAATGAACAAAATGCAATATCTCTGAGCTGTCAGCCCTCAGTCTTTCTAACTAAAACATGATTTTACTGATGATAGCTTGTTTTATCATCTACTTTTTAAAACAGAATCCAGTTGTGCTGTCTAAACTGTGGTATCAGCCAGTTGTTACTAAAACTTCATCAGCACTTTAATCTTTACAACATTTTATTGTTACAGGGCTCAAACCACACCTACCACATGAATTGGTATTGTCTCTGAACTGTGAAGTGTTAAGGCTTGTTTCTGATAAATGCAATGAATTATAATACAGATCTGTGAAAATCACAGATCACATTACTCTTCCTGCTGTGAGAAAGTGATTCTGGTTATTCATTAATTCCACTGAAATGCAATTTAAACCAAACAAACAAAAACAGATATGGATTTTTTCCCCCCTGATTTTCAGTGAAATGCTCCCATGGACAATGTCCAGCAAACCCTTAATGATCAGATACATACACAGTAGTTAATTTGGTAAGCACTCCCCCATGACTAGACAGGATGTTGCTATCAGAGAACTGTGATTCAGCATCAAAGTAGCCTCTGAAGAGAGAACTGTTTTTACATATTTTGTAATGTTTTCTAAAAGCTAGTGGTGATATAAAAGTAATAATCTTTGTCTTCTAGGAAGTTTTAATACAAATGCTTACTAGGTTCTCAGGAAGTTAATGTGAATCATTTATAACTGTGCAAGACCATAAACTATTTGGGTTACAAGAATAAGTTGTACAGAGGAATTGCTGGAGAGGAAGAATGGTTAGATGAATGAATGAAGGTGTCTTTCAAATTTATTTAATGTCATGAAGACAACTCTGTGCCAGGAAGTCATATGATCTTCTAAAAAGCTTTCAAACATGGAAGTAAGCACCAAGTCCATAAATCTAATGACAATGTATTTCTGACAGCTTGACCACATGAAGCTTTCCTGGATGTTATGCTGTGCAATAATGCTTGTTTCTACAATGCCTTTCCATTGACAGTTAGATGATTCTGTTTTTTGGTACTGAGATGATTGAATACTGTTCTTATATCAATAACAAGCAAATAAAGTACACAGGAGACTTTTTAGGCTCTTAATTTCTTTTTTAATCAACAAAGCACATGGAATACTTTTACAGGAAAAAGAAAATGGTATGCAGAATGTTGTGGTTTTCTTAAAAAGTATGTAAATCCCCGTTTATTCCTGTTAAGTGGTATAGTTAAAAGCAGTACATTCTGATTATCTTATCTGCTTTTATTTTTGAATGGGTCATCATCTATACAATAGGCAATCAAAGAAAATAACCAATTATATGATGTGGAATTCATTAGAAGAGTATGACCCCAACTCCAGCCTCTTGGTGCCAGGTGAGATGAAAACCTGTGGCTTCAGTTTAAGGTGGATTCCCCTGACTCAAGCTCTGAAGAAGAGGAACACCATGCTCAAAATGACTCAGCACAGGATATGTACTAAAGGGTTCAGGTAAGGGGTCAGGTACGTGGGCTGTGTCTGTAGTAATGGCTCATAGTAATGACTTAGAGTGAAACCAGACAAGCAAAGGAACTGCCCACAGAGCATAAGCAGCTGCTCAAGGAGATTGCTCTAATGGAGATGCTGATTCCTAAGTCTTCTAAAATCATATATGGGATCAGCAGTCTCTAGAACAACCTGATACTGATGCAGGAGTGTGCAGAGAATCCCTGCCCTATAGAAAAGTAGCTTGTCCATTCCCACTAAATTACCTACTTCAGTGCTGAAGTTAGCAATTGAGCTGGGTGGGCCAGAATCCTTTGCCTAGTCTCTGGTTACACACCCAATTTATTATTAATTTTTACACATTTTTGCTCCAATAAAAAATATTTATCTTCATAGTTATTAGAACCACATTACAAGCCCAATGTATCTGTTTTTAGGAATAAAACTGATTACATGCTGTAAAATTAGGTTCTGATACCTGCCATATTTAAGTGAGATGTTCCTGATATTTGCAATATTGCTTTGCTCAAGGCATTACTTTCAGTAGGCTTTTCTGTTGTATATTACGAAAAGCAGTAAAATACTGCTCTTCCAGTGCTGTGTGGAAAGGCTGGTATGGATAAAAATAACAACTTTACTAATAGCTAAGAATCGTGTAAGAATAATGTGCTATAGTGCTATCCCCTTGACATACTTATATGTATGTATGTATACTTATCTTTTAAATAGATATTATAATTGAAAACATGATAATAGGACACGTGAAAAGAAAGAAAGCATCATGAAAAAAGAAAGCAGTGTGGTTATAGGAAGCTTATTACTGTTTTTACAGTGCAAAGAAAGTTTAAAATGAAACACTGATCTTAAACATACTCTACAAAGATAAATACTATTGATTTATTTTTGCATAGGCTTCATCTAGGGAAATAGACTGTTTTTTTGACTTATATATTTTTCAGTTAGGCTGATGCTTTAAAATGAGATATGGAATGTCACGGGAAAAATGAAAAGCTCTGGTTAACAGCCTATTAAAACTAAATAGTGAAACACTTTAAAATATGCTGCATAAGAATTATGTGTGTCTTACACAACTTGTGAGTAATTTTACGAAGCCAGGAAAAGTGACCTCATTGTTAACAAACTGAATGAATAATAATAATAAATACAAGTATTTCCTCTGCTACCATAGACTTCCTACATGTGCATAGGCGAGTCACAATTCCTTCAAAATTCTTTTCCTTTACAAACTCATAAGAGGTTAACAACACTGCTATGCCTTCTCAGAGATAATGTGAGAAGAAAAAAAATATACAATTGTGATAAGTTCAAATGCTATGGTCACAAGTGCTATTCAAATCTTTCCAAAAAATGGGCAAAACAATACATCTTCCTGAAGTAAAACCAGCATCTTGCTTAGGGCTGAAATCACCACTGTATTAATCTATCTTCACAGTTTACCAAATAGATTTTTGGCTTCTTTCACAATGAATGAAGCAGGGTTTTTATCCTCAATTCCTCTACGTCACTTTTTTGCTTCCATTCACGTGTTCTGTGCTCAGGCCCACTCCAGGCAGGGTGCCTTTCCAGCTGTCCAGACGAGCACAGCAGCCGTGTCCCAGTGTCTCAGCAGATCTCCCAGGCTCTGCAAAGCACAGCCACCCACAGTGTTCCCACGGAGGGCTCTGCCCTCTCCTCTGACTCATACTGCTACCTTCAGCAGACTGCTGCTATGAAATAACCACCTTTCCCACACACACGAGGAGAAATTGCCAACACTTTCAAACTCAGTCCTACTTGTTGCCTTCACATAAGCCAGCCTTTCCCAATAACTTTGCTTTCTCTGGATTAGGAGCTAAATAAAAGGTTCTGAAGAGTGACAACATCTTTCAAGCCATGACGCACCTTCTGGCACACTTTCAGAGTTTTACTTGTCAGCATGTTCAACCCAATCTATATTTTCTTCCTGAAAAATAAGTCTTCATAAAATTCATTACTCTTTTTGAAGCTGTTACTATAAAGACAGTGATAAGCAAACACATTTTGCAAAATTACCCTTTTTTTTTTTTTTTGTTTTTGTTTTTTCCTCAGTGATATTTGTCCCAGGAGGAGGAACTCTCCTGGAATTTTCCTGGCTTTCTTGGCAAGGCAAAGCTTTTCTGCCAACAAGTATGTCTTACAGAACTTAGAACACCTCCTCAGCATTTTCTGATCTACTGGCAGTCAATACCGAGTCATGCTGAGGCAGCATCACGCTTTGCCAGTATGCATCCTTTTTCTACTGTTAATTTCATGTGGCTCCAAGAAACACAGGAAGCTCTCAAGGTCACGGCACAGCCGTGAGCCCCAGGGAGAGATCCTCATGGGAGGAAGACAAGTGCATGAAAGAAAGGAAGAAATTGAATGATCTAAACAGAAAGAAAAAATTTCTTAAAGAAACCTTTTGCTATCTACATTTCAGTGTATTCTCATATAAACTTTTAATCTTTGACACAAAATAAACATCATTTTTTAAGTGCTTATTTAGTATGCAAATTCTTCATCACTTCTTAAATTCCTAAGTAATAAAGATGAGCTGTGACTTATAATACTAGAAGAAGCTTGCCAGTGCTGAATTTACTATTTGATAATTTTCATTTTGTACACTTTAAATTCATTGGATTAAATAGCTACACAAGAAATTTACAGTGACAGTTTATGAAGCACCCTGCTGGCTACTCCAAGATATACAGCAAGAGTCAAACTTTCAGGGTGCCTCTAAACATTTTCCGCATAAATATGGACATTTCAATTTGCAGATACAATTATGCCCCTGCTTATTTGAGTACAGTGTGCAATCAGATAGGCTTGAATGATTTGAGAATTTTTAGGCCTGCCAAAAATATATTTAAAGTTCAAACAGTTATGTGATTTAATGGATTGACCCTTTATGGTCCACTTGACCATAAAAATCTTCTTCTTAGAGTATCCTTCATTCAGCTGGACATGCTAAAATGAACAGAAAGAGAAATCCACGGTGTTTCAGTAATTTTCGCCCAGTATTCTGGAGGTGTTTTTGTCTTCTGAGTTGCTGTTGCATCAGATATCACACAGTATTTGGTGTATTCTCAAAGTTTACATGTTCTTCCTTGTGAATTGAGAATCTGCTTCCACAGAACTGACAGTAGGAGGGAATTTTGAAAATGATGCATTTTCCTTTTGAAAATCATACAGTGATAAAAAAGACTGGGATTGCTACATATAAGCTAACCTTTTGTGTAATTTTGAATGAAAAATTATTCCACATGCATAGGTATGTAAAAATATGATTACAAACTTTCCATATTCAAAAATGTTAGAATCTTTGAACTCAGTTACTCTCCAAAAATGAGTAACGCTTAAAGGTATATTCTTGAAGATCACAAAATGCTGCAAGTTTGTTCATTCTTTTTTTGCATCATTCCTTTGCATGTGTGCTTGATTTTCTTCTTGTTTTTCTGTTTCTTGGGGGTTTTTCATGCACCAGCATTTAGAGAGTATTGTAACCACTGCATCTAAGTTTATAATTTTACAGTAACATTTTGGAGGCAGACCTGAGCAAAAATTTCTGCTTTTTTTTTTTTTTCTTTTTTTATTTTCATTTCTCCATTTTCTTCTTTAACGGCCTTTTGAAAAATCCAGCCTGCAGAAAATAAAAAAAAAAATACTAAGAACTGCTCACAGCATACAAACCATACTGGTTACACTCATGTGCCAGTTCTTACTACTATTTTAATACTTGCACTGCTGTACAAAGTTAATGAATATTTTATCATGACACTGTTTTTCCTGTAATAGAAAAACTAAGTGCAGTTAATAAACAGTAGAGTGATTGCTGAATCAGTGTTTTGCTCACATATTGTCAAGGGCTAAAGTGTTAAATAGTAGTATTTGTTACTGCATTGAATAAACAATACTTTATTTTTTAATGTGAAAATTTTCAAGAGATTATGCATGTTGAAATTTACAAGCTGTAACCTTATAATGTAATTATGAACAAAATGTTTAGCCTGGAGAAGAGTGCCCACTTGTGGCAAAACTTACACCCCAGGCCCTAGCATTTCTTGCACAACAGAGAAAACTTAGTTGACAAAGGTCACAACCAAAGCTGACAGAAAAGTCCCTTAATAAACCACTACTCATAATAAAATGTCTTGTTTTTCTTTCTTTAATATAATGGCAATATAGTTTCCAATCAGGTAGGCTGCTCTGCTCCACATCAGAAAAATGCAGTGTAATTAATTATTTTGTGATTTTTTCAAGATTTCACAATACTTATTATATAGGATTATTGTCTGTGAGGTTCTAGTTATGAGAAAGAAATGATGGAGAACTTAAGAACATTTATTTATCAAGAAATGACGACAAGGAGGTGCAGCTTACCTTCCACAGAGCGAATATAAGCAGTGCAAGAATCAAGAGTCCGGCAAAGATACTCAGCAGGATAACCCATAAGGGGACTGTACCCGGTGGGTGTTCTTTGGAAATCTTAATCATGGTCTGCAAAGTGTTCAGAACATAAGCAATAAATAATTTGTCCCTCTAAAATACCAAAACAGCATCAGTGATTGATCAGTATGCAGTGATATTCCAGTGTATCACTTCATTTTACCTACAGGAATTAATAGGAGGGAATCAAGAAAATAATCTCCAGCATGAAAGGCTGTGTTTACACAATACTTTCACTTTCTTAAGTGCATTCATTTATGAGAGTGGCCCCTGCTACAAGTCAGTAGCCATTGTTTTAAAGGACATGGGACCAAAATCATGAGCAGTGGAAGAATAAGCTAAGTATACTCTTTCTCACTCAGTGGCAGCCTCCCTGAAAGATGGAGGTAAGCATAAGTGTTAGAGCCTGTGTGGACAAGTTTGATTTTAAGCACAGAATATCTGGTATAAACTGAAGAGAAATAAGTAATATTCACTTTTAAATAAATGTGACCATGTAGGAGTTTCAATTAACTTAAGAATTTATTAGAAATCAACTTTATAGTTAAAAAGAGCATTGAAGAACTGAACACTAAGCAGGAAATTATGTCCCTAAAAAAGTAAATCTGAAATCCCTTGTCTCATTATCTGCAAGCCTCTCAGCTGTGTTTTTACTCCTGGACTGCATTAAACTAGCTAACAACAGACCTCTGGTTTTTGTATTTTCAAAAATATTGAGTGCAAGATGTAGTTCATACTGAATATTTCTTTTCTAAATTTTGGAGTTTTAACAGTGAGAATTCATAATAAGACTTTTGCTTAAAAAAATGGACATTGAAGTAAATAGGCTCCTCCATGTACAAGTTATCACCAAAGACCAATGTTTAAACATTATAAATACTTCAAATTGAGAGTATTTAAAGGATGAATAATACCTCTAACAAAATTTAAGATGTTTCTCTTTAAATCTGATGCCAGTACTACAATGTTATATATTTCCTTATCTAAGAAAATCATAGTGAACTTCTGAAAAATAAAAGATCCTGTATTAAATATATACCCTGGGTAACAAAGTGGAAAGAAAGAATAAATAAGGAAATAGTAAAGGAAATACAAAATATGGTCAATTTTAATTGATCCAGGACAATGTTCAAATACTACTGATTCCTTAAAAGAATTTTAATTATATTTTAATTTACATAGCTGCAGGAAGAATTTTTATTACAGCAAGCAGAAAAAAATCAGTTAGAACTTATCCTTACCTAGGTATATTGGTGGGTACTGGACTTTTGGTGTTATTTTCTGACTAATTTTGACATTTGTACTGTAATATGAAATCACTTTTGTTTAGAGTGGGATAATGCATTACTAAAGGTAACAATCAGTACATTAGTAATGGATGAAAATGAATGATTCCATAGCACAACAAACTATATGAAGAACAAATACATCAATTATCTCGTTCTTACCTCCAGTTTTTGATGGTCATTTCTCAAAATCAGTGATGAGTTCTCACTCCTAAGTAATGCTTTCACAACAAGGGTTAAACTGTGAATACTGGCCTGAAAAATAGAGTAGTTACTGCGGGTTACAGTTAGGTATTTTTAGGTATTTATATTTAGGTATTTTTAGGTTTAGGTACTTTTAGTAGAAAGATTTGTAGCAATGAGAAGGGTGAAAGAAAATCTTAATGCTTGGGGGGGATGCTGAGAAACATGAAAGTATGTAAGAAGGTATGTCACCTTCAGCACATCAACACATTATTGCTTCCTAGACTGCAATACTGCTTTGAACGGGTAGATTGCAGAGATTTCAAAGAAATATTAATTAGTCCTGGAATACTACTGTCTCTCTTTTTTTTTTTTTTAATCAAAAAAATCCTTTCTAGAGTTGAGAAATCTTCACAGATTAAGACCTAAAAAATATGTGCTCCTTCTTTCATCTGCTGGGTTAACCTTTGTGGATGCATAAGTAAGCATTAAAAAAGGACCATCAATACAGAATAAGTAAGGGATGTCTTCTTACTATGGTTTTAAACTCCTGCTAAATTACAGGTACTTAGTTTAAGGATAATAAAGTGCTTTTCAGTCAAGCAGTTTTAAGGAAATTTTAAAACAGCAAAAGAAACTATTTCAAATACTAGAAGGGACACTTAAAAAAATGAAAGACACAACTTGAATAGAGATTTGAAATATTGGCTTAAGTTACTCAAAAACAAAAATATTCTGAATACAAACAGGATTTACTTTACTTACTTTTATGATGGTAGGTTTCCATACTCTCAGTGAGACATTCACTTGATATACGTCAGATGGGACCAGGGCACAATTAATAGAGGCACAGCTGTACGTATCACAGTCCTGTTTAAAAGGGACCAGCATGAGGTAATAGGAAGACACTTTTCACATCATTAAAATAAAGATATGTAAACTACTATATATACGAATCACTTGCCATGACACCAATAATAAACTGGTATTAATTACTATAGTTTTTTAATGCAAAAATGACACTGCAGTATATAAAACAGGTTGAGATATTCATGCTGTGGTAGAACATACTCAGTTTTTGCAGGCTGGCAAGCCCTGAGGAATCTGTGTTGCTGCATCTATGGAGCAAAAGTCATCACGGAACTCCTAAGGGAGGCACAGCTTGTAAAAGTAAGTGTTTTTCTACAGCTTCTTCTGCAGTGTTTTTTAAATCTTGGGACACCAAGAATCTCTCAAGCAGGGCAATAAGTGTGTGTGAAAATTCAAATATCTTTACTTAGTATCATTTGCTAGCTGCAAGTACAGCAGGATTATGTCATAAAAGAATAGAAACACTTAGCCCAGACCTTTGTCACCTCTGTGAAGAACAGCAATAACCACGACAAAAGACTCTTCCCATGACATAATTTCATTTGCACCAGAAACTCCACTTGCATCTCTGTGCTGAGGACACCTTCCCCCTGACATGCTAACATAACTACAGCAGCAAAATATCTTTATAACTCTTTCCTCTAAATGTGAAGGGCTAGTCGTTTCCAAATGGGATCATCAATTACAGCTGCATGGAAAGTCTGTCAGGTCACATTTGAATGTATTTTCTATTAGTAGTCTAAACAAGTTGAAAGGGAGATAAGCATTTAAAATATTGTTATTTATTAATTACAATGGAAACATAGATGGTAACGATTTATTCAGCTGTCATATGTGCTACTGCTATCTACATATTTTTTAAATTAAAGAAACACCAAACTATCTAAATTCAGTTCCACATAGAGTTTTGCAGCCAAATAAAAAACACACTCTAGTCAACATAAAAAAGGTTTTCTAAGCTATTAAAACAAACTGAGTTTCTAAATGATACAGTTTCAGAGCAGCTTTTATACATCTTTTTCAGAAGTACTCAGCTCCAAGATCTGGATTAATGTCTGGGGTGAATATATATACTATACATAGGCTTACCATAATTGTATCCCTTGTAGGTTCTTTTATTTTTGACAACACAAATGGTTTCCCACTGCCAATCTTTAATGGATCTACAGGGTAACTAGTTTGGCAGATGGCATTCTGTAAGCAGAAATACAAATAATATTCTTATTCTTATTCTTATTCTTATTCTTATTCTTATTCTTATTCTTATATATATTAATATTCTGGATATGAAATCTGTTATGAAAAATGATCTGAAAACAAGTCAACATTAATAATATTTAATATTTAATAACAATTATAATGTTTACTAACCACTAAAATAAAATAGCATATTGCAAGAGTGCAGAATAGGAAATTCAGATGTCTATGTATCAAAGTATTATTATTCAAACAGCATATGAAATATTTATGACATAATTTAACCTACCTATTTTACTTAAACATCTGTACAAGCAAACAAGAGCTTCCTGCAAGATGACCATTATGTGAACCAGCAAGCTATTAATGGCTTGCTACCAATGGCTATTAAATCAGTTAAACAGCTTTTGCATGGGAAGCCACAGAGGTTCCACTCTAGCAAGCAGACAGGCAGGTTAAGTGCAGGATGCAGAATCCTCATTTGCAATATCCAGGGAGGGGGAGCAGATGCTAGAGCACCTCTGGATCTCCACAGGCAGCTAGGAAATCCTTTGGTGTCTTCAGTGTGGGGGAATTGATTTTTTTCAGTCAGGTTGTTGATTTTCACATTGCTAGCATGAAAAGATTACAAATACTCTGTAATGCACTTTGGCACACTACTGTCACTAGGGTGTAGGTTGCGGGACATGACATTTATCTTAGAAAAAACAAGATTTACTGAGTTAATGTCTAAACATATCAAATGTGATGATTGACTAGGAATGACAAGAATGGGGAAAGGAAATCAAGAACAGACTTTTTTTGTATTCTAAATATGATTTGCTCTTTTTCTCATTTGATATTTGTTTTGTTTTAAAGTGAACTTTGAACTTTCATTCATATATTTTGGTATATTTTTCAGTTGGGCAAAACTGCAAAACTAAGTGAAATTGTTAGCATGGAGGTACACATGTGCATGTCTCTGAGTGAAAGAGAAAAAGAAAAAAGAAAGTTTAGGTCACCACTTAGTCATATCTAGATTTTTCAGCCATATAGTTATTGATATAGCTCTAACTGTAATATCTACAGATCTAGGATAATGGAATTTGTTGGAATTGTGATCTCTGCCAGTTGCACTGGAGAAGTGAAATGGAAAACTCAAATGAGGGCTGCAGTGAAGAGCATTTGAAACATAAAACCTACCATCCCCTTCAAGATGTCTCAGTGCCCCAGAGAAGGAAGAAGCCAGAGGACTGCTAGTGGTGGAGAGCAGACATGCACAAAAGTTAATTTCAGCACCAGAAAGAAGGAGGTTGGGCTCTAGATGCACACAGCAGGATTCGAGCATTTGCAATAAGCGCTGCTGACAATGAAGAGAATACGAGGCTCATATCTGAGTCTGGACATCTCAGCACTTGCAATATAACAAACTAGCCTTGTTAGAGTGCAATTATTGTTCAACATCATTTTAAATCTGCTTGTTTCCTTCTATGAAAATTTGTCCCTCTGTCTTCTTATGCACCTCTGTACATACACTTAAGACAACAGCATCTTGTTATTTAGACTAAAAGCAATGAATAATTCCAAATGTTTGCAATTTTCCCCTCCTTACAATATAAATTTCAAATTTAGATTCGTCAGAAAAATAGAAATTTCTATCTTACCTGGGAATGTGACAATGCAGTAAGGTAGAGAAGAGTGTTTTTGGCAGCTGTTACATTGGGAAATAAGATCTGCAGTGTGAGGTTTGGCATTGGAAAGTGCTCACCTTTTTCAATCTATTAAAAAAAAAAAAAAAGTTTTGACTAGCACATTCCTCATTTTGTTAGTATTTGACTTTGAGCTTTTTTTCCTTTCCTGTGTTTTTATTTTCTTCTGTTCATTTTTACATTTTCACAGTTATGCAAAGAGTGCTTCAATGGGCAAGAAGCCACTGTATCAATGGTGGCTCCTACTAGTTATTCCTCAGGTGTCCTTAGGTAATTGCTCTTGTGCTCACCTGTCTTCTCAGAAGACAATAGAACATATCTGTAAGCAGCAGCTCTTTCTGCAAAGGCCTGCTGTGGCTAAGGACTGGGTAACCACCTAGGTGGAATTGCTGGCAGGGGAATTGATGATACCATCTCTGAAGTGGACACACTTAGTAAATGCTCAAGAACCTTTTAAACTTTTTCGTCTTGGCTACTTATTTGTGATTAGCTGCTTGCAAAGATGAGTTTTACTTTACAAGATCATAAATGGTATGCTCTGCAATCAAGTAGCTTTTTGACTCAGAAATGAAGATTGGCAAATTAGATGAATAATGCCTTAGACATCCACAGTAGACAAAAAGAAAAGACAGCTGAGTAAAACACTGCAACGGCCTAAAAGAATACAAAATCCTATGTCATTGTAAATAATTTTACCATATTCTATTTTTTACAGATGGAAGCTGATTTAGAGATTTTTATGCTTTTATATGGGACCCTTGTTCAGTTTTGGATTTGACACTGGGAAACAGGATACTCTCAAGATTACTAAATTCAGTTTTGCTGCAACTTTAAGCTGGGCTTTTAGTCACAGAATCATAGCATTGTGGACTGGTTTAGGTTGGAAGAGACCTTAAAGATCTTCTAAAATTCCTGCCATGGGTAGGGACACCCTCCTTCCACTAGAAGAGGTTGCTCAAACCTGGCCTTGAACTCTTCCAGGGATGGGGCATCCACAACTTCTCCAGTGCCTCACCACTAATAATCTAAATCTACCCCCCTTATATCTAATCTAAACCTACTCCCCTTTCATTAAAAGCCATTCCCCCTTGTCCTGTAATTACAAGTCCTTGTCGAAACAGCTTCTTCTGTTCTCTTGAAGCCCCCAGTAGGTACTGGAAGGTCCCAATGTGGTCTCCACAGAGCTTCTCTCCTACCCTGGGTTGAATAGCCTGGACTGTTCCAGACTGTCCTCACAGGATTGGTGCTCCAGCCCTGTGATCATCTTTAAGACCCTCCTCTGGACCCACTTCAGAAGGTCCATGTCCTTATTTTGGGTGTTCTAGAGCTGGATGTAATAGTCCAGCAGGGATCTCCGAAGAGCAGAGTCCATAAAATATCTTTCCCATGTGATTTTACTTTGCAGGATCCATTCAGCTAGGAAGACCACATTCTTGGAGCATGGCATCTGCCTGTTGTATACCTGACTGGATTTTGGAAATGGCTGTTCCAACCTGCAGCAGGGGTAGTCCATTTACCAGGGCATGCTCTCTTTTCCCAGCTGAGGATAGAAGGTCTAAAACCCAGCAGAGCTACTCTGCAGGAGATGGACCATCTGACCCTCTAATTCACTGTATTCCAAATGAGGGAAGGAAAAAATGGGTTTTAAGTACAAAATATGCATGTAGAGGCTTTAACATATTGTATACCTGGTATTTAAGTAATTCAAACCAAATGGAAAAAAAAATTAAGACAGTACCTATGTCACACATTTTTAATTGTTTCTTACCCTATAATGCAGAGTAACTTCATCCCCGATCTGCTCTGTTGTGTTAATAGCAGTAGGGACAGTATCATTTGCTGCAATTATAATATGGTGTTCTTTGAAAACACTGTGGGTTAAAAAAAAAACAAACACAGGAAAAAAGTCAGCACACAAATGTCATTAAAATGCCTAGGAGTTAATAGTATAGGAATTTTCATTATTTCATGAATTTCAGGACTAGTCTTGCAGTTAAGAGTACACTGCTGCATCCATTAAAGTTCAACTGCTCTGTTCTCTGAATAGACCCCACTTTTTACCACATACATTTAGAATGAATTTTATTCAGATATAACTACAAAATAAGAAAATACTATTTCTAAAATTAATACATTAGGATCTGATTTTGCTGTCCTTATTCTAATTGTGCAGTCCCTTATCCAGGGCATTGACATTGTGAAACAGGCAGGATCCTGTAAAA
This sequence comes from Cyanistes caeruleus, assembly GCF_971803275.1. Lineage (NCBI taxonomy): Eukaryota > Metazoa > Chordata > Aves > Passeriformes > Paridae > Cyanistes > Cyanistes caeruleus. The sequence goes on from NC_141732.1 coordinate 65,211,875, forward strand.
GACAGAATCAAGCATAAACAGAACAAAGCCAGCATGTTCCAAATTCAGCCTTATTCCCTATGGACAAAGGCTGTTTATGAACTGTGAAATGCAACCAAAATAAATTTGGCTTAATTATTTACACCTGCACAGCACAAAATATTTTTTGCCAATAATATACAGAATGCTTTTCAGGGATGGAATCTAACTGAATTCTGTCTGTTTCTGAAAATCAAATGTACTACAAGACCTGCATTAAAGTATAAGCCTGAACGTAAAAAAAACAAATGCCCAAGAACCTAAAAATTAAGGCTAATTTTTGAAGATGGAAACCAAACACCATGCCATGCAATATTATAGTGATACAAATCCATGGCCATCAAGAAGCTGGAAGTATTTGCTTTCTTATGTACTTTGAACGAATATAGTAAAATACAGGAACCAAGCAAAAGTTGCTGCTGTACTTGCAAACTTCAGACGAAATTTAAATAGATAAAACGGAACTTTATCAAGTTAGGGACAGTAACTGCTCCATTATTCCATGACTAATCTTTTCAGTGAAGCCTGTGCTTCTGCTTTATGAGCTTTGAAGTTGTTGTCTGTAGATACTGAGCACATTTCAAAAAAAAACAACACTATTCTTTGAACACCTGCAATTTACTGTGCTAGCAAGTGAAGTACAGAGAAGTGTCAGTACCTTACAAATATTAGCCCTATTTCATATTTTACTGGAATTGTAACATGTCCTCTGTTGTCACTCAGGGTCTCAGGTGGTTCTTCACTGTCACTGAAACAAAACAACATATGTCACTCAGATCAGACTGCTGCAGACAGTACAACTGGAAAGGGATCTTAGAAAATGAAATACCTACAGCTCTGGGGATTAAAGCATGCTACTCATTTCCAGATAAGTATTGTCTTCTAAAAACAAACTAAAAATACTCTTTCCAATAACTAATGATTTAAGCCCTGTGCCAGCCCCAGATCATAAATGCATCTCTGTTAAAAATTACAGACAGCAGGTGACTGAATGAAAACAGATCAGTTAAAAGCTACACCATCCCTGGTTTTGCAGGGACAGCAAACACTGAAGGCAAGTGCATTCCTTTACCCTATCAGGGACAGCTTCTGCAATGCTCTTACTCTTTGAAAGCTAAGCTTTTTGTTAACTGTGATTCATGCTAAAGTATGCAGTAATTCTCTAGGAGAATAAACCTTTGCTGAAGGTAAAACAACCGGAAATTATCACTCACTTGTAACTCTATGGCTGTAGAGAGTATCAACTATTTATTTAGTCCACTCAATCCACTGCTGGACTGAATACATCTGTAAGGCTACCAGCTCACAGAAAATTTAACTCTTTGTGAGTCCAGAAGTTTCATAGTGTTTTACTGTGAAACACAAAACCGTGGAGCTTTCAAAAAAAAAAAACCAACAGAAGGGAAAGACTACAACTAACCTTGTTGCATATACATGAATAGTTGCATTTTCCAGGAGATAAGATGCGTTGAATTGGAATGATATTTTGAAGGAAATCTGTGTAGAGAAATACATGACACATTTTGAAATGAAAAAAAAAAAAGCCTACCATAACAGGGATTGATATAATGAAAACATGTACAAACTTTTACTTTTATCTAGGGAATCCTTACTCATATTTTACTGGTTTTCTATGAATCTGAATGAATCCACTATTTGGAATTTGCCCCAGCCAAGAAGAAAATCAAATAGTTATCACTTACTAAACAGGAGCCCCAAGTTTTCACAAACATCAAGAAAAAAAATTATGTACTGTATTAGAAAATGGCTAAATAGTTCTTAATTGAAAGCAATTGGTCTTACAGTCAATTTATCAAAACCTCTTTTTTTTTTCCCTCTAATGAGGAGGAAAAAAAGCTTCAAAGCCTGACTATTGCAGTGGAGGTGACCTGTCTGTAGAAGGCTGCTGGAATATAACTTTATATATGGTAGAACCCCTAGAACACCAAAAATAAATGTTTTAAATGTAAATAAAGGAGAGACCGCTAGGTATTAAAAAAAATCTCATTGTTATTATAATCAGGGCAAATCTATCATAATCTGAAATTACACAAAGTTTAGGAACACTGTCCCAAATGTTCTTATATCCTGACACTCATTAATTTTAAATGAAGCAAAGGTGTTCTTATTTGTTACCGTATGGAATTTTCAGCTCAGATTTTATTCTTTCCTTTTAGGTGTACAAATCTTTATAACAAAATGGTCCACAGAAAGTTGTCCTAGATATTAGTTTTTAAAACAAAAAGCAGTTTTTGAAAGGAATATATTAGGAATGCTTATCAGTGAATCAGAGATTTTCTGAATGCAAAGGAAAGTGTGACATTTCTAAATTTAGGGCTTTATAGCTACAGACAAACTAACAAGCAAAGCATGAAAGGAAAACATGAAAAATCCAGTAAAGCTGGGAATGGAACACTGTGGGGAGAGGCATTGGACAATAAACTTCTTTGGCTTCAAGAAGGTAACAGCTGACTTAGTCCCTACAAGTCCAATACACAAGCTGGAATGTTTGTGTGGAAGGCAGTGTAAGAAGACATCTCTTATGATCCTCCTGGTGCATGACAGAGGCGCAAACAAGAATTGCCAGGAAAGATTGTCTTATTTGCATGCAAACTGACATTTTCCAATTCAAGTTCTAAATAAGTCTTTTTGAAGCCTTAAACTAAAGCTCCCTCTCCTTTCCAACAAGAGAGACAGACACCACTGGAACTGTTCAAGATGGAGTTTGATTTTAAGTGGACTACTTGATGGAAAAGCCTCTCATTTCCACTGAGCAGAGGTGAAGTCTTGATGCCTGACTTTAGTGGATCTGGGTTAGCACTTCCACATCACATCTTGTTCTGTCTTCAGCCAAGGGATTACATTTTATGTACAAAATAAGTAAACTTATAGGCCATGGAAAGCCTCAAGACAGACATTTCTGGCCAGGTGGGCCACTTGTGTGTCACTTGCGTTCTGACAGTGTCAAGGATGGCAATATGCATCTATTACATCCTCACATACCACATCTGACTGCCCAAGTACTGAATATCTGATGGTTTCCCATCTGGCTCTGTGCAGCTGATATCAAGGATAGCTTGGGAAACATGCATGGAGAGTTTTTGGGATGAAGACAAGCAAAAAGAACTTCAGAGGTGATATGGACTGCCCTGGATTTAGAACATGGGGGAAGGAAAACTTGCATGCAGGGGGACCTTTTACCTCTTCTGCAGGTTTTAGAAATGGATATCCCACTTTACAGGTGATGTTGTGATTAGATTCACAGCTATCTTTCTGTATATCCTGAAGGGAAAAAGACATTGAAAGCATGGCTTAGTGCAAACTCCTTTTAAATTTTGACTGAGCATCGCAGACCTGTTAAACACATATACCACTGCCACTTTTCAGTGCCAATATATTGTAAGAGTCAAAGCTTTAGTTGAACTAGAACAGAAATATGAAGCCACAAATTCTGCAAGACAATTTTCACCCATGGACATTTATACCAATTACTTGCCATTATGCTTTTCCAATGGCAGTGCTTGGAACACTTATATGACTTACAATCACAATTATATGCCTACTGGACATCATGCAAATTAGTCATGGGATCTAGCAATCAACTGTGTAATTACACAGTCTTCAAATTTTGTAAATGTGTTCCTAATGTAGCAATCAAAGTCACATTCATACTCCACCAATTATTGCCATAGAACCAGCAACAGTGCTATGGATCCCTGACTTCTCCTAATGTGCAGCATCCGGACTGCTGACAGAAAAGAAACTGCCCTAAATGCTTCCCATCTGACCTCAGATGTATTGGTACCATATCTGCTGAGGCAGGAAGGTAAAACAGCCACTTTTGAAATGCTGTCTGAGGTAGCATAGATGCAGGCACTGATACCATGACAGTGCTTTGTCTATACATGCACAAAAGGAGAATTCTAGAGGCTATGGAGTTCTACTGACAAAGAACAAGGCATTTCTGGCTATACAGATGGACAAGTGATTCATAATGCTGATGTTTGTCTAAGAGGCAGGCACTATTTCTAAGTGTCATTGTGAAATCTGCATCTGTATTTTATGGACAGGGCTAGGCAAAAGTCCACTCATGTCAAATAAATACACTCCTTTAGAGGCATAAGCAAGAAGAGCAGCCCTGGGAAATCTCTTTCAAACAGCTGAAATGATGCCCAAGCAGTCAAATTAAGATTTAATAAAAAGACTTCCTCATTATATGTTATTATAATAGCATTGTACGTTATGATAGTTGTGATATAATGTGAAAAAAAAAAATCCCACCTCAATGCCAGCAAAAATAATATTTGGAGAATACTGAACCAAAACTCTGGTATTATAGGCACTGTCTTTTTTGTTCTTCACAGAGAGCTGGATGGTGAACTTATCGTTGCGTGACTTTACAATGAATGGAGAAGAGCTGTAAAATAAAGTAAGAATGTTGGACATCCTAACTATTGTATCTGTTTTTAACATAAAGAGAAACTTCTTTCAGTCTCCAGACTACCTTGTTTCTGAATTAGAAAGGAAGCCCCAGCAGAATTTATAATTCACCAAGAAACAGGTATCAAGCAATACATTACATCCAGTGTAGTTACCTGTCTCCAGCTATGCTTGCTTTCACAATCAGAACAAGATCTGAAATGCATTTATTTTTGGCTCCACAATCTTTTGTGAAAGGAATCTGCAAAAAGAATATGTTTATTCTTAATTTTATTACATTTATTATCAAATAATTGCATTTTAATGCATTATCTAATTTTATGTAAGACTTTCTGTTTAAAAAAGAAGTCTTCCCTAATATTAAGCAGTTAAACATGCCAATATCTTGCAAAATGCATGGGTGAAACATAAGCTTGCACACCATTCCCTTCTTAATGATTCACCTAGATTCTGAAAAGAGGCATTAATAGAAGTATGAATGATGGCAAGCCCCGCCAAAGTAAATGGATAACACACTCTGCCCTATCTACCTAAAACCTGACAGTAAAATTGTCGGTAACTCTATTCTATCTTCAGTCAGATGAAGATAGAAGATACAGACAGCTTTGAAACCCCAGCATGGTTCACAAGCACAATGAATTAAGCTTTTCGTTCCTGAGTACTCATTTGGAGGAAACATCTCCTGGACAGGCTCAATGACTCCTCCTCTCTAGCCAATTTGTGGGCAATAGTTTCAGCTCTTGTGTGGGCTATGATTTTTACCTTAAATACATTGGTTATTGATACAGAATCTTTCTGACTTACATATTCTGCTATTGAATTTGGCAAGTTGGTATCAAGAACAGGTCCACTCTCTGGATCAGAAAAATTGAATTCCAGCAAAACCTTTACCGAGTCCTGAAAATCAGGCTTATCCTAGAACATAAGGAAAACAGAACTACTGTTAGGGAAATTCACTTTAGTATCTAAGAGACCCAAAAATTGCTGAGGTAAAATATTTTTCTGTCACACTGTTGCCATTCTTGCTAAAAAAGCATCTGAATGCTTGCAGTTGATGATGAAAAGTTCAATGTGCCAGGCATTCCTTATAAATACTTACAAAGATTTTTGTGCAACTTATCACAAAATTTCACATAGCCTGAGCATGTCCCACAGAGTTTCATTAAAGAATATCTCAACTGTTGCCTCACAGACTTTTCCCTTCTTGTTGTGCTCAAAGGATCAGTAAGATAAGCATCAGCAGCATCACCTTTTGTGAAGTCAAACTTTGGTCTGCTGTTAGGTGAAAAAAGTTCTGGGTATCATGTACCATTAGTTTTGCATTAAGATACAACTGTAGGTCATTAAACATTGCAAATGTGAGTAGCTTACAGTATGCAACTCCATTAACTCCACCCATTAGCTACAATCTGGGCAAATTCATACTCACAGTTGCTAATTACGCTTCTGTTTTGCATTGAATAAATATTCTCTATATCAAACCTAAAAGTTTATTTACTGTATTTTATTAGAGGGAATTGCACCAATATGCAAACTGAAATTTTCTCACACGCTGCTGCTGAATTTTGAGTGCATCTAAACTACTAACCATGACAGCTGCTTGGCTCCATCAAGTGAAGTATGCTTTTTCTTAAGACAGACACAGAGACATAGCTAAAAAGACTGTACATATAGGTAAATTGTTAATACATGTATAAACAAATAACTAAGTTTTAAACAAATTTTATGTACACTTCTTAAGATTAATTCTGAACACAGATTTTGTTGTCTGATTTGCAATTAATGGAATACATACTTGGGTTACTCTAGTGTCAGCATGAAAAAAAATATTTTAAATGATTTACTTGCCAACATGTAGAAGTTATGTTTTGTACATTCTGATCCTTTGACAGTTATATTTTTTTGCATTTTCCTCTCATGGCTTTCTGTGAATAAGCTTCGAGATATCTGTCTTTGTGCATCAAGGGTAATCCAATACTGCAGACCTACAAAGGAAGTTGAGATCAATATTATGAAGCATATTATAAAGCACTTTGTCTCTACACCTTCTTTTTTCCCAAAATATCTCAGATGCACTTTGAATACTGAATTTAGAAAAGCTGAATTCCATTTTTTAATTACTAAGTGCATGTAAGCATAGGAATTTAATAGCTTAAAGCTTCCATAGCTTAGTGCTTATCTACTTACTGGATTCAAATATATCTTCTTTTGACTTTAGTCTGGTCTTAAAACAAATTGTGGCATCTATGCATATCGTTTTTCTTATATTTATCTGACAATTTTGTTGTTGAATATTGATGCTTTTAGGTATAAATTGCATGGAAACGTTTACTTCAGCCACGTCACGAGACCTTAAAAAAAACACAAATAAAGTGCTTGGAACTTAGAAAATAGAATAATAAGAAATAAAGAAATAAGAAAATATATTTTCTTATATTCTTAAAGAAATAAGGAAATAAGAGCAGTAACTTTTTTAAATCTATGAATGAACTTACAAAATATGCAGCATTCAACATTCAGATACAGACACAGAATCACAGATTCATTGAATTGTTTAGGTTGGAAAAGACTTTAAGATCACTTGAGTCCAACTGTAAAGAAGCTTATAGCTAAAAAGAAAAAAAAATCCTTAATGTTCCAAAGAACATTATTTATTATTATTTTCCAAGAAAATAACAGAAGCATAAAATCCACAATTGAAGTGAGATTCCTGGGGCATATGTTGATGACACCATGCTGCAGTACAGTAGCAGACACAGCGTTGGCCATGTTGTGCCAATTAAGAAGCTATCTATTATTTCACATCTTCTGTCTTTGCTGTGTGATGCTACAAAAACAGCTGGCAGTTGTAATGCACTTCTCTGGCACATTTTCAGTCGGCATTTGCCTTTCTTCATTTGGACAGATTACTGCATGCCTGCTAACTGCCATCACAGAGAGAACTCATCATACAGAAAACCAAAAAGTGAGCAACAAAAAGAGGCAAAGAAATGTCCTCAGTAGCCAAAGCCTATAAAGCACTAAAGCATTTTTTAAAGCTTAGTTGTCACTCAGGAGGGAAAGCCCCTGAAGAATTTGGAACAAGAACAGCATGATGGTCTAGAAGAGTAATTAATTATATATCCTATACCTAGTACCAGTAAAAGAGGAATTATGGAGGAAACAATCACAGGATTTCTCCACAGTGCTGTGCTTGCTTCAGAAAAGATATCAGGTGAAATATTTCCAAAAGAATTTAAGCAACTCTACAGAAACAGATCCATTTTAAAAGAGACTGAAGGCCCAGACCTATCATTGACAGTATCACAGATGAGCATAACATTATATGTAAGCTGGAGGATTGCAAGCCATCCCTTAGCTTGTGAGCAGACAAACAGGCTAATATTTGCCCCCAGTTTTCTTCACTTTAAATATTTTTCACCCCTGCAATGCATTCCTGCCTCATCCCTTGTTCTGAATTGGTTACCTTTTGGCCATGAGATGCAGCATGTCAGTGTATGAAACCAGCAAAAAATTTAGCTGGCAAACTTTCTTCAGAATTGTGTTCTCAACAATGTAGTGAAGGGCGTCAGACTGTGTTTACACATGGAACATTTACAAAGAAAATACCAGGTGAAGTTCAGAAAAAGCTTGAGGATGCTAGGAAGCCTTGACAAACTTGATCACCTACCAGGTGAGCTAGGTGAAACAGCAGGACAGGGAAAGCAAGGATCTGGGCAGGCCATTTCCTTACCAGAGACAGAAATAGTTTTAGTTGTGCTTGAGAAATAAGGGATTTATGTTTAAGATTGTTTGTCTTCTCCCTTAAAAATGATAGTGCTCACTACTAGATCTGAATAATCCTCTCATATAAAGAAAATTAGTTGACTGTTACTGTAAACTGTAAACTAAGCAGAAGGCTTTGTTTAATTTTACAGATTTTCTGTAGGGACTCAAATTGCAGTTTTTCTATTTAGAACTAAAATCAATTTTCTTAGTTACCCCTTTACATTTGAACCTGTTCTTGATATTGTTAACAAAATAAAATGCAATATATTGTGAAAAAGAGAGAAATTCAGGTTTTTTTACTATTTTAATTAGTGCCACACGTGGAATCAGTTTCTATTTTGAAGGTGGTCTAGGAGGGCAAGTTCTTCATTCTAGGCCAGCAAGAGTTCTATAACATTCCAGTATTTCTAACGGTATACATTAAGTTTTATGCTTAGTCCTCTAGAGAGATGTGAGAAGATGAATATTTGCAGTCAGTGTCTAAACATGAGATGAAACCAGTAACCTTACAAAGTCCAAACAGTCATGCATGAGAGTTACACCGGTATCCCAACAAGTTTTTTTTCTGTCCCGACTTGCTGTGAGTCTCCGTACCAGAAGAGGGCAGCCCCACCAAGGCCTCCGATGGTAACATCAATCAGCCCGTCATCGTTTAAATCCATTTCTCCGTGCACAGACTGGCCAAAAAATTTCACTTTTTCCCCATCTCCACCTGATGCAATACGCTGTGAAATGCACAAAGAGGTTAATGCAGTGCACTTTGAAGGGTTTTGTAACAGTCAAGATGCATTTGATGGCAGTGAGATGGGGTTTAGGCTCTTTAACTGTATTAAATTTTCATTACAGTACTCCTAAAACAGTTACTATGGTGATGAACACACTATAAATTTTCAGATTGCAAAATATCTGCTTTTCTGGCTGTTCAGAAAATGTCAGAAGGTTTCTAATAAAAACACATGGATATATTGTTTAATATCCATTAATATTAAGACTCAGATTCAGTTAAACCAGTACGAGTTTAAAAGTATATTTCAATTTAAAAGAGAAGCTGTTACAACTGGTCAAGTCACAATCTCATCCAGTATTGGGAAGATAGGATTATAAACATTATATACATTAGAGCAGTTGGATCAACCTGTGGAGATTTACTTCATACCTGTGAATATTTTTTACTGATTGCCTTGCCACGGCCATGATAAATATAAACAGCTCCCCGATGGTCATCTTCTAAGGGAGAGCCTATCACAATGTCATTGTACCCATCCAGGTTGAGATCCTTCACTGCAGCAATCGCAGTCCCAAAGCGTGCACCACAAGGCTCATTCTTAAGAACTTTGCAGGTGTCTTGTTTTAATGGAGAGCAGCACGTTTGCTTTATGGGTTCAAGACTCATCTGATATTCAAACTTTGTCTGTGGAGGAAGAGATTTAGAGATTTTGAATTTCCACCAACATTTCAGTAATGCAGACTTTTAAGAGCTACTGTCCAGAAGACAAATGGATGAATTAAACAGAGAAATTACAAACTATTCCTAGTGATTACGTGCACTGTAGAAACTGATTCTACAACTATAATTCAAGTGTTTTTTCTGAGCAGCATGTGGCAATAACATTCTTGCTTCTTCTCTTTCTGCTTCTAGATGTTTCTGCATATTTCTTGAAATTAGAGGTCCACAGGAAAGTGCAGTATCATAACAATATTTGGATGCTGTTGTAAGTAAACTGCATTCTTTAGGCAGAATGAAGAGTTTTTCTAAAGGCATTTTCTTAATCTGAGAAGTTTCTAATGAAACACAGATGGTGTTCCACAGAGGGAGGGGAGGGGAGACTCGAGGGGAGGGGAGACTCGAGGAGAGGAGAGGAGACTCGAGGAGAGGAGACTCGAGGAGAGGAGACTCGAGGAGAGGAGACTCGAGGAGAGGAGAGGAGACTCGAGGAGAGGAGACTCGAGGAGAGGAGACTCGAGGAGAGGAGACTCGAGGAGAGGAGAGGAGACTCGAGGAGAGGAGAGGAGACTCGAGGAGAGGAGACTCGAGGAGAGGAGAGGAGACTCGAGGAGAGGAGACTCGAGGAGAGGAGAGGAGACTCGAGGAGAGGAGACTCGAGGAGAGGAGAGGAGACTCGAGGAGAGGAGACTCGAGGAGAGGAGAGGAGACTCGAGGAGAGGAGACTCGAGGAGAGGAGACTCGAGGAGAGGAGAGGAGACTCGAGGAGACTCGAGGAGAGGAGACTCGAGGAGACTCGAGGAGACTCGAGGAGAGGAGACTCGAGGAGAGGAGACTCGAGGAGAGGAGACTCGAGGAGAGGAGAGGAGAGGAGACTCGAGGAGAGGAGACTCGAGGAGAGGAGACTCGAGGAGAGGAGAGGAGAGGAGAGGAGAGGAGAGGAGAGGAGAGGAGAGGAGAGGAGAGGAGAGGAGAGGAGAGGAGAGGAGAGGAGAGGAGAGGAGAGGAGAGGAGAGGAGAGGAGAGGAGAGGAGTCATCCTCAATCTAGTCAGACATTTACAAGCTGTTGGATGTATGGAGTTTAGGTAGCTAAGCAAATAGCAAGGATATCGGAGATCACACTTTTAGAATGGATGAGCCTCATCATTCCCTAATCCATGAAAGAATAAAAATAAGTGATAGAAAAGTAATCCTGTACATTTGAATCCATGCCAAACTTGAGTTTACAGGATATAATAGTTATCTACATAATACACTCCATGCTCAAACAAGATTTCGAGAATGAAATTTAAAATTAAATTGCATTATAATCTCAGTTGTCAAAACCATTTTCCCCTATTTTCAACAGGTCATCTTCCCCAGTTCATATTACTGTATTTCTTTAAAATAAGGATAGGAAGGCAGTAAAGAACATGCTCTATTCCTGTTCAATAAAATCATCACCTTACCTTGTTCAGACTATAAACATATACCTTCCCTTGCTCCTCTTTCTCAGTTCCCATATACATAGGAGCTCCAACAAGAAGAAGGTCTGTAAATGAGTCCCTGTCAATGTCGACTGTGGTGATAACGCCCCCAAAGTATGACCCAATCTGTAGGAAAATATAAAGTATACATCAGAGACAGAGTCAGCAACATCGTCCTTAATTTCCTTTTCAGAGACCAACTTCTTGCATCAATGACAAATATTAACCACTAGGCAGAAATTTTCTTTACAAGCTAGATTTTTTTTTGTCTGTATGCCTGTAAAGCTTGTTTTCAGTTTTAGCATTTGTTGTCGGATTTTTTTTTTTAATTAAATGTTTTATTTATAGTGGGCCATTCAACTTTCAACTCCTCTGAGTCTGAAACTATAAATGGGTGATTTCTACCAGCTATGGGGATTAGGACCTCTTAAGAGAACATTGGAATAAGAGTACCTCGGGCAAGCTAGTTTTCTCAAAAAACAAGTAAAAAAAGCTTGGGCAAAAGCTCTGAGATAGCTCAGTGCAGAGAGCTGCCAAAATTCTCAAGTTACTATTTTCACAGGAACAAAATCTACATGAAGAGATGGATACATTAACAAATTGGGTACAAGCTATAGGATTTATCTGATTACTTTCACTTCACAGATAAGCAAGATACCCTGCAATTCTTTCACACTTAACAGGACAAGCAGCCTCTTCTAGTCCAAGATACATCTCCTCTCACAGAGATGTTTCAAGTAGTCCAGATGTCTCAAACCTTAAAAATCACAGAGTCAGTCAGGCTGAAAGGGACCACAGTGGGCCATCTGGTCCAACCTCTCTGCTGAAGCAGGGTCATCCCAGAGAATATGGCATGGATTGCGCCCAGATGGTTCTTGAGTATCTCCAGTGAGAGAGACTCAAAAACCTCTCTGGACAATCCATTCCAGTGCATGGTCACCCACAAAGTAAAGCATTTAAGTCCCACGTTCAGGTGGAACTTCTTGCGCATCACTCACTGCCCCTTGCCTCTTGTCCTGTTGCTCAGCACCTGGAGCCTGGTCCCTCCTCTGAACCTTCCCTTGCAGACACTGACAGACACTGCTGAGGTCCCATCTCAGAAGTCTCTTCCTGAGGCTGAGCAGGCCCAGATCCCTAATACCTACTTTAGCTCATTGACTCTAAAATGTGTTTGATTGACTGACTGATTAGCTGAGTTGCAGACATCAGCTACAGAAGAAAATTAGGTAACCTGAATGCTCCTGAGAGAAGTTGATACTGTAGCCTGGGGAGATGAGAATAGGCAGTCCTCATAAGCATAGTATTATCTTAATAATACCATCCTTAATTATGCAGTTATGTGGGGATTTTTCCTCCTACAGCAACAGCTTTCAGTGAGCTCCTACTCTGTGTAACCAGCAACTATTCAATACTTCAGTCTATCCCACAAGATGCCCTTGCACAGAACCCTGCTTGTCAAAACTCTTTCCTGCCAGTGACATGCTCTTCCACTCAGCAGACAGACAAAATTGCACATACAGAGATGGCAACAACCAGTTTGACACTGGTTAAGATTTAACCCTCAAAGACAAAATTTCCAAAGATCTACTGAACACTCTACTTCGCATTGCTAATTACACCAGAGGATCTGCCTAACTTTTCCTCCTGATCTTGCTTACAACTCCCAGTTTCATGTGCTCTTCTAATTAATTCTCATTTGAAATACTTATTATGTCTTCTGCTGTATTCCTTTTGTATGTTAATTGTGAACGTATACTTACTTGTTCTCCATTTAATCTCTGAATCACTTGCACCTCTTTTCCTTCCATCTTATAAACAATAACTTGGCCAGTGTGATTGTATCGTGGCTGTCCTGCTATGTACAGCACACCTCCAGGTGTCAGTGCTGAATTCACAGTATATCCTAGGAAGCAGAAAGAAATCAAGTTGTAATACTCACAGAATGCATCAGAAATACTTGCTGTGATTCAGAGCCTTTGTAAGGTTTATTCCACAACTAGATGTTTACCCCTATTCATGGCAGAAAGCAATAGCAGTTAATTATAAGGCCTTTTTTTATTTATCTAAAGCCTGACAGTGAGCACACTGGGTTGTTAAATCTCTTCCCAGGCTGGTGAGCCACGTTAACTTAATTCTCACACAGTGTAAGAAATAACTCATGAAAAGCTCCTTTCAAAGAAGAGTTGTCACTGGCCCACTGTCAAACTCACCGAGTCTTCAAAAAGTGACTCTGGTTATTTTGAACTCTGTTCTGCTTAACATTAACAACAATTTAACAACATTGGTGAAAGAAGACTTAGAAATTTTGCAGTGAAATCAAAACTGTGAAAGAGTTGAAAGCTTTATAGGAGGATACAATCTTAGTTTAAAAATTACCTAATTAGAATTGTAATAAAAGGCAACAGCTAAAGGCATTTGGCAATGAAGAAAGTGTACTTAGGGAAAAAATCAAAATATTCTAGCATTGATTCTTTGTCAATGGAAGTGTGACTTAAATGAGATAACAAACAGAACCATGAGGTATAGAAAGCAAGACCTAGACCAGAGAGCAAGGCTACTGAAGCTTTTTGGTAAAAAAAATAACCTGCCAATAGGCAAAACACTATTACAAAAAAAGATGTTGGTCTTGTTGGTTTTGTCCACCGAGTGAGAGAAAACAGCCTAATTTTAAGAAAACATTTGGACTTAATATTGTATAAGACTTTTTAACTTATCAAGGCATAGAAAAACTTGATAAGAATACTAGAGGAATCTGTGAAATTTTTTTTAAACAGATTGAACATCTCTGTTGAGAAAGTCTAGATATACTTAGGTCTATGTTTGGACTAGTTCTCTAGTTTTAGGAGTTATTTATTTTTTTAAAAGAACATGAAAATTAGAGAGTAGACTTTCTCCCAGGCTGCTGGAATATAAAATATTCTGTAAGATACTCCTTTTGAATGAGCTTTGAGAGAGGTCTTGTAGCATTTGTTGAAAAGTGTTGCAAGGTGGGTTATTTTTCTTACCTAGGTAGGCTGCAAGAGGTTCATTTCTCTCTGAACGCCGGTCACGAAAGGTGTCATTAGTTGGCATTGAAATACCACTGTCTTTCACCATGAGCACTGTGCCATTCCAGTCATACGCTCCAACTGCTCCGAGCATGATCCAGTCCTTGAGGAGAGGAAAACAAAAAGACAGTTCTCTACATCCATCACCTTTTCTCTGTGAATCATCTGTAGACATTCATGGTTCAGGATGCTCACATCTGGGTAATGCTTCCTGCATACTTACATAGCTGGTCTTGTTTTTCCTATTATGTTATGGATCCTACAATCATAGGGTCACAGAAAGGCTTGGGCAAAAATGTCCTCAAAGGTCACCCAGTTCCAGCCCCCATTGCCATGGGCAGGGATGTCACTAACTAGACCAGTTTGTTCAGAGCCCCATTCAACCTGTCTTTGAACACCTCCAGGGATAGGGCATCCACAGTTTCCTGGACAATCTGTTCCAGTGCCTTACTTTGCTCCATGTAAAGAATTTCCTCCTAACATCTGACATAAACCCCTGCTCCTTTAGTTTAAAACTGTTTCCCCTTGTCCTATTGCTAGCTACCCATGTAAAAAGTCATTCTCCCTCCTTTTTATCAGCCCCTTTTAAATACTAGAAGGCTGCTCTAAGGTGTCCCTGGAGTCTTCTCTTCTCCAAGCTAAATAACCCCATCTCTCTCAGCCTGTCTTCACGGGATAGGTGCATCAGATCTCTGGTCATCTTTGTGGCCCTGTGTCTTTCACCTTAAAACATTGCCCCTTGTTCTGTCACTAAAGGCTCTGGTAAAAAGTCTTTCTCAATCTTTCTTAACATATTTTTAGGCTATTTTCCTGACAGAAAATGCTATGGGAATATTAAGTTTAGAGTTCATGTGAAGTATATACGTACTCTCTTGAGCTCTTGTTGTTCATACTCTTTACATACATTTTACTCCAAAACTTCCAACAGCAAACAGGACTATACAAAGAAACCTGAAACCTGAATTTATTCCAAATTCATAGAACCACCAGCAAAAATCCACTTTGTAAAATAACTTCTATATTCAAACAATTTGTTTACCTGAGAATAATGAGCACTGAAACCAGCTTGAGACATTTCCATTTCAAAAGAGGAGGCCTGCTGGTCTGTTGTTGCTATTAAACAGAAAAAAAATAAGTTTCAAGAATAAATTTGTTCCAATCTGAAAAAGTAACTGAAGAGTGCTATGAAAATGATCTTATGATAGTAAAGGATAGCACAATTAACTAATCTATTCAGTGAATATAGTTTACCATAGATTTTTATAATAAACACAGAAATAAAGACCCATGTTGAATGCTACTATTAAGTATGGGAATTTCCATTTTAAAATCATGTCTCAGAACTTGTCAACAAAGTTTCTGGACTAAAACTGACCAGATTTGAACTCAGGCTGTTGGTAAGTATGTTTGGAATGTTTGATTAATATGGTTAAGCCATTTTCCACTTGAGCTAAGTGAACAGTAGAACACCAGCCATGTAACCCTGGCCTTGTATTCAAGCAACTAAAGTTTTGTAGGCAGCTGGAGAAACTTTAAATGAAA
The DNA here is from genome assembly GCF_971803275.1 of Cyanistes caeruleus. Classification (NCBI taxonomy): domain Eukaryota; kingdom Metazoa; phylum Chordata; class Aves; order Passeriformes; family Paridae; genus Cyanistes; species Cyanistes caeruleus. The sequence continues at coordinate 65,227,601 of NC_141732.1, forward strand.
AACACTTGATGTTTGTATGAACCTTTGCAAAAACAACACAGGAAAATCTCTGCTGTCCAAGATTCATAAGCCTCAGTGAAGTGGTGGGGAATGGTAATCCTGCCCAGACAATTACATGGAGATCTCATTCACTCAAATGACTTTGTATAAAAAAGGTATCAGGTGATTTTTTACTAGCTTCAGTATCTTGTCAAGTAGTCATATGCTAGTTATTAAACTTTGATGGTCTGTTTTGCTCCCAGGTAAACTTGAAATACCTTTGGAGAAGAAAAAGTTCTGTCTTTCCTCCATTTAAAAGAAAGATAACCAGCCCTTAATAGTCAAGCACTATTTTGCCACTCTAAGCAGCCAAGGGAACTATATTCTGCATGTTGATTCTTCTTTGAGAGAAAGTAGAGGCAAGCTATGAAATCTGCTCTGATGCTGGTCCAGGAAGAGTTCACAGTTTGCTACCAGCTGAGTGCTGCAGCAAGCCTTCAGTGGTGTGAATGAAAATGAACCATAGCAAGCACAGTTGCATGAATTTCAGGCATCTGGACTATTAAATAATGGTGAACTTTTGATACTCAGCAACTAAACCCCAGCAGCTGCTCCCTGGGACATGATGACTTTCCTAATTACTGCAATTTACAGCCAGTTGTAGGAAGGAGACATGATCTCAAAGTGTTTGACATACAAACTTAGACTATCATGTTTCACAAGATGTAGCTGCTTTGCTAAATCTGAAAAAGTAATTTTTAGACATATAACTCTTAAGCTGCACATCTGCTGATGAACAATATTTTCATGCAGTAAAAGATGCCCCTTAATGAGCTGAGAAAGGCAGGATTCTCACAGTCTGAGGCAGAGGACAAAGCTGGTACTGTTGGTGTGTGCAGCTCAAAATACTACTTAGATAATGGCCCTTAGCCTAACTTTCCATTCAGTTCTAAACTGCCAAGCATCTTACAAAGGATATTTTGTGAAAAAACATTTGTGCCTGCCTACGGGTTGGATAAAACATAAAATTGCTGTTAAAAGCAATGTCCATGCCATGAGACACAGAGGCATATGAAAAAGATTATGTGTAAAAATCCACTGGCTGTCAAGCAGGAGTTTTTGTTGGATTTGATTTTTCAAATCTCTCTCAATTTTTCTTTGCATTTTTTGAAGAACTAAAATGAAAATAAGAAATCCAGGAAAAAAAAAAATCAAATGTACTACTACACAAGCAAGAAGCAATTGAGATTGAGAATTTAGACAGATTCAGATATGAAATTTCAACAACCAAGGCTCTTCTGACGCACAGAAGTCACTATGTACATAGCTGATTAATCTCCAATTAAACACATCCAATAAACTGGCTTGAAAGCTGCATGGTACATAATTAATCTGCCTGCTTCCACCACCAGAAAAATGCATGCATGGACACAGTTGTTAATCTAGAATACAAGTGAAGAGCTTGGGATAGGGCAGGAAACTATGCCTGAAGAATCAGCATAAATTGACTCAGTCAGCATTATCTAGCTCCAACCTACTGGAGCAGCTTGACCTTGCTATGTTTTGATAAAAAGCTAAAATATCATTTTCATTTCTATTCTGATTCTCTTGCAGACAGGTTTCTGGGACTTAGGTGGAGGAGGAGAATTTTCATGTCTCATGTTTCAGGTGTCTTATATAGAAATCTTAGTGCATCTCTGAGTTCCTACAGAAAATCTGCAAACCAAGAAGCCTTTTGGCAGTAATGAAATTATTTGGATTTCCAGAAACTCAGTCATGTTAGGTCTTACATACTTCATCTGTTGTTGTCAGGTTAACTAACTTATTCTATATTCATTATAGCTAATGGACAAAAAACTAACATTTTATTCTGACAATGAAATGTAAATATTTTTCTCACTTTTTAAGAAGTATAAAGGACAAAATGAAGACTAAGTTTTCAATTTCTGTTTGAACATGCCCACTGAAAGTGTATTCTTCCTAGTATAAAGGCTTAAGAAAAGAGCACCTTATTCAATGAACTTTGAAGTACTCAATTACCCTAAGTAGGCTAAACTTTGTGCTTTAGAGAGACTAGATTCTCCTCAAACTATTTTTTTTTGCAAAGCTGAGGAAACCAAACTGTCCAGAAAGTAAAAAAAGAACATATAAATTATATTTTAATAAACTATTTATGGCTGAAAATATTTAGTAATAGCTGAAAACATTAATATTTGATCAAACTAAATAATACATAAAAAAAGCCCCAATCTAAATATGTGTGATAAATGTAACTCCATTGTAAAAAAAATTGAAAATACTGTCTCAATTTTGTACATTCAATATTTTCTTTTGTTCCAGCTATAAACTACTCTATTGTAGCTGCTTGGAAAGTTGACGTGTTGAAAAAAATAGTCCAAATAGATGGATGTTTTCTTTGTATTACATGAATCCCATCAGAGTTGGCCAGAATAATTTATAACTAATAAACTCTGTCTCCTCTTACCAGTAGTGTACTTGAAACAAACATGGTTTGGACAATGTTGTCTCGTTTGGAAGGAGAATATAAACAGACATTATGAGAGAATGACTTTTCTGTGTTACAGTCTGAATACTGTGAATCTTCCCAAAGGAAAATTATATCTTGCTAACTTTATACAGCAAGCCCATGCTAACTTTTAGAGCAAAGTGATATGCTGTAATTGATAAATAACCAAAGAGAGACCCTAAACAACTAGGCAGAAAAACAGATGATCATGGGGTAATTGGGTTATGATCTGGCAATATTTTTTACCTAAAAGAGGGCAACTTCCTATTTACCACATTAAAACAGTTCGGGATACCTACCCTTTCAGGCTATTGTCTGTACAGGCTCTAAGTCCTATGAATATAGTCACATCTGTATTTACTATTTTGATGTGTATTATAAAGTCTTTTTGTAACAAGCATGGAAGAAATAATTGCACAATAAATTTAATGCAGCACAATTCAATCCAAAGGAAGGTAAAAACAGGTGTTCTTCTATTTGTTTCAGTTGTAATACAGGCATAAAGTAATATTTTAAATAATGTCATACCTTCCAGGGCAAATATTCTCTCTCCAAGTGCTTCAACAATGGTATAAAGAGCTAATTCATCTGAGACATTGAAAAAATGCTTTTCAGTAGGCTTACTGGCAATTGATCTTATTTCCTCTACAAATTTCTCAGTGCTTAAATTTCCTCTGCTGTAGCTGCCAAGAATCTAAAGAGAATATAAAAAAAAAAAAAACCAAACACAAAACAAAAGACAAATATATATTTCATAACCTGTTTAAAAAGATATCATTGAGGTAGGTTGCCACAGACTAGTGGAAAATCATATCTAACCTTAATTTGTTCTATTAAAACCTCACTCAAATTAATTTGAAAGCATTCTTTCTCAAGGAGAACAGAACTGTATGACAGCTCAGTTGTTTGAAAATACCATTTGACAGGAAACAAAGCAACTCTACGGTGTGATGTCTGCTATCCTCAACTGTACTTTTCACCCTTCTTCAGAAAATTCTAATAATTTATCTTCTGACTTGTTGAAGTAGGCCAAAGTTAAGAAAAAACCAAGAAAACACTGCCCAACCCAGAATTACACTGGGTTCTGCCAGTTCTTATCATAACGTGCTATACAGTCAATTAATGACAAGCTGATTAGGCATAGAATAGTCCTTTATTCTGTGAAGATTTGCACTATAAATACATATAAGAACAATACTTGCATTCAGTGTTAACAACTTCAACACAACACAAGACTTTAGATTTGGTTAGTAGTTTTAACAACACTGCTGTAACAATTCATGATACCTCAGAAAAAAACACCTCACTTCTCTAATTCCCAGACAAACAGATTTTTTTTCTTTTGAAAAGGGCTCTATAGACTAAACTTGATTTGAGAGGGAGACAAAAAACAAATTCCTATGCTCTAGCATCTCAGCCCACTGGATCAATTCAAATTTGGTTCTAAACTGGGACATTATATTAAAATTTTTTTGCAGTGTCAAGGACAACTTTTTCTTCAGTTACCTCTAATTTTTTGAAGAAAACCACTGAAAATCTGTGTGCTGCTGGACTCAACTTCTGTCTTGTATCTTTCTTTAAATCAAGTATAACACCTTTCTTTAAGTTTTGTGTTTTCATACCACCTTATTTTACCAAAAAATAAGATAGCAAAACAAAGAAAGATCACAATGGAGAGGCAACAAACCATTGTCCCTTCAAAATTAATAGCAGCAAATAGAAGATTTGTGTATAAAATACACAAATATAGTGGAGTATTAACACTAAATCCATAACTAATGCTTTCATATTTCTTGATACGGGTTAACCTCTATTCTCATTCAGCTACTGTTTGCTCAACATGAAAATGACAGCTTTAGAATGCAAGCATACAACACAGACATAATGAACATTTTTTTGATGGTTTACATTTGCTGCTTTTTTTTTTTTTAATAGGTAATGTTTCTGCAGAAGTTGCTTAGAATTGTAATAGTCCACTTTGCTCAGTGTTGCTTTTAACAAAAAAGGATTTGATTTGTCCCTCAAACTCTTCCTCCTTTTTCCTCACACAGACACACACCTGTCATCATCTGGAAGACAGATAAATTGCTTTTCTTGTATGCTATAAAATCAGAAAGCAAATTTTTAATGGTTTTTTTTCCCCAGCTTTTTCCTCTCTGAAATAATTGTATTTCCATAAAGATTCTGTGAAATGAACTTCTAAAACTGAAATTACATTTAGAAGATGAAACATGCTTTTAAGATTCTGAATTTTCCCATTAAATTTCACTTACAGCAATAGCAAATCTCTGAATGTTTTCATCTTCACAATCATCAATCACTTCTTGTAATCTGTAGTTGTCATGTGATTCCCCATCAGTCACAATAACCATTACTTTTTGTACTCCTCTTCGTGCACCGTGAGCCTCAGTAAAAGCTTCTTCCCTAAAGGGACCGTAAAGTGTTTTGGAGAAAGGCAATGTCAGCATTTAGCACATGCATCATATTTGCATAGCCAACCATAAACTAAAAGATTTTATATTAACCAGGAAGCAGGAAATTGAGATTAATGTTAACCATGAACAAATTCAAACAACTGCAATTGGAACTTACTTGACAGTTCACAGCCAAAGTTTCACAAGCATTCATTCATCGTTCACTCGAGAGCAATAGCAGAAAATACAAACCTGGGTAGTGAAAAATTCTTTCCCTCTACAAATTAAATTCTGGCACTTTAAAACAGCTTTTGGCATCTTAAAAAAAAAAAGACACCCAGCCAACACCCTCCTTTCCAAAATCCTGTGTAGAAAACCCTCACCTACTTCCACCCTTTAAAGCAGCACTTTAAGTGGTCAAACTACTCAGCTACCAGCACACCTCTGGCACCTATGCTAATTAACACTGGGTGCTGGGGATGTGGCAGAAATAGGTTGCAGGTAAGGTTGGGGCACCCACTTGAATTCTACAGTTGCAGATGGGCAAACAGGCTCTGAGGTTTTGGGCAGCTGTTCACCCAGACTCTGGACCTGACAAGACAAGGCTGGGTTAGGGCTCTGAAGGAGAAGGAAAGAAGCAGGGCTTCCTCTTTTCAGAAAAATACCATAGGATTCTAGGACTGGCCACATGAGTGAAAGCTGAAATTTACCACTGAAATGGCCAAAGGGGGATGACTGTGAGAACAAAAGAAGCTTTTGCTGACAGTTTCTGTATGTACAAGCCTGCAGTAGTTCATGGTACAAAGGGGCTTTCTGAACTAGATGTGGTTTCTGAATACTTGGCAATTCTCAACTGGCTCTGCTTTTGTGAACTTCTTCAGACTTCTCAAGCTTCTACTCGTATCTCAGGAAAACCTTAATATATAAGAATTCAATTGTACACCACATCAACAAAACTTTGGTCAGATAATCAAATTGTTCATCAGAAGGTTGCTGCATATTTCACTAAATGGTTGTTTGTAAATAGTGACTGCAAACTTTTGTGGAATAAAAGCATGCTTTTGTGGTGGAAAAAACAAACCCAGAAAAGAAAAGATACCAGGACACTGTTGTACAGTTTGAAATTTTCTGAGAGATTTTACATTTACTGCCTGTTCTGTGAAGCTCAGATTTCATTTTTTCTCATAAAAGAAGCATTTCTAAATACCGCTATTGCTACAACACATCTTTAATCTCACAATGATCAAGAAGCTTCAAAAACTTAGGATATAAAATTGTTAGGCTTTCTGACAAATGTGGGCCCAAACACTGTAATAATCAACTTCAGAATGAAAACAAATTAACATTAAAAATTCTAATTTTTTGTTTTCTTCTTCTGAAAGAAATTGATTTTCCTTATCCCTCTACATATCCCTCCATATCTATTATATTTTCCTAATTCCTCCATTCAGGAGTCAGCTGCCTTTCACACACAATTGCTCTAGGTGTTGGGTGGAGTCTGCTTATCCACCTTCCTCATAATGATGCTTGCTTAGCTAAAATGAAGTCAGTTGTTAGCCATGCCATGTTTTTAAGACATAAAATCAGAATCACCCCCCTGCCTGTGCTTGTTTCTCCCATGTGCAGGACAACATCTGTGTGCCTACCTGGCTGTGTCTATTCCCAAGGCTGTCATGGTTTGTGTGCCACCTCGCTGGCGTATTCTCGAGGCTGCAGCCATCACATCTTCTGTTGTTGAGTATGTATTCAGGAAAAATTCATGGACTACAGTCTGTCCATACTGAACAATTCCAACCTGAAACACACAGTTCATGTTTAAAACCAACTGAACTTAAAGAAAATATCCCTGCCTCTTGCAGCAGGGTAAATGTCTGTACTTACAGCCAGGAGAAGAACTGAACTCTTTGTGTTTCCTTCAGCATGAAACATCTTTATGAATTTGGGCAAGACTAGCTAGATGACAGTCTCATGAAATATTTTGAAACACACAGTTCATGTTTAAAACCAACTGAACTTAAAGAAAATATCCCTGCCTCTTGCAGCAGGGTAAATGTCTGTACTTACAGCCAGGAGAAGAACTGAACTCTTTGTGTTTCCTTCAGCATGAAACATCTTTATGAATTTGGGCAAGACTAGCTAGATGACAGTCTCATGAAATATTTTGAAGTTTCTAAATTGCATTTATTAAAAACTGGAATAAAGCCAAAAGCTGTCTCAAATCCTTGGTCTTCCTGGATTGTGGCAATCTGAATAGGAGCTCTGCTCTCCTCTAGGCCAAGGCAGACCAATGCCCCAACCATCAGTCGCAGCTCCTCAAAGCTGTTTTCCTTATAGCATATGAAGTCATGGCTCACTCACAACTCTCTTCATTCCACTCAAATAGAATATTCCTACATCCAATGGTTTATTTACCCTAAATTTGGCCTAGAAACAGGAAGACCTTTATCTTAACTCTTATCTTGATGAAGACAGCAGGGACATCCATGACATGCATGTTCTCCCAGCAGGAGATAAATTGAAGTATCACCTGACAAGTACCAGAGGGTACAACATGAAGGAAATGTTTTTTTGGATGAGGAGGGTAATGTAAAGCTTATAGATGACCTTAGCAGGATGAGTCTTTGTGCAGAAGATCAACACAATATTGTACAATAACCACAAAATGCCTGAGGAAATCAGCCGCAAAACCAAGAGTGGAATGAAAAGATGAGAAATATTCTTAAATATTAATTAATTTCTCCCATTCATCTCTGTCAGCTTTAATATTTTGGCAGGTTCCTGACAGCTTTTACTGGGAAGAAGTCACACAATGTTCCATTAGCATATTTCAATTTTACATTACACAAGGCAATTTATAGGTGTTATTTAGGATAATGCAGTATTACGTGGCATTTATGTCTCACTCATCTATTATTAAAAGCACTCTAGCATTAAGGTATTGAAGATCAATAAGACCTCTGGGATGTTTTTTGCCATCATATTACTTTAGAAATGGCTTAGTATGTACTTTACAATTGCTTTACAGGGTTTTTTTTTTTAGGTATTTTCATGGCCTCTCAGATTCTGCAAAGTACTTGTTTGCTTGTAGCAGAAGTGTTAGAATTGTATAAATATTTCACAGTAAACATCATAACGTGATCATTATGAAATGCTAGTTACATATGATTATGGGACTATAATTATAATGGCACGTGATAGCAAAATCTACCCCATTGAATTTCCGTATCTTTTTGAAAACACAGATCTGGGAGAACTGATGTAGACTCAAAGCTACAACGAGTTTCTGCCTTTAAGGTATTTGTCTCTTGGAGGCATGCCCTCTCCCATCTGCAGCAGAGAGAATGTAGAGGCTGCAATGTTCCTGTGAGCAGCGGGCTATTACCCCTGTGCAGTGTTTACAGAACCGAGCAGGGCACACTCTGTATCATCACTCAGAGCATTCATGTGGCACTGAATAAATCACAAGCTGAAGATGAAATTTTTAACCTGTTCCCTCCAAGGCAGCTATTTTGTGGCACACATCTAAAGTGACACACTACATTATCTGAATAGGATGTTGTCAGTCTTTTAAAAAAAACTGCTGTGCACTGGTGATAAACAAGAGATTTGCATCATGCTTGATTTACTGGAGAAGGAGTATTGGCTTAAGAATTCCAGTGCCAGGCACCAATTGTAGCCAGAGACTATAGTGTGCTGGGAAGCTGTCTGGTGTGGATTCATGACTCCTTCTCTGCAGCTTTTGAGGTACCAATAATTAAATCATCTATTGACTGCTGCCAGTGTGAAAAGCATCTGCCAGTCTTTCACAATTCCAGAGACCCATGTTGGTGTTGTCATTTTCCTAAAAAAAGATTACAGGCTGACACCGAGTTGCATCATTTCCTGTTTGAAAGGAAATGTCCATGATCACAGCAAGTACACATTTTGAGCATTTCCTTCTCAGGAAGTGAATGGGAAGAACATCTGAGCCTGAAAACTGTACTATGCAGCATAGCTTGTAAATCAGGAAGGAAGGGGGGCATGTGGTTATCTTATGGGATACAATTGTCAAGTGCGACCCTTCCTTAGCACTAGCTTTGAAAACACTGATCATCACGTTCTACATACTCCATGGCTTCAAAGATGAACCACTCCTCAATAAAAGGTAACAAAAAACCTCTGAGAAAACCCTACTAGGTTTCATGTTCCAGTCTCCTACAGGGTCACAGAATGATCACCTTGTAAAATTAGAGTTGTATTCTATATAACAGTAGAAAATATAACAGTTAGACAGCAATGAAGGTTTGAAGTTTTGTAGCCTTTTCATCCTATGAAAAACTAAAAGCAGCCCATCTACATGACGCAAATGTGCCTTTATGGGACTTCAGCAAGCCCCTGAGAATGATGTTTACAGGCATCATATGTTTTGATTTGCTTGTTTAATTTATATCTGGAAAATGCAATAGTACTACACAGAAGGACATAATTCTGCTCTACTCCAGAGAACCTTTTATTTTTCCCAGCATTACTGACCATAATCTATTGAACATTCTTGTAATTCTTAAGTTTATGTTCCCTTCCCTAGCATTCCATGGCTTCTACATTACACAAGGGAATAATTCTTTAATTGTCCCCAGTTCCTGTGAAAAGTGTTGTACAGAGAGAGAACAGGCCAGTGATGGACTGTTCTACTTTGGAACAAAGCAGTTCTCAGGGCTATGATTTATTGTTGTCCTATAAATGAATACAGACCCTTATTTGCAAAGTACATTCTGGTATTCCCAATAAATTATTAAGCTAATCAATTTGCCAAAAACCAACAACTAGAATAACAAAATGAAAGGAAAACCATTTGGTACATGAAATCAAATGTTAAGGTTCTCAGCATTGGGATGTAGAGAGAAATCAGAAATATTTTTAGATATACTGATACTAAATGTAAAAGAAAAGCAGAGATGGCTTGGGAAGCATTAATGGATTATGAATTTTTTAACATGACATCTTCATAAAGACATCTGAACAAACAACACAAGAAGTAATTTTTACACATTTTGTTTACTTCAAGACAGAAATTACTTGTAAACTCTTGAAAAAACCTTTCTTCATCCTTAATCTTTGTAATACCTCTTAAAAACACTTCTGTTCTTCTGAAGACAAAACTAATCATAAGATATGATTAATCATCTGGAGAAGAGGAAGGGAAGGAAAAAAATACCATAAACTTTGACTTTCTGTATCTGAAACTTTAGGCTTTCATTTTCAAATCTGCCAAACTTGGGACACTGAGTAATTTCTCTCAACTTTATACAAGTGTAATGACCATTGTTCATGGAGGAGGTAAGTGGGAAAAAAAAAACCTCAAAAGCCTCTAATCAAAACACAGTTTTGAACAAGTCACACCCAATCTGCTAAGGAGTTATTCAGTAATCACCTCATTCCTTTCCTGTGGAAAACAATCTTAAGTCAGTGAAAGTCCACTGATTTCTACACGCTCAGTAATAAAATATTAAATTGAAAAAATCAATTTAAACAGACAAGAAGTAAGTTATTGTTCCTGTACTTCTCTTCTGGGCTCCCAGAGGAGAAGGGATAAATAAGCCTGCTCTGTTGTTTCTCCTCTTCCCTATTGTATAGTCATTTAAACATATTTTCTGAGAAAGGAGACAGTGTGGGTGGAGGAAAGAGTATAAACTCCTTACGAACTTCAGATGCACCAGGGTTCCCAAGCAGGGGGCTCAGAGGAGAAGAGAGAGATGAGATGCATTTTGGGGAAGGAGGAAGGTAAGAGGGACTGAGAAAATTCCACTGAGCTTTTGTCATCCATTTCCAGTTTTTCAGCCTCTCTCCTCCTTATCCCTTTCTTATCTCCCTCTCAAATGTTTCTGCTCTGTAGGAACCAGATGCCAAGGCTGACGTCCTCAAGTGAATATGTGTACGTGTGAGAAGAAGGGTAGCTATGCCAAACTGTGGGCACCAGGGATTTTGTAGGTGGAGATGGGAGGCTGCTGGACTGCAGGCCAGAGAGGGACCTTTTGTGCATGAGCTGAGCCACACAGATGAGGCAGTATTCCAAAACTGAACATAACAGAGGTGTGGCATTGTAAAAATTTAGGAGTTGCTGGGTGAGCTAGAGGACTGAGGGTGCAGTAGAGTTGATTCCCCTGCATACCACTCCCATGAAGACCTTTGGGCAGAAGACAGTGATGATTTCCATGCAGCCAATGCCCTATAGTGGGAAGTTCAGATTCGAGTATTTTAAAATGGCACATGTTTGAGTAATCATCTGTTTAAGGGAAGAGAAAGAATTCTTTCCTTTCTGCTGAATTTGACAAAGCATTTTTCCTTCTTCCTCACAATATCTGAAGAAAAGTGTGTTTAAGATAACTGGATATGGCTGTGATGTTGACAGTTTCTAAGTAATTTTATGAGTCAGTGTTCAGCATAGAAAACAGTTACCTGGGTGGTAACTTGAAAACCCCAATTAACATGGAACATTTTGAGAGTAATACTCTCTGCAGACATCTTCTTACAGTCTCCATTGTTAAGGCAGGATCTGAATGCTAGGAGCTAACCCAAAGTTCCAAAACTGCCTGTAGCATATAATTTATTACAGGAGGTCCTGGAAAATCCTTGATTTTGGGAGGCAGAAAATAGAGAAAGGAAAGGAAGAAACAGTTTCTTCTCTGGATGTTAATAAAGCTCTTTGTGTTAATATGTATCCCAGAGTCAATGTTTCCCCCTTCCCAGAGTTCTCTTGGAACAGATATTTACATAATCTGTTCAGCAGCCTGTGGGACATATGCCAGATCCTCAGGGGGGTAATTGGTTGTAGCTCCATTAATTCTGATGGAACCACAGTGATTTATAGCAGCTGGGAATTTGGCCCTCTCCACTTATTATATAAATGCAGCTTCTGCCATTAATAACATACAGCTAAACAGCCACTCGTTAATTAGGATCTCAAGGTTTAAAAGCTGCATGCCCAGTGTTCCACAGTACTAAGAACACTGCTCCAAAAAGCTTACAATCAAAGACTGTCCAAGCCACGCATGTGTGCCTCAGAAGAGCAGAAATGACCTTTGTGCAATGAAGTACAAAGGAAGACAAGAAGGGGCTGTGGAGAGGAAGGAAGTGGGAAAGGACAGTGTTCAAACAGCCTCCCTTAATGCACTTAACTTTTGTTTCTAGGTTAGAAAGTTGGTTTCTCCAGACTGCCTGAGCAGTGGGGGGAGGGACAGTCTTCCTGACATTGCTGCTTGATGACTGAATACTGACTTAGTTGTGGTTTCAGCTATTTTGCTTTAGTATCCTGCTGCTCTAAGTTCTTGGAATCGAAGAGGTCAATAGATGACATTATTATGCCATTTCCTGCAAACTGTTTTTTCCTCTCAAATTAAAAAAGCATAAAATATCTACCATGTTACCTGTGTTTGTTGAGGACCTATATCCATGTTTCTCAGGAGGCTGTTCAGAAAGTCTGTGACACTCTCCCACGGATAAATGCTGTTTGACCCGTCAAGGACTATGACGATGTCCAACTGTGTTTTACACTCTGCAACACAAATTTCCACAAAAGAATTGACAGTAATAAGGATCAGACTTACCTCACAGCCTCAGCTACTTTTGTCATTAGTAACACATGTATATCCTTCTGCAGTGGGGCTGAATTAACATGTGTGATGCCAACTATCATTCTTCAACTTCTACACTGTATTTCACATGGCTTTTGTTCCCTTTATCAGGAAGGGATTTTCTTCAGAGCAGAAATTCAAGAATTTAATCACATAACTGGAGTATTTACCAGTGACCCCCTATCTTCTTCAGTGTCAATCTATTCTTGTACAATTTTTTTTTCAAACGACCAGTTCTTTAAGATTTTTATGTATATTTCTAAGCTGGGTTTGTATTAGGTCTTAATATGCCGTCATTATTTAAAAGGAATCTTTTGGCCATAAGTTAAAAACATAAGCAACTATTTTTAGCAATTGTGTTTGGATGTTACATAGCACTGTAATGATTGTTTATACTGAGATAAATTCCAAAAGTAGGAAGAATTTAGGTTATATACGGACAATGAAAACATTTACTTAACTTGGTAATGCTGGTAGCTAAGTTAAGCAGTTCATTTTTTTTCAGTATGCCTATGTGTATACATTTGTCTTGTTTGTCACTCTTTATTTTTGGACACACAGGAAAATTCCTGCAGCATGCATACCTTGCACAGATGGAGCAATGGCCTCAACAGTTTCAAAAGTGGAGCTGACATTAGAACAAACTCCAGTTGTGTAATGCAAACGTCCACATTTATAAGCATAAAGTGGTCCACATGCCTTTAAAAAATGAAAGAGGGTGAAATGTTTTTGTTATGATACCCGAGAAAAAAAACAGACTTTCAAAATTAGCAAAAAGTCCTTTCTTACCAGAAACCCTCCTTTTGGGTTAGTCACTAAGGTTGTTCCAAGAGTCATGTTTTCTTTTACTTCCACGACATTAGGAACTGAAGTAGAAGCTATAAATAGATTAAAATGTTAAGTATTTGGGAACATGAAAACAAAATGTTAAATTATATGTCCCCTAGTATGGAGCTTCCAGCTTCTAAAATAAAACCCAGACTGACACTGGTTTCATCAAATATTTTAGCACCCTTCCCCCTCCTTCTTCAATTGCAACAATCATGAAAAATTTCTGAGACTGGCTTTTATCCCAGAAAATTTGTCTGGGTTGCTGTCTCAAATAGTTTTCTTGAACCGCAAGAAAAGAAAAAAAAGTAAAAATAACAGCAAAATGAAAACAAGATACTACTACGCACAGAATTTTGTTAATTAGGGGGAAAAGCCCATTCATTTTTACTTTGTCATGCTATAAGTAACTTAATAGCTATTCTATTTATTACTCTTATGTTACATTACTGACATTTAGGTTTTCAAGGAACACAAGGAAATAAAAAAATATCACAACTGGTATATTTAATGAGGTTCATATTCAACAGTAATTTTCTTCCAGTCTACATCAGATATCTCTTGACTTGACCAAGAAAATTATTAATATTGATCTTTGGCATATTAAGATGCATCAGCCTAGTTACATTTCCATCAAAAGCTTATTGATGGCATTATGAAGGCTCTTGGATTCAGAGAGCTTTGGGAAGTGTAATCCATGAAATTATGATTCAAGATCTTCCAGGCTCAATGGCCAGGACTGCAAACACAGTCAATTAATGTCAGTCATAATAAAGTTTTGATAATACAACCACATACCCATTCTAAAATTATGAGCATGTTTTCCACAGGATAGTGGAAAGCTTGAAATAGGCCTTGAAATAAAATTATTATTATTTTTAATGTTATTTTTAATGTTACAAACAAAACTTCCTTCACATTTAGCTCTGGAACCCCATGCAAATTTTCACTAGAAAAACATTTCCAATGCATACTTACTAATGCATACTAATAATCTCCTAAGATCTGACCTCTGTTACTCCTCCATGTGTCACAGCTTTATTTCCTTTCATACCTGGTAAATTCAGTTTCATGCAGGGTGATGGGCTGTCCCTTCCTACAGGGCATTTGTAGACATCTCCTGTTCTTTTCGCAGGTTGTCCAACTAGTGGTGAGCCAATAAGTACCCTGCAAATTAAATAAGTTACCTGAAATACTTCTTTCTAACAAGGCACAAAAGTCAGCAAATAAAACTTATAGAGGGAGCACAGCTGCAGCAAGCTCCACACTAGCAGTACAGAATGGAGAAAAAGAAAAGTATTGATTATACCAGTGCAGATGCAAGAGAAATAATAAGGACATGAAAAGGAAATGTGCCTATATGTATATATGTACCAAAGTACAGAAAAGAATAACATTTTAAAAAGTTCCAGGGGAAAATAAAAGCAATATAGGTGGGTAGATGACAAGTCTTAGGAGCAATACAGAAGGAAAGATATGCTTTATGTAATATGTCCTTGATCTTTAAAAGATCTTAGATGATTTTCCATGCTTAGAGACCAAATGCCAACAGAGAAGCTCACAAGCTCTCAGAGGAAGAATTTAGTCTTAAATAATTTGGAGCAGCACTGTAAAAGACATGTTCTTCCCTCTCATTAATTTAAAAAAAAAAAAAAAAAAAAAAAAAAAGCTATTAAAAGAAATTTCAAGTTTGTAAAATGCAGAGAAGCTGAGTGTGCCTGACATCCCCTGGAAGGTAATCAGTGGCCATCAGGTTCAGGCCGCTGGTGCTGTTCCTTTCTCAGAAAGAAAGAGTCCCATGAAGAGTGTTACATGGTCTGAAAGGATATTTTATTTTGTCTTTTTTGCATGAGGGAATCCCCAAGTTATTGAGAAACAGTTGCAGTCAGATTCAGAGATCTTTTGTTGCTGGAAAGCTGTATTGGTGCCCTACAGGCAGCATTACAGCAGTAGAAAAATCCTCTCAAGGCTCTTTTGTATATTTTTAATTATGATCTTACACATTTAATCAGCTTACATATTTTCTGCTTTAAATGCTGACATGCTGAAAGGTTGACAACTTACAGGAGCTCTGAAGCTCAATTTCAGAGATGTCCAGATCTAGCATACTAGTTTATACCGCTGTCTAGCTACTGGTAGAGCTCATTTCCAGCTCATATTACTGTTTTCTTTCTAAAGGTTTCAGGACTGTTTACAAGAATACAACTTACTTTGCAAAATCCCAGCTCCTAGAATGGATTCCATTTCCTGGAGGTCTAAATTAGCTCAAAGAAGGTCATTATTCTTATTCTCTCATGACCCTCATACAAATGTGTATTTAAACATCCTACAATTGCAGCAGTCAAGAAAAAAGCAGGCTCTGTGGCTTCATTTCTCTGAGCACGGTGTTGCAGTGGTGGTGAGACTCTCAGAGTCTGGCAGACACAGCACTTGCAGTGGTGATTGCTCACCACAGAACAGTCTGGCCTGTCTGTCACACAGCCTCCTGCTGCCTGTCCTCTATGCCTGCAGGAGTCCCTGGGTTTACCAAGAACTATAGAAAAAAGCTCTGGGAAAACCAGAGCCAGCTGTGAAGAATGATAGAGATCTCTTTCCCAAACCTTTTACCATGCAATTGTTATTTCAGTTCTCCAGTCCAGTTGTTAGCCTCTTGGGTTTAACAAGGGAAAAGCATAGGCAGGTGTTTATCAAATGACCAAGGAGCAATGGTATGAGTGAGCATGCCAAAACACAGCCTCTACTTAGAACAATAGGAAGGAAAAGAGAGGTTAAGATAAAGGGTCCCAAATGCAAATATATTACCAGCTGCAAGACAAGAATATTTAGCCCTCCAAAAGGGAAGGCAGAAGGAATAATGTAATAATTAATATTTTGACAGGTAAATCTTCCAACCAACTGAGTTAAGAAGCTCAGTTTAGAAAACCCCTGACAGAAAACTTTTTAAAAACACTTAATGCGTATTATTTAGGTAAAACAGGAGTAATTTCATTGTAAATATATTCTCAGAAGGAAATGGTAAAGACTTAATTTGGTAGATGGTAAAAACAGAACTCAGGCAAAACACAGTACTTTCTCAGCTCTGTCAATGAAGAAATTTACCCATTTTGCAAAGTCATTTACATCTTTGAGAAGATAATTTGAGGTATACATGCAGATATTTCTCTCTCCCAGTTGTTCTGGATTTCCTAAGGACTGTGCATAAGTTTAAGAAATATGCCTGACAGAAACTGACCCTAGCTTGAAACTGAAAGTATAGCACCTGAGTTATTGAATACCTTCTAATTTGGAGTGTTCAGTTAAAAAAAAAGAGCTTACCATTTCCCTTCCTCATTTTCATACTGTTGGACTGTGTACCCGAACATGTCTTCCAGAGGCCCACTGAAGGTCAGTGCATTTTTCACATCAACATTGGAAGTGCAAACAAGCTGAAAGAGAGCTTTAAAAAAAATGGTATTTTAAAAAAAAAATTAGTATGTAGCAGTACAAATAAACCCAAATACTTCTAAAAAATCAACATTCAGTTATGACTTAATGAGAGGTACAGGACATGTTGAAAGTGGCATTTGGGGCACGCACACCACAGCTTGTAAGAGGTTTAAAACAGACTGCCTCGTATATAGATACACAGCTAAATTCTCAGTTGTTAACAGCTGGACTTCTGCATCCAAAACATGTTTTACAAACTCCCATCACTCATTCTAAAATCAATTCTAATGACAGTAAGTTAAACACTATCACCTTTAAGTATAAATAACTTTTTAGTTATTTATCTAGTTTAATTATTCTTTTACCTCCATTCATTTCTAAAGCAAGAATTTAACACAGAATGTTCCGTCCCTCTTTCAAGAAAGTAGTTCTAAGGTTATTTAAACTGGAAAATAACTAATTTTTAACAGAAAATTTTTGCAGAAAAACCACATAGGAAAAAATGAGGAAAAGCTTTCAGATGTATTTAATTTTAATCTATATTAAAGAAAAAAAAAGTATATAGTTGTCTCTTAATTCTATGGAACCATATCCTGATTTCATATAGTACCTATATGTGATTATTTGCAGAATTCCAATACTTGTGCATTTAGGAAAAGTTGCTATACAGTGGTGATCTTGGACTATGGAGAGTTCAGTCAAGAGAGTGAGTCCTTCTTCTGGCTGATTTCCCATACCCTAAAGTTCTGTGATCATCACCAATGAAAATACTGCAGAAGTTTGACTTTATAGCAAGTTTCAAAAAATTTTGAGATATAGGGTAAAAATTCAGCTTGAAGTGATACCTATAACCAACTTCAAGGATCATTAAGAAGAAAAACCCACTACTTATATATGAAAAATAAGGTTATTTATCTTTTCTTTATTTACTATTTCCTACAGTGATCTCTTCTGTCTTTGTCCTGTAAATCAGTTTCAAAAGTAGCCACTGACTCTGCTGCTGCAGAGCTGTATATTTAATTCACAAGAGTCAAAACTAGGTGAATTTGTAGAATATTGAGACTGCTTAAAAACACAAATATGCACAAATTTAATTTAAATTTAAAGAAGCATTTTATGATCATTTGATGACACTTAACAGTTACATAAAAATACCCAAATACCCAATACTTGCTGCATATCAAAGCATCGAAATAATGTCCAGCTACTAAAATACATCTGTGTTATTCACCATTGAGCTGACAAAATTCTCATGGAAAGCTTGTTACTATAATTAAGCTCCCAAGTGGTCAATGCTAATCTGTCTCTCTCAACATCTTATTTCCTGCTTAATGCAGTAAAATTATCACAGAAGACCATTTATCATTCAGTAGGCATTTCCAGTTTCACTGGACAGCAAAAAAAGGGAAAAGTTTAATTTCAGTTATTTTAGTTTTTCTCCCTCCAGTCAGAGTCAGGAAATATAAATAAGTGAAAAAAAAACCTAAAAGAGAGATTAGTTCTTCAGAAAATATTCATTGCAAGTTATAAGAAAAAAATAAGCATTGACAGCCTGGTGGGAAATAATTTGTTGGAAAATCATTTTGTCTCCCTTAAATATTTATGCTAAAAATATTCTGCTGTTCTGTTCATGTGTAATAGGCATTCTCCCTTCCCCTCCCAACCCCCCCATGGCTCAGTCATTCAAGTATAATTAAAATGAACAAACCCATCTTCTAGGAATTCAGTCATCACTAGTTCAAGTCTTTTTTTGTTAAATTTCAGTAATAACTGGAATTTACTACTAAAAGAGTAAAAACATTCACTATTATTACTTTTCAAACCATATGAGAGACAGTGACCTTACATTTACACTCACAGGCTCCCTTCTAGACAGTGAAACAGTACCAATGAGTCACCTGCTAAAGTAACTGTCTAAACTCATTATTTAGCTCAGGAAGAAAGGGAGAAGTAAAATATACCCATGTCAACTTCTCTCTTAATTATCTCCACAAGTCCATTCACTTCAGCCTCTGAACAAGGACAGATCATCCTTCTAGAGGTCTTTAGAGGCATGCTCTTCCCCTTTCTCACCTCATGATGGTGTTCAACACATACCATGACATGAAATACTAAAGTCCAGAAATGCCAGCCCATTTGCTTTCTCCTAAAGCAGCCAAAGGTTACCTGTGCACCCTGTACTCCGTTCACATGATATCCTCCACCATCATTTCTATCCTCTGCTGATACACAAGGAGTTCCATTACAGTGATGTAGTACTGACAACCATGGTTTCTTACTCTGTAGTCATTACAGGAAATGGTCTTGAAGTTTCCTGAATTGGTTATGAAACATTCACAAATCTTGTAATTTTAATGCATGTGTTTCTAAACCTCAGTTATAACAGCTGAAAATATGAAATGCTAGTAACTAAACCAGAAGATGAATTAAAAATGCCAGTGATTTACTACCAAGTACCCAAATCCTCATGCTTCTGAGTAAGGTCAAATTAGAATCAACAATAATAATGCTTTCTTTTAAAATAAACAAAGCTAGAAGAACCAGAAGAAGCTAAATGGGCCAGACTGGTCAGAAATAAATTGAGGTGGTGACTCCACACAGCAAAACAAACCTGTAGACCTTGTTGGCAAAGAATATTTTGGAGGCTAAATGTAATGAGCTCAATGGGGATCTTAATAGCTCAATGGAAGACAAAACCAGTTTACAGTTTACAACCCACACAGAATACACATCTGGTTCAGGAAATCCCTTTAGTTGCAGATACTTGGAAACTGGAACAGGAATGTTACATATGATTGCATGGTTACTTTTTGTATGTAGCTATCAGCTTACATGTGCTCCCGAAGACACAATACTGGACAAAACATGATCTTGATTTGATAAAAAATATGTACAGTATGGCTGTGCTTTTACTCTCTCATCTTCCCCTTCTATCTTAGCCAGAAGTCAGACGTTTTGAAGTTTGACTTCATACACAAACTGTTTGGCATATTTTAATATGCAAATTTATTGCATGGCCTTCTCTGTGTCCTGTGTGCTTTTTGAAACATCATGAGCATATGTTTTTGCATTAAAATAAGGGTCATGATAAGCAGTGTGAAATTAACGTACAAATAATTAATGTATTTAGAGGTAGCTTGCTGCATTTTCCATAGATCCTGTAAAAGGAAATCTTACAAGCCAAAGTGATGTTCAAAACTGCAGATGGTAAACGGAAAAGCGGAGTTTAAAGTGACCTACATTACACATGTAGCTAACAATAATCTACTGATGTATGGCAACTTGGCTTTCGTGCTTTATTTCAATTTTTAGTAGACAGAACACTGTACCCAGGAGCTAATGATTCAGAACATTTAAAAATATTACTGATTGTGACTGTGAAAATTATATTATTAACAATATCTAGCTTGAACTCCTTCAAACTTCCAGTTTCTGTATAAGATGGTATGTATTCTGTTTCTGGCTAACTTGTGCTTTAATTAAGAAAAGTATTGGCAGAAGCAGTGGAAAAAGAAGAACTACAGGGAAGTTGGAGATTATTCTCTTCAGAAGTATGGGAATTAAAGAGAAAATCCATTCTCTTATAAGGTACATAGTATTTTACTTAATCACAAATTATGTAAATAAATTAAGATTTTGAACTATTTCATTTTATGTTATCAGAATGATTGCGAACAGACCAAAAGCGACTGATACAGTCCATAAATGCAGAGTATGAAAGTTTCTCTAAGGTTAAAACTGAAGTTCCAGTTTTATCTCCATCTTTTACAAGAAATGAGGCACTGCAGAAAACCTGGGACAAAGTCCCTCTCATTGCTGACTTACACTGAGCAGAACATGAGCTGATGCATGTACCATTCTTTGCTTAGCACAGCTTGTACCTATACATGAAAGGTTAACACTCAGTCACCAAGACGACAGCACAAATATTATTTGAATTACAAACCTGGAGTAGTAGCTCATACTTGTCCAGTAGCCACTAATAAATTCTTTTCTGTTTTATTTAATGAGTTCTTTTAACTAAACATTTGCACTGTCTGGATAGTTATTCTGCCTCCAAACCATGCAAAACCAGACTTTTCTAGGACTTTGGGTATCTTGTTCACAAGCATATTGCCTGGCTGGCCACTCTAATCTTACAAATACAGAATTGGCACCCTTATTTTCCTAAAAAGGTGGATATAAACATAACCCAAACTGTAGAACAAAGCCTAACACCTGGTTCTTTACTGATGAAAAATAGATCACCATAAATCACCCACAATAAATGACATCACAAAGACCAACTTAGACAAGAGAAGAAAATAAACTGAGTTAGGATATTTTAACTGTGTATGGTCTGTGACAAATAACAATTGCATCCTCTATAAATAGAGATTACCTGGAGAAATACAAATGTTTTCTTTCAAAAACAGGAAAGGACAAATTTACACTTAGCATTGGACAAGGCTAACATATTGCCTGTGCACTACTACTCCCTGACTGCATGTGGTCAAAAGTTATTTTTGTTTCATTTCATACTTTTCACACTTCAGATGTTTTTATCAATTCATCTGCATTTTGAGGGAGACTGAAACAAAACAGCTCTAGGTGCATCAAGGAGCACCCCAAAACAAGTAGAAACTTTTTTCATAAGTATGTACATTTGGTAAATGGTGGGAAATTAAAAAAAAAACCCAAAAAAACCCCACAGTTAAAAAAATAAGACTGCTTTCATCCTGGAATATAAGAGAGAATGCAGAAATTTAAGCTGAAGACTAAAGTAAGATTGAAATGCTTTATGGGGTTCTCGTATACTGAGATATCTTGGAAAATAAATGAAAAGAAAAATTGCCTTAATGTTGGTAGAGTGGGTATTACAAACAATGGTGTTGTAAAGATATTTTAAAAACCTGCAAACAGAACAGGTGTGCAGTACAGCAACAGGGAACTGTGCATCAAAATGTATTGAAAGTTAGGTGATATTAGAAAAGATGTCCTAATTGTAAGATAGCAATCGTCTGCCTTTAAAACTATTTTACACTGATGTTGCAAAGATTACCTGTCTCATGGTGAAACCATCAGCATATGAGCACGCAGGTGGGCTGCTGGTAAATGTGACTCAGTGACAGAAGCATTGTTGTGGCTTCCCACAAAATCTTATTTTCAAAATGGTGGCATATAGTATCATGCTCTGCAATTTGAAAACTCTTTCACCTGAGGAAATTGATACTGCTGTGTGTTGTCACCTGCAAGCCCGAGCTGCAGCTCAGCTTGCTGCAATCAAGCCAGCCACAGAGAACAAACTGTGTCCCTCAGTATGTGCAGCACTGAGCCTCTGGAAATAAAACCTCCTCAAAGCTGGATCCTTTGGCTGCACCAACACAACACCATGCACTTGGGTCGGGCTGGGCTGCAACTGGCTGGTAGCAAGGAAGGCTGAACATGTGTCTTCTTGCAAAGTCATACCTACAGAAATGCTGTTTTTAAAATAATGGCTCAAACATGTGAAAATGGATTATTTTCTGGACCAGAAAATCTACACACTTTAATTTTTGCTTATGACTTTTTTTTTTTTTTTAATCACTTGTGATAATGTCACCACAGAATTACACAGCCTTTTCCTATGAAAAAAAGACTTAGCCACTGAGATGCCAAATGGAAGAAAATATGACAGCATTGTACAATTGCTGTCTGTGAGTTCGGGGGCCACAATGCTCTGGTCTTACTGCGGAAGACCAAGGAGGCTGAGGGAGGAGTTCCTGTTGCATTCAGTTCTGCCTGGTTTCAAATAAAGCTGTATGTATATATATATATATATATATATATATATCAACTTCAGAAACTTTTTCAGTACTGCTTAAATCAAGCCTCTTCTTTTTCTGGGCTACAAAAGAACCTTTGTATGATTTTTCCTCCAGCATTTTTTCTTTAATCTTTAACCTTTGAAGAGCAAAAGACTGACTTTCTGGAAAGAGACTGAATAATTAATAGACCACTTCTTATTGAAAGTAGATAAATATCCCAGAAGACTATGAAATATATATTTGAAAGTAATTCCAGATGCAGCAGCCAAAAGCTTTTCAAAACTAATTAAATGCTTTGTACAACCCATTAAATAAAGCTCTCTTTGCTGGTTTTGTACTAAGTATTTTATGCTGGAAAATAGTTTTATAATGCAGTATCAAGCCTGAAAATATACTGAATCAATGCATTGTTATGTGCTACCAAGAGTAACACAATGCAAACAGCAGAACTTTTGGAAATAAGATGGCAGAGACCAAGGATACGTCCCCCACTCAATTAGCAGTGATCGGAATAAAACTATTTTGTTCAAAATTTGGAAAGTAGTCCTCTCATCGTGACAATCCTTAGCACTTTGCAGTTTCAAAAGAAAGAAAAGAAAAAAGCCTTAGAAATATGCATGTCACATACAAAGAACTTTATGAGGTTTGCTTCTTTACTTGTGCAGATGTACAAAGTCTTAGCAAATTCAGCAATTTGATGGAAGTGAAACAACTCCTACCAAATGTTTTATCTTGTCTCCAACAACTTCCAGTCCATCTTTTGCACATAGTTCTTCCATCAACACTTAACTCCACACAAGTTCCTATAATCTTTCTATTCTCTTGACATCCACCCTCCTTTGCTGCCAAAGACCATTCCTCATGAACACTCCACTGGAACTTTCATTTCCTACCACACAGCTTTATGTGCAAGCCCCATATTCCAGACAGAAAACACAGCTAAAATGAACACATAGGTTGTTTTCTGAAATAAAACCCATCAGTAAGACTCAAATAAGACATTCAATTTGGTTTTCCTCAACCATTTGTTCAGTTATGATGAATCCCAGCTTTGCTGGCTGATGTTCTATAAGCTTTCCATTGTGTAGCCTTCTTGAAACTAGCATGATAGGTCAAGTACACCTTGTGCTGCAGGAAACACAAGATACCCAAAGCCCCAAAGCCACTTCTTCCACAGTGATTTTCTGTTTGACTTCACACTATTAGGCTGTTTTTTCACACAAGCATAGCTTGTGTATTACAGGTCAATTCTGTTGCTCTTAGCCTAAAAAAAAACCCAACTAAGCAGATCCAGTATGAACTTCACTGCGTTTTTTTAACAATTATGATAGCAATTGAGTGTTATTTTAATTATTATGTAAAATAATTAATTAATATTTTCACTATTCATTTCATGTTTCCTACAAAATTAAATTCTGTGACTCTTAATGGGAGAAAGCAAACCTAAATTATTTTTTTTTTTCATATTTAAACAAATAGTTGCCATAGCTTTTCTATTCTTTTCATATGTCACTTTGAATGTTCCTCTTTCTTTGATTCAATCCAAAGATATCGATGGCTTGTGCAATAAGAAGCACAAACAATTGAGAAGGTTACCCCATCACTGTCTGGTTAAAAAAATGATATGACCATCCTTACATAGCACCACTTTATTATGTTTAGTAATTGGTTATTGTAAATGTATCTTTGAATCAGAGATGCATTTTACGATACAGAGTTTATAATAGGGAGTTAAATTCAGAGTTGAAGCTCATAAAAAACACATGCATGGCTGTAGAATTATGTCAGAAATTTCAAGACAGAGATGGTAAGTGTAATACATGCTCAAAAGTAAGAGTCATTTGTGATTCAACAGAGGTTTATTTTGAGAAGATGGAGAATGGTGACTTTTGTCATTATGCAACATCTAAGGCCGACATCTTTCACAATTTTAGTATGCTAATATAGGGACTAAGGAAAAAGAGAGTCCTGAATACTCATGACACTGGTGAATCCTTTGATTTGAGGAAATCACTACTTGTCAGTGTTCAAATGTGAATTGCAAATGACATTGTCTACATATTTTTAAGTTTCTTTTTAAATCCATGCTTTGTACTTGTTTTTTTTTTTTCTCTTTCCCTTAGCAATTTGCAATATATCTTTGAAAAAATAACTGTCGAAACTGAGAAAAAAATGCTAAACACTTTAGGCAAATTAATGCACTTCTTAAGGTAGATATATTTCCACAGCACTGTTATTTACGTATAAAAAAATCTAAGTAGACTTTAAGAGAGTATGAACCATTGCATCAAAAAAGACCCCCAAACCAGTCACTCTATCTGATGGGTCTATGATTCACCAGTCAACTCCATCAAAATGAAAACCAACTATGTATAAAATGCCCCAGGACAGAAATTCCTTTCAAACTTTGTGGGAACTTTGATAATCTGAGAACTGGTGCAAAAAATAATGCCTAAGTGAAAACTCATGCTACTATCTCCCTGCCAGGACTGCAAGTGTACTCCTTTCTCTCTCTGAGAAGGGATTGCTCAAGATTATTCCTTGAGGAATTGAAAGACTCCTTGCAGCAGCACATTCTCAGTAAGCGATCAACAGCATGCTAAATAAACTCTGACATCTTAGCTAAGTGATACAGAAGCCTGTGCACGTACAATCCTTTGGACATAAGCATTGAAAAGTCTAGAACCAGGAGCCGCACCTAAACTAATTCCTCTCTGAGAGGAGGCTAGAAAGCAAGAGAACCTGATGATACAACAGAAGGGTCTTCCTGACAGCTTTATCTGTCTCTGCCCTCTACACTGGGAATGGTCAAGTGTCATCAGATCTTGTTAAACCACTGAATTTGTCAATGCACTGTTTTATATCAATAACATATATAGGTGTTTCCTCCTATGAGTGAAATACCTCACTCCGTTTGTTACATGGATGAAGGAAAATTATTTTTTTGCCTTCCTGATTTGGTTCTCTTACCGTTTCTTTTCCTTCCCCAGTTGTTTTTAGAGATTGTTGGGTAATTTTTCTGAAAGTCTTAAGCTAGTGCAACTTTTTCCATTTTTTTACTTCACAATGACTATAACTTCTGTCTTTCATCACCTTTGGCTGAACAAAATAATTGGATTCTCTCAACCAAATCACTCAAGGCTTCAGAAACAGAAATCCTCCAAAAGGAAGTGTGACCCACTCACATCCAGCTAGCTAGAGCATCAAATCTAAGCCAGTTTTTACATAGTACAACAAAAAGAGATTATTTCTATGAAATGCATCAATATCAATTCAGCTGTGATCCAGTTTCTTTTAGAGTGCAATGGAAGGGAAAAGATGGAAGCTTATAAATATCTAGTTTTCCTTTGGTCTTAAACAATTTTGCCATGCAGTGATTTGGCGTAAAAAAGCCCAAAAGCAGGAAAAAAATTAAAATTTTGTTTTGACCAAACAAAAATGACAGACAAGTGGGGCAAAGACACACTTCAGAATTAAATCTCAGACATGTATATTAAATCTTAGACATGTATATTAAAATGAAACATGCATATTAAAAGAAAAAATCAACTTGCATAGTCAAGATGTATAGAGACAACTTACCTATTATTTCCCATGATAAAGCAGCTATGATAATTTTTATTTAAACACAACAGAAAAGTAATTTTTAGCTGAATTGCGTTCTAGTACAATAAGTGGAAACCACTATGTTTCTGCAGCTTCTTATGTCATGGCTATATAAAGCAGAGTTCTGTTTCTCTGTATGTATTCCCATAATACAGCAGAGACCTGAAAACTCTAAAACTTCAAAGTGTTTCTCAGCACTAAGACTTAGTTTATTCTTCAGAAAACTTGTTATATAAAGCTAGCAGGTTCCAGAAAAAACATAAATCAAAATAATATTCACTAAACTGAACTCCATTTAAAAGACACACAGAAATACTACAGCAGTTTAACACAGAAAACACCTTTACAAACATCAAGTACCCTAGTAAAGTTGAAAAAATTTAAAAAAAAAAAAAGGTATGTGCAGCTTTCTGAGAGAAGAAGTGGAGAGTAAGGGATAAAACCTACTGCTGCCAAAGGCAAATTTTGAAGTTTAAAAATGCTTGATATGGAGTTTGGACTAAAAATATGAACCATCATCCAAATAATTCATTTTTCCTATTGCCTATATAAATTCTTTGTGATGCATCAAATGTACTGTCAATAATATCATTCAAGATATATTTTTTTAAAAATGTTTTCTTCTATTGGTAACCAAAAAAGTTGCTACAGTGAGAATATAGTTGATAAGAGATTGCTACAGGCAATAATGGAAAATAAGTCATGTATTTGTTGAAATGCTGGAATTTCCCCATGAATGGTCCCCAGATGCTCTCACACAAGGTCAGATGGAAATGCTTCTTCATTGCCAATTGCACAGAACTGAAATGCCTGCAAGGAAAGCCAGCCTGTCCTGCAAGAACATGAGGGAGCAGGCACTGCCTGTTTGCACACATCAGGCCTGCCCTGCTCATAGCAAAATCCTGAGCGTGCTCCAAGCATGTGCCAGCACAGTAGTGACTTTCTACTAAGACATACAGAGCTCTCCTGGTTCAAAATCTATCACTTTTCACTGCTAAAAGAGAAGATAATATTCAGTTTGTTTCCTTAGTCGTCTCTACCTATGAATTAACTCTGATGAAAAATCTTTTATTGTACTGGACAATTGAAAGAACATGGCTCTGTGATAACAAAGTTGACACTTATAACTGAGAAAAACAAGTAGATAAGAAAATGGAACTGGAAATTACCTCAGTGATCATTAAACCAATTTTCCATTAACCATAAAAATAGCTGCCTAATCTAGTAAAGACTGCAAAACCCACACATATATCATGAAAGGCACTGCATCCTAAGAAAATAAAAGTTAACTCATTTGGTCAAAGAAGACCAAGAGAGTACCTGGTATTGCACTAGTCAATTTATAAGACTGTTACAAAAGGTATTTTGCAGTTTAGCACATATTATGGTCTAAGATAATCACAAGGACTTTCACAACCTTGATGTGTCACATGATAGTAGCTCATCTCCAGTCTACCTGTGAGGTGAGCATAATTTACAGGAAATAGATAAAACTACACTTTCTGTAAATGAATTCCTATACCAGTAAGCCAGGAATTGTAAGACAGTGTTTATCTGTGACGATGAGAAAAAAGGACAAAATCAAAATGCTTTCCATCAAAATGCAACTTTTCATCAGTACCACTTATGAAATAAGAACAGAAGATGCATCCCTACCAAGAAACTTATTCCCCAAAACGATTATGAGGAACATGTTTGGAATTGAATATGGTCAATATTGGTGACCATTTCGTTGTCATTTCACAATACAGCTGAAAAATACAGCAATTTTTAAAATTGCGGTAAAATTTTACAGGTTTTTAATATTTTTCTTTTATGTGGCATATTTTTATGGTCAAGATACTTTTTTAAAATGAAATGCTAATAAATTCTCCAAAAGCAACTTCATCATGAATTACAAAAAATGATTCACAACCTACTGAAAACTTTAGCATAATATGCATCACCAACAATATCTACAAATTTTTAAAGACTCAAATACCAGTAAGAACATGAACATCTCTTTTGTTGTATCATTGCTGTAGGGATTTTTTCTGGTAAATTAATTGAAAGTGCTGCAAAATTAATCTTAGGTCTTTTTACTGCTAATGTTATTTTTTATTGGTCAATAAACAATTCAGGGAAATTTGGAACCAGCCATGAAGAAATTATAAAAGGAAGGTTCGCTTCCCCCCAAAAAAACTAGAGCTGGATTCTAGAGGTAGAAAAACATCCTGTTTTTTAGATGCAGTTTAAGATAGAGTTTTCTACATGAATTACTGGCACTAATAACTTTCATTTCCCACCCACAGCAATGAAGTACACCCATGATTTTAAAGATATCTATCTGGACCAGGCCTATTCAGAAAGTATCCTTGAGATACCCGAAGTACCATAAAGAAGCCGTTACTCCTTCTTTCAAACATCTGCATCACCCTCACAGAACTACCATGGAAGCTTAATAGGGAAGAAATTGTCCAAGCTGAATTAAAGTTTGCAAAACTAAGGTCAGTTTTGGGGTCATTTAAGAATGACTCAGTCTTCTGTAGCGAACAGGACCTGCAAGTCTTAAAAAAAGGACCTCCTAAAAAGTTAAAATTAACCTTATGCCACCAACTTATATCCCGCAACACTCCTGTTGCATGTATGCTCTACCTTACCACAGATTTAACATCAGTCTTACGCAAGTAGCACCTCAGCTATAGTTTCAGCAGAGACTGGCAGATGACTTCCAGCTTTTCCTTCCTTCCCAGCTATGAGGCAGCACAGCAGTGCTGATGCTGAGCTCTTTCTATTCTTTGGTCTACACCTCTTTGGATACCACTGCTGCCTTTTTATCAGATACCCCAGTTGCCTTTGTAGGAAACAGACTTTTCCAAGCTGTGCTGACAAATACAAAGGACCAATACATAGCTGCTCACTTCAGAACTACTGGAGAAAACATGCTTTCCAAAGGAAACACATTTAATGATCAATTACTTCAGTCTAGCACCTGTTTACAAATAAAACATTCAAAAATTATTTTTTAATAACCTTTACAGCTCCTGGAGGACATCTAACTGGCAGAGATGGAAAGTGCCCATTGAACCCTTATCAGGTACCTAATACAAGCATTTTTTTTCATCATTAGGTCAGAGCTAGACGCTGTCTGACTGTGGGTCAGAGTTGTGGTGAAGCTGGTGCCACTGTCGAGATGTAGTGTGAACATATGTGATAAGAATTAAACAGATATTGAAGAGGGCAACACAATGTTCTGATGAAAAAAACAGCAAGTGCTCTGCTTCTGTTCCAAGCATGGGTACAGAAATGGTGAATTGATTCCTATCTGTTGCTGGCAACTACATCACATTTCTCAGGGTGAACAAATTCCATATAAAAGTGACCTTTCACTCTCATTTTTTTCTGACTGGAAGGCTGTTCCAATTTCTCATTTTTTCATTAGTAGGAACTTTCTGCTCTCTAACATACATTTATTTCTTGCCAGTCCTTATGTCAAAATAAAAGTGCTTAAAGTAGGGAACAAAGTAGTATTAAAAATATTCTAGAAATAACCAAAAAAGCTCAAATTCTAATTACTACTGTCTAAAGCCCTAAGCATTTTTTCAGTGATGATTTTCTCTTTCAAAAAAAACCCCACGTCAGTTATGAATTTGTATTACCTATTTAGACAAAAAGGCAACTCTTCAAAATTAGGAAAGGTTGGACTCCCAGTTGTCAAAATTAATTGTCAACTTTGTTTTTTCTGAACACTTATCCTTGTTCATTAAAAACCACTTTGTCTCATAAGACTAATACACAGAACCATGCAAATCTACACTTGGATAAAACAAATGCAGATAGCTTAAAACAGTTTAGGCAGTCATAATTTACCAAGATCACAATGCCTGTGACTGTGTACTAACAGAGTTTTAACAACTGATTTCTGGGTCTTTCCAGAGAAAAGGCCTAAAAACCTGTCATTTGACTGATTTGACTTACTAGTCTGTTTATCTCAGTTGAAATGACATGAAAAACTGTTAAAAACCGTTAAAAAACGACCAACAAACCTTGTAACCTTGTTAAACTTTGATTTAATCTTTCTCTTTTTCTTCTAACCAGATGCCCTTTCAAAAAAAAGCAAAAAAAAAACCTGCAAGGTTTATTTCAATCAGCTTCTGTTGGTTTGAGGTTTTTTTAATGCCTGACTAGAAATTTTTCCTTTGCTTATCACACAGACTGCCAACACCACACAGTGAAGTGTTTGTTTCACAAAGAAGTATTTCTGAAAAAGAAGGTGGTTTTCAGACAGGTATGAAAGGAAAACAAAGACAGTCTTTCACAAGGTTCAAATACAGCAATAGCAGGGTGGCCCGAAATTACTCCATAGTGAGAGGATTAGCAAGGTCTCCATATCTCTAGACTCTGTCTCAGGCTTAAAGCTCCTCTCCCCCAGACACACACAGAGCTTAATCACATCAGCTGGCATCTTACCCTCAACCAAGCATGAGTTGCTAGAACTGAGTACAGATATTTCAAACACGTACTGCGTCTCCCTTTAGAGAAGAAGCCACATATCCAAAACAGCATCTCATGTTTTCCATTAAACCATAGCTTTTCATCTTTCCTCACAGCTCTGGAACTTGGAAAAGCTCCCTCAGGAGACAGCTGCTCTTTTTCTGCCTCTCACCCTGGCTGTCCTAGTAGCGCCTACATACAGCCCTGCAGCAAAGGCAGCCAGTGCCCCAGGAGACTTGACTTCCTGCCAGATTGTCAATGTTCACCCAGCACTGTTTCTGCAAATACATTTCAGCTTCTCTTAGACAACCTATCTCAGAACAGCAATTTCCACTCAGGAGAGGAATAAATTATATGGGATACACCAGTTCGCTTAATCAAATGGAAGCGGTACCTGTTTGGGAAAGATAAAAAATGAAATTAACTTCTCTCACACCTAAATGAAACTATTTATCTAAAACACTTGAACACTGCGGGTCAAAGAAAAGGCAATGTTCTTCAGCAAAACTGGCTGTAGCTTTCAGAGCTTCAGAAATATCCATGAGCATTTAAAAACTGTCAGACTTCCTGAATTTATCACTTGCTACCAAGTTCCTCCTACAGTAAACAAATCTTTGAGTCTTGCTGATAATTATCAACCCTGCATCCTGAGCCAATCCTGTAGCTACCAAAGCAACTACAAGCCAAGAATCCAGTTAGCTTTTTCTCTTACTAAAAACACACACACACATCTTTGCATATGAACCCTTTCAGTAAAAGGTGTGCTAAAAGTACTTGTTCTAATCAAACAAAAAGTACTGCATGGGAAAGAATCAGCCCATCTTCAAAAGCAGATTTGCTGGTAGCTGCCAGGTCCAAAATGTTTTTGAAACATGGAAATTCAGAACTTTTTTCTGAAAAAAAGATGAAGTGTGTTTGGTAGGTACAGTCCTAGCTTTCAATTATTTTCCTTTCATGTACAGACCAGAAATCGGAAAATTGCCTCCCTCATCACATGAGATATCATGCCTAAGCCAGTTGTGATTTAGATATCTTAGACAAGATATAAAAATATTTGTTCAGTGTGGAAGCTGTGTTTACCAATGACACTGACAGAAAAGGGAGCACCTTTAGCCAAGTGTTTACTATGAAAGAAAAAAGTCTTAAGCTTTGTATCTTCTGTTCCATTTGACTTCTTAAACCCCTACACTCTTTCTTTTCTATTCCAGGCTTGGCTTTGACTAGAAATTCCATTTTGGACCAGAGAAAACACTTCCCATCATGTCTGGTATGTACATTCCTAAAAAGGAGGACTGGTTTCAACTAATTAACATTCTCTAATGGAACAGCTACTTTGCCAGAGGATTCATGATCAGCTCTAATTTGACTTCTAAGCAATTATTCGAGCAGCATGACAGCAATTACATTAGCTGTGAATGTAGCATTTCCCAAAAAGAGGACAATAAATTAAAGACTGATATAGCAAAAAACTGACAAGACCTGGCAGGGCTTGAAAGCTGCTGCTTAATGTTGCATTTCCCAGAAGACACTGACTTGGAAGGAAGGGCTGCTCTGATACCACTCCCCTTTCTATTTCTTATACAGCACTCAAGTGGGACAAAAGGAAGAATTATTTTCAGACAACAGAAAAAACAACTATGATTTCAGAAAACTTTTCCTCACACTTTATTTTAGGCTGACACCTTAGGAGTAAATTTCTTTCTCACAGAAAAGCTGTAGAGCATCTCTAAAATAGTCAAGCTGACAGGGCATATGCAGTTTGGTTGTTAGACTAAAGACATGCCTTTCCTTTATATTCTGTATCACACAAGCATTTGATTACCCTCAAATCCAAGTCAATGCCCTATTTGAGTCAAGCATAAAATATGTGGCAAGACTAAACATTACACTTATTCAGCAAGTCTTTGGGCAACTGTCACACAAGAAGCTTCACAGCCTGCATTTGCTCTTTCCACTGCTGAAAAAGGCCAGGCTCAACCCCTGCTGGAGCCTGAATTAAGGATCATAATTATCACAAGACCCAAATGGTTAGGCATTTTCTTAACCCTAAATTTTTTGAAACTTCAAAATACTTCTTTCCCACACAAAATCTGAAAGAAACAGTCCCTAAAAACAAGTTGTGGCCATTACAGGAGAAAGATACTGGAAAATTTTCTGCTGCAATGCCCTGTCATAGCTCTCTCCCCATCATCTGCTAAATCAAATCCGAATTGAGAAATCTTCAGATTAAGGCAACCGGTGCAAGAAAAAAAAATCAAGTTTGAAGTTCTGCCTATCTAAAAAGTACATAAATAAGTACTTTCCTAAAGTCATTCCTTCATTTTTTTATGTCTCCTGTAGAGATTCCGATTTTAGGTTATAAACAAGGATTCCTAATTGGAGACCTTCTAATTGCTGCTTCACATTTTAAAAATTGCTTTCTTAGGTCTTTTGTAGAATCAATAGACTACACAGTTGAAATAAGGCTTCAAATAATGCATTCTGACAATATGGGGATTTTCCCTGCAAGACTCAGTGTCTATTCCTTTATGAAGCAGGCTTATTTTCTTTAAGAGTGCTATGAAAATCTCACTAAAAAAGTGAATGGACTGGGTGATCTAAAAGACACATGCATATGAGTACATTTTTCTAGATGTATAATCCAGCTGCCAGAAAGAAATTTGAGAGACTCAAGTGATATATCAGTCCAATGATAACTGAGCTATAATATACGTTCATTGAACAAGGTAAACCAAAGTCAGCAGCTCAGAAGTTGTAAGAAACTTTCAAAGGGTAAGGTAGTCTTAAAATTCAGGGCTATTTAATATATGAGGAAAAAGTAGCAAATGAAAATTTAGACAGTTACACAGCTTTAAAAACATCATGTCCAGTCCCATCACAAATTAAACTTAAGAACTATGAGCTCTTGTTGCACTGGTGGTCCAAAGATCATTTATTACTAGCATTTTACTGGTACAAGGGGAAAGACAGGACAAAAGAGATGAGGAATTCCCTAATCACACACTGTTAAATGCTTTACAATTTCACTGAAGGATTTATCTTTTATTTTGCCTTGTAATTAGCAGGATTATTTTAGTCTCTAGCTGGTAACAATCTTGCATTTTGCACCAAGCTTTAGCTGATTAACAACCACAAAAACGTGTAGGATAACTGGATTTAAATGCCAAAGGTGACAAAATTAACAAACTGGGGCCTGTTCCAAAATACAAATTTGCAAGAGAGGCAAACAAATAAATGAATAAATTTATTTGAATCACTGTATAGCACAGCAGGGTTCATGATCAATCAAATTTCACACTTTTTAAAGCTTTCTTCCTACCAAATGTAACAAGCTTTAGGAAGTCCTACAATGTGTCTTCATTCCTTTTGAACAGTCTAAAATTAGATGCTAAACCACACTATTAATTCACAGAATTATGTCAGAATATAATCCTAAACCAAATGGAGACACTTCAAAACACATTTTTTTAGTTCATGTATGTTTAGTTCCAAGCAATAGATAAAAAAAGTATTTTCCCATGGCTCTAGCACTCACTCCTTTGATCTGCTGGTAGCATGCCTCTTCTGTGCAAGTGTTACCTATACACAAAAACTGAGGTCTGCATTGAGCAAGCAACTTTGTCAATATGGACTTTTCAACTAATCAAAATTCCTTGAAAAGTGGAAGATATTAGCTACCCTGGAACTTAGCCAGGTCAAGCATCTGCAAATACTGAACACAGCCCACTTTCAATACCAAGCCCTTAAGCTGTTTCCTGAAACAGGATGCATTTGTATACATAGTGTTGTATATTTATTTTACAACAAAAATGCTTACCAAAAAGAAAAACCCCACTGAAAAACACCTCAAAAACAAAACAAAACAAAACCCTCCAAAACCCCCAAACAAACACATAAAACCCCCCTCTCTGGGCAACTTCATGTGTATTTCTTCAAGAGACATATCAGCATGATAGTAATAACTTAAAAAAAAAAAAAAAGAAAAAACCAAAAAATATACAGTCAAGGCAGAATTTTAATTCTAAGTGTAAATAATTAAAAGAATCACTATTGTCACATTTTTTTAGCAGATGGAACAAAAAGCAAAAATGCAACAAAATGCCCAGTTTTTTTCCTTGATGGTACCTACAGGCACAAAATACAAACTCGCCATTGTAATCACTGTAATCATGTAGGACACAGCAAAAACTGTCTAACTTCTGGTTTACAATAGAATAATTGGAACCATCTGGTTTGATAAAATAGCAATCCATACCACAACCAAAAAACAGTTTGATTTGTCTCTCAAAGAGTTTGTTGAGAAATAAACTAAGAATATCTGGTGTACTACAAATTAGAATATGTCATTTGTGTACAGCTGCAACAAACTGGCATTACTTTGAAAAAGGGAATATATTACTATACCATCCTATGTTATAAAAGCTTGGAGAAATTACTGACTTGTTTAGATATGAGTTTAAGGCCCTAATTAGCTGCATATAATTAATATTTACTGGTCAATTTTTTCTGCTTCCTACATTTTTTACATTAAACTAGATATAACAGGAATCAAGGTGCTTTCTAGCTAAATAAGTGTAAAAATAAGTAATGCAAATTAAAAAATAATAAATTAATTTAGGCAGTCTTAACTGCTAAAGAAAGCCTAGAGCAGTCTATGACATGCAGCACCCAACACCATTCAAGACAAAAATGTAAAGCGCAAATAATTTATGTGTCCAAGCTGACTGTAAACAAGTATCTCAATAGGCTTGCCCGTCTTCAGCAAAAGTAGTATTTAAGTATTACAGCGCTAATATATGTTCTGTTCAAGAATTTCTTAGACTGTGTGGATGATGTAGAAAAGGGGAGATGGCTTAAAGTCAAAAGTACCTCTCTATCAATAAGTTTAGACTGATGTTCCAGCTACCAATAAACAGCATTAAATTCAGAGGATTGGCACCCATTAACATAGGGGACAACCCTGAAAAATTATTTTCCTGAAAGTATTCTACCCAGACTAGGAGTTTTGGTGATTTTATTTTTTAATGCTCCTCTCTTATGATGCTTTCCATATTACAGTTCTGTGGTTCCTGTTCTTGCCTCTAATCACATTTAAAAAAGGAATGCCTATTTACACACACAAGCCACACCATGAAACCTTGGTTTGAAACACTACAACCATGGGTTATGTCTGAATCTGAAAGCAATTCTTGCTTCTTCAATGTACGATTTACTGCCCAGTAAAGAAACAAAACACCTGTCTCTCAGTACTTTGAGCTGATCAAATAATTGAAAAGGTGATTTTCACTTTTACAGTCCCCACTATCTTAAGCTGAAGTTTGATTCCTAATTTTATCATTACTTCTGTATTACAGTTTATGTATGTTTTTAAAAAGATATGCAAATAGAATACCAGATTATGAAGTTACGTAAACTATTTGCTATCTAAAGATTCCTTGTGGACACTAGAGTCCTGATTTTCTAAGTTTTCTCCCATGCCTTCTCAGAAATGGGTGCTAAATAATGCCAATTTAGCAGAATACATTCAATGACACCTTGTTAGTCTTCAGGACAATCTCCCAAGCTATAACACCATTTAAAAAGATAACTAAATGGGTGCACTGAGATTCAACATTTCTCCTGCATCTACTATTGTGTTAGCAAAAAAATGGTTAACTTAAAGAGTCTGGCTGCTGAAAGACTGCTTCAAGTGTTTCACAGAAATATTTAAGTGGTTAGACTTACACCACCACACAAAGCCCTAAGGGATGGTATTGACCCCATTCCTTTGACACACCTTACAAAAACCAGGGAGTTCCTATGAATATCAAGCACAGTTTTGACGGGTCTTCCAAGAAGTTTACATTTGTTTTGTAATACTCTTTTCAAGCATTTGACCAGAAATGGTCTAATGTGAATTTTTCCCTGCAATTATTTTTTCCTACACATTTCACTAACTTATCAGTCTGCCTTAACATGCAGACTAAGCAGCACTGGGGAGGCAAATTAGTTTCTTGTACTAATTGTACTTCTTGTACAGTTTCTTGGTGGTCCAGAACTGAAAAAACAGTCAGCTCAACACAGCTACCAATAATTATTACCATAGATCAGATAACAAGTAGTGTGCCAAGTAAAACTATATATATATATGTATGTATAACTTTTTGATTATATGTCACGGTACATCTGCTCACAAGTATTTAGATTGGAAGGACCTTTAAAATCATTTCAACAGGACATAGAAAAGAAACTGTAGAATGAAGTCACTGTTATTAGTCCTCTTCAGAGCTAGATTCATCTTCCTGGTCAGAGAGCTCAGCAACAGGAAAGCGCAGGATAGCTGCCACCCCTGTCAGCTGGCCCAGCTGCTCTCCAGACACATGGAGGCTGGAGAAAATGCGTACTGTGCCCATGTTCTCCCGTACGCTATCTACCAACTTCACGTATCGGGCACGTGTAGCCACGTCCTGGTGCCGAAAAAGCTCATCACTGATCAGTAGGGTATCAATGGCCATGGCTTCATTGGCCTTCTCCACATGTTTCAGGCCATAAAAAGCCCGGTCAGGCTCGTGCTGCAGCATTTTATAGAAGTCATCTAAGGCTTTGACTTCACCAGCTGCCTTAGTATCAGAAAGACGGCTAGTTACAGCTGGGTCGCAGAGTGCTTCCTTCAGTGCGTATTTATGTCCTGAGGAAGAGTGGACCTAGAGTGAAAACAAAGTCAAAGGTTTGGAGTTTTTGAAGAAAAAGGACAATTTTCTTGCTTAACCAACCACAAACACCCTCTATGATACGCCATATTAATCTTGATAATTATCTGGGGAACTTATCTCCTTGAAACACACATGATTCTATTCTTAATCTCTCCTGAAACCCAAAACCTAAACCAAATCCCTTAAACTGCCTTTCAAGCAACACAAGAAAACTGCCTCTCTTATTCAAAGGCTGGGATAAATATATGAGCTCAACTGTTCCTAAGGTAAGGCTACTTGAAACTACCAAGAAGCTAAGATCTAAGTGTAAGCTCTCGTTTTTAAAGCATTCAAGAAAAGGAAGGCCCCTCAACACTGCAGACATATAAACTTAAAGCATCAACTCTGTGCAATTATTGTAGTTGCAAAGTTGTGAAGTACACTAAAACTTCTGTTACCACTTTGCTACACATGGAAAAGGAGGGTTCTTGGTGCACTGGGTCTCCTAGGTACTTGGACCATTAAGCACTCGAACTCACTTCACTAGTGCTGCCCCCAGATCACACTAGGCCTTCTTCAACCTAAAAATTATACAATTGCCCTTATGAAAACCTATTTTAGGCTCTGAATATGCCTATTTTAGTATAAGGCTAAACTCCCACCCACTCAACCAATGAGATGAGTAAGAAACAAGAAAAAAGTATAGCCTTTAACTATGCAGTAAAAAACTAACAAAAAATTGTGGTTAATTTTTGTAATACAAAATTAACTAACCTATACCACATCCAGGTACTTTAAAAAAAATCTTTAGAAAGTTGTTATTAAACACATATGCTATAAAATGTGACAGAGTAACAGTGCAAAGTATTTTCCAACTTGCACTTCACACTTAATTGAAGAGTAAATAAGGGAGTTTGAAATATCTAACATTTTCTCTACTTCACATTAAGGTATCCCTAGGGGGAACCATCCTTGTACCATGTGTAACTTATTTACAGTTCAGGAGGCATGAGTATAATTTCCTCATGATGCTCAGTCAGAAATTTATTTCCTTTAATGACCTATTTCCCATGTAACTACCTCTTACTATCACACACAACTCCCAAGCCTCTTTTTACCCACTCTGGAGACTGCTTAGATCCTTACCTGTAGGAATTTGGACCTGTTCTCCAGCAGAAGTTTGTTGTCCGTCTTGACTGCCTGCTGGAACATGTAGTCACAAAACTGCTCCCGCACGAAGCCTGGGCTAGCCACCAGTACACACTTCACCACCTCAAAGTTGATATGCCTCTGGATGGCTTGCACCACCTGCTCGTAAAACCTCTCCAGCGCCCGGTCGTGCTGACTGCAGTTCCCTTTCCGCTTGCGGGGAATGTTCACCTCCACCTTGGCACGAGTAAGCGTCATGCTCGGGGTGACCAGACAGACGTGAGCCAACCCTTCCTGCATGACCACGGCCGCCACATCGGCGCTCCAGGCCGGGTCACAGGCCTGCTCGATGCGCTCCAGCACCACGCTGTCCCACTGTTTCTTCGCCAGGGTGAACTGCCGGTTGGGCTCCAGCTCGATGGTGTGGTAGGCGCCCATCTTCACATACTCGTTCTCTTGGATGTTCGTGCCCTTGACGCGCAGTTGGCAGGCCTGCGAGTCGAAGTCGATGGTCTCCACGCATAGGGTGAGGGTGGTGCGGATGCGGTTGCTGCCCACGCTGCCCGTGGACGACTCGGTCTGAACCTTGCGGATGGTGGAGGCGCGCAGGCTGTCACCCACCTGCAGCAGGTTGTAGGTGTGCCACATGTCCTCAGGCTCCTCGGGGATCAGCGTCACCTGCCCTGCATTATCCTTCTCCAGGTCCTTCCTCACCAGCTTCATCCTGGCGGTTCCCCGCGTCGCTCCCCGGCTTCCCCTGTGCCGCGGCGGCAGCAGGCAGCAGGCGCGCTCCGGGAGGGAAGGCTGGGGGCTGGAGCCGGCGGGACCACGCACGCCCGGACGGACGGACGGACGGATGGATGGATGGACAGTCGGTCGGTCGGACGGACGGTCGGACGGGCAGCCCTCCCGGAGCGCCTTCAATCCGCGCCTCTCCGCGCTCCCGCCGCCAACCCCAATGCGCACGCGCAGCGCACGCGCAGCGCCCACGGCCGCCCCATAGCGCATGCTCACAGACCCGAGTCCCTCCTCAGGCGCCGCCGGGGCGCGCCCGGCCCCGCCCCGATCGGTCACCGCAGGCACAGCGCATGCGCGCGGCGCCGCGCGCGGGTAACCTGGCGGCAGCTCCCGAGGCTCCGTCCTGCGGAAGGAAAAATGCCGGGGCGGTGTGAGGGCGGGGGACTGGGAAGCAGCCGCGCTGCTGCGGGGTGCTGCGAGCTCTGGAAGTCGGCAACTGCCTCGCCTGGAGGGAGTCGCCCCGCGTTCGTCCTTCCCCTCCACCCCTCCAGCGCTTCACAGTGGCGGTCCAAGCTCCTAAAGTGTCCTAACGCCGTGCCACGCGTTTCAAAATGCGAGAGGAAAAAGCCAAACCAAAACCATACGGCCAAAGCCAAGCAGTTGTGGAAAGTTACAGGCACAGATGACGAAAGAGGCGAGCGGTACAATCCCGTGTTTCAGCGAGTGCCAAGGAGCCAGGGGACCGCAGTGCCACCC
Source organism: Cyanistes caeruleus (assembly GCF_971803275.1). Taxonomy (NCBI): domain Eukaryota; kingdom Metazoa; phylum Chordata; class Aves; order Passeriformes; family Paridae; genus Cyanistes; species Cyanistes caeruleus. The sequence goes on from NC_141732.1 coordinate 65,267,564, forward strand.
CCAGCAGCTGCCGCCGCCTGAGGCGGAGAGAGGCGGCCGTCACCCATGGGAACAAAAACCAGATACAGGCAACATCAGAACCTGAACTGGTACTTGGACACTGCTCTTAAACTGGATCCCGGTTTAAAAGGTTTTTGGTTAAATTTGCAAGTTACACTTCAGCCGGTACTGAACCTTTACCGGCTGCCTTCCGGTTCTGAGATGCTAGGGAGGCAGATCAGCACGTTTCGAGCAAAGCTGGATGTTCACACATAGAAATAAGATGCCTTGGTAAAACATATATCAGTTCAATGATATTGCAAAGAAATGGGACCCGAACCATGACTACGCAGCTGAATTTGCATCCTAGACAAATTTAACAAGCCAGAAATTATGAAAAAATGTATCATTATACAAGAAGGAAGGAATATTTGAGGAGAAGGTTATGTGAGACCTAATAGCAACCTTCCAGTATCTGACAGGGAAGAGGGAAGCTGGAGAGGGATTCTTCATCAAGAACTGTAGTGACAGAACAATAAATAATGGGTACAAAATGAATGAGGGAAAATTTAGGTTACATAGCAGGAAGAAATTTTTCTTTGATGGTTAGACACTAGAATAGTGTCTAACCCCTGGTTACCCAGTGAGGTTGTGGTTGCTCCAACCCTGATTCTGGTTCAACAAGGCCTTGAAAAAGCTGATCCAGTGGGAATTGTCCCTACCCATGGTGGGGTGGGCTGGGACTATATGATCTTTAATGTCCATTCCAACTCTTTAAAAATCTATAATTCTATCATTCTAAGTTCTGTACCTTAATTTTGAAACAGCATATGACACTAAAAACTCCATTTAAGAATGAATGTTGCAAATTTAGAACAAGGAAAAGTATGATGAATAGAAAAAATGCTTGCATGAGAAATACTTAAATAAAAGCTGATTGAAAAAGTAGGTACACTAATGTGCCATGCTAATTGTGTCATGGCAATTGCAACAGATCCATTAGGTTTGTACCAGACTGTGCACTCAGTCTGGTAACAGAAAAACATGAGGGCATCTTCTAACAGATGAGAAGGTAATTTCAAACAAACAAGGAAAAAAGGAAGTTTCTGGTTTCTATTAGCTATTTTTTTTTTTTTTAATAAAAAAACAACCCACTGTGAATTATGGAATTTGCTGACTTGGAAAGGCTTTGGAGTCAAGAATTTAATGAGATACAAGGCTACTATGAGCAAAAATAATCTCCCATTATGATATACCTATAAATTTCTCTGAAGATTCTAGCTCTAGTCAGTTGTGACAGGACAGTGAACTCATCTGGCCCAGTAAGTGCGTTCCTTTTCCCTAAGCTTGATACTGGTGTAAAAACAACTTTATCAGATATTACATAATAGGATTTATTTATCAGACCTCAGACTCTCTTCCTGTGAGTACACATGCTTAACTCTATTAGCATGAATAGTTTCACAGAATCAAGCAGGACCACCCAAGGGAATATAACATAGGCACATGTGTAAGTAATTGTTTAACTAGAGCTTGTGCATGCTAATAATTTTGCATTAAAATTTTAATGCAAAAACAGAGACAAAGAACTTCTGCATTCAGCTTTTCTTTAGGAGAGAGTGTGCACTCTACTTTAAGAGTTCCTTTCACTTATCTATATAAATGCTGAAAAATTTTCTTCTTTACTTTCTTTGCAACTATAAAGTTCCAAGGGTTGACCTCCTGCTGTTCTTTCAAGAAAAAATAGTTGTGGTGCAAATTTAACTTCTACACTAAAATGCATTTTACTTTTTATTCTTTTAGTCTTGGGTATTTACAAGCTTTTCTGTGTTAATTCATTCCAGTCAAATTTTTACAAGCAGCCTCACATCCCTGGAGATTCCATATATTTTTGATAAAGGTTGCAAGTTGGCATCCAGTACCATCCAGTAGAAAATTAACATTCTATTCAGGAAAAAAGGTGAGTCGATGCATTAAAAAACTCTTGCAATAACATGCATGTGTGCACACACAGAGCATACACACACCCCACCCTACACACTCCAAAAGCAAAAAACTCACAACAAACAAAACCACAACCAAAGAAGAAAGAACAACTTTGAAACAAAGTTGCCACTCAAAATATTAAATTGACTGTTGTAGAAAGAGATATTTTGATATGGGTCTTTTCTCAAACAGCAAGTTGTAAGATTTATAGAGTTATGAACAGTGATCCACATCCATTTGCCATATTTAGTGGCAAATATAAACTTCAATGATGTATCCACTATCAGCAGGACCATTGTCAACTTACAAAGGGATGATGATGATGCTTTGCCTACTCTGGTAAAAAGTATCTGGTATTATTACTTGTTTGAGTATGTCAAAGTGTGAACAGCAGAAGAAAAACATCTCAAAAAAATTAAGAACCATAGAAGTTTCTAAATTCATTCTAATTTTGCTAATGACAGGGAGAGAGATGAATTTGACCAAGGTAGAGCCAAAACAAGTGGGTACTTTTAACTCTTCATACATTTTTAAGATAAAAGTTCAAAATTGCACAGCTTGTTCTTGACTTGGTAAAAGATTGAGACTATGTGCAGGACCTAACAGTTCTTTCAATAAATCACTTTTTAAAATACAGTTTTATAGGTATTAATAATTGCAGTAATTTGGCATCCATTTTTGGACCTTTTTAGGTACAATGCAAGATAAAATGAAAATGATGATAACATATATTCTAAGAGATTTTGGAGCCATGCTGGTTATCTAAGGTTATTATTCTGAAAATGTTTGAGACACACTTCCCTATATCTTCAGTTCTTGGTCAACCACTTCATAAAGATGGGTTATGTACAGATTTTAGAAAAGGAGAGGTAATTTTCATAGGAAATCCCATCTCCTCCATATTATAGCCACTTCAGCTAGAATTCATGCAAACATGCTTACATTCTGGATAAATAAAACTAATAGGAAAGAATCTCTAATATAGGGGGAAGACTTGTAAGAAATGTTGGACAGTATTGTTGCAAGAGCAAATGAAGATAAAAGAGAGAGATGCAGAGGGAAACTTGGGAAAAACTCTCTTTTCATGCTTTGCCTTTGTCCTGTGGCTGTCCTGCCTCTACAGGCTCTGACCAAAGACCACTTCATTTTCTCCATACAGTTCTGTCTTTTTATATTTATCTTTATTTTTTTTCTGTTATAAAGATGAGTACAAGACCATCATCAACAAGGAGAGAAGTCCAGGAGGGAACAGACTTTGTGTAACACTGTTAAGTGAAGAAGCTTTTAAAGATAATGGAACCGTTTAGACTGACTTCTTCATTCCTCATCTGTTGAAATGTAAGGCTGGAGAAAACTTCAGCAAATCCCCGGTCAAACCACTTACATAGTAGCCAGCTGAAGTATCTAAGCCATCCTTTATATCTGTTCATCCACCTTCATCAAAAGTCCTGGTGAGAGAGATTATGTAGGGGTGGGGTTTTTTTGGTAGCCTAGCAATTCTTTACCTGAAGAGTAAGAAAATTCTTCTGAATATTCCCTAAGATTTTTGCATAGTCAGTTACACTGATTTTCTTTTGTCTTTTGTTGGATTTGGAGAACCAAGTATTCATCAATATCTTTGGAAACCAACATATGCCATGTGGAAAGTCATGACTGACCTCACAAAACAAAGAAAACACTGACATCTGGAATAATATCCTCAGCAATAATACTTGGATAAAAAAAGATATATTTGAAATGTTCAACATTGCCTTAGTTTCTTTTTTCTACTAGATAAACAAGCCTAACTAATTCAGTCTTTTGTCATATATTTTTTTCTCAGCTCTTACCAGGCTTCTCAATTCTCTGTGCACTTCTGTCTGCACATCAGACTTTCTGTGGTCAAGATCCTCAGAGGTCTTATCAAACCAAGCCAAATTAAAAAAGAACAAAAATCTGTAGAAATTTACAAATATATATAACATCTGTATGTACCTCCTTCAATCTAGATTCTTTTTGTCTGCTAGGCCCTGCCAGATTATTTGCTGCTTTTAAGGAAGAGCAGCATGTAATTTATTTTTTAATTAATTTTTAAAGTCACTATATTTTTCTTTGTGAAAAAAATCATTTATCCATATTTTTATGATACTTTGACTTGTTTATGTAGGACTACTGCTCTTATTTATCCGTGAAAATTTGAATCCTTTACCTGGTACCTGAAATGCCTCCTCTTGTCTCTAAGTCTATTCTCTTTCCCACCAATCTTTTAAAAAATAAACCCTCATGACATCACCACCAAAAAAGTAATCACCTGGTAAATCCAGATGAGACTTGCTCTCAAAATGTTTTCCTGTCTGAAAGTAAACCTTTTTTTCATTACTGGTGAATTGTCTATCAGCATTACCAGTGGCAACTCTGCAACTCTGAAGGGAAGTTGTGGCACACTAAATTGTTGCTGTTTTACAAATTGTCCTTCTTTGAAGGAACACAAACAAAAGCATGTTTTGGAGTATGTCACTGTAACAACAATGAAGACAGTTAAGAACAACAGCTAAATATGGCATGCCAAATTACTATATTCAGATTTTCACGTTTTCCTGTGTTCTGTCTTGCACAATAAGCACAGAGGGAAGAGGGAGAAACTCTAGTTTTGCCTTTTCCCCACTTGCTGCTGCTGCTTGCATTTGGACAATCTTATGAAATTGATTTCTTCCCCTGTTTCAGGGGGGAACTGTTTCAGGTTCACTGTGTGCTACTTGCCTACGCAAGAGCTGCTGGGGAGTTCAATGTCCAAGTTTCCAAGCACATGAATCCCAGCATTGCCTTAGCTTCTTTACCACTTCTTGGATTCCCCTAATTTCAGATCCAAAATGTTACCACAGGCTGACTAGTTAGGGAGATTGTTACTTGTGACATTTTCTTCTAGAAAAGCAGATCAGTCACTACCAATCAATGAACAATCCTAAAAGGAAATATAACACATCCCATCTCCAGATGAACTCATCTTTCTGAAGTGAGTGACTGCTTCCTCACTTCCCTTTTTACCAGTCAGAAGTCTGAAAGCCAAACAGAGGAAAGCAAAAAATCTACGCTAATTAAAAAAAAAAAAAACACCCGCTGAAACCAACCAAAAACCAAACCAACAAAACCAAACAAACTTGTTTCTTCTAAGCCAGATTCAATTACAGTATGACTTCTCAGCCATTCATCCTCATATAGCAACCAACTCTTGCTCCCAGATTCTCAAATTGGTTTAGGGATTAAAGTTCCCAGAGAGAAGCAAACCGAGGAGGTCCCTCACGGCCTGCGGCTGGAGGGCAGCTCCGGGAAGGGCACTCCCGAGGCACGGATCGGGGCGGGAGGGCGCCGTCCCTTGGGTGCCAGACCCTACCAGCTTCACCCACTTCCCGCCCGGAGCAGGGCTGCTTTAGGGATCCGAGTCTTCAAAGCAAGGCAGAAACAGGGCTTTCCTCACCTGTCAGCATCCAGTAGGAGGCAGCCATGCCTGGGCTTCTGCGAGCCGGGGGCCGGGAGCCCGGGCGGAGGGCAGGGGTGGCGGGAGCGGTCCTGCCGCCGGCGCGCCCGGGGAAGCTGCGCTGCCGGTGGAGCTCAGCGCTCTGCACCGCCCGTCCGCCTCGCAGCCGAGTTAGGCATTTCCTGTTTGTTATCCAGTCTTTACGTTGCTTCTTCGCATTAAAAAGAATTTAGTTTCCTCCCACCGCACACAGTTTCCCCCCACCCACCCCTCTAAAGGTCTCTGAGTTTTGGAAACCTCCCCGTTGAATTAACCCAGTTAGGATGTACAAATAAAGCCAAATCTCCCCCACTAAACACTCCGGCTGCAGCTCTCGGAGAGCACAGCAGACCTTAAAGGGACATCTCCCCGTTCATAATTAATAAGTGTCTCCCGCTGGCCAGCCCCTGTCCCAGTAGGGCAGGAGTGAGCTGGGTGTGCTACACAGCCACCTCTCTCGCCTTATCAACAGGAGAAACACGTCGTTGAGGTAGAGGGGTGTGTTTGACTGCTCAAGTTTAATTTCTCTGACATCACCCCTTAAAAACGCACTCTTACGGCCGGTCATTTGCCCGCAAGAGGAAGCCAGCCACCCCCTCCCCATTCTCGGCGGCTCTGGAAACGCAGTAACTCTTCAGACAGTGGGCGATTTTCTCGAGTCTTTGCGTCCTCCTGTGCTTTGCTGCATAGAGGAAATACCAGACAGCTGCCTTTGCCCTCATCAATCGAACGTTTGCATGGCATGCCTTCCCACTCTCCCTGCCCCCAAAACGACTTCACTAGTAAATGACTGAATAAATAGCTAAGGTAATAATCAGCCAGATTCAGGCCTGTAAGCGAGGATTTTCAGGATTTGTTGCACACTCTGGAAAGGAGCAGTTTTGCAGGACCTTTTTTTACCAGACTGATTGATGCTCAAGTGGAGTGGCCCCCGTTCAGCGGTGTATGAGTTCCCACACTGGACTTGGTGGAAAATCATTTTATTGCTTATAAAACAAGGGAACCCATAGTCCTTCAAGCAAGAAAAAGGAAAACCAAAAATATAAGGATTTGGAAATTTCGGTGCTTCTATAAAAATCCTCTATCATTTCCTTGACTTGGAGCAAAGGATTTGGTGAGTGAGTAAAAGTTAGTGGAATTTTGGCAGGTTCCTTTGAGACTAATAAACTGCAGCTTTTAATAAGCTCTATAATAGCTTCTTGCATCTTCCAACATCTGTATTAATTTAATGAGAACACTTAGAGTGCACCTTGTAGATCTGTGGAAATTTTAGAAAACTTTACCATTTTAAAGCTGGTTTTAAGAGCAAAGATCCTCAGTGGGAGTACCCAAAACTGATGCAATTAAGCACATGTGTAACTTCAGCTGAATGAGAATTTTTGCTTGGTTTGTGCCAGTTTAAAAGACAAGACACATTTTTTCCAGTCAAAGGTTTTATGCATAAAATTAAAGGAAATGGAAATGGCATCCAAACTAAAAGAAGACTGAGTTTATGGAAAAACTGTCATTTCATTTTTTCTAGTCAGTTGTGTTACCACTACTGTTACTCCAAAACAGGGCTCGTAATCCAATGTGCTAGAGCCAACAACGCACAGAGTTGATGCTGTAGTTTTTTAGAGTTGCAAGGCTGGGTGCTGGGTGGTAATTCACAAAAGTCATCACCCTCAGGTTTATAAAGCTGGGGGTTTTTTATACCCTTTTTAGTAGTATATTCCACCTACCTAATACACATGGACTGCTGTATTTTCTTAAAAAAAATCAAAACCAAACAACCAGACCAAACAACCAAATCTTTGTATTCCCTGTGCCACTTGCTTCAACTAAAGGCACATGAAAGAGTTGAGCTTGCTTTCAAATAATAGTGAAGGATTTTTTAATTTTTTTTTTTTTTATTTTATTTTTGTGATTTAATATATTACATCAGTGGAAGAAGCCAGGGAGCTAAGGACTTTCTCTTGGACTAAAATAAATTCAAGCCTATATGAAATTCATGAAGCATTTGGTATATATGTGAGGACTGTACATCATGTTGGGGGATAGCACTTCTTGAGAGCAAAAAGAAAATTTTTGATGAAGAGTTATTCCTAATTTTTACAAAATTATTCTTAATATTATGATTTATTTGTTTGTTTTTGTGGTGGCATCCTATATGTCTTGCATCAGGCAATGTTGAAAGGATAACATTAGAAAAGATGAATTGCTGGACTGAGCTAGCGTTTCTTATTTATTTGAACACATTCAAGAAAGTAAAAACACTACAGGCTTACAGACAATTATTTTGGAATGTCAAACTTGAAAAAACTGCAAAACCCTCCTTTTCACAGTTCATGTTGCTTTGTTGCAGTGGCTCAAGCAATGTTAATAACATGTTGCTAAATTCTCTTCTTGGAGTTTAAAGTTTCATACATTAATAGCAAGGAGCAAATCTATTTTAAGCAGGAATCTCTAAATGAAGCTCACTCAGGCCCAGAAGTAGTTAAGATATTAGGTTATTTTAATGTGAGAAAAACAAGTATTATTAGTTTTAGTGGATTGTAATACTATACAAAATCATTACCCATAGTGATGGATAAAAGAAAAAGGTCAAATTAGTTTAAAGAATATTGTTGGCTTGCATAATTTATGTCTTTCTAAGATGTCACAGAATGCAGAGGAAGGACTTTTTCCTAGTGCTATAAATTAAACATAATTTGTAATTTTGAACTGTGCCTCCTAACTCAATTCTAGCGATTCGTTTTAGAATATCTGATACAGAATAAGTACACCAGTAGTTAATGGGATCTGATGGAAGTATTTGTGATTAAAGATTAGTTTAAAGACTTTGAAAAACTAGACTTTGAAAAGGCAATAAAAATTAAAAATATCAGAAAGATACAATTCTTCTCCCTTCTAGGTGGTGTTATTCCTGCAAAAAAAAACCCCAACCAGTGGAAATACATTTTGTCCAAAAGGGCTGAAAAAAAAAGAAACAAAAGTTTTTCAAATAGTTTCAAAGGCAGGAAGACTTCTACATAGTGTGACTATAATTTAGATAGAACTAATTTTTCATGGAGTTTTTTCTTCCCCTTTTAAAGAGGGTGTGAGAAATTTTATTTTATTTTGCTTGTTAGGTGAGAAGGATCTCTAATCTGTAACACAAGAGAGGAATGCATAATGCAAGACTGACTTCAAATAGCCAGAAGCATGTCTAACTTTCTTCCATTAAAGGAATAGTATGACAGCATCAATATTGTAAGAGAGCTGTTACATGTTTCTGTGGTGTTCACTGTTGTTATTTCACTGCATTATGCACTGAATGGAAAATACTACAGAATAGGTTCATAGAGCTTCTAAGTGAATATTTATCATTGACAGCACTTACTGTAATCTTGGATAGTTTACATTGCACTGTAGATTAGTGGTAATTTACATTTATGCTTTTTTCTTACACTTGCTTATTCGCTGTCTCCAACATGTCTTTCACCTTGATGACTTTGTTGTTCATTTTCATAGTCTCCATGTTTTCCTATCTGATTCTAGGGCCATATTAGAATTCGCTTGGCATAACTTGTGGGTCTGTAGTCTGATTTTTATTATGTCTGAAATACTCAAGGGCTTCTTCTTCAAGTACCAGAACTAAGACCTTGCAGGATTTGGTATGGTTCCAGAAGTACTCTATGCATAAATCTTTTTATGTTTTACAGCTCAGCTTTTAACTGATACTTGATATTCTTGGAGAAAGCCCATGTTTCTGCTCCATCTGTATTAACCAGGGGTACAAATGTGCCAAAAATCCTTTTTGCCATACAATAGGATCTTTATAAAATTTTTTGCAGATTGGGTTAGTTTAATTAATGTTGGTAGGAAATGTTATGGAAAATGCCCCTTGTGCTCTGTGTTTAATCTATTCCCTACAATATATTTTATTTATTCTTGTTCTTTTTTGGACTGTATATCAAATATCATAATGTAATTGTAACCAAATTAATATACAGACTGTGTTCTTACTGAAATTTCTGATTTTCCTCCTTAACAGGTTTTAGGTGCCTCAGCTGTGTGGCTTTTGTTTATGTATTTTCACTAGGTGCAAGTTTTTTTGTATTCATTCTAAATTCGTGGAGATCAAAATTAGGCCTACCACAAAATTCAGGAAGACCAGAAAGAGATGAGTTTGTACAGCATCATTTACTGCCATACATCTTCCATCAAACTCTTTAATTTTTGATTGTTGCTTTATAATCATGAAGAAGGATTTAAATATTAAAACAGATTTTAAGATCATTGCAGATTATATACTTATGCTTTTCATAATTCCTGATGCTATTTCTATTTCCTTTGAGTGAGTTTCTTACAAATTTAATCCTAATTAACCATTTTTTTCTTGCAAGAGAGAGATCCTCTGCTTGCTTATTTACTTACCTATCTACCTGTTTGTAAGTTATCTTGGAGGTCTGTAGGACATTAACAAACTTTAACATGAATATATAGTTCTTCAAACTGTACACTACAGAACACAGTTTTTTCAACATGAATGAAGTATTGATTTCTCTGATTGATTTCGCCCATCAACTTTTTTGTGTGTTAGAGCACTGTTTCTGCAGCACTGAAGCCACTGTAGCTATGGCATTAAGTCTGAGGAGAAAGGAACTGGTAACTTCAAGTATGGGGGGATGAAAACCAGAAATTAATATTGTATTATACAAAATCAAGGACCTAGAAATTGCAATCTGTTTATAGGACTTTTGACTGAGGATATGTATATCTCAGACACTGTTGGTTCATCAGTGCATTAACTCTACTGCAATATACAAAGATTTGCAACGAAGCCAGAATTTAGGTGTAGAGGTTTAATTCCTCTCATTAATACCTTGGTCTTTCTGCAGTGCACACACATTTATTTTTCTTTGTATTACTGTTTCTTACCTTAATTGTTTTTATTTGTTTGTTAGGGTTTTTTTGCTTTGTCTGTTTTTGTTTTTGTTTTATGTTTTTTTTTTAATGTGCTGCTCATGGTATGTTGAATAACCAATACTGTTCAGATAGATTTTATTTATGAAGTTGTATAAAAAATATCTCACTGAGAGCATGCTGTCAAAGGAAGATAATTGATGACATTAATTTCTCAAAATAATTGCATAGTCTGAAGAATCTTACATTATATTGCATTGCACTGTATTCATTACATTCACAGCTGGTCTGCATAATATAATTACTTATTACTGTTTGGTTACAGAAAAAAGGTAGCTTTGATTGTAATAGCTCCGTGAAAAGTAATGATATTAATTTTTTTTCTTTCCTAATAGATAGAAACATCGTCTCTTTCCTTTTTCTTTGATGCACACCATCTTCTTCCATGTCTATTGTATTGCTGTTAATGTAAAAGCAATATTTAAACATATATCACTGTCCAAGCTTTCCTTTAATCTTCTTAATCAGGAAGAAAAAACATCTTGCTTTTTTTGAGGGAACACAAAGCTGGTCATGATGACAGCCTGTTTTATGGCCTACATTAAAAAAACAAAACAAAACAACAAAAATCAACCAATCAACCAAAGTGCCCCAAAAACTAACAAACAAAACAAACCCACAAAAAACTCATAAGAAAACCCAGCACAAACACACAAACCCCACACTTAAACCAAACAAACAATTCACCCCAGCAAAACAGCACACACAAGAAAGAAAAAGATCACTGTAGTACATAAACTTCAGCTTTTAGTAAGGATTACCTCTTTATTTTTTAACTATGTGATTTTAAGACAAATTAGAAGTTTGCAAAAATCCTTCTACAATGAAGAACACATTGCTACTTTTTTAGTGAAGTTGCAAGCCAGGCTCCTGCTGGGATTTGAACTCCTGTAGATTTCAGAAATGCTTTATTTCAGGGGTGCTACAACAATTCTTTACCTGCAGAGACCTGTAATTCAGATCTCACTGCTCCATCTACCTGTCTATATAAGTAATTTGTTTTGTAGTCTGGAAGTCTGGATCTTTCTGAATGTGGATCATATTTAAGTAATGGACAGCCGACAGAGGAGGTAATATGCATAATTTTGTTAGAAGATTAAAAAAGCACTCAGCTTCAAAGTTGGAATTAAAAATTGCTGTTCTTTTTCACATTGAATGACTTTTTAAAAAGCTCCAATTTCCCAGAGTCATGTCAAAAGCTGCATGTTTTCGCCTAGCTAGCTGTAGTGTTCTGTTGAAACTAGGAGTGTGTAGTGGAGAACTGAGGTTTCTTCATGCCAGAAGCAATCTACAGAACTGTAACTCTGGAAACTGCTGCAATGAACCTTTTTTTCCCCATGCAGGCTGAGTTATGCAGCTCTTGATGTCATGAGATGTGGTCTCCTTAAGTGACCAATATATTAACACATGTGTCACATGACTGAAAACACATGTATAAGCCCTGCCAGATGAGTACTATGCAGATATATGAAGACATTGTGCTTTTGTGTATCAACCCTTTTACATATGATAGGCATGATTGTCTATGAAAGAGGTGCTGCCAGGAACTCATGAAAAGGGTTGACAAAAGGCAAAGGTCTCAAGACAATCCATTCCAGGACCACTCTGTGTACACCATGACCATCACCATAAGCCTTCAAGTAGCCAGGAAATTCTATACAGTGACTGAATTGTCACTGGACACACCCATTTTCATTTAGGTTAATTCACTTACATGAGAATGTCCTAAGCATCATATGGAATGCATATTGTCCTAGAACAGGGAACCAGAGACTAGGACTTGTCATTGGTTGAGTAAAATACTGTTAGACAGTTAGACAGAATGACAACTTAGTCTTGTCAAATAACTCAAAAGACATTTTCCCTTGCAGTGTAAATCACTGTGAATCAATTTGTTCTGAGCATACTCTGAGTGCATCTACAGGATAAGCTCTTTACTGAAACTGAAGAGTGTCTCATCTGGAGGTTTGATCCAGACACCAAACTGCTTCGGAAGCACAGTTCTAGACATGCAAAAAAAAAAAAAAAGCTAAATGTCCAGAGAACCTCACTGATAGAGCAGCATCCAAACAGAGTAGTTAACTCCAGGTTTGGAGAAGAAGAGAAAGCAGAATTTTTATTTCAAAATTTTGAATTTAAATATGCAGTTTAAGTTAGGAATTGCTTTACAGTATCAGTGGATCATGGGGCAATCATAGCTTTGGGGTTATGTTTTAATTTAGAGATTTTGTAGAGTATTTTAGTCAAATGGTGGTAATATTTGCTGATTAAAAATCCCAAGAAGCTGTGTTCCATTTCTGCAAAATGATCCTTAAGTATACCAAATATAACTTTAACAACACATAGAAATAATTTAAATATATGTAGTCATAATGAAAGAGGAAGTTTTGCTGTGATATAAGGGGTTTATGATTTCTGTTAGTTTGAAAATTCATTCATTGTGGTAAACAAAACAGTTGTCCATGCTGTATTAGTCTTTTCAGCTGCTCAGCTACTGAGTTAAAAATCAATAGAAATGATACTATAGATATGTCATTGCTATGCTACTTAGCATGTCTAAATATGCCTAAATATTTGCTTATCTAAATATTTTCTATATGTTGTAAAAGTATAATCTGAAAAAAATAAAGATACTCATGTTTCCTCCAGCTCATAGGAAATTCTGGTTTTAGAGACCAGAATGAACTCAAAATTCGAGAGGCATGTTGTTGGTTACAGAGACATTTTCAGAATTCACGGTTAACACTGTATAAACCAGGAATCCCAAAGATGCATGTGCAGTGTTTTACTGTGGATTCTATTGGCAAGTATCATTTATTCAGATGATATAACATTAACAGTGGCAGATTCAGGTGGGGGTGGATTTGTATACAGATAGATGTAAAAAAAAAGCAAAATGCCATGGCATCTAAAGAAGCAATTTTTCTTCATCTTCAAGATATTTGTCAGTGTAATAAGCATGAAAAATTTAATGTGTTTTTGCAGTCTATATAACTTTTATGTTTTCTCTCTAAAGAAATTTTGTTGCCTTCATCAGTGTTGTTTTATTACAATAAATCAGTGTCCAAGTATCAAGTGACCACATTGGGGTTATTTAAAAAATCAACATATAAGCCAGAGGCAAAGTTAATTTTATTAATATCATGCTTATTGATGAAGCAGTGGATGTGAGTGTTATGCCTGGATAAATTTGTATTTACTGTCTATGCAAATCTTATTTCTACAATAGGGCTGGGCCCAGAGCCAAGACCTTGGTTCAGGTCAGCACATTTTGCAGAGGCTTTAAAGTTAGCTCAGCAATCCAATAACTCCCTGTGGAGCAATTCAGGACATGTTTCCCCCAAACTCTGCAGCCAAACTAGCCTTTTTGACCTTGTCCAGGACTCTTAGGTTGCAGCTTCGCAATTAACTCAGTCGGGCACCATTATCAAATACCTGCGCACCTAACATACATTTAGCTGCCTGACATAATGAACCTTTTTAGAAGTTTTCCAGGCTCTAATGGAAGATCTTTTGTCACCAGAACAGAACTGAGTTTTGACTGCTCAAAGAACTGGGTTTGTTTGCTTTCAAGAGTGCTCTTTGAGTGCTCTTATTAAAATAAAATGAATGCTTATATCACTGACTATGTTCTCAGACCTATTTCATCTGATTTTAGAGTGTTTTCTGAAAAGTTTTTTCTTACATTCTTTTCTAACAATATTTTACTCAGCCAATGAGGAATACATATCTCTGATATCAAAAATGTATTTCTTCTAGTAATCTCTTTCCTCAGTACTCAGCTAAGTCATTATTACTGCTTTAAAGCTACTTGAAAAAAGTAGAATATTTCCCAAAAAAATATTTTTGAAGGGTCTCTCCTGAGATTTTGGAGTATTCTTCAGATGTCTTTTTTTTCAGAATGATCTGAGGTTGTTATCTCACCAGCTGATCCATCTGACATTTTTAGACTATTCTATAAGATGAATTTGGGACAGTAATCACAAACCTTCAGGAACAGTATTTTGTAGAATAAGAGCATCTTATCAAATGTGTTTCCTAGGTTCCTGGATTAATGGTCTGGCAAGGAGATAAAGATTTCAATCAAAGTTTCCAGGTTTATAATTACTTGGATGACACGAATGCTGCTGTACATGGATGCATGCAGATTCCTAGATACACTGTGCCAATTAGGAAAACGAGGTATGATGATATGAGCTGGTCTCCCTGAGGTATTTCTCTTGCTTTGGGGAGAATAAGAACTCGGTAGTGAACTGGAAGAAATTATACTTCACATCCCTCTGAGAAGACTCCACTGTCAACATTTACCTCTTAAGAGAATTCCCAGCAAGGGATAGATGGGAAATGTACAGCAAATCCTTCAGGCACTGCCAGGCTGAGAATGAAACATGCTTCTGTATCATCGGGAACTGCCCAGTCATTCAGGATTCAGGAATTAAATGGCATGATTACATCTGTGAACTATTATCAAAGGAAACTAAAAAGAAAGATTGGACAATGATTCAGGCCCCACATGTAAGAGATGACAACAATGAGTTATAGGAACTGGACATAAATTTTGTGAAGGAGAACCAAGCATTCCTGATGTCTGTGACTGTGTGACACGAGTATCCTGACACATCTTTAGAACAGGCTGTGATGGAAAAAGTGAAGAAATACCAACATCTTCACAAACTCATTCAGCAACGAACAAATGTGGTAGGCATTGTATTTATGGGCTTTTCCCTTGGAACTCAGGGAAAGAGGTATCATAGAAATTACGAACTTTTGAAAGCCTTGTGTCTCTCCAGATCGAGGCAAAAGAATACAGCCTGGGCCTCCAGAAAGCTCCTTGCTTCTGTAGATGTTGTATATATGTTTGCAAGTAAAGTATATACTGTTGTATCATCTTAATTCAAAATAAATTTTCAGTGAGTGGTGTGAGCACAGGGCAGCCAAATCCAACTAACACCAGGCCTGGATAGTATGTGGGGACACCAATGGACTCACACCATGATATGTCATGTATCATCAGTCTGAGACAAAATTCTATTGATTTAACCAGGGTGGATAGGCCATCTGTACCTGGAAAATGAACACATGGAAATTATGTGTGTTTGATAAATAGCCATTCCAATAACTCATGTAGAAACATTTGGAATTATTTTACAACTAGTTTTATACTTACATTTATACTACTTTTATTTCTATATTTGAGTCATGTAGCCAGTTGGTATATAGAACAGCATGAAGATCTTTCCGATTTGCAAGATAAAGGAAGGGGTACAGAAACAGGGAAGTATAGACCACACTCATAAGTGTCTTATAGTCATAGTATCTAATTTAAGATAAAGCAACCATCTGGGCTGCAGCTATGGCAACAAGATTTCCAGTAGTGATTACAATGCTGAATCAGAGCTGAGTATTTTACATGGGAAATAGTAAGGCTGGGGAGAAGTGAGCTTTGAAAAGTCACAGGATTTCTGTTTTTCAAAAGAGAGGAAGAAACTGCAAGATCAAATTTTTACTGTTTTTAATCATATGTACAATGCAAAACGACTTTATGTAGAAAATTATGTAGCAGTGTAGGTACATAGTAAGATTTTCTACAAAACATGAGCATTCAAGACAGTAAAACCCAATTTACTATTTGAAATTTTGCACATGGTATCAGTATTTCATATTTTATAAACAAATTTATGAATGTATGTCAAGAATACTCTAAACTTGATCTTTTTTTAGTTATTGTCTTTTCCAAAATATGTCTGCATAGAGAGTTTGACAAATTTGCAAGGGATTGTTTTGCGATCAGATTGATAGTAAATTAATATATTTTGTAGAAGTAAAATTAGAGTAGTATACTGATGTAAGACATATAATGACACAAGCATTTTGATGAAAATATTATGAGACTGACTTCTTATAATTTTATTTAACTGTTCTTGATAAATTATATTAGAATAATTGTTTTACATTATTTTAGCTAGTTTGAACTATTTTGGAGGGGAAAAGAAACTTGTAAGTTCAGATAATTGCTCAGTTTTGTACTTTCATCAATAAAAAAGAAATAAAATAATCCAAGCTATTAAATCAATCAATTTTAGTTAATACTTTGCATATCATTGGTTCCTAGATTTTACATTTAAAAAGGTAAGTTATTCCATGTGTTTTAGACATGATTTTGAACATATTTTACTGACTTTGTCCAAATCTTGAGGTCTGCAAAACATATAAGATGGCACGTCACAGTGAAGGAATTTCCAGTGCCATGGCCATAACTTTCTTTTAGAATGTGCAAACATTAAGTTCAAGGGAATTATTATGGTGGTCATGAGTGTTTAGTCCAAACTACTCTAGTATGCAAAATTCTCATTTAAATATTCTCTTTAAGTCTGATAAAAGTATACATTTATGTAATATTAAAAAAAATACCATTCCATAACTTTGAGAAACAAATTCTAATTCTGTTATCTTAGATCTAGCTAAGCTATTAATTATTGCTTTTTTAAACAGAGTTTAGAATCTTCAGACAGGTCTTCAAGTCAGTAAGGCTGAGGGAGAAGTTAGAAAAACAAAGAAAAGAAATGGCATTAGAACTGATACCCTTTTACAGTAAATCAAAGATTTTCCTTACTTTGAACATTGCCAATAACTTTTGTGTAAGCAGGCAGTAGTTAAGCTTAACTCGGGTCTGTTTTTCAACTTTTTAATGGATTTCATTAGACAAGCATCAACCAGTTTATGAGAGAGAATATGTGCTTAAAAGTATAACAAAGTATGTCATTAATGAACTGCTGCTTCTTACATGAAAATATTGCAACCAGCCCTTAAACTAGCTCAGCATGTTTCATGCTATTAAAAACTGAGTTCAGGCATGGGTATATTTCAACTAAGTTTAGGTGATGTGATGCAAAACCAGATTTTATATATATATATATATATATATATATATACACACATATATATACATATATATATATATATATATATACAGATATAATGCTAACCCTATATTTTGGTTAACAAGTGAAAATTGATTTGATTTCAGTAGCTCTTGGGAATTTCAAGTGGGAAAGTGAGAGGGGCTTCAAGGATAAGTTTTGCAATATCTTCCAAAGATGAGGAATATTGTGAAGAAAAGAAGAAAGAAGTGTAACCTTGCATAGCAGGAGGTAAAGAGTTAAGCTATAAAGAGTAACAACGTGAGTCTTTCTATTATGAACTCAAGCTACGTTCCTGTTAACAACCTGTTTTCTATCCACTCTCTAGTATATTAAAAAAACCCAAAAGAAACCAAGAAACACCTACTATATCTGTAAACATTAACTTAAGCTCTGTTAATATTTGTCAGAATCCCACATGTAAATGAGCCCTATTAAAGCAGCTGAGGCTGCAGAATAGCAGACATACATAGGACAGTGTATATGATTTTGACTTTTTTCCCTGTCATGAACTCATAAAATGAGTTCCTAAAAACTGTAATCTGAGCCTTTACATAGTCATAGCAACCAACAGAAAGAATTCTTCTCAGTACCTGTGAAGACAGAAATGTATTTATTTTTTGGTTTATTGGTTTGTTTGAATGACAAATATTTCTTGGGGAGGACAGTTAACATTTGAAGCAGAAAACTGACCATTTTTCCTGAAGAAGGGAAAGACTGCTCCAAAGTACTTTACATTGAAAAATTCTACTTGTAATTCACAAGGAACTCAGTACTGGCAGTCTTTACCTCCACCAGTAATAAGTTCTGGTAGTGAACTTTATTGAAATAATTGGTGGTATCTTTACCTGAGCTGGTTAGTTTAGACTTTTCCCATAACCAGTGAAGACAATCAGGCTTTTCCAGTGTCTTAATGATATCGTATCATAAGAGGTCTGAAAAAGTTTAGATAACTAGTGACCTGAAATAGTCTTTTCTCCTGTTGTTTGTAAGGTATTCTGGTGGATAGCTGAGAGGTAGAAGTCTACACTATAGATGTATAAACATAAGAGTTGAATCTATATTGGAAATTAAATCCTTAATTTAGAAAAATCCATTACTTATCTGTTGATAGCTTCATTAGGGACAGAATGTCAACAAATGTTCTGAAGGGAACGTACACATTATATAGAAGGTAGCTAGGATTGCAAGGACTGTTTTTCCAATTTTCCACCCCTATGACTGATGTAACTGTTAATTATGGATCCATTGGTAGGAAGGACAATTTTATATTGCAATGTGTCCCATAAAAATATAAAAAGTGGAGATTCCCTTGTTCAAAGAACCATGAAAAGAGAGAAAACCTCTTCTGCATCTGTTGATGAAGGAAGATTTGTCAGCATAATTAGGGAGGGAGAAAAACCTCTTTCTCTAAGGCAGACTACAAAACCCACTGTTTTCACATATCTTTGTGATGACTGATAGTATCAGAGTTCACTGTTTGGATTACATGGGTATTGGTCAAACATTGTTTTTAAGTGCGATCTCTTGTCACAGAAAGAGAAGAAGAAAAAGAATGAGTAATGAAAAGGAATAAAGGGTGTCATGATATGCAAAAGGCACTGGAAATCCACTAAACAGATTTTCCTTTCAACTTCTCTTACATGTTGGTGTATATTGATAGACTAAAACGCATGACACACTGAAAATTCACAGCCACAGTGCCTAGTCTTTTGTTACATTCCTTAAAGGAATTATTTTTCCATTTTCTTCTTTTGTCCTTGTAAGGGCCTTGCTAAAATGCAGGAGAATAATTTTGAATAACTGTGGTGACCCCGTTTGGTCAAGGAAATCTTGTTTTCAAAAGATAACAAACACATTCCCTTTTCAGCTTCTAATTTGCTGATTTTAATCACCCTTCTGGTTCTGAAGATTGTGCAATTATGCTGTCAGCTTATCAGTTCTATCACATATGTGCCATTTTCCCAAGTAATCTTTGAACCTAGCAGTCAGTTTCAGATGATTCCATCTGAGAGAGAAGCAGAGGACTAAGTATGGTCTCACAAGCCTGGGGAAATGTGGTCATATTGTGTTAAATTAGATATTCATCTTTTCCACCAGTTCCCATGTGGAATGATGTTAAGAGTCTCAATCAAGCAGCATACATAATACCAGACAGATAATTATCATGCTTAGAAGTTCAGTGTGGCAACAGCATTTTTGTCATGGCACAGGGGAAGGATTTTCATAAGAGATGTGGGTGAAGGGAAGAAAGAAGTCATAGAAGATGAAGAGCTTTCTTTGCAAGGCAAACTCACAGAAAAATAGCCCTTGCCTTGCCTTGCCTTGCCTTGCTCTTCTCTGCCCTGCCTTGCCTTGCCTTGCCTTCTTTTTCACATTTTTTTTCCCACATTACAAATAATTCACCTCATTTTTAATTAAAAATATAATAAATTTTTTTTTTTTTGGTCTAAAATGGACTTTGTGTTAGACATTGAAAGAGGAAAAAGTTTGTTCCCTTTATAGGAAACCCACTTAAAACACAGAAGCTTGTGGTAAATGTAATGGAATTCTTTGCCACCTGGATGGACACATAAGTTCAAGGATACCAAGCAATTTGGTAGAGTAATGAAAAAAAAAATATTGTAACTTTCTAGACACTGTTGTGGAAAACAAGAATAAATTCTACCATTTTCAAAAGGTATACACTTCTTTCTCAGACATACCATATTGAAAAAAATCAGATATTTTGAATACTTAATTACATCAAAAAAGATTTTTAAAGATAAAACTAAAGTCATTAATTGATGAATAATACATGATTTCATCTCTGTTGATTTTTTTTCACCTTGAGATAGGAAGTGAAGTGCCGTGACTCAAGTAACACAAGAGAGTATCTATAACTTCAACAGTATAATTATGGTATGATTTTCTTAAAGTAAATGGACAATTTGAATTCAAAGTACTTTTACTATTGGAATACATTGCTTATAATTAGGTTATATAATTTTTAATGACTCAAATGCATACTGATATATACTGAAAGGAGTTGTGTTGTATTTCTAAACTATACTGAGAAGATTGTATTTCTAAACAATATTTTGTATTGTGTACTATTTTCTTATAAGAATAAGCTAATGAAGTAGTTTTCTAAAACTAATTTTTAGATGCAGCTTAGCAGGTTCTTTTTCCAGCAACTTGCCCAAAACCACACGGTTTTTCTCCAATGTCTTTCTGTTGCATGATGTTGTGAGTTATACTGTGATACAGGACGTCCAGAAATGCAGAAAAGGCAACACAATACTAAGAAGGCAAGATGTTATTTATATTTTTTATCACCGACTTTATTGGGTCATTTGTGCTCTATTTCCTGTTACAGAGGTCAGCACAAAGGCAGATGCTATAACAATTAATAGACTGCATTTTCCCACCTATGAAAGGCCATGGAAATTTTCATACCAGCTTAATTTCTATCAAGAACAAAAATACTTGAGGGAAAACCATGTACTATGTTTTGCTGTAGGAATTAGAACTATTGGGAGATGCATATTCTCAAGAAAATAGTGTTAAGTAAGAGGTGGAAAGGCTTTAAATGCTTTATAACAAAGCAAATTCCTTGTAAACATAGTTTTCAGGAAATTTCGTACGCAAGCTATCCACGCCTTTTCCTGACAATACATTGTATGATATCTCTGAAACCACAGCTCTTTATCCCAGGTCTAGCACTTACAAGGATTATAGCTATCTTAGACAAATGCAGGGTCAAGGCTTAGTCTTTTTTTTGTTTAAATAAAAGTCACTGAGGAGTATTACAGAAAAGATGGTTGGATTTAAAACAATGTGTAGAAGTCAGCTCAAAGTGTAGGAGTTGGATCAGAGTGTGCCTTGAAGTCTGGTAGAATTTGCTTTCTCAAACAGACCACTGAGGACTCATATTTGCATCTCATGCTCCTCATATACTGGACTGTGCAAGTTTTTTGAACGTCTTGGGATATAAAAATGGTTTTCCTGAATTAAGTTCACAGAATATTTCCCATGAGAGATAAAATCAGCTAAATGAAATTTCCCTGGCTTTGTTTTTTATTGAGACAGATAATTTTTTTTTCTTATTTCTCCAATACAACAAAAGATGTTTAGCTTTTTAAAGCCCTTGTTCTATTTAACAGTTTAAGTAGTTTTTTACCTTTTAAGAAACAATATGTCTAAAATGTGCATTATTTGATTGTCATAAAATCTCATTGAGATTAATTTTATCTGACATCATAAAATTGTCTGACAACAGCTTACTCATATGCAACCAAGTGAAATAGAAATATATTCCTGTAAAGGAGTGTAGAGGGACATAAAATCTGAAAAGCAGACACAAATAAATTAGATTAATCCTTGGATGAAATCTAAGGCATTGCATATTAGATACAGAATTTTTAATCTTCATTTCTCCCACATTTCTAAACAGTCCAAACCCTAAATTCGGTAGTGGAGAGGATTCCTTAGTAAGTCATACAATTGCATTTTTTGCTAAAAATACATCTGCATTTAAATGTGTCTTTCTAATCTAAGCCATTTGTCAAGGCTCATTGAGCAGTCAGTCAAATGGAGTTCCCTCATAGCCACACCAAATCTGCTTTTCCTAGTTCAGCTGCAGTAGCTCTCTTGTACCTTCTTTTTTTCCACCAACTCTAGAGGGAGCCTAACTGCCAACGTAAGCTGAAAGTACAACATTTAAATGGTTAAAAGTAGGGGCAATGAAGTTTACCTTCTGTTATCTTCTGTCATCTGAATTTTGTGGAAATACTACCGTTGTTATTATTAAGAACATATCAATTAGTATCAGATTGATCATAATTTGATATGGATGGGCATTTTTCTTTATTGCTTGTTTCCTCCATCTCTAGTTCCATAGATTTTGAGCATCGTTTTTTTCATCACCAAATCCTTTTTTAGTATCAACATTTACCAGTGTTTTATTGGAAATTTTTCAATGGTTTGGGTGTGTTTCTTTTTGTTAGAGTTAATTAACTTGGAAGTGAAAGTAGCTAAACAATACCAGACCTTGAATAAACCAACATGATTTTAACACAATGTGAGTGAAATTCTGATCCAAAATAAACAAATGTTGTAAGTTCTTGAAATGATACAACATATTCTGTTAACCATTAAAAAAACTCGGTATGAATAACTCCACATTGGGCACTCAGGATAAAAATGTTTTGTACTTATGCCAAGGTGCTTCAACTGTCAGGGATAGAAAAGGACATTTCATTGCTTGTCCTCCAGTAGGAGACCTGCAGTGATTTACTAAATAAAAACAGAGGTCTTACCTGATGCTATGTTTCTAGCTGGGAAAATATATGGAAGATGAAAAGAGATAAAAGTATAGCTACTGAGATTTTGCCTAGAACTATAATTTAATCTGTGGGTGGTTTGAGTCTGGACTGCCCTTGAATGATGTGCTGTAGGAGAGCTTGAGAGGTTTACAAGCAGCTAAGCAGGAAATTGGAACTGAAATTACATGAATTTCTTCATTTAAGATGAAGAATTTGCAATATTGGCTTTTCTGCTTTAATGCTTGCATAGATTTGAAGGATATTTTCTGACACTGATATGATAAAACACTATATTCTTTAGACCTCAGGTTTGTTTATCCTCAAACTGGGTCAATGTTCTATGTTATATTAGGGACATGGTTTAAGTGGTGCACTTGACAGTGCTAGGTTAATGGTTACACTTAATGACCTTAGAAGTGTTCTACTGAAATGATTCTGTGATTCTATTATTCTATGTATATTTGCCAAAAATGGGCTTGACTGTATCCAATTTTTGATGTCTGAGAATGTGGTGAAAGCTATTTTTAAGGCTTCTTTTAGTGTTTAAAAAAAGAGTTTCTTTAGGAACTGATTCTTCCCACCTTACAGTAGTGATTCAGAGAACCTACATTGTCAAGTATTTCTCTCTTGGAAGTGAGCAGAAGGAGCTAAAACAGTGAAGTTTAGAAGTCATCTGAAATATAAATGGCTGCACATGGTAGGGTTACTTGTACCCAAAAGATCTAGGTACTAATAACTTCACAGAGAGAACCTTCATCTTGCCTTCAGGAACAAGTCTGTTTCACATGTAAATATTGTCCCCAGACTAATCCAGACCCTTTAGAGGAATTGTAGTCAAAGCTGCTGGACTCTTTTTGGAGAAAGCCACATCCTTTCTCTTCCTTAAAAACTGTTACTAACTTTGATATTATTTTTAGATTGGTAAATCCATTCTTACTCTGTCAATAATTTCATAAGAACTTAATAGAAAAAAATCCTGTTGATGTGTGTATTACATCACTCTGGCTGTAGTGCAATGATCATCACCAGCTCATGTATCTTTAGAATCTTTGAAAAACCTCTAGTAGTTTTTGTGAATATTCAGAAAAAAATTCACATTTCAGACATGAAATATCCATCTATGAGGCTTCTCACAAAATTGGGCAGAAAACTATTGTCCCTGAAGACCAGTTTCAGGGAAGCCTCTGAATCCATCTTACTATGAGTAGTGATTCACAACTGGCCTCACAGACAGTGTTTCTTTCAGGAAATCATTATTTGTGTCCACTCTGAAAACCAAGTATGGTCTGTACTGCATCTTCAGAAGCTGTGTCAGTTGACCTGATGATTTCTTCTGGTACTTGATAGGAAATTCTAGTGGGTTTTAGGACAACTGCTGTGCAAAATTATAGGGACTTTTCTACTGCTGTTTCAATTCCCTTTTTTTGTGTGCATTTTTTAATTTTTGACTGAAAAAAACCCAAAACCCATACAAGTCCCAAAACCCATCAAGAATTAGTCCTGTTATTTTTGTACAATTTCTACAACTTCAAACATTAAACAGTGGAACCCCCAGCCTTCACTCTTCCTGTTAAGTCACATCCTCTCATCCTTAGAAACATGGGTATGCTAATAAGAAGAGTTTTGTTTAAGCTCTAAATGACATTTTACTTTAGAGAATTATAATAATAATTAAATATTTTCTTTTGACATAGTTGAAAATACTGACATTCATAAAAAAAATAATTTGAAATAGCTTATGAACTTTAAAAGCAACAAGACCATTTTAGCTGACTGCTGACTGCAGTATGGAAATCCTTGTTGCTGAGTCAAGTAATGACCTCTAGTTTCCTTTTACAAGAAAGTTCATTAGAGATGACTCTAATTTTGCAATGTTACTGTGGAAAATACCATTTGACCTTCAAACTTGCAACAACAATATACTTCCTTGTCTTTTCTGTTGTGTAATTAATAAATACTTGTTTTCACAGGTTCACATTTATATTTGGAAGAATTACTTCTTGCTTATGCAAGTAGTCTTTTCAGACCAATTGAATTTATTCATTTAAATAAATAGTATTTTTTTAGTTAATCAAATACTGCATGACTGAACTCCAAATATAAAATGCTTTTGCATTTGCATCTTCATGGTAGGTTTATTTTTTTTAGTTTTTGTTTTTGTCTTGTTTGTTTTTAATTGAGCATGTGCTTTAACCTTGGAAAAATCTTGGAAGCTGAACTTTGTCAGTCATTGTTACATTATGGCTCCTGGAGCCCCCTAGTCACCTCTACTATAATGTCAAGGTCACAGAATAGCAAGCTGAAGGGAGCAAGTGGAACCAGAAGAGGTTTTGGATGACAGAAAGCAGAATTTCTCTGTCAGGGAAGCACCATCAGCCACAGTTGTCCTGAATGAAGAGCTATCCAAATAGCAGAGGTTATTTTTTAGCTGTGATGCTCACTGTCAATGATTTGACCCCAAATGAGCTTGTAATGAAGTGGGATGAATATGGTTTGCCAGACCCTGAGTGATAAATTTGCAATGCCCATTGACCTGTTGGTCTCATGCCCCTCCAAATAGAGAGTCCTTAGGAACAATCTTCAAATGACAATTCTCCTCTCCCTCAGTTTTTCCCACCCTGATGGTCTCAGCACTTTTGTAGCCTTTGCTCTTCTGATTGCTTCACTCAGCTTTGGTCTTAAGGTTAGGGTGGATAGCTATGGGCAGAAATATAGCATACTAGCATATACAGGATCTTGACAGCTATCAAGACAAATTTCTTTCTTTCCAGAGACTTTATGTAGAGATGCTCCCAAAATTTCTCAGCCCATCAGCCTAGAACCTGAATGAACCAAGAAGTGCCAGAGCCTAGCATATGGAGAACCCTTTCTCAGATGCAAAGAAAGGAGGGAGAGCTTGTGGACACAGAGGAAGGCTGGGCCTTCCACTGTAACAGAGTGCTACAGACTGCTCCAAATCCACTAAGACCCTGCCAATCACAGTCCTTCAGTACAGTACAGCAAGACTATACTACTACTGATGCAGGTGCACTGAGAAGGTAGAGAGTGAGGAAAAAGATAATGGAAGTGGAATTTTCATTTGGGATGTCTTCAGATCTGAACTTCCAGCTTTACTTCTTGCTCTGTGAATAAGAAGAAGTCTGAGTACCAGGAGAAATGGCAACTCCTCCAAGGGACAGAACTGATTTATTTTGCTATCTGTTCAGTTCTGACCAAATTTGTATTGATATGTGATCTATCTAAGGGACAGAAATGATAGAACAATTCCCTGAGTGTTTCCTGAACCAATATTCACTGTGTGCTGAGAGAAATGTACCACAAAGGTCTCGTTTGCATTTAAATATTTGTTGCTGGAAGAAGAACAGAGAAAGTAAGCTTGCTGGAGTTCTCTGTGTGCAATAAACATGTAATGCAGGACTCTGATTCCTCTTTGCTTTTTTTCTGAGAGTAATATACTTGCTAGACCTTTTTTTGTGTTGCTTTTTTAACACTCAATTTTATTTCTGGCAGGACACTGACAGAAATAACAGCATCAGCTGGAATGATGGAAGGTGTAATTAAATGTGTTTTTGAAACTAACTGTAAAGGCTGGCAGCAGCATCCTTGTGAAAAATACAGTACTAA
Source organism: Cyanistes caeruleus (assembly GCF_971803275.1). Lineage (NCBI taxonomy): Eukaryota > Metazoa > Chordata > Aves > Passeriformes > Paridae > Cyanistes > Cyanistes caeruleus. Next base: position 65,293,819 of record NC_141732.1, read on the forward strand.
ATGAAGGAATATGTGATGTACTATTTATATTTGTCTCTGTGGTTTGTGCAGTAACTCGAAACAAGGAAGCAATCCCTGTTTTCACAACCCCCTTCTTATAACATTGTAAAACTTTTCAGTCCTTGATACATAGCTCTAGATATTGCTGATAAAAACCAGAGGGAAATTTCAATGAGAAGAAATCGTAAATCTAGGACTTAGCTACCAAGAAAACAGATCGGAAGCTGAAGGACAGCCAGGCTGTTTCTGGTTTAGCTAGGTTTAACTGAAAATAAAAACACAAAGCACTCTATCCTTTGCCAGATATCTTTGTCATGAAAATACCATTCTGAATAAAGGAGAGTGTTTTGAATAAAAGAGAGAATGTTTTAACTCTCATGAGAAATTGTGCGGGTACCAAGCCTGAGGACAGCCATTGTACCAATAGCAATTGTGCCCAGTTCCATTCCTTTGGATTGAGTCTGTTACAAATTTTTTGCTGTGTTTCTGGGTGTGGGGGTTGGAAAGGCTGTGCCCTCTCTTTGTCTCTCCCTCAGCTCAGAGGTGGAGAGTGGTTCCTGTCAACGCTTCCAAGGGGATTCTAGGGATATTTACAGGTCTCAAAAAGACAGGAGCAGTAGATGTTTGCTAGAAAGGTATTTATTGCATAAAAGCATCAGTCTAAAAGGCAAAGAGTTTATAAAGTTAAAGTCCTTCCTAAAAGCTTTTGGCATAAAGTCCTGAGTTCTGAGCAGCAGCTCTCTGGTATAAGGTCCTGATGTTTGAGGCAGCAGCTTTCTCAGCGTGGAGTTCTGTCATCCTGGGCTGCAAAAGCAGCTGGTGATGATGATGATGCTGCTGTTCTTCTTCCGATTTTTTTTTTTTCCAATCCCCAATACAGGGGATTAAATTCATAAATCATCCAATCAGCTAAGAACATGCTTCTAAAACAATGCGTTCTACACCAATCTGAACTTAATTCTAACATGCGAAAACAAATGTTCTTTTTACCTAAATCTTATGTATAGGGCATTATCTGTTTATGTGAATAATCCTATCTGTTCTTATCCAAGAATGCAAACTATATTTTCATTATGTCTAGAGCTAAGTTGAATCTGTGAAGGGTATTATCACTGAACTTTAAACTGGGTAAAAAGGCTTTTCACTAGCTAACACAGACTCTTAGGGCACTTCAGCTATATTTTTACCTACTTAAAATTAAAACCTATATTTTAGTTTGTGGTTTAATATATTTTAATTCTTTTCTCTCTCTGAGGAGCTCAGAGAGGCTTTTATTTTGGATTCAAACAGGTTCCATCCTTTTCCTTTAACTTAAAGTAACCTGATGTACCTCAAGAACTCTGTCAGGAGTTTCTAATTGATATTACAACAGAAATATTATGAGGGGTTTTAATATCCAAATCTACTGTGAACTGAAAAGACTGTTATTTGTGCCTACATATATCAATCATATAATCAGAAAAAGATGGGAATGTTATATGATGTAACTGTGCAGAAGTTCCTCCACTGACAGAGGTAGATTTAAGGAATAAAAGATTGGGGGATGTGGAGGGTGTGTGAGGCATTAGGAGAGAGGCAGAGAGAAAGATGGGGTGACAGAGGAGAGACACAATTTTCAGGAGATGCCATGGTTATGGTTCCATCCTGCCCACCACAAATCACTCCTCTGGGGTTCTTCATGCTTCTCCCCCCACCCTATTTCTTTTAGCATGGGAGGGAAAGAAAGAAGAGAAATGGGTTACCATGAGGGTTTTTAAAAACGTAAATTGATGGGAAATTGAACTTGTTGTAGAAGCCAAAATGAAGTGTGCTATAGAGCTACTTTATGGCCCTGTTTGTTAAATTCTGAGTGCAAACTGCTGACATTGTGGACTGTATGAGAAAGGGCATGTTCCAGTGAGGAGGAAGTCACTGAGGGCAGTGGAGCCCCTATTCTGTGGAGGCACACGTGCAAATCTACTGGGAGAAATAGTAATACTTTCTTTCTGGGCCCAGGGAAGCTCCAGGGCCCAGATGCCCTGTAAACCAGAAAAACAGCAACCAAACAGATGAGACTAAGCAATCAAAACAAGCCCAGGATGAGAACCGTGCACTGGGAGTGCTTTAATCTGTCATTTTTTAACCTGAGCAGGAACATTGTTGCTAATAAAAGTAACAACAGGTCATGTGGGCTGGATTGCGAGACCTAGCAGTGAATGCTGGTCAGCTGTTTTTCAGTTTTACCTTTTTAAATGGAAGCATAATTTATTTTTAGCTGTTTCAAAACATAGGCATACTACTTGAGACACAGTAACACGTAATGGGATTTAAAATGTAGATGCCAATGAAGCCAAGAATTAGGGAACAGCAATCCAACAAATAAATTGAAGAAAATGACTCTTATCATTACTGTGAGAATGTAAGCAGTGTCTTTAGCAAGTCAAAATTTTTGTCACTTCTAGGTTGTCTCAGGCCAGTTTCTTAGAAAATTTTAATAACCAGTGATATTAGTGGAGACTATATTGACTGATGAACACCATGAATTTGTTTCTTTCCTGTTCTACTATGAAAATCTGAATACATTTCCAGTTAAATTAACAAAGTAACAAAATTTTTTTTCACTATTTCTTCTGCACTCTCTGTTGACAGTGAATTCCCAGAAAAATAACACAATAGGCCTGAAACCAATACTGTTAAAGTCTAGGAAATCTGTTCTGTTCATTTCCCATTGGCAAAAACTGTCTATTGGATCAAGACTGTAACTTAAGAGAGGAATATAATGTAACTGTGAATGCCTGCTGAGTTGTACTAACTCTTGTTTTGGTTGCTAGCGGGAGAGTTGGCTTTTATAAACAAAGATATTTTTCATTACTTCATTGTCTTCATTTTTGCATACAGCTTCATTTTCCTTTACCCTCAGTTATAAAATCTAGGAGTTTCTATGCTCACTTGCCAGATGATGTTCACTTCCATTATGAACAACAAATATGTTAGGAAAACAAAGTTGTAAATATCTTACACAGCAACATTATTTTTCTGCGTTATTGCTCGTACTTATGTTTTACCTTAATTACTTTAACTCATGTATTAGCTAGGGACAGGCTTAGGCACAGGTGAGTGATGCTGAACACTGAGTGATGTGTAAAGTATTCTCTGACACCCCTAAAAATGCCCACTTCTTTCTGAAATTCTAATGTAATCATTTCTGCTCTTCCCCATCCTTCTAGGGAGACGTTCTGACATTGTGCTGTCTCTCATCCCCATCTTGAGCATCCAGAGGCTTCCTCAAGCTTCCCCAACTCATTTCTTTATTCTGACTTCCACTGAAATATACCAACCTACCACAACTCCCACCAACATTTCCCAGACTCCTGCCCACCTCCAGGACTTCCTGGACACCTCCCAGACACTTGCACAAAAACACTGTGCTGCTGAGCAGGAGAGTAGTTCTGTTCAGGTATCAAAGATTAAAGAGCAATGTACTGGAATGTATAAGCTTGGATTGAATAACAGTTTGAAAACTGCAGAAAAAGCTAAATTTTTTACAAGTGCTTCCTGGCTCTTAAGAATTGGAGAGCGTAAGACAATGGAATTCTACTGGGAGTTACAATAGCTATTGCCATATCATAAAAACTAGAAAATGGAATTTGTTTTACTGTTCAGTAGAATATATATATATATATATATATATATATATGTATATATTCTCTGCCTCAGAAGAGACTACTTACTCAAAGGCTTGTAGCCAGAATTGCTCTGAGGAGCAGAAGTCAATACTCAGTTAATTTTCAAATGGTCTTACTATGAGATAAGGTCAATTATTTTCACTATGCTGAGGCATTGCATTGCTAAGCAAGAGAAACATATAAAATATTTTATTGGTATTGATTGTGCATTTGTTTTACACAATGGTCTGTTCACACTCTCATGTTCTTGGTGCCTGTTTTAAATCTGTATTAAAATAACTGGAAATTAATGGGATTTTTAGATGTTTTTCTGAGTGCAGCCTCAAGAAAATTTGACTCATTCAGAAGTGAATTAAAGTGTAACATAAAGATGGAGACTTATATTCTAAACAGCAAAGCTCAGTTATCACTTTTCATTTGAATTCATCTGCAAATTTTATCACAAAAGAGAGCTCAGAAGTATGCCTACTTTTATCTGGCTTTCTTCCATGCTTTACATCAGAGAAGCAGAATATTTTGTGCTTTCGCTTTACCTGTTGCAAGAAAATTTCTGAGTTTTAGACTTAAAACCTAACCCAAACCAAACAAAGAGGTGGAATGGGACTTCAATACCATTGCATTACCCGGGAATGACAGTGAAGGCACTGATGTGTCCACCTAAAAAAGCTGCAGCTGAGTATGTTTCAGAAAGTATGTCAGTTTTTTACTCAATATTCTGCCCTTATTTTAAAACCCTGCAGAGCACCAAGTGCAGCATCCTGTGCCTTGATGCAGGAAAGTATTTGGATATGAATTTGAGTTTCATTTTTGGGGAATACAAAGAAAATATAGGTATGAAACTGCTCAAAGGAATACTATTATTGATTCTTCTTTTTTGCCTTTAAATATCTTTATATTGATAACTATTTCGTCAGTGGCTGTGATGGGACAGTCTTGGTTTTTGTAGAAAATATAACTTATATACCTTATATACCTCCCTCCTAAAACTGTTGTTATACACCAAGCTGCTGATGCAAACCATGGGCAGCAGCAGACATTTCTGTGGAAAAGTCCAGGAGTCAATTTGTTGTACCATTTTCAGGCATTGTTTTTTACCATTGACAAGATTTTATTTGATCTTAATTCATGCTTTGTTCACAAAAAGAGTATATTCAGGAATTCTGTTAATCATTCCATAAAAATATCAACACAGGAGATGACAGGACTCAAATACCTACAGGTCTTTCAGCTTTGCTTCACTGACTAGTTACTTGCAGCTTTGAATGTGGACTAGAATAAAAACACCTGGAATCAGAGCAACTATGTGATATATCTAGATTTCATACTGATGCACATGGTATATCTAAAAGACTGAATATAGTGGAAGTATTATTACTGACTCTGCAGTACTCCTTATTCAAACTGACATCAATTTCAAGGGATTTTTAACAAGAAATGGCTCTTGCCAATCCAGTACCCATGCTAGACCATTGCTAGACCATTGCTATTACTCTATAGATTTTTTTTTTGTTTGGTTTTAGTTTCTTGGGGCTTTTTTGTTCTTTTTTAAAAATAAACATGTCTTTTTTATTCTACACAGGAACCCTATTTTGTAAGAAAAAAATTACTCTAAAGCAATTCTTTCTGAAATGTTAGAAGAGCCCCTGATTTTTCATGTCATGCATAATTGTGTTTGTTTTTATACAGATCCCCAGGAACTATTACAATTTTTATTCTTAGCCTTTCAGTAAGCCAGAAAAATGAGTGTGGGAACCATCACGCTAAATCAGATCAGCGCTTCACTGTATCCATGTCACTGTCCAATCTCTAATTAAAACCAACTGGTTGAAACTGGGACACATAAAACTACAGAAGATTGTGTTTATGTCCACATCTTCTTGACTGTCTGTGTCTCATCACATCTTAAAACTCGTAGTTAATGCTAGACTCTGCTTTACAGCTGACAGTAGTGTTTTAAACAATCACTCTCTATGTGGCATTGTTTTCTTATTTTAGCTTTTCCATTAAAAATAACGTGAGAATGGATGTGGCAAAGAAATCAAAATGGTTTTAAGCTTATTGTGTTTTTCCTAGACTTAGGAAATGATTAGTTACCACATGCAGGTGCTCTCAGAGCACTAAAATATTCTAGACCTGCTGGCAGACCAGCAAACAGCAAAACACTGCTGAGTTTCTGATTAGATATGTTGGTCTAATCTGATTAGGTGACTCTTACAGAATTAGATATGTAATTGATATAATTCAGGTTTTAGTCAGTTGATATGGCACGCAGAAATTCCAAGAATGTGCACAAGATTGTAAGAGGGACTTTTAGAGTTCATTAGTGTCGTCCAAATGGCAATGGAACAGCTCTAAAATCTCTGTGCTTGGTGTGCCTGGTTCTATACACCACTGCAGTACAAAATAGCTTTTCCAGAACTGCAAATGAAATTTCTGATCACCGTGAAGTGCCATGCCAGCTCCTGCTACACCAGAAGGCAATTCATGTATCTCCAAGAAATTAAGCAGAAGGTCAAATGAAGATTGTTTATTTCTTCAGATTCGAGGATCTATGCAATATCTTTACATACAGAAATACAGATACTACAGATGCTTATTTTGCCATCTACTGATCCTCCTTTTACTTATAAAGAACAATTTTTTTTTCTCTGTAGATATTCTGTGTAGTGACTTGCCCAACTTTTAAGTAGAAAACAGTTATAATTTTCATTATATTTCTAATCTATAGCTGTAAAACATGTTTAATCTGTGGTAATAAGATTCTGCAAAATTTTATTTTTAGTCATGCCATTATTGGTAATTATAATAGTGCTGTGTTAAATGATCAGATATTAATGCCATTCTTTCATATTTATATTTATATTTACTGACTGTACTTCCTAGATATCTTTATAAGATTGTGTATTTGAAAAGTTTGCCATACTCTCTCTCAATAGAAAAAGGATAAAAAATTTCATAACATCATATAGTGTAGAAGGAAACCTGCTTCCTGACCTGGCTGGAAAGACAATTTATGCAGCCTTCTGACTGTCTCAGTAGGCCTGAAAAGAGAAAAAAAAAAAAAGAGGAGAGGGAGGGAAAGAGAATCCAAAGCCTATTCCAAACATCAAATGCTAATTGCAGCTAAAGAAAAGCACCTGAATTTCTGCCACAAAGGCAGAAGTGTTGCCAGGAGCATTGCACTGACCATTTGACATTTCAGCTGTCGGCCCTGAAGCATATAATCATAGGGTGTATTTAAGTTCTCCAGCAATTGCAGGTCTACTAAAAATGTAGTATTCTGACAGCCATCAAGCTGAAGGAATGACAGGTAAAAAATACATATGAATATAAATTGCATGGTGCTTTTTTGTTATAAAAAGCGATTGAGCTTGCATTTGAGTAAGTTGTTTTTTTTCATTCTTCTACTTTGAAATCCTTGAAGTCACTTGGTAGCAATAACACAGTGTAATTGTTTTATGAAGCTGTTATGAGTATTTAGCTTCATAATGACTACCTGTGCACTAAGTAGACAGAAATTTTTTCACTGTTGCAGGATGAGTCTTTGTGCCTTTGAATAGTGCGTGCCTTTTCCCTCAACATGTCACACAGTTTCAGGGTGGCTGTGAGAGATTTGGAAATCCACAGCTGTCTTTCATTCCTACTCCACTGGAAGCTATCTCTGCTAACAGCAGTAACCTTTGCTTCTTCACATGGTTACAGTCCCAGAAGAAATGTCTTTTAGGCGATGGCTTCCTGATCAAAGTCACTGAGTGATCTGTGTGGCAAAGCCTAAAGAAATCGAATAAAATGCCAGCTTGGTGCTGCAGGGTAGAATCCCATGTCACAGGCAAATAGCAGTTGCTTACCTCTATCCTTATGGAATTCTGTTTGAAAGCTTATCTTCAAGTGCCAGGGTACTTAGGTAGGGCCTTGCCCAACACAACATTGACACGTAGGTGTAACATGAAGTACAGCCATAATTTTACTAAGACAACAATAGTCTTCACATCATTAAAGAATTTTACAGTTTAAAGTCTCAAGTAGACAATGCAGGCAGAATGCTGGAAAATTGACTGTAAAACATTTTTTTTAACCCACTAAATCAGGAACAACATGTCCATTGTGGTCTGCATCATAAATTTTCTGTCTCTTCAGTAAATACCTTTCTTGAAATACGTTTTCTTTAGCTTCAACTCACCAGGGGCAAGGGGATGAGTTTGAACTTCAGAAGAAGAAGACCCTTTATTTCAATACTTGCAGAGATACAGCATAAAAAAAAGCTGTGCTGCAAGTCACTCTTAAATCTGGAGAAGTATTGTGGGCACAGATAAATGGGATTACTGACTGCAGCCTTAAAATAATGAATGCATTTCCTCTTTCTGACTATAACCTTGTATAATAGCTTGACTTTTGCTTTAGAGCACTTTATTGGGTTTTGGAGGTGTAGTTTACACAGCTAAATCTTAATTTCTGACTAATTTTTTTGGAAGCTGTGTCTAAATAATGACAGAAATGAAACTTCTTTGTGTAAGACTTGTGTATCCATGTGGAAAAGCACATAAATTATCTACCTTGCCAGCAAACACATATACCTGAGTTTACACAGAAATCATGTCTAGTTTACAGCTAAAATAGTCCATACCAAATTGCTACTGCAAGATTTATGAGAATATCTGCCCAAAAGCATGCCAAAAAGATAACTGAGGACCACCTACTGCAGCATTTTTCTTGAATAATAAGAGGGTAATGGAACTCACCCACCCTTCAAGATTTACCTAATGCCAGAAGCACTTGAAGGCTCAAGAAATTGCAGAATTGAGCACAGCGTGAATGTAAGAAAATACATCTTGTGTTCTGATGTGAATAGGACCTTGAGAGCAATCACAGCTACCACAGACCCAGACTGAGGGCAGGCTCTGGGCTCGACTGTGGTATGAGATGTGTTCATTCTGTGTCATGGCCACAAAGCTTCTACAAACAAGGCTGAAATGGAGATATAAAAGGAATTTAAAGTTGCTTTGCTGATTAGAAAAAAAAAAAAAAAAGAAAAAGACAGAAAGATGATATTAAATACAGGGCAAGAGGCCACATACAATCCCATAGCTAAATTCCTGAGGGGGAAAAAGAGAAAGAAAATCAGGCTGAAATAAAGAGGTGCTCCTCTATTAATCTTAAAGCAAAAATGTGTGGTGACTACTGATCTGAGATGGTTTATTCCCTATCTCTAGCTGTTAAGTTTGCAGATCTCAGCTGGGCCCATTTGGTATTTATCCTTTCTCTAGGGAGAGAAGGGAAAAAACAGAGTACAGACTTCCCAGTCTTTGAAAGCCCAAAATAATAGCTGTTACACTTCACATTGGCTGACCTTTGCAAGTGAGGACATGCCTCCAACTGGCTCAGATATTTTCTCAGTAGAGATGACAGTGTGCTGCACATACTCCACGTTACTGAAGGAAGCTTGAGGCACTTCTTAGTAATCAGGAAGCAGCTTCCATTTTCATAAGATTCCCTCCAAACTGCACCTGGTGAGTTCACTGTGTTTAAATTTTGTGGCACCATTAAACCTAAAAAATCACAAAATAAATATATGCTTTACTGCAGTAGTGCATCAAGAGATGATGCCTTAAGACAGTTCTCCACATAACTCTGTAAACACTATAAAATGATTTCTTCAAAGTATGAAAGCACAAGAAAGACTGTTCCTCCTGGCCTGTGCTACAGACTTTATGACCAAGACTTTAACTGCATCTGGTCTAGCTATTTTCTTTCGACTTCAGAAATATGACAATGAATGTAGTTTAAAAGCTAAGATTGATTTTTATTATGAGAGTATGTCTGCCTAAAAACATGTTTCTCCATAACTGTGCATCAGTCACTATTTTAAGGGCTGGGCTCAAGTTTAATTAGGCTATATCATAAATAGAAGAAGGGAAAAAACATGATAAAAATTAAATCGGCTTCAAAATAAAATTATTTCATACTCCAAAATTTTCTGCTTTTTGGGCTATATAAATATATCAAGGAAAAATGAGGGAAAATATTGAGGAAAGAAATATTATTTATAATTCATCTTTGAATGATACTGAAAAGTTACTATTTAGGTAGCAACAAGAAAACAATGTTCTATGGCCATGAAAAGCCCCTAAATTAGTAGATGGAGTGCAAAGTATGGAAATGGTGGAAAACACATTCCTAATATTGGCATAGTGGTAGGCAATATTTTAGATCCCAGTCCACAAAAAGTTAAGAGAGGTTTGGAAGATCCATTTACATTTGCCTGGGATGGTATGGGTGGACTTTAGATAAAAGTGCTGGGAGTTAAATGAGCTGGAATATCTTGAGAATGGTGTGTGGAAATCTTCCTTCTACAGTTACTGCTCAGATAAATATGTTCTATTTTTCAGCTTCTATATGGCCACCTCATATCCATTTCCAAGCAGTGACAGCCAATGGTGTGAGGTTCAAAATTATTTTTGTTCAAGACCTCTTCTACTGCAGTATTGATTTTAGTGAGCAGAATAAAAGGGTACGGAGTTCTTTCATCTTCAACCAAACACAGCAGAAGTCGAAAGCATGCAGACTGGACCTTTTGAAGACACCGATACCAGCTGAACATCTTGTGGGAAAAATCTTTGTGCTTACATGACCATGCTGCTCTGTGTTACATATCTTGGAAACATAAGATTAATGTTGTGCAGGAAATACTGTAACAGGCCAGAAAACTAAACAAACAGCAGTCATTCCCCACTCTCAGCTATTTCATCAGCTTTCTGCTATTGTTACAGATGGCTTGACTAAAACCAGAAAGAGGTGAGTCTGAGGACCCCTCCTACAAGAAAACCTGCAGAGCAGCATAACGAGTAAGGAAATCTCTTCAAACCCTAATAGAGGGTTCTTCTCAGTGATTCCAAATGGGGAGAGGAGGAGACAAGGTTTGCTTTTCTGTACAGGGACACAGCAAATTCCTGTGGATATCAGCTACAGACTGATGTCAAAGTGATCCCAGGCAATCAGTTGCAGAGCAAACCATTCAGACATGGAGATATCTAATAAACTTGCACAAAAGGTTATCCCCAGAGAGAAACCTCAGGAATAATCACACACATTCCTATTACGAAAGATGTTCCTTGTAGTTTTTTAAGGTTAAATAACATCAAGGCCCTCCCAAAATAAAAACAAAATAGATCATCAGGGAAATTGTTTCTGACTGTTGGAATATCAGAAAAATGTTGCCAGTTCAAACACTCTAAAGGAGATTTGTCTGAGAAACCATATGATACAATTTATTGGACAATGACCTGCACACACAGCAAGCTGCTGTCTAGTTGCTGATGCTGGGGTCATGAGGAGAGGAAGAAAAGAATTGCTATAAATAGAGTGACCATAGCATTGCAAGCAGAAAGTTCAGCAAATTAATTTAAATCTCATGAAAATATGGTCCACAAAAAGAAAATTTATTTTCTGAATTAAAGACTAGGAGAGGTATGTATTCCAAAAACTTAGAGTTTCAGATACATATGAAGTCTCTGTATGGAGAATACTTCACAGCTTACTGAGAATGAAGAGTTGTCCTAACAACAATCCTAATAATCCTGAAAATCCTAACCAGTCATGGTTTGGTGTTCATACTGGATTTGTGTGGCAAGGTTTTGATAGCAGGAAGGCTACAGGTGTGGCTTTGGTGAGAAGCTCCTAGCAGCTTCCCCTGTGTCTGATAAAGCCAATGCTAGCTGGCTCCAAAACCAGGCCATGAGTCAAGGCTCAGCCATCAGTGGTGGTGGTAGCACCTCTGGGATATTTAAGGAGGAGGAAGGACCCCAGCCCCATTCCAGCAGCAGCAGTCAGAAGTGATGAATGAGAATCAATGAAACAACTCTGCAGACAAGGTCAGTGCAGAGGCACAGAGAGGAACTGCTCCCGGTGCGGGAGCAGAGGTTCCCCTGCAGCCCGTGGTGACTGCCATAGGGAGAAGGCTGCGTCCCTGCAGCCCAAGGGGGTTCATAGCAGAGCAAAGATCCACTTGCAGCCCATGAAGACCCTCTGGGAAGGCCATGCTGGGACATCCTGGAAGTCCTGTGGACCCTTGGAGTGAGTAATTTTGTGAAGCAGGTTTTTTAGCATTACTTATTAGCCCATAGGGGACTCATGTCTGTTCCTGAAGGAATGCAGTCTTTTGAAGGGACCCATGCTGGGGTAGTTCATGAAGAATTGCAGCGCATGGGAAGGATTCATTACAGAAGTTAATAGAGAACTCCTGTGGGAGGAACCCCAAGCTGGAGCAGGGTAAGAATGTGAGAAGTGCTCCTTCTGAGGAGGAAGGAGCAGCAGAGACAATATGTGTGACTGCAGCCGGTACTCCCTACAGCACTGCACTGCAGTGGAGGGGGGAGTTAAGAAAATCAGAGCAAGGACAACCCTGGAAGAGGGAAGGCGTTTTAAGATTAAGTTTTTATTTTTTCATCTTACTCTGAGTTTATTGATAGTAAATTGAATTAATTTTCCTCAAGTGGAATCTGTTTTCCCTCTTTTGGTAATTGTTGAGTGATCTCTCCCTCTTCCTTTATCATGACCCATGGACTTCAGTTGTATTTTCTCTCCTCTGTCTTGCTGAGAGAAATGATACAGTGGCTGTAGTGGGCACCTGGTGTCCAGGTGATATCAACTCACCTCAGGGTGTCTTAAGCAAGGTGACATAGTATGACTTTGTTTAAATTGAAAGAAAAAATGCTACAGTGTGACAAGCAATTCATGAAGAAAGAGGAAACAAAAATGCTTACTGGAAAAGGATGGACACAAGGAACAGGTCAATATTGTGTGAAACACATGAGAACAAATCTATCCTGAAAGTAAACACTGGCTGCAGTGTGAAGACTTGTCCTTAGGATGTGATGAACCCAGTGTTAATTGCTAGTGTTGTTTCTGATGTATAAACAGCTAGTGCTGTTTATGATGTATAAATCAAATTTATGTTCAGCTGAATTCTTCAAGAACTGATAAGCCACAACTGCACGTGAAGTGTCAATAGCATCTCTAATTATTACTTTGCTTATAAAACTAGCACTTACAACCCCTAGAAGAAAAGCAGACTGAGGTAAGCTTTTCACCAGGCATTGGAGTTTCAGTTGCTAGAATGGCAGACTGGTTCACCTGCACCACCATACACCAGTCTTTAAGTTACTTTATATTTCTTAGAGTTGAGACATTTCTCCCCACCTTTACCCGCTCCTCTGGCTGCCATTATCCCACTATGCCATTCAAACACAGCTAGATCTTTTTCCATCCTGCTTTTTGCATTTGGAAGGAGATTCCCAAGGTTGAAATGTCTCTCACCAGACAAATGCACTTATTTTTTTATCTGTGATGCTCCCAAAATCTTCTGCAATAGTTATGTTAGTTATGTGCAGAGTGTTAAGATGATAAGAAAGTATCTTTGTTGCTTGTGCTGCTTCATCTGGCTCTTTCCATCTGTTGATTCCTGTAGACTGCAAGACATTTTCAGCCAGGATCATAATTTTCTTCTGTGTTTGTAAACAACATAGAGCTGAGATTCCAGCAGGGCTCTTAAGAGCTGGTAAACAGCAACAGCACCAAGCAACAACAGAATAATACATGCAGTAGAAATACTTTTGTTGATGACTCTATCTTTAATGGAGAAGATAGTAAATATTTTTCCTAATAGTTTTTTTTTGGTTTTGTTTTTTCTTTTTTTTTTTGTAATTAAGTGAATGGTGTTACCAGCATGAATAAGCTAAAAGTGCTTCACTGAAGGGATCTATGGCCAACATGTGGTTTAGAAGTTGCTTGAATTATTTGAGGGTAATAACTAAATGAAAATCATGGGGTTTTTAGTGAATTAAATGGTAGCTGGAATCTGTGCAGGCAGTCTTTAATGAATGGGAAAGGAAGTGAAGGTACAAGGGGTAATGTATCCAGTGAGAGAACACAGGAAGGAAGCATTGTCTAAAGTAAGCAGATGGTTGTCAGAATATTATATTAAGTAGTGAAACAGATAGAGGAAACAAGAAGAAATAGAAAGAGGTGTTTTGAGGGAAGAATAATTACAAAGTAGAAATGGGTATGGGGAAGTAAAGAGCATAAGTATTTGAAAATATTTAAGATGCCTGTCTTTCTGAAGAAAACGTGGGAAATTAAATGAATTGAGTATGGACTACTTCAACAGTCAATTAAAAAGCAGAATAAAAAAATTATAGTGAAGGGTTGCTTGTTTTTTTCATAAACAAAACAATCAAGGGGGTCTGCAAAGCAAAAATTGAAAGAACCAAAAATTTAAATCATTATTAATGTAGTTTGATATTAAAATTAAAGGAAGCAAATGGATCATGTTTTACATCATTGTAATCTAGAAAACCAAGTTCCACATCCAAATGTAAAAGATGGTAAACTATTGGTGAGAGCTGAAGCCCTCTACACTTTAACCTTGTTACACAGAGGACAGTTTTTGCCTGATTTGGAGGCACACTTACATTAAGATGCAGATATTCTAACATACTGCTTTGGATAATTTTTTAATAGGTGTTTCAGAATTTAGTATGTAATAGCACAATAATAACAGACAGATAATCTGCACCAAGCCCATGGTCTATCTAAGACATTTACTTCAAGAATATTAGAATTAAAGAAAACACTGAGTAATACTTTTTGTACATCATTACAGTATTAATTTATTTTCTAAGACACCTTTACATTCAATTTCTTTATTTGTGTGTGTTTGTTTGTTTTATGGCTTATTCTTTGTTTCTTTTATTTTTTTTTAAAGTATGTGTCAGAAAATTGTGGAATAGACTTTTTTCAGAGAACTTAAACTAGTTGGCTTTTTTCTGACCAGTAAGAGCTGACTCAGAGTTGGCAAATTGTGTAAAAAGCAGCTGCTGGTTTGCATCTCACTGGTAAAAAAAAAGATTACCCCCCATTATTACCCCAGGTCCAGATGCTTACTGTGACCACCAGTGATCACTGAAGTCCCCCCAGATAAGCCTCCATGTGTACCTGGAACCTGGACTGTAGGATAGACCCCCACAGTGGTAACCTGAGACAAGATAAAGGAGATACTATTGTCTGAGTGCTCTCAGACCTACAGCGAGGTTAGCAAAGCTGGAGGAGAAGACTACATCACTGATAATGGACACAAAAAATGCAGAATTCATGAGCCACCAGCTCACAACCCTTTTTCTTTCCCTAATAAAGGGAAAGACTAAACATGTGGACTAATTAGGATTAGGGGAGAGGAAATAATTTAAGTGGTAGAATAAGAGAACTCCATAGCTGATGATAATTATTTCCTTTGTTTGCTAAAACTTGTGAAAAATTTTGAACAGTCTCAAGTTCCCCACCACTGATAAGTCCTGAATAAAGAAGGACCAATAGGACACTGTGGGATCCACAATCATGTTGATCTGTGCTCTCTCTTCCTGTCTCTTCTCTATTTCTTTCTATTTCTCTACGTCTCATTTTATTGTTAAACAAAATCTGTACTATTAAATTTGGCATATGGCCTCCACACCTTAATTCAGGCAGAGGCAGCTCTCTCTAATCAGGTCTTAATAGACTCCATGCTGAGTGTATGACGAAGTTATATAGTTTGTGAACCATCCCTGTGGTCTACCATTTAGTACCTATCCTTGCTTTCTTGATGAAAAAGAAATCTGGGGATGATGCTTCAGAAAGTTTTCTCCCTTACCTTTAGTTTTGCAACTATAAAAGTCAAATTTTATTAAACATCACTTAAACCTTTCCTCTTTCAGTTTGAAGTCATTCCCCCTTGTCCTATCACTACATGCCCTTGTGAAACATTCCTCTCTAGCTCTCTTGTAGGTCCCCTTTAGGTAAAGGTACTATAAGGTCTCTCCAGAGCCTCCTCCAGGCTGAACAGCCCCCACTTGCTCAGCCTCCCTTCACAGGGAGCACAATCACATTGCTCCAGCCATGTGACCATTTTCGTGGCACCCTCTGGACTTGTGCTAATGGATCTCCTTCCTTCTTGCATCAGGTGTCCAGAGCTGGATGCAGCCCTGCAGGTGGAGTCTCACCAGGGCAGAGCAGAGCAGAGCAGAGCAGAGCAGAGCAGAGCAGAGCAGAGTGGAACAGAACAGAACAGGGCAGAGCAGAGCAGAGCAGAGCAGAGCAGAGCAGGGCTGAGCAGAGCAGAGCAGAGCAGAACTGTCTCCCTCACCCTGCTGGCCATGCTGTTTTTTCTGCAGCCCAGGGTGTGTTTGTCATTCTGGGCTGTGAGTATACATTGCTGGGTCATGTTGGACTTGTTCACCAACACCCCCAAGTTCTTGTCAGGGCTGCTCACAGTCCATTCTCTACCCAGCCTGTATTTGCACTTGGGATTACCCTGACCCAGGTGCAGGATCATTTGCTTTACATTGTTGAACTTCCAGAGGTTTGCATGTGTAAACCTCATATATATAAATCTCAGAGTAACATGTACATTTGCACAGGGACATGTTCTGCTCTCAGAGAGGAGACAGAACATTCTTCTCTGAAATAACATTCAGGCCCAAGGCCTTAGCCTGACTTGACACCCCCCCCCCCTTTTATTTTTAATAACCTGTTATTTTTAACAATAGCAGTCAGTATGTCTTAAAGCAGAGGTTAATAACCTGGTTGTGTTTTTATATTCCAGCCTAATAAAACTGGAGACTCTGAGTGTGACGAATTATTGAAGAAAACGAAAATCCTGAAGTATTTAAGGACAGGTAGTAAAGACAATGATATTGCAGTTCATAAGTACTACTGAGGTGACAAATGGTAGCTTATGATTAGTTTTCTGAAGAGCAAATTGGAACTACTACAGCCACTAAGAAAGAAAAATAATGACATAAAAAAATGTATGCTGGCTAGAAACAAAAATGTGAATATGAATTGTAAGATGCTTTATGAAAAATTGCTTTGGTAGATTTAATGATCAGTGGTCACAGAGAACACTTAGAATTCATTTTGGAGTTCAGGGGTTCTGGATAGAGCTCATCATTTCTGCTAAGAAAAGGAGGGTTTACTTATAGTTATAAAAGGTATAGGTGCATTGTGAAAACGTGTACTACCGGTCCAGTGGCTTCACATTAATTATTTTTACAGGAACAGGCTTAAAAAAATGCACAAAAATACAATAACGTAATAAACGAACAGAAATTCTTCCCTAAGACATCAGAGAGTACTATCTATACATCTGAACAATCCAGAACAGAGTAATATTTTGTAATATTAAATATGTTGAAAAGTGAAATGGAAATTTTAGAGATAAATCAGTTGCTTATTTCATTGGCTTTAGTGGCTTTGGGACAGACCAAGACAGTCTCTGCATGAAGGCAACTATGAGCTAATGAAAAAATAGCATAAGCAATGAATAGAAATACAAAAGGTTTTTAATGACAGTAATCCTTTCATAGAATTTTTAAAGACTGTTGAAAATTTTCTGCTTCTATATGTGGGGAGAATTTGGTCAGATTTCAGCATCAGAGACATTCTTCTCATCATGAAGCCCATATTTAGGCACAAATTCAAAAGCAGATGATTTACTTGACAGAAAAATTTATCTCTGCAGCTGACGCAATTTGAGTTTCCCATTGGCTCCAAACAGGAGTTGGAAGAGGCTTTGTGTGAGAAGGTAGCTGTTGATCTCTCTAGCAGACTAATTAATCGTTGCTGCTTTTTAAATTAATTTCCAACACTGCCAGATCAAGCAGTTTCAGTTGCTTTCTATTCTTTCAGACCAAGAGATTTCTAAGCTAAATGTGCTAGAAGATGGTCACTTGGTTTAGACAGCCTAGGCAAAATGTATGGATTTTGTAAAATGGGAACAAAGCCATTCAAACTAAAATAAGCCAAAAATAAAATTGACCTCAAATCCAGTATTGCTGTTATTGAAAGTATCATTTAGTGAGGTACTAGTCAAAGTAGATTTCTATTTGCATAGGTAAGGAATTTTGATATCTTGAAACTGGGAAGAGCATTTTACTCTTGCAGTGTGGCAAATTATTTCCTTCTGTTCTTCCTCCTCCCCCACTTCCTTCTCTTCTTGTGTATAATGCTGTGCTTTCCCCACTTACATTGTTAATGCTGTTTTCTGGAATAGAAAACATCTCACTGTTTTGTTGGCCTGAAAAACAATGAAGAATATTTCCAGACATTAGGAAAATCATATGCTAAACACATTTTGGATCTGAAATGTCCTCTGAACATTTATTTCTTATGCAACAATAACATAAAAATCTAAGCCTTTGGCTTAGTCTCCTACTGTTAGCAGAAGCCAATTTTTTCAGTGTCTATCAGGCTCTGTAATATTGGGTTTGGAGATTTCCCCATTTCATCACAAGAAATTAATTTCTCTCATGCTTCTGTTTCATACAGTGCTGCATAAATAATTAAGCTGGAGGAGTAAGGTCATCATTCACTAAATAGCTACACTTTTGCAGAATGAATTCCCTTACGGTATTTTCATTTGTATTTCTATTGGAATAAGTGAAAAAGGACCAGAAGTTTTCCTGACAATGGGGATATACCATTTTTTTTAATAGATGTTACAAAATGGTATATATTACTAGATTAAGTAGCAGCCAGTTTTAAGGGTAGCTAGAATGTTCAGATATGTACACTGGCACAGTGTTAAACTGTCTTGATTTCTACCTCCAAAAGATGGGAGCAATCAGTCCTTAAGAGCTGATGTAAAGTAAGATATTGTGGTGCAGCTGTGCTATGTATTGCTAATTCAGTTTTGATAATGAACTGAAATATCAAATTAGTTCAATTAATATTGAATTCAAAACTGATTTATCAAATTCATCTACGGTAGACTGTAGATGATGATGTAGATAACACTGTAGGATGTAGGGCAGGCAGTGGATGGAGAGAGAGAAAATAAATGGAAATCAGTTGGACTCAGTTTCAAACAAATTAAAGAGAGAATTCTTCATGCAATAGCTGGTGAGAGCAACTTCCTGCCAAAAGATATTGTGAATAATAAAAAATCTACACAGATTCAAGAGGAAAATGGAAAAACTTGATGGAATGGAAATTCATTGAAGATTAAAAATATATATAGAAACCATTTCTATCTCACAAAGAGCTGAAAAGACTTAGGTTTTATGGAGGGACAATGTATATCCTTGTCATGCTCCTACCTATACTAAGGTATTTGCCTGTCAGCCCTACTGAAGACCAGACTGTGGACTCAACAGATTTCTGCTGTTGTACAGCAGACAATGTTCCTATACTGTCAGAATTGAAGTTTAATATTTACTAATACAATAAATAATTTTTATGTACCATATGTTATATGTATGTATATATATATAATATTCTATAGCTGAAAAAGAAATATACACTGCAAATATGCATAGTCTCTAATTTTTAAAAATTTAAAATCCCTTTTAAAAATATTGATGTCATTGTATCATTATGTGTCTCCACATGAACAATAATTAAATTATTAGGAAAGTTTAAACTGAAGGTGCTTAGAAGATTTTCATATAGAAATCTGTGCTTTGTAGTGGCTTCATCTGACCAGAGGGAGCAATCAGACTTCTCTGAATACCAGGTATCTTCACTGAGGCATTTAAAATAGAAGCATTAAAGAATTTTGGTGGCATTATGAATGTTCTTTTTAAAGAAAAACTATTTCCTAAACAGAAATACATATGGATAAGTTCCTTTACAATGAAAATCAGTGCAGACAGAAGGATATATCCATACAGATTAAATTGTGGGACTGCATTCCGAATATGTTTTGTCAGAAAGATTATCTATCTATCTATCTATCTATCTATCTATCTATCTATCTATCTATCTATCTATCTATCTCTATCTATCTATCTATCTATCTATCTATCTATCTATCTATCTATCTATCTATCATCTATCATCTCCAAATATACTCCAAATATTCCCTGCCAGTTCCATGAACAACACACTGAAGGTTTTCCAAACAGAAAACATATGGTCAGTGATATATTTTTTTGGATGCCTTTCTGATAACACCCCATAAACCCTTTAGCAACTTCTCTGTCTGGGTATGAAAAACAGTGCCATGCATTATGGAGTGAGACCACATTGATTTATGAGCATTTCAAAGGACTAATTCATTTGGTTCATATGCAAGAACAAATTCTAGAAAATCTCATATGGTATCTTTTACACTTTTCTTCTGAAACATTGAAAAACTGAGTGTTAATATTTGAAACTTAAAAGAAAATTTGTGTTGACTTTGATTGTTTTCTGAAACGTGGTCCAAACATCTTGAAATCAATAAGAACTTTGACTTGATATTGATTAGTCTTGGATTAGCCTTTTAGTAATCATAAAGTAAATACAGACTCTATTACAGTCAGGCCATGTTACCTCAAGACCTTATATTTAGCTCTTTACTTTAGTATTAGGTTGATCTCTTTTAGCATAAATTTTATTTTAATGCTTATTCTGCATTCTGCATGTTTAAATTGATTTCTTTTATTCTCCTTTCAATTTTTAATGTCTTAATTTCTCTATTTGTGGTTGATTCTCCTTACAAATAAGCAGTTCTGTTTTGTCCTTGTAATACCCTGTTTATGTGTAGAACCATTTGTGGAATACCAAAGTTGTTTCACTGTTGTATTTATGCATGAGGAATCATGTGGCAGTAAATTAAATGATGAGTGAGTGGTGGTCAGGTATTTACTCTTTCCCTTTTTAAAGGAGTATCCAGGGGGTGTGATTAGCAGAGACTTTTTGTTCAGCATCTGTATTTAATCAACAATTATTTCCCTGTTTCCTAGACTGTTTAGCATAACCCTTCACCACTTTATCTCCCTTCTCTGCCAACCAGCCAATAAGAGCAGGTTTTCTAGCCTTCTCTTCTATTTTTGTGTCCAGCCTTGATAAAACTTAAGTATCTGATTTTCTGCAAAGAAGTGATAACAAAAGTAAAGTAAATGACTGAGCAAAACTTCCAGCTCTTTCTGGGTGTTTTGTGAAGCGTGGCACGGTAGTGACTCAGCAACACGGAGTAGATTGAAAACATTTTAAAATTACCTAAATTTAAGTTCAGGTGTTTAAGTTCAATTATAATCGGAAAAGAGCAATGTTTTTCTGGCTTTTGGTACATTCACGACATTAGTATGTATCAAGACTAATGAATTTATCTTAAAGTATTCTCAGCCCTTAATGTCCTTCTCCCTACTTGGAACAGAAGTGCTATATCTCATCCTCCACGTAAGTGGTGATGATACATATATCCATGGGAAATCACACAAAGAAACAGCAATATATCTTTTGAAATCCCCGTGTCTCTGCTTGCCATCACGGCCAAACAATATGGAAAAATTTTTATCCTATGTGCAATGTGTATAAAACATCATCAGCATAAAGATCAGGTTGGACTGGCCCATTTGACCATGCCAAGGAACTTGAGAGATAATCAGTAAAAGAATCTCAGCAGTTTTTCCTTCCTGTAGGTGAGAGGTTCGTGGGACCCTGTGGAGATTGATAACACAATGAAACTAATGGCCTGTTCACTCCAGGTCATGGGAACTGGGGAAGATGCCAACAAATTAGTCAAATATGGAAACATCTTTAGCAAATTTACAAGTTAAGAGTTTAGAATCCTGTATCAAATGTCATGATTTTAATGTGTCATAGAACTGTCTTCTGTCCATGAAAGTGAAGGACTTTAAAATGTTCTCTATGGAGGCTAAAATCTGCCTCTAAATACTTAAGATCTGAATTGCTTGAGAGCTTAAGCCCTTGAGGAAGCCTACTTTTGAAGTGAAGTGGCAACAGAAGGTAAATCATAAACTAAAATGGAGAAAAAATAATTTAAATTATTTTTTCACTCTACAATATATTGCACAAATACAGAAAGTAAGGCAGCTGTCATCCCTTAGAACTCTGCAACAAAATTGCTTGATAATGATACTCAGCTCCAAAATCTTTCTTTCTCTTATAAGAGTTTAAAGAGAGAACTGTAATTCCTGAGTTGTGAAATAAATTTTAAGTCTTTATCTTTAATGAGATTGTGTTACACATTACCCCAATTTTCCTTTCACTGAACTTCAAGGCACAGCTGAATGCTACCATACCATGTCATTAAGGAATGTCTGGGGGCTGTTTTTAAGAGTGTAAGCACAGAACTATGTGTGGTGTTTTGGGGTTTTTTTTAATATATGCTTTTCTTATCTGTTTGGCCATCCATTATGCCATAAAAGGGGCTCAAATTAAAGTTATTCTGCTACCTTGTGGCTGTAGCTTGAAATATCATGTGTTCAGTGGTTTAATTTATAAAAATTTCCATGATAATGATATTCATGCCATTTATCAAACTGCATCTGGAATACTGTACTTGATTTTAGACACCTCCCCAGAAGAGGAGATAATTCTCTTCTGCTAAAGACTTAGCAGACATAGTAAATTATTCTTTTTCCTTACCTTTCTTCAGTCTCAGAGAGCATAGAAACAGAGCACAGAGGAGAAATTTGCACTGCAGCAGTTCTTTTGCCTGAATGTATTTCAAAATAGATGAGAGCAGTCCAAGGTCAAAGGAAAATGTCATACATAATCCTGAGGAACGTCAATCTTGGACAGCTGTAATATTTAAATAAGAAAGAACTCTATTATTTCAGGATCAGAACTTTATGTACCTGAGTGTTGCAGAGATTCCAACTTAGATACCTTCTTAAACTCTTCATACCTATCCTACTTCTGAATATTTTTTACTCTTCTTGAAACAAAGCAAAACAAAACAAAATGTTTATTTCAGAGGAATCATCTACTAGGCACTTGAAGTGGCTGTGTGTAATATTTTTTTATCAGTAGAAGGCAATACACAGTCTAAAGCATTTGCCCAGTCTGTGTGAATATTTGATCCATAGGCTCTTCAAGACACTTCTGGAAAGCTCTTTAAGCACTACTTTAGAGATGAGAAAAATATGATTTTTAGAAAGCTGAATTTATCCATTGGTCTCTTCTCCCTTTTCCTGTGGGTTTTTTAGTGTGATGTCCCATCTTATGCCCAGATAAACATTTTTCTGGTAGTAAATTGAGACTGTATAGCTCATTTTAACTGCAATTTTTTGCTATTCTGATTTATTTAAAATGAGCTTAAATTTCTTATCATAAGAATTTTTATGACAATATTTTGAATCTCTGGACATTTTTAATAACCTGAACCTGAACAGATGATGCAAATTTTATTTAAATTCCTAAGTGTTCAGAATGGCCTAATTGTGGTGTCTGACTATAGCTGTGTTAACATTAAAGCACTGCTGACATAATACTTAAATAATAATAATAGTAGTAGTAGTAATAATAATAATAATAATAATAATAATAATAATAGTAAGATAATTCCAACATCCAGGGTCCAATTCTGCTCTAGGTATTCTGAAGAACACTTTAAATAACTATGTGTTACTTCATATTCAGACGACCACGAAATATCTACTCTCATTGACACCAGGTTTAAATCTGTCCTGGTATTTGTAGGTATTCATAGCACAAACTGAGTAACTTCATTAGTTTGTAAAATAGTGTAAAGTAGTGACTGAATAACATCCTAATTTCATCATCTTTCAAGCCACATTGTTCAGCAATAATTTATTTGTGGTAATATTGGTGATGATAATAAATTACTGCAATGAATCATGGCTGCTTATGATATTCCATATGTGCAGAACAGTCCTTCCATCATAATCTTCAAATCACATTGCATTGAATCAGATTTGCTAGATGAACTATTTTTATCTTGTATTTTATGTAGAAATCCATTAACAAAACTTCTCAGCATTGTTCTTCTGCAAGAGTTTTTAATTATATTTAAAGATATCCAGTGTCCTGGTGGATAGAGTCCATTAGAGACAGAGCTGTTTAACATAAAAGAATAAAAAAGCCTCAGTTTTTTTTGGTCATTGATTCAAAAATTCCATTAGATGCCCTAAATACTAATTTTACTAACTATTAGTAAAAATACTAATTTTACTAACTATTTTTTATTTTAAACATTTTAGTAAAAAAATTTTGCTTTTGAAACTTAAGGGCAAAATCTCATCCTCTGTTGGCAAAAGAACATCTAACAGAGGTAAGTATAGATCAGTGTCATACACCGAGAAATTGAAAGAAACATTATGCATCAGAAGTTGTTTCAGAAAGAATTTTCATCTGTGGAAGCTTCTGATAGAAGAGGAAAAAAACTTCCATTCATGTTACAAATAAGACATTTAGATATGGAATGACACTACCTTGTAAAACAGAAGACCCACAATTGTAGATTTGTATGAAGAGACACTGAGCAGCATATTTGTACAAGAATATACATTTGTAAACATTCTTTTATATCATTACACATAGGAGATATTCAGCTGGCATACAAGTTATTGTTTCATCTTACTGTAGGAAACTCACAGTGAAGATTTTACCTTACTGTGGAATCTCATTCACAATATATCTCGCTGCTTACTTTTGCTGGCAAGATAATTCTGTAATGTATAAAAGAAATCTTAGAAATGAGGAATATGTACATTACTTAGTATGACTATATTCATAATGGCAGGGTAACAGAATAATCTGGAATGAAACCTAAGCAAATCCATTAATCCCAAATTGCTTTTTCCAAACCTTTAAAACAAATGTTTTTCTTAAAACATGTCTGCTGTGTGGCTTGGATTTAAAGGTGCTAAGTATTTATGTTAATCCCATTCAGAGTGATATGTTAGTACAGAAATTTATGAGTCTCACTGATTTTGATAGCATTTTAACTTTTCTTTGTCCAGTCTAGAGAAAGAGTTCCTTAGCAGGGAGACAGAATATTATTTTTGTGTGGATAGCATTGGATAAAAATATGATGAAGGTTAAGTGTGTGAATTAGATATGAAAGTTATGTATTCCAAAAGAGCTGACTAAATGGCTTTTCTTTGGATGCATACCTCAAATCACAGATCAAAATTTTACCACCATGACAGAAAGAACTAGAGAATGCTCTTATGCAGACTTTCCCATACATCATATTTTAAGCAGATGAACAAGAATTGCATTCAGTTGTTTCTTCATACATGGAATCATCTTCACATGGCTAAGTGAAAGCTATTTTCCTTTTATGTCTTATTATTTTAATTACTCATGTAGTCTGCCATAAAAACTGTGCTTATTTATTATAACATTTTTGTGACTGTTGTGATTAAAGAATTCTCTTTGGTTTTTTTGGGGTTTTTTTTATATTCATCAGTGTAAGCTAAAGTCAATTTAGATCAGAAGTTTTTCACATGGAGGGGTTTTGATTGTAATTATAGTTTGATGCAAAGAGTGCATTAATTTCTGACTTCTTACTCTACAGGTCATACACCTTAGGTTTTAAATTACTACCCAATTTCAATCATGTTTAGAGCTGAAGGAAGCTTTAACAAGAAGAAATTTATGGATTTTACAATACAGCTTTACAATACAGCAGCTGAGTGAGGGAGTGGAACCCAAGTATTTGGTCCCCTGAAAAAAGTGGAAGCAGAACTCAATTTCTACACATTTTATCTGGCAGCAGAGGGCTGCTGGCCAGTCCTGCAGATAGTCACAACACTGCTGATTCTTTTCCTGGTGAGGATAGGAAAGATGTGTGTTGAATTATACCAGTGAAAAAATAAACGCAAAATCTTCTGAAGCAAAGCTTCACTGACTCTGTTTACTACAAAACCACTTTAATTTTTAGGCTTCATTCTTAACCTATGGTCAGAGAGTAAATAATAAGCTATAGTTCATCTTTAACATCAATCACATTGGACTAATGTTATCATGTTGGATTTTGATACAGTTGATATTATTTCTGCTGATCTTCTGTGTGACAAGACCAGGCTGGCAGCTTTGCAAATTACATTTGAGGATGCTGTACCTGCATCGTAGCCAAATTTCCCTGATATGACAAGTTCTATTCTGTTTCCAATATTCCTTACCACACTGCTCCTCAGCTCTTAAAATATGCAGCTGAAGAATAAAGTAGGTGAAAGGGACTTCTATGGGTCTTGTATTGCAGGCTCTTAGTGGACAACTCACATCAAACCTCAGTGTACGATTCAATGTCCAAGTGAGTTTCACAATTCCTAAGAATGTAAATTCCACACTGTCTCCAACCAATCTCTTCCAGTCCTTCAGGCACCTACCACAAAGAACCATCTAAAAAATATTTGATTACAATTTCCTCTGTTGCACCTTCTGACCTTTATCTTTTCCTCTTATGCATCTCTCAGATGAGAAGGCTAGAATTCACCTTCCAGCAGGGGAATCTGCAATCAGGTCCCCTCTTCTTCAGGCATGCATGCACAGAGTCCCCCCAGATCCTCTTAACAGCAGATTCTCCAGTCCTTGATCACCTTAGTGGCTCGTCCTCTTCTAGATTCTCACAGACTTATCACTATCACTTTGTAAAAAATTATAGAGTCATGGAATGGTTTGGGTTGGAAGGGGCCTTAAAGACAATCTAGTTCCACCCTAGTGTGGGACATGGACTTGGTTGCTCAGAGCCCCATCCCACCTGACCTTAAACCCTTCCAGGGATGGAGCATGCACAGCTTCTCTGTTCCACTGCATCATCACTCTCACAGTAAAGACTTTGTTTTTTCCTAATATCTAGTAAAAACCAGCTCCCTTGCAATCTGAAACCATTAAAGGTTATCTGTTTAAAACCAAATCCAGTATTCCATATGCAGCATTACAAATTTCTACTAATGCAGTGTCAAAATTTGCATCATTTTTTTGGTCATACTGTTAATACTGCGTGAAATATGTTTCATTTTCATACTGCAAAGGTACATTCCTCACTCATTTTTTACTATGGTGAGCATCCCTCATTCACAGTTTGTTATGAGGCAAAATTTTTAATAAGCACTGAATAACTTGCTCGAAGGAAGAATCCTCTTTATTTTTCCTTCTCTAAAGCAAAAAAACCAAATTGAAGCACTAACCGAAGCTGTTAATCACCTCCAGGTGTTTTGACTTGTCTGCTTACTGGGTAGTATAGGGTTGAAGATGTTATTGCTGCTGCTCTTCTTGTGTCTTGCCTCCATTTTTACAGTCTGTATACCATAATTACAGCATTTATTCACCTGAGGCTGACAGGCTCTGACTTCAGAGCCTTCTCTGACTTCTGACTTCTTTGTGCTCCCTCATAATTTAACTGTGCTTTGGGGGCCTGGTTTATGAGCCTGAGGAACAGCAATTCCCATGTTAGGAACCATAGGTAAGAATTTCTGTTGAGACATTTTACCAGGAGGCTTGTTAGTGAACAGAGATCTTCTGACAGGTTGTTTCTGTCTTTGAAATGTACTTGGTGCATCTTCTGCTTCTAAATGTTAAATCTGTTAATCAGCCAGCTTGCTCTCAAGGCCAATTTCACCTGCTATGAAACACTGCTGACCTTGAGGAGGGTTCACTATGCATTTTCCTTTCTTCTTTGGAAAGACATAGCCCCTTGCTATGTGCATGGGTCAAGTACTTCCTAGAAATCCCATTCTTAGTTTAGTAGGCTGGGCCCTGGTCTCATTTCAGTTACATGGATCAAAAAGGTAAGAAAAACCCATAGCTTTTATGAGTTTGAGCCTTTTCATTCCTTAAATTTTCTCAGTCTATTTTTTAGTTGTTTTTTGTGAATCAGAATATTTAAAAGGTGTTCAGGCTTCTTGAGAGAGCTTTTTCTTTGAATATTTGATTCTTATTAAGGGTAATAATTCTTATTAATAATATCATTGAGGTAATAATATCTGACTCATAATCTCTGTAACTGTCATCCTTTTCTACATCTTCTAATCAGGGATCAGGATACATACTGTTTTAGAATTTGTATGGATGCAGGAAAATGATAGAGGAAACAAGTTGATTCAGCAGTGATTTGTGTAAGGAAGCAGAACACAAGAACCGTATAGGACCTCTAATGAGGCAGATCAGCCACCTGCTCTTCATTTCAGCTTTATGTAGGTAACTCATAAATCAAGAGAGAAAATCTTTTGGAAGGCCCAGGGGAAGTCAGACTTTCCCCTTCTTCTGAGGTTCATAGAGTTACAGAGAGGGGAGTTACTACCTATTGCATCCAGATGCTGGGAATTAAGTGCTTGTCACTCCTCCATCAGTATCTTTAAGTTCTAGCACTATCTACTGCCCACGAGCCTGTGGACTTCCATCACGTTCCTGCCTTCATTCAGGGTATTTTGAATTCAGAGTATCAAAAAAGTGGATTTAATTCTTTCAGCTTCCTGCAATTAGGATTTTCCTACAGTTATTAACGTACTGTGACTGAATGATAAAATTTCCACATCGTTCCTTCTCTGAACATAACACTGGTATTTCTAAAATATAAATTTGATTACAACATAAGAGAAAATGTCTTTTCAAGTAAATTAATATTTATAAACTCTCTACATTAAGCTATTTTTCCGTTTTTACTTAGATATATGCATTTTCTTCAGCAGCCACAAGATGGGAGTATTGACCCTTAAAGCTCTCGTTTCCGTCTTTGGTTTTTATTCTTTACTCTTGTGCTGTGCCAGGCAGAGACTTAGAGAATATGTTTTGCTCCTTCCTGAACAAGTTCTCTCATAAACTATAGAGAATTTCTGGGATGTTTAGAGAATGTTAGTCTGCCTTATTTCCTATATTAATTCAGGAGGCAAAGGTCACATGTACATTAAAAGAATTTGTTGTGACTAAGAATCACATTTCTCTGATACAAATTTCAGAGTCGTTCTTTTTCAGTTCTGCACTGATTTGCCACCTTTTCAGATAATGGGCTCCCTTTAGTATTCTCACAAGGCTGTAATGATAAATGGAGCAACAGATCAAAACACTTCTTGCTGCATTTACAGGTCACCATCTGCAAGTTGGAAAGAACAGAACTTACGTGATGAGATGACTGACTGAGCAATTTGGGGGATGAGACCTTATTATTATTATGAGGCCTTAAGAAAACATTAAGGACAAGAAAATCCCAGCTAAATGTTATTATATGGGCAACTGGACAAAGACTTGTTCTGCCTTTAGGCTTATTTCTGAAAGGTTTGAGCATGCAGAGATGTCCTCCCATGTGTCATGTGGCCCATAGTGCCTGTGGAGGCACTGCAAGAAAATGGACCAATTCAAAAATTTTTGAGCATTGAGGAATGCTGATATGAATGTTCTTGGCCTGTTCTCAAAGAATTCAGAACTTTATCTGCACATAATGTGATCCATACCCCTCTTGCATTTGAAACACAGAGTCATCCATTGTTATTTCAAATTGTTTTTTTCAAATTTTTGAAAAAAATTTGTCACACCAGTGCTCCCCTTCTCCTTTGGTTAAAGAGCTAAGTATTTTATAAAAGAGTGTGTAGGTGATACATACTTGCTACCTGTTAGAGGAGTTTTTTAGGTATTCAAAAATTTATGAACAGCCTTGAAAAAATGTTATTATGCTTGATGCATCTGGTACAAAAAAGAGAGACTATTATATAACCATTACATGATGTGTGCAGGTATTAAAACAAATCTAATCAGACAACATAATTTCTGGTTTTATTAATTAGATGTGTGCTATAAACAAGCACTATTCTACTGTATTTTCCAAAGAACTTGACTCCTATTGAAATAATTAAAAGAAAAAGTAGGTTTTTTTCAGAAGTCACTGAAATTTTAAATCAGACTGTAGGGTTTGGTGGTTTGTTTGTTTATTTGTATGGTTTTTCGTTAAGTAACATGCTGAATTTTCTTTCTGCTTTGTTCATTTTCCATCAGAAAATCTTAGAATTTATGTTGGGCTTAAACTAGTTTATTAGTAGTAGGAAAGAAGACACTGTTTGTTTGGGTTTTTTTCTTTGTATAGATGATGTGAATGAAAAGCAATATAGCCATTACACTTTGCCTTGGTAAAGACCATCTTTTCAGAGTTTGACATCTCTACCTAGCTACAAATAATTAGCCAGCTTTGGTCTGCATTTTAGCAAGATGAAAACTTCAACCTTCTTGTTCCCGTATTGTGGACACACTGATAACTTTAGTGCTAATGGTCCTTCTGTGTACACAATAATGAAAACAAAGACTGAGCTGACTTGTGGCAAGCAGTAACAAAACTGCAGCAGATATATTCATGCTCTCCCCACATGCCTGGGCCTCCAACTAAATCTGAAACCTTGTCTTCCCTCACTGTGATCCTAATAGAAACTTGATATTTTGGCCTCTACAAGGATAAAAGAAACTTGTCTTAAATATACAAGAATTGCTGAAGAAATGTACCTTAGACTTGGACCCACATTTAAGCAATTAAAAAAAGAAATCTCACTGAGAGAGGAGGAAAGGAAATACAGCATTTTCATGGCAAATAGCATGGTGCCTGCTTGGCAGAAGTGACCTTGGAACAGTGTTTTTTCTGCCCTCCTTCTCTCATTGCCTGTTTTTCCTCTGGATGTGTAGTACTATGATAAATGGCTGGCAGTAGGTTTCACAAAAGACTACTTCAGTGCCTCCTGAGTCTGACACTACAGCTCTTCTGTAGAGTGCCCTTTCAGGCCTTCCCAAGGCCCTCCTCAGCCATCTGGTACATATTTATGGAGGAGAGGGATTAATTCCCAGGTGAGAAGCAGATGCAGCTCAAGGAGTACAGAAAATTTAGAACTCATTGTTAGTGTGGTTACATCTTGGGATTGCTTCCAGAAAAGCAGAGCTGGTTTTCCTCTTTTTTACCAGTACATTTTAATTGGGATTTTAAGTTCCTGGCTGTTAAACTGCCTGTAGGAAGATATATATGAATATTTTTGCTTAAATGAGAACACTTTGGATGTACATGTAGAAACAGTGAATCAGAAAATATAATATTGGAGATGTGACTTTATTTAAAAATGTTATCTGATTGAAGGAGCCACCTTATATTACCCGGCTGTGTTACCTCTCTAATGACTTCTAGTGAAATCAATGTTTTATACATACAGAAAAATGAAGGTAATCATGAAAATCATGTTCCTGTGTATCCCCAGACCTGGAAGGCTGCATTCAAGTCCATTTCCACATTCTGTGATGAGATTGGATCCAAAGGAGAATCACAATTTGGTGAGACTGGAGATGGAAGCTGACAGGCAATGCCAGGTCTGGGGCAGCTGACAGCCATGAGAAGCTTCAATGTCCACCTCATTTCTGGGCAGATTTAATAAAGTGTTTGTAGCTGCCTCACACAGAGGACTTTCTACTGTATTTTATTATAAGCAAAACAATTCCAGGCCTGCCTCAGAGCTTATGAGACAGTTCAGTAAGGTATTAAATGACTTCTATCTTTACCTCATTAATTTTAAATGCATTGGCAATCCAAAAGAAACTAATGGTCCTTGTTAGATATAGAGCCAAAAAGGGTATTCTGTATTCCTGACATGTCACCCAAAAGTAAGATAACTTGCTATTGTAAGGACAATGTTGATGAGATATATGATTCTTTACTGTAGTTTGATTTACCTGGTTTTGTCTAGTTATCTTATCATAATGAATTTTGAGTAGTGTTTGGTCACTTTTTTCTTTTTTTTCAGTATGGAGAAGAGTATGTTAGCAAAGAAGCATCACAGAAATATGAAAGAGAGGGGCATAATAGTGTGAAGAGCTCTGGAGTATTTCAGTTTTTCATCACCAGTGGTGACTAAAAAGTGGCAAAAAAGAATTTCCTCCCCAGGTCTAAAGGCAAATGGATTAAAATGATGAAGCGTTTTTAATTCACTGAAGGCTGCAGAAAACCAAAAATATTTCCCATATCTTCTACAGCTTTAGGAAGTGTTGTGGAAGAGATCTATAATGCAAACCCTGTAGAGGTGGAGCAGCAACATAAGGCATTTCTGATCTCTCCCCAGTTATTTTTCTGTCATCAGGTTCCTATCTGCGTGCAGCTGTAGCGCTCAAGGAGCCTGTCTGATGGACCGAGATCATACAGGCCGTGTGCAACATGGCTTTTTCACAGTCCCTAGAACAGCCAAGGGAGAACAAGGAAGGGACTGTGGGGGCTCCAGTGGAACTGAAATTCAATTACATGCCTCCTGTAGACCTAACCTCACTGTAAAAATTGGCCTGACAATTTTACCTTTAATTGTGCCTATGTGAAATCTCTTTGATGTTAAAGATGGTCTGCCCTCATCCACCTTTCTTGTCATACTGTGAGCAAGCCTCACTAAATTGGGTAGCAAGATGCAGACCTTTCAGGAACCCAGACATGAACAGCTTTCTCCAGCCCTTGAAAGTACATGGGATTGATCTGTTTGCTGTACAATCCCCAAGCCCCAGGCTATGGATAAAATTTCTTAGAAGAGAGGCAAAGTAAATCAATTCTGTTCTGTTTCTGGGGTAAAGTTGGTCAATAGATGATATTTTAAAGCACCTCCATCAACAATTTATGAGATTTATTCAGTTTATGCGAAAGAGCACTCCATAATCATCACTACACAGCGATGGCCCAACAGGGTGTTGCTAACTGGATATCATTTAATAAAAGTTTTTCAAGTGCTCAGCATGCTTTCATCAGAGGGTGATTTTTGTTTTTATCCTTGTTTTGTATGAACGTTAGGAGGTAATCAAGAAGTTATAAAAGTTGATGATTTATGAAGCTTTTGAAGTGGTGGGTGAAATTGTAGGCTAGATATAATGCTTATATTGATCACACTGTTGGTAAAAGCATGATAAGACTGTTGACTAAAAGTACTATTAAAATAAATTTCATGACAGGCTGTTAAATAAAGATCTAGTATTATTTTAATAACTTGATTTTGGTTAATAGTGGTCATGGTTAATGCTGGGCAGTATTGTGCTGGTAGGCACATAAACATCACAAATATTACCATATTGACACTGAGTTTTCATAATTGGAAAATTAGTTACATAGTTACCAGTTTCTCCAACACCAGCCCTATATTTTCTTATATTTCCAGCAGTATTCTTGTCTCTTATAGTAGCAACCTTTTGAAATTTTTGTTCCATGGCCATGGCTTCATCACAATCTGCTTTTCCAGCAACTTCTCCTGCTTTTTTATAAGTTTTTGAGTTTTTTTTAAATACAATTCTACTTTTACTTCCTTTTTATTTTTTCATATTCTGAAATTATTTTGATTATGGTATTGATAGTTCCAGTCTTGAAAGCACAAGGGAGAACAAAGTAATAATTTTTTACCTTTTTTCTTTGACTGTGCTTTTATTTCCATTTCTAACTACTTGCATTCTGAAGAGTGTCAGAATTAACAACTCTCTTCAAGGAAAATCAATACCCCCTCAAACAAACAAACAAATAAACAGCCCCCTCCCCAGCAACCACCCCAAAACAAACAAAAAAAAACCCCAAAACCAAACACAGCAGAAAATTTTTACAAATATTTTTTTTCTCATTTTGATTTTGCTTTTATATCTCCTTCCTCTAATTCATTTGCACTGTGTTTCACTGCATCCACTTGAAGGGCTGGTATGTTCATACCAGTGTCTTTTCAATTTACTAGTTGTAATTTAAGTTAATATATGCAAAGAACCCCAAAGTTTGCAGAACAATCCAATTGTTATCCATCAGTGCTGCTCAGCTTCCTTCTATCTGTTAAATGCGCAGAATTTTGTTTCTTTATTTTTCTCATATGGGTGCTGGCTGACATTTTTCAGATAAAATTACTGGTTTGTATCCTTTTGGAATGAGATCTCTGTTTTTTGGCTGCTTTATTTCTCACACATGTGATGTACACGTCACAACCTTGTCATGATATGAGAAAGTCCAATCTTGTTAAGAAAAAGGTGAAAAACTTTTTTTATACCCTGGAATCATTTTTCAAAGTAAAAAAAATATGTGTCATGAAAAACACTTTTCAAGGACCTGATCTGAGAACATTGCTGCCCTAGTCTCTATTTGTGGGTGATCATCTGAGGCATGGTATAGATTTCTACAAGTTATGTTGTGCTTCTCTTGAACAGCAATTCCTCTTCAATCTAATCCGTACAAGCCATTTATGTTTTGGCCTTTTCTTTTCATATATAAGTAAACTAAGTAAAAACACTAAAATTGTAAGTCTCAGAAAACTAATCTGAAAAGGATTAATTTACTCTCTTAATGCTTGACTTGGTATTTTGCTATTCTCCTACAATCTTCTTTTGACAATTATTTTAGGTTGTTGTTTTTGTCTTTTTTTCCAGAGGCATTTCAGAAGCTCACTCACTGGTATGGATAAAGCATCATTCGCTGGTGTTATTTCTTGTATTCATTATATAACTGAAAAAATGTCTTATGAGCAAAATTGATGAAAAAACACAGTGCTGCTACTGCAAGCTTTTTTCTAATTAATTTGGAAACTGTTGCTGTCAATAGAAGTTTCTTCATTACTCATATAACCACAGATATCAGGATTAATATGGCAAAATCTTAGCATGTGAAAAAATGCTGTCAAATCTGTGTGTACCTTTAAAATCTTTTGAAAATATGGTTCTTCTGAAGCTGGAAATTCTAGGTCATATTGGAAGGATTTTTCAAAACAGCAAGTGTATGTCTGTATTGAAAGGTTTGATTCCAAGAACCATAGAAATTCAGACTGCGTTAAATATACAGAAATAATATCATATATCATATATCATAAATTATATCATATTCTGTAACTGTGGCTAAAGAGTAAGAATAACTTTTATGTCTGTAGCTGATACACTTTAAATAGTCTTTCCTGAAGCACATAGAGTAGTATAGAACATAAAAAAGTAATAAATATCAATAAAGAGCAACTAGATTTCCCAGAAAATTTAGTAAATATCACTCCAATAATAAAAAAACCCAAACAACTTAGTTGTTCAATAACTTGTGCTGTTTTAAAATTCTTATTTTGCATATGCTTGCTGAAATTTGACACAGCAATATAACCATTCCTTTTTTGATAGAAGAGAAATAATGGTGAAGGGGAATTAAACTTATAAAGACAGTAGGTAGTCTAGGGTTTATTAGGCATATATATGCAAAGTCACTTTGATAACAAGAATTGTGAATTTAACAAGGAAAAATTATGAAATCCTTGAGTTTCTGTAAGACATGCTATGAAAGATTAGCAACAGTGAGACAATTACTGTAGACATTAAACATTAGGAAAAAATTGTGAAACAGAACACAAAGGGCTGGGGAGTGGCTGGCATTAAGAATGACATTACTTCATATTCACGTATGTGAACTTGAAATGTATGTCCATTTATAGAAATTAGATCAGTATGCAATCCTGTGAAAAATCATTTAAACAGTATGGGACTTCTCCATGTTTTGATTCTTGATGACATAAATGAAAACACCTTTGATAAGCCAAAATAAAAACAAAAAAAAGAAGGGAGTGAAGATTATATTATTGTTGACTTTCTTTTCCTTGCTATAACATTTAACTGAACCATCCTGCATAAATTCACTAAGCTTCTAGATCATCTGGCTTGAACTTTACAGGTTCAAGCTAGGGAATTGCACCATTTTCTCTTCGTAAAGGTCTTTATTTTCACCTGAACAGATGTGATAATAATCTTTTTAGGTGTGTTAGAAAATTGGCAATAACATTTCTATATTTTTGCACTGGACACTGATCTTTTTTAGCATGGATTCCCACATGATATAAACCAGAACAGCTCTGTCGAATTCACTGGAGCAAATCAATCAATACTGGCTAAGAATTTTGTCCCCAGTCAGTGTTTTGATGGGAAGGCAGCAAAGAGACTCTTCACTGTCATGTATGGAGAAAAATCATGTGTCTTACTGGGTTAGGCTAAAGACTGCCCTTTGGAAAAAAAAATATGAAAAAAATCACTGCCTCTTGGCTAAGCAAAAGAATTGTACAATTTTGAGTTCAAACAATAGAGCCTTTGAACTAAGGATATGCAGGCATGAAACTGTTTATTTACAAGGAAAAATGACCCACTTCTCTAGGAACATGACCCAATTTAATCTGCTAGGAAAAAAAGAAATTGAAATGCTATTTGACCTAAATTTTCTGAAGCAAAAGTTGTGTGGAAAACAGAGAAGTGTCTATATAGTTTGTGAGGCAGCTTCATTTACAGGTCATTTGCTCCATGTGTCAGACAGGATTGTGTTTCTTATAATAGGCTGTGATTAGGATTACCTGAAAACTTCCACAGAGCTTTGATCTGTCATATCACTCTTTTGCAGCTGTCTTAGGGATTCAAGTACACTGTAAACACTGATATCACTTAAGTACACTCAGAGTCTCAGGACAGGCTAAGATAACATTTGGTGAGAATGAAGTACCTTTCTCAGACAGATGTGCAGAGGCAGGAAAACCTGATTCTTGAACTGTCAGGTCTGAGATAATTTGTTATAATTTGTTCATAAGAGATCAGCCTATAATGCCACTGCTTTTTAGAAATAGGCAAAAAAAATTATCTTTTGATTAGTTCAGATGGTCAGTATGGTGAAAATCTCATATGCCTGCTTGTTCTGAAGAAATTCATGCTCCCTTGTCCATGCAGGATTCTTTTCTGGGAACAAACCTCCTCTGACTCTGACCTATTTCTTTTTATCTGCATATCCACGAATGTACTGAATCTTCAGAGACAGTCAGAACTGGGTCACTGCAGAAGTATTTCTCACTACATTTCAATGGCAAGTTTTTCAGTGTACTCTTCTCAATGTGAATACCAATCCTGAAATTTTAGACAACAATGTAAGTGACCTGTGGTATTCAAATCAGGTTGTAGTTTTAATTGAAAGATCAGATATATCCATTACTCTTCTCATATAAATCAAAAGTTGGAATGCTTGTGAATGCTTGATGGTCACTTCTCCCCTGCCTCAACAAAACTGTAAATGCAAAATGACTAATAGCTGCTTCAAACATTTTGCTTGCAGAATTACGATGAGATCAAATAATTTGGAGCAAAGAACAGTATGAGTACTTTATCATCCAAGTTTTTGGTAAAACTGACTACATGAGATAGCAGTAGCAAAAACTGGTTTGCTACTGTGACCTTTGGCCACAACTGCAATCAGTAAAATTTGAGGTATGAGACTCCATCATGTAAATTTCAGTGTTAATCTGTAGTTGTTTCTTCCTGTATGTGTGCAGGCCATGTGCAACAAATAGGAGAATTCGTTCTTTTAATAAATACTTTTGCTCATTTGTTATTTTGTAGGTGTTTGTATTACCTCTGTTTGATACTTGTGCTGCCTCTGGATGGGCAGCAAAACATCCGATGTGAACTTGGGAAGAAACTAAAAGATGCTCGGGAGTAAAAGAAGACTGAAGAATGTCCTCAAAGTACATGGTGACCAGAGGTAGGTGGACATTAAAGAATTTCATTAGATGTCAGTAATCCTGCCTTTCTTGGTGATTTACCTTACTATGGGTAATTCTTTTGGTGTCATAAAACTTCAGCTTTAAGTCCCTAGTTCAGTGGCTAGTACAGCTGTGATTTTTACTGCTATCATGATAAACAAAATGATAACCTTTTTTGCTGAAGATGTGTAGTAAAACATAGCAGCCTGTTGGAGAGCAACAGATTTTCAATCTGCAAAAATCTTAACTTTATCTACTTCCTTTAACAGAGGAACAACAATTTTCAGTGGCTGGATGAACTGTGTGGTTCTTCCATCTGCTGTAAATGACTTTATGTAAGTGTATAGATGCAACTGTGTGACATGTACAAGGCCTGAGCTGGCCTTTCCTGTTACCCCTACTCAGCTCTATCTATATTGCATAAATAACTAACTCTAATAACAAATTCTAGTTGAAGTCAAATGGGTCCAAGATTAGCAGAAGTAGATAGAAGTTATCTCAAGCACAGAAGTGGACCGCATGACAAAACTCTCCCAGCCCAGGTGTGCATATATCACAAATAAAATGTTTTAGGAATGCCATCATAGCAAATTCATTCCTTTCATTTGCAAAAATTTTCAGATACAAAATAATTTTCACTATCTGTCCAATCGGTGCAACTGAAATGCTTGCTTTTTCTGAAGAGATAATTATCCAGCACTATCAATTTTGACAGTGATTCTCAACAGATAAATGATTTATCTCAGAATTTTTTGTATCTTCCGTGAATTGATGGCTATTTTAAGATACAGGGCTTAACTCCTCTAAACTAAACAAGAGGTCTCTAATTAGTGTTTGGAAATATCTGATTGTTTTCTTCACAATACTATTCTACAAGTTTTCTGCTTTCATATTTGCCCTTGTGCTAATTGTGGAGCCGAACATTTCTTGAATGTCACAATGACAGATTTACAGGCTTGATTACTCATGGTTGTTGTAGTCATCAAAAATACTCATTTGCATACGAAATTTTCACAACAGACTCATCTTATTTACAGAGCATGTGGCTAGCCATGGTCTTTCAAATCTTAAACAGGGATTTAACATTAGAAATTGAAGATAATTAAGTAAAGATAGGAGCACTGCCCCTTGTTATACAGTTTGAAATAAATAATTTAGATTAGTGGCAGAAATTAGTGGAGTATTGGATTGTTGAGACTACAAAAGGTTTTAATTACTTAATGGAAAAAATACTTTAGAATTATTAATTTAGCCAGTTTTACTACTAAAAGCATATGTTCAGAATTTCCTCTGACAAGCACATAGCAAAAAAGAACTCTGCTTGTAGAAGAGTTTCCTGTTGAGAAAGGATTGTGGCAATACAGGGTGGACAAAAGCCTCCACCTTCAAGGTCACCTGCAGTTTCATCTTCCCCCTTCTGTCCCTCTGGGACAAACTTCTGCACTTTTGCTCAAAGTGGTGCTTGCATTGTGGTACAACTCCTAGAAACTATGAATGAAAAAACTTCTTTTGGGCACTTTTGATTATCAGGTATAATTGTGCAGCAATTACTTTCTTTTTCTATTATTTTAAATCAGAGTTATTTCTTTACGTTTGCCTACTACACACCTCCAGTATCTACACTTTAAAAACCTGAATTCTGGCACTTATTTTAGGTACATTTATTTTAAAATTATTATTTGAATTTTTTTTTTCTTTGAAGAGTACCTATGGTTTATACAGTGTTAGCCAATAGAACATACTTTCCATTACTGTTTATTTAAAAATACTTCTTGTGTTTATTAGCAGATGAATTCTTCTTCAAATTCCTCTCTGAAGAATTTGTTTAAATATAACTCCTGCAGGTGAAGCATAGAAGGCTATTTTTAAGAGAAAAAATTGATTTATGCATGTACTAAGTGCTTCTGGAATAGAATTTGCAGATTCAATCTTACAGTACTGCACAATTTCTTATAGAGCTGTGATTCAGCCACTGGCTTAGGAGTAAGGAATGAGATAAAAAATAGGAAAAGAGGGGACTCTCCCATATACAAAAGATACAAAGTAAATTAACATTTACCCTGTTCTCTAAATCATCTTCTAGAATCTAATAACATCTTTAATAGACATAACAGCACGACTGCTAAATAGCTTTTATTTTCCACTGTTGCTTTAGTGTCATACTTTTTGCCAAATCTCATTCCAGGAGTGCACAAATATCACTGCTGTGGGTGGAAGTGTGGTTTGTTCCCATAGTTTTCTATTTGGGAAGATGAGTGAAGTAGAAGCTGCAGTAGTCCTATGGTCTTCATCTTGCTCAATTTGTTTTAAGCACCCTGCCCTTCCTGCTACTGAATGAAACCATGGCTTGCTTTCCTCCACTTGAAATAATAACGTGTCTTCTGATGATTAATTTAGTTATGCAGATTTTGTGCTGTTTGTTTTTGAAGCCACAGCCTCCCTGAGCTTTTAATCATCCAATCCATCGCTCGTAACTCTTTTTTTTCATGCAGAACTTTGCTACCTCCAGCATGGGTGGTATATTCTGAGCAGTGCACCCCTCACTCGGCAATGAAGAGATCACACACCGCATCCAAGTCCTCGTGGTCAGTTCTGATGTAGCTGTTAAACCCAAATCCAGCTCGTTCCTGTTCATTTTCCGAAAGTACTCCTTCCACTAACCGACTATCTTTGTTACAGACCCTTATCCAAAGCTTTTCCTCTCCAAAATTTTTTTTTCCCAAATCCTTGTTCCAGGAAAGGCACAGAAAATCAACAGTTCTGACCATTGTTTACTTGGGAGGAAATGGGATCTTTTCCCCAGTTTTCATCTAGGAGGAGAGGTGCTCTAGGCCTAAGAAATTTCCTTCATCATTTGATGACCCTACCAGCAGGTTATGTGTTCTGCAGCTTCCCCTCTCAGAGGAAAAAAACCCAAACATTTTATTTTAATAAAATATTTTCCTCCTTTCCAGTCAGCCTCACTAGAATCCTGCAGTTCTTTTTGCTTTTGGCAGCTCTCCCAGAACTCTGGGCTGAAGGCAGAAAGAAACCACACCGATTCTGTGGTTTCTAGAAGAGACCAAGGCTCCTTATTACATATTGCATGCAGCTGTGCTTTCTTGGCCATCTCTCTCACTTCCCTAGTTAAATCCCAGTCTTTTTTCTTCCATTAGCACATATGGTTTTCTAAGATGATCAGGTCAATGACTCATTGTACACACTTGTTAAGCGGGATCATTTTGAAGGTGTTTGCAGTGAAGTGGTCTGGTTCAGTTTGGGTATATTGCAATACAGAACTGCTAGTCTCGACATTGGAAAGAGTAGATGATTTTATCTTGTGTCTCCTTTTATATTGGTAGGCAGCTTTTCATGCTAAAATACACTAATTTATCAATTTCCAAGCCGTATTAATCACCACTAAATATTTTTAAATACTTTTGCTTCCTTCAGGGTTCTGTTAAGGAGGTTGTGGAAATACAGATTTCATCTCTCTGACTGAATATGTGTGTGAATCTGAACATTTCCATACATATGTACACAGAGAAAATACTTTTGCTTTAACATATTTTTTTCAGGATACATAATGACAGTAACTCACAATCAATGGTTGCAGTATAAATTCCAAGAAGGACCTTAAATTACTATTAAAATTAAATTGCTATTGGAATATGTACCAGATGCACACCCACATAAAAAATGAAATTTTTGAAGACAGGTAATCCAAATTTTATTTGTATTGTAAGGGAAAAAAGAGGTATCAAATCTGCCCATTTACATTACAGAGACTGCACACCTCTAAACAGATTTTTGGAGAAAATAAAACATTTTACAAATATAAGTGTTTAACTTCAGAAACATTTTGGAAAAAAAATTACTTGGACAATAAAAGGCCACATTTGAGTTAGAAAAAAATGTTTATATTGAAGGTCAATGAACATAGTTTTAGATTTATGTTTTCCTGTGATAGTCTCTTTATTTCTTTTTCATAATCACCATGTTCCTACAAAAGAAACAAGTGGTTGCTCTGCATTTGGAGGTGCTCAGAGAGCAGTAGAAATGTGTTACAGGAACCTGTCACCCTGTGAATTCTCAGAGCTGTTTCCTGGTGTAGTTCTGCAGATTCTATAGAAGTGAAATACTTTTTTGGGGTCATTATAAACATGTGTTTTAGGAAGGAGAAATCACCAGACTTTATGAATTGAAGAATTGTTACTATGACTTAGTGTCACAGGTTTTCCTACAAAGATTGAAATGGCTCTCCCTGTCCAGATGGCTGCTCCCA
Source organism: Cyanistes caeruleus (assembly GCF_971803275.1). Classification (NCBI taxonomy): domain Eukaryota; kingdom Metazoa; phylum Chordata; class Aves; order Passeriformes; family Paridae; genus Cyanistes; species Cyanistes caeruleus. The sequence goes on from NC_141732.1 coordinate 65,334,969, forward strand.
TCTCATCCCTACCTTCCAGTCCCTTTTGTGTGCAGGTGTCAGTCCAATTACATTTCCTGACACCTGATAGCTGTGTTTAGCTGTGGTTTCCAGATCACAGATTTTTCAGTGGATACAGTGAAAATGGTAGGGAAGTGCAAGCAGCAACTTCATTTATATTAAAATTTGCATTCTAAATGTAAGGAAAACACTGTTGCTTTAAATAGTACTGTGTTATGAGAAGCAAAAATGCAAAGAATCATGAAATCAGCGTTTCTAAGAGTGAATGTGTGGCATAGCTTGTTCCTGTACCATAGAGAAGGGACCCTATGTCATGCAGCAGCAGAAGTTTGAGCAGATCTTCAGATAAGTTTGAGCAGGGCTTCAGGTAAGTAGGCTCCTGGAAAAAATAATAACTGTTGCACTACAGTTCTGGTGTTTGGGGTTGTGCAGTATGAACAATCTTGCTAGGTCCATTACATTTTTAATTCCTAGGGTTAAGACCTGAGAGAATGAACTAAGGGCTTTACAGAGCTAATAACCCATCCTGATTTTTTTCTTGAAGAAAGGGCAGAGGGATGCATGTAGGATTTTTCTTCATTTGGCTGACTAATTCTCTCTCTGTTTCATTGACTAATTTTGTAGGCCATCTTCTAACTCTTCCTAGCCTCTTATACCTCTTCCTAGCTTCTTGTATGGGCATGGGTCTCATAGTAGCTCCTAACTTCACACTTTTGTAAATGCTAAAATTCACTTCAACACAGGGTTTTTATGTGGCTTTATATGAATACATGGCTTCATCTTGAGGATGTGATATGTCAGCATTCCAGCACTGGGTAAGAAGATTGTATGAAAAGGAAAACCACAAATATTTACAGCAAAGCTCTGCATTCTTATTTGGTACAGGATTTCTTGACCCTGTGGCACACCAGGGAAGGCACCCTTCTTCAGATTCAGGCTGCCATTTCTTTGCAGCTGTTCTCTAATATGAATTTTTGAAAAGACTGCATGAACTATGGCTGAACTTCTCTTGGCTACTTCGCTGCTGAAAATTTTCCTTCATCACAGAATTCCCAATTAAGTTTTGGTTCATAAATGCCCCATAGTATCAACTATGGTTGCTGGATGCAGCTGTGTGTGTTAACTAAATACGAAGTTCAAGAATGTAACATTTTTAATGGATAAGACATTCTTATAGCAGAAAGGAAACAAGTACCTTACTTACATTTACAGTATTCTAGCCTAAAAGAGTTGGGAAGAAATTTTTCTTCCCTTATGTAATTATCTAGTTACATTAAAAGGGTGAAAGGGGATTTGATTTCCACTGAAATCTCAGGTGCTAGCCTCTGTAGGAAATATGATGATGACTAGATTAGATGAAGTAGCAGTCTACGTTAGGATGGAGACACCGATTATTCATGGGTTTTAAGACCCAGAAGGGACCATTATGATAATTTAGTCTGACCTCTTGTATAACATAAGCCTTATAATTTCACACAGTAATTCTTGTGCTGAGCTTCTAACACATTCCTGTGCATTAGGAGACCCGTCCTGAAGCCTTACTTTGGCACAGAACAGAAAGTGGAAGTCACTGTGACAGAAGAATATTTTAGTTCTTTCCCTATTCTACTGAAAAGAGTGATAATTTCACCTGACTACATAAGAAAAGACAGTCAGTAAAGGTTTTAAGAGCACAGATCCGTATTTATATCCTGAAATTTGAATATCATTATATTCCAAAGTTTAAACATAGTGGTTTATTTTAAACTGGTGAAAAAAATTATGGAATATTATATCTTAGACTAGCTGGAAATGGCTCATTACTATTTCTGTTGGTTTTTTTTTTTTTTTTTCTGCATCACCCTTAGGTCCATCTAGGCAGCTGGGGCACAGCTGGTTTATATGGTGGTGAAGGCTCCAAAATGCTTTTCCCTTTCCCTTTCCCTTTCCCTTTCCCTTTCCCTTTCCCTTTCCCTTTCCCTTTCCCTTTCCCTTTCCCTTTCCCTTTCCCTTTCCCTTTCCCTTTCCCTTTCCCTTTCCCTTTCCCTTTCCCTTTCCCTTTCCCTTTCCCTTTCCCTTTCCCTTTCCCTTTCCCTTTCCCTTTCCCTTTCCCTTTCCCTTTCCCTTTCCCTTTCCCTTTCCCTTTCCCTCTCCCTCTCCCTCTCCCTCTCCCTCTCCCTCTCCCTCTCCCTCTCCCTCTCCCTCTCCCTCTCCCTCTCCCTCTCCCTCTCCCTCTCCCTCTCCCTCTCCCTCTCCCTCTCCCTCTCCCTTTCCCTCTCCCTTTCCCTCTCCCTTTTTCCCCTTCCCCCATCCATTTCTAGTAATAATGCAGAGTCAAATTTTAATTTTAGTTACAATGAGGAGTAAACAGGCTGTATTCTTGGGTCCAGATGGATCAGATCACATGCCAATTTGCACATAATTGCTTCTGTTTATACTTCTGTACATAAGGTCCTTAGAAAAAATTGGGTGAGGAGAGGCTGTGGGGAAATGTGTTTTTCTTGTCATCTATCTTAGCTGCAGGTTTGTTTGTTTGTTGGTTTGGTCAGGTTTTATCCCTTTACATGTTTTTTTCCCTGCAAAGTAAACCTCAACTGATTGTTTTCCCTTTCACTTGACACTCAGTTTCCTTCATATTTCTCAGGTGCTTGTGTTCTCTGAGAGTGTGTTTTTGGATGTTTGCAGCAGGGAATGTATGCTTTTTTTGCTTGTACTGCTTTTTATTTAAAGTGTATGGAAAATATTACTGTGTTCACAATGTAGCATTTTCTTAAAAATACCTACATAGTTGCATTTAAGTGCACCGATCTACTCACATTCGATCTCAAAAATGTTCTGCTTGTATGACATGAGATGATAATGCCAGAATAAAGCACAAAAGAGAAAGAGGAAATAATATATGGGTTATGTTTTTATTTAATTTTCTCTTTCTTGGGTGCCCACTAGAGGAACGACACCATCTAACTTGAGGAAAAGAGTAGGATTTAATCTGCTGCATCATTAGTTCTGAACATCTTCCTTTTCCACTGCTGATACATGCCTATTTGTCATATGCACCAGAACAGTCTGAACTTTATTCAAACATGAGAAAAATTAAAGAGACATGGCAGACTGACACATGGTCTTGACACCTATACTTCTCTAGCATAAAAATTTGTAGGTGTAGATGAATTCCACTCTGTGTGACCAAGCTGTGAGTGCGTCTGCATATATGACAGCTGAGAGTCATCAAGTTTGGAGATGATGCAAAGCTTCAGGCTTTATGAATGTACATTTTTTTAGGAAATTAACTGCTCTTTGAAATGGAGCTTCTCAGTTTACAAGCTGAGTGCCTCAGGCAGCTTGCCAAGAGAATTGTGATCATTAACTTACAAAAATTTATTTCCTGAGGAGTTTTGAGCCCTGATCTAGGCCATACTGGAGATATCAATGATGTTAGCCTTCTCTTGGTTGCTTTCTCGCTTGGATCATTGCTCAACTCCTTTACATTTTTGAACTAATGCAGAGCAAAGAAAATGTGTATGAATTTCGCCATACATCATCGAATGACCTGAGTTCTTCAGTTAACTAGACTAAAATTGCACCAGCAGGCACAGAACTGGAAACTAATAGCATGAGAATAGGACTTGGGAGTAAGACCCAGAATGATGAGTATTTTCCATTGATGCCCATTATGATGTAATTACCCATTTCAGAATGGTTCTTTTATTATTTTTGTATTTTTTCATTATTCTTAATTCACATAAAGATAAGCACAAAACAAATTCTAACTGCAATTACTCTTAATATTATAGTATAATATTATCATCAAGATGTTATTTCTATTTTTTTCTGATTTTTCTAATTTTACTATTTTTGTTAGAAGTAGCCATAAAGGAAGGCAATCACTCACTTTGGTGACTGTATTTCTTTATTATTTCCTCAGCTGTTCTTATCTCTGAAAATAAAATCCATTATGCTTTTTATGTCCTAGAAACATGACATTTTATTGTTATTTTATCATATATTTTTGTTCTTGAGTTTGATTTTTTAGAAATATATAGAAATTATGTTTGTTCTGTAGCTACCTCAGCCAGCTAATGCGTATAAGCAACCTACAACATAAAAAATAAAGAAATCAGGATTCTGTCTTAGTCTTTGCTGACTTTTAAGCACAGAATTAAATGTAAAGATGTTTGTGAAACTGTAGCCTCTTTCTGAATTTAACATGGAAGTATGTAAAACCACGATGCATCAACTACCTGGAACTAAAAATGAGTCTAATTCCCAGTAGTTTTTGCATCCTAATTCTTCAGCAATTAGTTTATATATAATAGGAAATATATTTCCTTAGAAGAAAAAAGAAATCCTCATCCTATCACGCACAACTAAACCCTCCCCAAGCAGAAGAGAAGGAACACCTAAAACTTAACCTCTAAAAAGGAACCAGATATCTCTAGTCTGATGCTTTCAGCGAAACACAATTATAAGCCAAATAATTTCCCATTTTGTCTTCACTCTTATAATCTGTGCAGGGCTAGCTACCAAAGGGAAATAACAGTGTGCTGAGACAATGAAGCTGAGGGCAGCCTGTGTGAATGGTGTAGGTATTTCAAGATTTTTCCTACAATTCCTTATAATTAGGCTCCTGCTGACACATTGTCTTCCAGTGATGATTCTCACTTTGAAATGAAACGGTCAAAACTGTGATGACCCAAAGGAGCATTGGGCTTCTTAAATGATGGGAAAAGAATCTTTATTTTTTATTTTCTCAGATGTGTCTCTATCACCAGAAAGAGCCATCTTCTGTGCACTTGCATTTTCCACATATCATGAGTTTACTCAGAGCATTCAGTGTAGCAGATGGCTAGGGACCTTAAACTGCATGATATGAGTTTTATTTAACGACAGTCTGGACCACAATATGAAAACCCAAACAGTAAAGAGTGTGATAGCACTGGAAGAAAAAAAAGAGATATAATGTCACAAATATAGATACATTTTGAAGCAAATATGACCCCCTCCACCCAAAAAATTAATTTAAACTGGTTTGTGCAAGAATAAAGGGAAAATGGGGTGGAAATTTTAGCCTTCAATAGTCAGAAAAATTGTAATTTTCCAGAATAGCAGGCTAATTTTATTTTTTTAATCCTTTAGACTGATTTAATGATAAAAATTTTAAAGACTGGAAAGAAAAGGAAAATGAAAGATGCATAAATTTATAGACTTTTTTCACAACTTGTTCAAAAGCAGTTTCCTCTCAGTTTAATTGCACTTTGAAATCTAAAACTTTGTTAGTAATATAACATCCATATTTAGGAATCATGGATCAACTTCTATTGGGAAAATGTGAATTTTAAATCATATTCTGTATTGTAAAATATCCTAATTTGTTTAATGTGTTTTTATCTCTTAAGATCATATCAACCCTGATTCAATTATCTCAGCAGTGACTCCCCAGTTTTACTGCAATAGGATTTTTCTATTCGGCATATCTGATATGCAGCAGACTTGCCTCCTGTCATTTCATTCAGAGATGGATGGAAATGCTAATTTTTCTATGGGGGGAAATCTTTGTCTGCTGTTTTATTAGTAATATGACTCCAAATCATCTTACAGGTGTTTTTCAGTGATAGGGTTAGAATCCATCTCAATCTGATAAGGAGTTCCTAATAAGAGGAAATTAGGTCAGTACTTGCAGAAAAAATTAAGTGCCATATGTCCTGACTCTTAATGATCATTAAATCTCAAAAGGACATCTACACAATACATGCAATTTTGAGAAAATAAAGAAAGTCTTCATGAAGCGGTTACAGTTTTCTAAGAGCTAATTAGGATCAAGATATTAGGTACTCTTGTTAATATGAGAAGATGAAAAAAAGAACATGCTGTAAACAGAGAATTATGCAAACTGATCTCTTTTACCATCCTTGATAGGTTTATTTTTATGCATGAATATAACCAATTATGAAGTAAATTGGTATATTCAATGATATAATTTGAATTATTGTCCCATGTTTATAAACGTTTTATAAAGGTCTCCTTCATTTAAAAAAGCTCTTACTTTTATTTTTTTATTAAAATTTTCCAAATCTCACAGACCATATTTATAAGCAATATGATATAAACTGTTCAGGGACTGTAAGTCATCTAAATTCATCTAAATTTGAAGAATGAAATATTCCAAGTATCTTATCATTTCCTATTTGCTTTATATTTATGAAATTATAAACCACAAATATGGTTTATAATTATAAACCACAATGACATTGGAGACAACACCATTGTCAGATTTTATACCAGGTTTTAATGTCACATAGTTCCATGATCAGATACTGTTGCCTTTTGGCAGCCTATCTACAAAAAAGAACATCAGTATTCTATGAAAAAGAGAATCACTGATCTCATGTGGGTTGCCCTTACTACAACCAGTGTTCATCCAGTGTGTTTTATATAATGTTTGTATGCATGTTACAGTTTAGTTTTAAAAAAAGTGTTGTAACTTAGTGATTTGAAACACAATTTGGGTTTGCTCTTCATATCTATAACTACAAAATGGCACTTTATTTCAGCCTACTAACAGTATAAAAAGGAGTAGAAAGAAAGTGAAAAATGCACTATTAGGGAAATTAGATTATCCTTTATTCTTTAAAGCAGCACAAAATTGTGCCCTGTGGATTTTTTTTTTTAATACAGGTAAATGTAAAAACCCTACAAACATTGAGAATATGTTTTCTTTTTAGACTGTAGTGAAGCACTGACTGCAAATGTGTCATAAATATAATTTAGACAATGTAAATGCAAACTGCAGAAGTCAATTGTTTTAGTTTTCAGCAGCAGTAAAATTTACTAACACAAGTATTGAAAAATCCTAACTGTACTGTGGAAAATATACAGGTAACTGTGTTAACACATTTTGGAAAGGTAAAAGCTAATGTAGATGCTTAAACTCAGAGCAAATAACTCAGAAACAAAGGGAAACATGGTAATTCTCTGGAAGAAAAACATTCCCTTGTTTTAGGAAGACACATTTTTCTGCTACAGAATAAAACATGTATTCTAAAGAAGTATGATGGTTCTATTTGTCTTTGATTTATCTTAGTATAAAAAACGCTATTCAGAGAGAGATTTATTAACAGAGGAATTACATTTTCTCACCCCTAATTAGCTCTAGGGACAAATTAAAGTTTATAGCCTCCAGGAAAGTGCAGTGTATATGTAAGTCAGGATGATCCAGTGGTGACATTACTATTTCTACACAGATCATTACCTCTTTCTAGTTTGGAATCAAATTTTGAAAACATTTTGGTTAGAATTGGGTGTTACACAAATAATTGTTTGAGTTTTTATATTCTCACCACCACTGAAAAATCAAGAAGTTCAATGAGGTCTTGTCCTGGTTTCAACTAGGGTAGAGCCAATTTCTTCTCAGTAGGTGTTAAAATGCTGTGGCTTGGATTCAGAATGAGAATGGTATTTAGAGCACACTGATGTTTGGGTTTTTGCTAAAGCAAAGCTTGTTTTTCCTAAGTCAAGGATTCTCTTCTTTTGTCTCATGCTCTGTCAGTGAGGAGGTATGCAAGAAAACCTCCCAAAATCCCAAAACTAAACTGTCAAGGATCATAGCCAAGACAGGTGATTGGAACTGACCAAATGAATATTCCACACCACAGAAGTAATGCCCAGGATATAAGCTGGGGGGAGTTACCCAGCAGCACAGCAGATGTGGGTTCAGGAAGGGGCTCTGGCATCGGTCAGTGGGTGGTGAGCAATTATATTGTGCATTTGTGCATTTCCTTTTTATTATTATTGTTTACTGTTATTATTGCATTTTACATTAGTATCAATTATTAAACTGTTCTTACCTTAACATACAACTTACACTTCAAGTCTCCTCCTGATTTCAGGAGGGTTGGGGGCAAGAGAAGAGGGTTGAATGAGGGACTGTGTGGTGTTTCATCTCCAGCTGGGCTTAAACCATGACAGGTCTGAAGACACTGAAGTGTTTAAGTTTGAGGAAACTGGGATTGTATTTATGGTGTCTGGGACCCCCTGGAAGAGAATTTATGTCTTGAATGTTTTAGACAAAAAAACTAGACAACTGAAAACTTTTGACTGTGGAGGTTTTGCTTTGGTTCATTCCCAGCACTGTCTTTTGTGAACTTCAGCAATTGAATTAGGGGGGGCTTAAAGACAAATTGCTACTTCATATGCTTGATTATATGTGTATGTAGAGAAGAAAACGTTTTTCTGGTACTCCAGGAAAAATGTCAATTCCTTTGGAAAAACTGTAGGTAAACCTCAAAACCTTCTGTGATATAACTGGCCTTGATCACTCCTAAGAACTGGTCAAGAAGACTTATTTGGGCCAACCAGTTCCATCCTCACAGTAAAGAATTTCTTTTTAATATCTAATCTAAACCTACCCTTTTTCAATTAAAAAACATTCCTTCTTACCCTATCACTACACGCCCTCGGAAAAAGTCCCTCCCCAGGTTTTCCTGTAGGACCCTGCTAGGTACAATGAGCCTGTCATAAGGTGGAACCTTCTCTTCTCCAGGAAGAAACCGCCCCTGCTCTCTCAGCCTAAGAGAGACTCTCCAGGCCTCTGATCATCTTCATGGCGTCCTCTGGACCTCTTTTAACAAGTCTAGGTTCTGCTCTGGATACTCCAGCTGGGACTCAGCAGAGCAGAGCAGAGGGGCAGAATCCCCTCCTTCCCCTGCTGCCCACGGGGCTCTGGATGCAGCCCAGGACATGTTTGGCTCTCTGGGCTGTGAGTGCCATGGCCAGGGCATGTCCAGCCTCTCACCCACAGCACCCTCAGGTCCTTCTCACAGATCTGCTTTTGATCCATTCTCCACCCAGCATGTACTTGTGTCTGCCATTGACCCAACCCAGGTGCAAGACTTTCACTTGGTGTTGCTGAACATCATGAAGTTTGCATGAAGTTCAGCAACCACCTCTCAAGCCTTTCAAGACTCTTCTGGATGGCATCCCTTCCCTCCAGTGTGTCAATTGCCCCACACAGTTTGGTGTTGTCTGCAGAGTTGCAGGGGGTGCACTCAATCCCACTGCCCTCATCACCAATAAAGTAAAGCAATGTCAATCTCAATACTGAGGGATGGTAATTGTCATTGGCCTCCACTTGGGCATCAGGCCACTGATTGAATCTCCTTAAGTGCAACCATCCATCCAATTCCATTTCTATGATGTCCATCCATCAAATCCATTCCCTCCAGTTTAGAGACAAGAGTATTATGTGAGACAGTGTCAAATACACAAATGTACTTAGATGATGTTTTCCCCCTGCCTATTAATGCCACAACCTTGTCATAGAAGGCCTCCAGATTTATCCAGGCATGATTTATGTTTTAGTGAAGTCATGCTGGATTGTCACCAATCATCTGTCACCTCCTTATATTCTCTGTACCTTACCATAGTGTCCAGGACTATCTCCTCCATGATCTTGCTTGGATCTGGAGTGACACTGACCTGTAGTTCCCCATGTCTTGTCTTTTCTCTTTTGTAAGGATGAACTTTCTCTGACTGTGAGAAATTCTTGTACTTTGAAATATACTGATGTGAGCCACAGCTTCTGCAATGGATTTGAACTTAATCTACATGTTGCATTTCTATTGTATTGCCATGATTCATTTAAAAAAAAAATGTTTTTGAGCATGGCTGTCTTTTGAGCATGGATTTCACAGTAGTGTGGACAGCCAGACAGCAGAAATAGTTCAGTGCTGGATTTTTATGGCTTATATCTGGAAGGGAAGATGGCTAAAAGCATTAGTCTCTTTGCTATTCAGAGTTTTGACTGCTTTAGCTAGGGGGGCTGGATTCATGATCCATTTACTGTTTCCTGTCCAGCATCTAGTTGGTGCATTATGTTCCATGTCTCATTTCATTAGCTGAGCCCTACATGATGTCAATTGAGAAAAGCAGTAGCTGTACATTATAAAATCCTTGTAATGGTATGACAATGACAGTATTATAGTGGTCTTTTTCTTCGTTCCAATGTACATTTTACCATCAAATTTCATTCCTTCAGCTCAGATGCAGTGATAGAAAGAGATTCAGCTCTACCCCAGCAGGAGTTGTAAAATTTTCCTTGAAACGTTACATAAGGGAACATTTGGTAGATGGAAAATACTGATATTGCTTTCAGTTCACCAAATATAGGATAGTAATCTTGGTAACCAGCCTGACAATGTCATAGATACTCACTTCCCTTTGGGAAAAGAAAAAAGAGTAGGGGGGAAGGCAGGGGGATGGGAAGGGAAAACAAACCCTCTCTTCATAAAATAGAAATTATAAATTGTCAGAATACATTTTTATTTAACTCTTATGTCAGAGAGAAAGAATTTTTGATGAGGGTAGATTCAAGACAGTCTTATGAGAGATGTGGTTACATCTAGATTTGGAAGAATTAGGTACAATGCAATTGGTAAGGTTTAGAAGTAGTAAGACAGTGTCTGTTTTGCAAGAACAGGGTACTCATTCCCAGTTGGTTTATACTTAGACTGCATATTTACCAAAAACAATTGTGAAACTTGCAACATCTGATTTCATGCCCAAATTTATGTAAAAAATCATGTAAGATGGGAATTTGTTGTACAAAGCGATTATTCATTGACTTAACCACTCCTTTCAATAATCACAAAAAAAAAATAAAAAAATTATACAGTTCTGAGAAAGTAGAGAGAATAATTTGAACCAAATCTTCATGTCTATCACTGCCTATACCCATAATGCCCCATTTTCGTGCAGGGTTCTCCATTTGCTTATTTTGTATGGGTAAAATGAGACTAGAGATAGGACTGCAGGGCAGCTATGACACTATGACACTGTCTATGGAGATGTACTGGAAGGCTTCATGAGACACTGCAGCTACAAGTGCATTTTTTACTAACTGAATCCAAACCTCTGCAAGATTTACTAGGGACAGAGTACAGAAATATCTGCTTGGAGCTAAAAAAAGTTCCATTCTGAAAGGCCAGCTTCAATTCCCTGCAGTTTTTTGTCAGTCCTTTATCTCACAAAATGGCATTTTCTAGATTCATGTGCACAAAGTAACAATTTTGCTCCAAGTAAGGCAGGTGGGACATATGTGTGTCTGTGTCTGTGTGTGTGTGTATAGTTATCACTATATGAAAAGAAACCAAACATTTGTAGATAAATTCACAGTGGTATGAGGTGCATGGTTAGGAGAAGGAGACACCCTGGAAGCAGCTGTCTGAAGAGCAAAGTAAAACTAGACTGCACACTTTGCAGCATTAAAGGCACAGTGTCCTGTACTAAGCAGGATAAATGCATAAAGTCTTGTATTTTTATAAAATGTTGTCAAAAAGGACTATTTTGCACACATCACAACACGGCTTGCTTACTTTTTTGTATCATCAATGATAAAAAACTAAGGTATTCCTAAGGAGTTCACCCCACAAAAACTGGTCATTAAATCCTTTTAATACTTCACATTTTTCAGTGTTTTTTATTTGAAAAAGAAATGGAGTTTCTCTTGTCTCCAAACAGAATAGATGCGCACAGTCATTCATCTATTTTTTCTTCTACATAGTTTTCTGTACTGATAGCTCAGTAAAAATTTCTTTTTACAAGAATATTACAAGAATACAAAACCTTTCCTCCAGTCTTCTCACCTCATGGCATGACACTTTTTAGTTTTGCTGCATGTTGATTTGCCCTGCTCTGCCCATATCAAGTCCATGATTCTTTACACAAATATCACAGACTTTTTATGTCTGGACTGGAGCTCATGAGAACTACAGAAGTAGCTGAAATTATTCTATACCTTTGTATACTTACTAACCTTTGAGTCTGTCAAAAGAAATTGGACAATTATGCTTGTGCTAGGGGCTTTAGCTATTTTCTTATGATATTAGTAGTTGTTCAGAAGCAGACTATTACAGAAGGTAAACTCTTAATATCAGAAAAGGTTCCACAAGTCTTCTAGGAAGGTATTAAATACAGACAAGAAATGAAAAATTGATGGGTATAGTCTTGAAGATCCCTAAAATTGTGGAATTTCTATTACTATACAGTTCATTCCTAAAGAATGTTTAAATCTGGAATAGAAAATTCATTAATATTGCAGAATATATTGTCAGTATATTATTTGTTAAAAGAGGTTATGCATTTCTCCCTTCCAGTTTTTCCATGTGTATTTATTAAGAAAATATTCTTAACTGTATAGTATTTTGTAAAAATAGTGGACAAATGAAGATTTAAGAACAGTTAGTTGCCTTGTTGCCATGGTTACCAAGAGTCATTGACACTGATTGCTGAATACAGTAAAATAGAAACAGAATGTACCATTTTAAAGAGGGTACATATAGAACATTTAGAAGCAAATTATCACTCAAGGAAAGAACAACACCACAATTTATTTTCAACTGAGTTCCGTACTTGAAATAGTTTCTGCACAAAGCACATATGAAATATGGCAGGGTGATGAAAAAAAACCCTCCATCATTTGGCAGTGGTTTTAAATAATATCTCTTAGCTCTGTAGACAGAAGTACATGTGTGTGTGTCTGTGTGAATGTGCAGACATGAATATCTGTTGTAGGGCAGCAGACAAATAATGTCCTTTATTCCAGATACTGATAATAGCGTACAATTTCATCTATACTGTGTGCGGTAAAATGCTTAGTTATTATTCTAGATTATAGACAATTTAGGAAATCAGGTTGGCTATTTCCAGAGTTCTACTCCACGCTGTAATTTCAGAGGAAACTCTTAAATAGGGTGTGTTACTTAGTATAACAGAAACAAACAATTGGGAAGTTATATGTCTTCACAGACAATGAATTTGAATGTCATAAGAAATAGACCTACATTTTTGAGCAACAAGAACAGAATACATATCTGAATTTTTTTAAAAACAGTGTCTTTAGCCTCTAGAATTTATGCATAATAATACAAGTTAGACTTGACAGTGCTTTAAGGTTAGGAGATGGACAGCTGTGATGAACTTACAGATCATTTATCTATTATTTTCTTCCACTAGAAAAGGTTTTGTAAGAGACAATTACACCCTAAGCTGGAATGTAGGAAATGGTGAGATTGTTTAATACTCTGTTAGTTCAGAAGGTGGATTTCTACAGCACTCTAGTTTTTCATAAACTGTTAATTACCTTGCAACACTTACAGGCTAAAAAGAAATATTATATACAATGACTTTCACCAAGGAAATTGAAGAAGATTTTTTAAGTATGTGTGATGGATTTGAGACATTGAATGCCATAATTTAAAAAAATCTCAGGTTCCCTAAGGTTAATTTTTTTAAGCTTACTGGTTACTGGGCAGTTTTCAAAATCTGGTTTCTCACTTGTGTGCCCAGAACTGGGCTGCCTCATTAGCAGTTATAAAAGTGAAATACTCAGAATTCTATTGAATCACAAGCTTAATATAATTTAGTATTTAACTGCACCATTTTCTCTTGGTAACTCATGCATACAATTTAGTTGGTAACCAGTTTAAAATGTTCTCTTGGCAAAATATTTGAAACGCTCAGCAATACAATCTGAAAAATATTATTTTCAGTAAAAATTAGCCACTCAAAAAATATCAGCTACTCAAAGCAAAAAAACAACCTGGATGCAACTTGACACTAGTGAAAAAGAAAGATTTCACCAAACTCAAGGACTTTCCCATGAGATCCCATTGATATGACTAGAAGAATTGAAATGATGACTTATCATGTCAGTGAATAAGAAATAATGATCATTGAGACACCCGCTTGGTAGCAATCTTACTGTTAGCAAAATTTTAGGTGGGCTGAATCAGAACCCTCTTATACCCAGATTGTCATGATCAAAGCCTTCACAAGCTTTGGGACTGCAATTCTTTGCTTTCTCTATTTTGGCTTGCAGTAGAACTCTGAATTCAGGTGGACCCTCCTCACATATTTCTTTATGCCGGAGTATTGAGTAGGACACATCACTGCAGTGTATATTTACCCCTTTTAGGCTGGGATAAAGGAACATATTTGAAAGTTAGGAAAAGGGATGGATGGACTAGTTTTGTCTGTAAACCTGCCTAATGAAGCAATGGATTCAGAGTCGGGAAAGCATCCCTTGCTTGAGCCTCATGAGCTACTTAGATAAGTAAATACCAGTAGAATGCCAGTGCCTTCTATAGCATGTTGTTTTAGGCAAGTGATACCTGAATAATAAAGACAAGAAGATTAGAGTGAGTCCTGCATAAAACTAGAAGGAAGGGGTTTCCTAGACTTGTTTCTTGCAAGGGAAGGAAGTACTTCAGTTGCTGGGGTTAAGGAACTGAAGTGATAATCCTCCTCTATGTTCTCCTTCTATCCCAGTTAAATGCTCCCTTTGTCATTGTTCCACTCCTCCTGTCACATAGGGATCTGGGATTTACTTTGTGTAAACTGAAGTTTACTTCTGGGTAAACTAATGTTGGGATAGCTGTATATTGGGGTATTTCACTATCCTAATAATGATATTAACTTGAAGAAGAGAGGAAGCTGATTTGAGGCGCTAGACACTAATGCAAACACTCTGGAGTCTTTGTTTCTCTGCAGAGGGAAGCTGTGTGAGAAACCATCCCCATCAGCTGCTGCTGCCTCTCACTAACCCTCTCAGGGTACATCTATGCTTTCAGTCATACACAATTGCTACGTTTGCTGTGTGTGAAAATGCACATTAGCTAGGTTTACAGGCTGAAAACAAACCCTAGAAGCAGGGTGAATCAGCTTAGCAAGGGTCTTCTCTGTATCTACTCAGGGCTTGTAGCAGTAACCCTGCTCTGTGTAGCTGACCAGGGGTGTGAGCAGTAGACAGTAGCTCTTGTGCACAGGCAGGGTGACTTGAGTTTGAGTTTTTTATTTTTTTCTTTGTTCTTTTTTTTTTTTTTTTAAAATACATACACCAGCATCTTCCCCTTATTTTTTTCTAATATTCTGATATCATAAAATCACATTTGTATATCATGATGCCTGACTGTAGTAGAAAAATAGTACTTTTAGTCTTTAAAAACCAAGCTGCCCCTGTAGGTAAATCTGCAGGAAGCATTTCTGGCTTTGTGACTGTTTTGCAATAGATAACAAAGCATTATCCACAGGTTTAATTTTATTATTGCTCTTAGTTTTCTTACAAGGAAGCTAATAAGAAAGGTCAAGGTATCATCAAAACATAGACAGATTTTTGCTGAATGACATAAAACTGTCAGAGATGCTGAGCTTTGATGTTCCATTAAGTGATCGATGTGAATTACTGACTTTTGGCTAAATGCTGCTCAACTCTATAAGGTCAATATTTGTTAGTTCATTGGTAGAATAATTAATCAATCAATACAGGATGCTTGAAGTCAGGAAAAAAAAAATATTACCAAGACTGAATGTCTGGCATTAGGAACTGAAATTATTTCATAATGTCTTTGGATGTTATTAACTCCCTGTTTATAGAATTTATTTGTAACCATCACATTTCTAGTGGAAGGAAGAAAAAAAAGGCAAGCAAAGAGCACTTGTAACCTTGAGCCACAGGAAGGAAATACCTCTAACAAGCAGAGTGCATCATCATTAGTTTGTCCCTTTCACATCATCACACTCAGCTTGGAAAAATAATTGCATGCAATTTTTCTATTTTACAGTTGGGCCACATGACACAATGTTCTTTCTTTAGAGCTCCTACACCAGTTCTCCCATCTTGTCTTTTTTGTAGTCTTTAGCACTGCCAGTAGCCTCTCACATGTCTCCACTGGAAGCTTTTACAGCACTGCATGTACAGTGCCTTCCATGACAAGGCTCTGAACTATCGGGCAGAACACAGACTGCTGCAGTGCTATTAATGAATATAGATAAAAGGCATCAATAGGTAGCTTGGGTATTTTCCAGATATAATAGCTTTAAACATCACATTTCTATTAGAGTTTATAGTCTAATGCACCTGACACTGCTTTCAACTTACATGTAAAAAAAGTGTCTATAGACTTCTTGTCTAGAATGCTAAGATGGGCACTTCTTCACTCACTTCATGTGACCAAAATGTTTTCAGGCTCTGA
Source organism: Cyanistes caeruleus (assembly GCF_971803275.1). NCBI lineage: Eukaryota > Metazoa > Chordata > Aves > Passeriformes > Paridae > Cyanistes > Cyanistes caeruleus. The sequence continues at coordinate 65,350,973 of NC_141732.1, forward strand.
GAGCTGAAAGAAGGAATTCTTAGAGATTACAAAATGTATTTTAAATGAGTTCTTCAAATAGTTTAAAATCAAATTCCTTCTTCATAGACCTTGTTTTTGTACATGTACAAATAAGATAATTGCTGATAGTTGAGGGTGCACTCAATTGTGAGATCCAAATGTATTGAAAATTTGGGAAATGATATCATGAATATTTGAAGAACAAGTAGTTGACATCTTTCATTAGGAAAGGGGTGTTTTTCTCCTTACCAAATGTAAATATCAAACTCAAATTAGTTAATATGAAAACTACTTAGCATAAGTGGGAAAAGGAGTTGCAATAGAGAGACTAGTTTTGCTAGGATCAGTCACTCAGGACTTGGAAAATGTGGAGAACAGCTTCATGGTGTTTTCAGGGGTGAGAGACAGCCTGTATTTTCATAATCACATGCCAGGTAGCTTGCAAATGCTAGACCTTAATAAGGTCATCTCCCTGTCTTTGGTTCTTAACTACACCGTGGTGTGGCTTTATGTAACTCAGTCATGCAGTGTGGTAGAAAGATTCTGCAAGGGTGAGGCTGAGCACTGCTGTGCTGTAGTTCATTCCTTGTCACCTGACTGAGAGGACACATTGTTCAGAGAAACTGAGGTTACACCAAGTAGGAGGGGTGAGAAATTATGGTCCTATAGACCCTACTTACTCTGACGGCAACAGTATACACTTTTTCTTCAGTTTTAGAAGTGGAGAATGGAAGCACTAAGAGCATACATATCTGAACTTTAAAGCAGGGTAGGAAACCACACCCAGATCTAACAAGCCATGGATTTTTTGAATCAAGGGAAAATGCATAAGCCTCTTGGTAGTTTATTAAAATGATTTTTTATGTATGATAAACTCTTAAAAGAATTTTGATTCAAAGATTATGACAGTTATGTCAATCATTTTCTCACACAGTTGTCTTGAAATTATATATTTTTGATTTGTTGTTAATTGGTCCCTATATAATTTGATTGATTTTTTTAGAGATATTTTGTTACAAGAATAATGATTTGTGGTTTACTGTGATGGAGCATAGAAAAGGCAGGCTCAGATCTTTTCTCTCATGCTTTTGGTTAGTTTGAGGGTCTTACAAAAGCAATCTAACATCACAAATTACAAGGAAATTCTCTTACATATCTTGTGTGAAATTTTTACAGTTTGACTGTTTCACATATTACCTGAGTGGCTTATTGCTTTCTGTTTGTGCAGAATTAGAAAAAATGTCCTTCACACATTTCAAGTCCTGTAATAACATCATAGTTCCATTTGCCTTGCAGTGTCATCTACTCATTCAAATTGAGATGACTGTAGGTGTCAGATGGTGTGATCTTTGTAGAAGGGAGAAAGAGCACTTCAGTGAAGTTTCCTACGTACCATGTTTCACTGGATTGTCCTGGGTTACTGTGCCACAGCTTGCTATACTGCACAGCAACTAATATGTCATGACAGAAATAAGTCAGTAAGGATACAAGGTACCACAACACTTAGCTCTGGCAAATGCATACAAAACTGAAAATGAAATGGTGCTGATATGGAGGTTGTATCTCAGTTACTGTAGATTCCTTTCCACCAATAGTTTTCATACAATGACTTCAGTTTTATGCTAACAAAAGGCTGTCATGATCCAAACTGTGGTACCAGGCAGAGGTTAAGCATCTCTCTGAAATGGGAAAACCTGGTCTGTTTGAGAAACAGTTACTCTGACAGCCAGAATTCTGGAAAAAAGTTTTCTCCCTAATAGTTGATTTCAAAAGCCTCTCTAAACTGATGCTTTACTGTTATTATGATCCCTTGCACTCCATCAACTTGCAAATATCTCTGTACTGGGTGCTGTACAGATATACAAAAAGACATGTAATATGATTCAGCATAAGTGACTTGAAATTGGAAAGTGTAAGAAAGAGAGCTGGAAGTCCTGAAAAAGCTACTTTCAATGACAATCAATAAAAAAAATATTTTGGTTCTGATGAGGCTGTAAGTTACAAGCTAACAACCTTTTCTATCAAAAGATGCTGGAGAGCTTCCCAAAGGAGGCTGACATTGACATGTCTCTTTTACAAAGGACAAAAATGGATCAATTTGTTCAGAATCACCCAGATGAGTGGCCAAGGCTAGACCATGGGTAATGCCATCATTGAGCTGAATAAATACTACTTTGTCTGCTCCATGGGGTACACTTTCTATGGTTTCTGATGAAGACACTTTCCTAGCAATAACAACATAGTTAAATGTACTCAAATGCCACCTTAAAACCAGCTGATGCTTTTGTATGCTTAATGTATGCTGTAATTTTCTTCTTTTAAATTTTTATTTTTTTTTCAAGGAAGGCTCTCCAGAAAAATTATGATAGTGCTAAAATATTACACACTTCTAAGAATTTTTGCCATTGGAATAGTCTTCCTTTGAAGGATTCTATGCAGATGAAGTTCTTGACATCAGTAATTTGCTCATTTTTTTTCTTTTTGAAAGCATTTGCTTCAGAGGCAAATTAAAATATCTTCTTTCTGGGAATCTACTTCTAAACCTGTATTTTTCTCTGACAAAAGGTCAGAAATACAGGCCAAGAAAATCTTCTCTACTTTTCTGTCTTATTTTATATTTGGTTACATTAAGGGAACACATATATGATTTACCACTATTTGAATGAGAGTTCTGTCTTGAAGCCTGTCAGAGTGAGTAGCACTCAATAAAAAACTGAAGAAAATCAACAACAGATAGGAAGAGTTCTTACAAATAGAATTAGTGGATGTCTCAGAGATTTTATCCAGTAACCTGTCTGGATGGTATCTGTGGTTCATTTCCAGATGCATCTTCATATGAAGATTGATAGTTATGTTTCAAAATGAGATGGTCAGCAGCTTATTTCTAGGACAGGTTGCCAATACAGAAGGACAGGAATAGCAAGGAATGCTGTGAGCATGACTTTTTCCAGGATTAGAGTAACCTATGGTCCTCTGAAGTTTCCTTTGTAGAGGGTAGCTGAACAGAAGTAGACATTTGGAAGTCAAGAACATTTATACTGTATTCCTCAATATATTGGTATATATATTTTCACACATTTTTAATGGGCAGATACAGAAGATTTGCAAGAAATCTGATGGCATACATATTTGCTAGCATCCATTATACCCAATTAGGAAATGCTGCAATTGTAGAAGGGATAGGCAGCCTGTGTATTATGAATTCTGGTGGGAGGCACTAAACATGAAAGTGTTGTTCTTTGGCTGCCTGAGGGCTGTCTTAAGTGCTAGGCTTTTGATCTTAGTGACAGTTTTAAAACCCTTAAGCAAACCAGAACTAAGAATAAAAAAGCTGACAGCTGTGGTTCACCTCTCTCTGTCTCTCTTTGCCTTCCTATTATCCTAAACCCTTGAAGATCTCTGGAGAGAGACACAGCTCATACTGCACATATGAAACAGCACTCATCATGTGTCTCCTGGAAAGTGCACTATATATGTCTTTTTTACTTCTCTCAGGTTATTGAGACGACTAAAGGTATGAACCTAAAGATACGAACACATTACTGAAAGAGCTAAGGTGGTTCAAGTTTATGGTGTATATGGTATCCTTATGTCTTCATGAATATTGACATCTTGTTGCTATATTATAGTATTCAGGCAGTGTTCAATTTATTGTATAAGTAAATTGAATTGTGAAGCCAATTAACTATTTTGTGGGGGGAAAAGAGCTTTCCATAGGGACAAGGAAGGCTTACAGATCACATAAATAAAAATACATTTTTATGATACAATAGTTATTACATGTGCAGAAAGTTTCATTTTAGAGTTGGCAAGTGAAAGCGGATAAAATCTGAACATGTCAGGTAAATAGTAAGTCTATTCTGGGTATAGATGCTGTTGCTTTAATTATGTCATTCATCATCACTCTAGGAAAAAGCCAAAATCTCTAAGTGTAGATATGCATACACTCAGATTTTATGTGCAAACACAAATGTCTGCTTTTTACCAATGCAGCCATGTAGCTGTAATTTTTGCAGGTATAGTTGGAAAGATATGTTTAAAATAGGGTTATAACACCTACTACAAAATAAGCTATTAAGATCTTTTATGGAAACTTTAATGCCACCTATACAAATTCTTTATCACAATCAGTTCTGCTGAATAGCTACATGGGGAATTGTAAAGACAGAAGATGAGCCATTCCACTGATGGCCTTGGAGGACACTGTAATGATCTATTGTCTGAGATTGTCAGTGCTGTGGCTTCTATACTCTTTTCCCCATACACCATTTTCTAAAGTCATCATCGTTTATTGATGAGAATGACTAATTGTATATTTGGAAGCATCACTGACAGAAATCATGCTCTAATTATTGCCGAGAAGATTTTCAAATTCCCGACTGCAAGTGAAATGGAAGTAAAAAAAAAAAATTTTCTATGCTAGCAGATGAAAAATCTTCAGTAGATTTCTAATATTGGTGGCTGACAAACTATTAAATCATTAGAGACTCCACTTAAAACCAGTTAGATTTCTCTAACTGTAGGGAAATTTTCTTTTGATTTCAAGGATTAGAACAGAATCAGAGTAAGCTGCATTTGTGGTAGATGAAGTGCTCCTTTCCTTCTCTTGGCAGGCTTAGACTAACATTATTCACTGGGTTTCTGTGAAAGATGTAAAAAACCACACTGATTTTTTTAAGACCTGAACTGTTAATGGACTTACATAGTTTGGTCAGAATTTCTTCTACTATAGTATATATGCACACACAGTATGCATAATATAATAGCAAACAGATAAATAATAAATAAACACAGTTAATCGGGATGTAGTGGGAAATAAAAAATATATTTCAGGTTTTCCAAAACAACATTTTAGTAATATCTTCAATCTGGATTTGATTTTCTGAGTTATTTAAACCTAGTTCTAGTTTAAGTAGCTGAGAACTACAAAAAAGACTGTGGCAAAATACAAATTATGGTAGAGATTAAATGATTCAAAATTTTTAAGGTAGATTGAAAGGAACACTGTTATTCCTACTAGGTCCAGAATCAATAAGGAAAATAACAGGGTAATTTTAAGGGTTGATCTGGCTTCTGGGTCCCTCTGAGCAATGAGAAAAATATTTAAATTGCAAAAAACAATATGAGGTATAATTGTAATTTTGCATTTTAAAGCCAAAATTTTCTAAGGTTGAAAGCCTAATAAACTGCTAGGTAAAGGAGAAGAAATATTTTGTCACTATCTATAATCCAAGAAAGCTTTAGAGTTCTGTGTATCTTTTTAACTTCCTCTCTAGAAATAAGCCCTGTTTTGAAATAGTACTATGTAAGAGTTTTGCTTAATGATATTCCACTGAATAGGGGCTGTAGAGCCATTGCACTGAATGTGCCAAATTTGTCAATATGAAGTTAACTTCTGAAAGAGTCATAGTGCCTTATCATCCTGTTCTTCACGTTTGATGATGTTGATAAATCACTGTGAACATTAAACTTACTTTAGTAGTCTCAATGACAGAAATCGTACCAAGCAGTGTAATTAATTCTATCCTTGCACAGCTCGGTAACTGTATTCTCTGACTCAGAACCAGCCTGTTCACAAGCATCTTATAAATTTTAAACCCCCAGGAGAATTAGAATTTGGAGCTTGATAGAGTGAGGTCTAGACATAAAATATATGCTGCATGAAAGTCCTAGAGCTACTGTCTAAACACAGGAAATAGTGATCTCAGGATCTTGCTCTAAGACTGAGACCTGTCATATAACATAAAGAATTTATTTTAGAGTAGTCCATTATCAAGTGCTTTAGTAGAGGACAAAAGAATTGTCCTATCCTGTTTCTACAACATACCATGTTCATTAAAGCACAACAATGAAGCAATTATCTTGTATAAAAACGGTGTAGAATAGTATTTTTTAGGAATAAGAAAGGTTCATTTAATTTCATATAGGTTTTCCTGGCCAAAAATTTCAATGACAACAAAATTATTTTCTGTCATATACAGAAAAAATGAAAAGATAAAAAAAAGGCCAGGAAAAAATATTGGTACAGATTAACCTGTGTGTACAGTGATTGTAGCATAAAAGGACTTTCCTTTGTGCAAAAAATGATGTTATCTTTAGCAACCTATGTTGCTTAGCTGAAGCTCCTTAATTTACTACCATAACTGCTTCAAAACACTCTTCATTGCTTTCTTTTCAAATAGCCTTTTTTTTTTTCCTGGTACAGTTCTGATGACCTTGATGGGTATTATATCCTGTTTCTATTGTCCTAATGTCCCACTTTAAGTCTCTGATAGGTTGCTGATAATTTCCTTGCTGTGTTTGTAGGTGGTGACAATTTTAATAAGGTACTTAGACTTCTGTAGTATTTCACATTAAAATTTTATGTGGCATCTCATTTAATTCTTTGTTTATTAGTTCTAATATTTAGTGAAATGTCAGTCAGGTCAAAGTGAAGGCAGAATCAATAATGAATAAATAATGAATAAAGAGTTATGCATAAAAAGACATTACCATTCTTTATGAATTATTTTTTCTGCTACAACAGAAAGACAAACTCTACTATTTTTTCAAGGACACTTCACACACTTCACACATTTACATAAAATCATTTTATGAAAATGAATAGAAAAAATATGAGATCAATCCATTAAAATAAATGCTCAATTACTCAGTTATTAATGAATGTGTTCAGTGTATCCAAATGACATGTGTACCTAAAAAATCCATCTCAAAAATCTTTTTTTGTTTTGGTGGAATTTTAAATATCTTACTCAGCAATGAATTTTTAATTCTGTAAGCCAAGAAATTGACTATAAATACATTGATTGTCAGGAATGTGGCAAAGGGAAACATCTGATAAAAACAAAAGCACATGGAACTATCCTCTGAATCTTCACTTATATATTCCAAAAGAGGGCAGCAAATGTCTGCCTGTCTGGTGCTTTCCACTATTCTGGTCAGCAGTGGTCACTGATGGCAGGCTGATGCAGATCTTTCTTATATTCACAGCTTAAAGCACTTGTTATGAACAGGAAGGTTTTTTGGGGAAGGAATGAAATCCTGATTGGCTCATCGGATCAATCCTTCAAAATATTAAAAGAAGTCACTGCATGTTAGATGTTTCCTTTATTTTATTCCAGGTCAGCTGAACTGCAATTCAGGGAAGACATAACAAAATAATCTGTGCAGTTCAGAATAAAATCTCTCACGGTTTCTTTTACATCAGTATTCAATTCCCCTTTTGTTCTTTCCTCTAATACTGAAAACAGTGTATAAATAGTCAGTCCTTCCCAACCCAAAGATACACACAGAAAACAAACAAAAATATTCTTTGCAGTATGGAATTGAATCTACAGTACAGTAAGGGACTTGTAGAATCAATGTGCATTTTGAGAAGGGATGACTAGAAAAAGCAGGGAGAAAACGAAAACTTATTATAATTTAATACTTTGGGTGCAACATGTTTCTTCTCAGAGAAAAATCTGAAAAATAATGGAGATATATATAACTTATTCAATATCTTACTATTCAAGTTGCTGCTCCGTGTAGAGATGGCTTACTAACTCTCATGGCTGTGAATGTGAATTGTTATGTTCACAATTGCACACACTTATGGCTGCTTTTGTGAATTTCTTTTCAGCTACTAGATTTTCCACTTGTTTGCATGGATGCTTATGACCAAAGTAGCTGGTCTTTAAACACAATAGAATAAAAAAGGAAAAAAAAATACTACCATAAAAGAATACAGAAGTAATATCTCTCTTTTTAGTATGTAGAATAAAATCAGAATTTTAAACAGCTCTCGGCTATATCCAATTTTTTGCCAAATCTAGAATGACTCATTAAAAAACCAGAATCTTAAATAGAATGACACAATATGCTGGCTTTTGAAGATTTGGAATATATTTAATAGAAAAATGTGTAGGAAGGGCTAGCAAGGTTAGAAGGCACAACTATAAGCTGATGTCAAAAGATAGATGGTGCATTAAGAATAAAATACCTTGAAATATGTTGGTAAATTCTTGCAGTGTTGTACTATTTCAATTCGATGTATTTGTTCAGTAAGTGAGAAGGCTCTCACCCGTTTTTAGTCTGTTTTCCAGTGCAATATTATTTGTCTCTCAAAGGAGAGACAAAGCATTTGGATTTTCTGTCTCTTAATTAACTTACTACTAGTTGCTGAAGGTTGTGATTAAAACTGTATACTCTGCAGAAATCCTCAGAACAGGGCTAAATTCAGATTTAAATCAGCTTTCCTGGGACCTTGTCCAGCTGAGGTTTCAAGATGTGCAGGAATAATGGAGATTTCACAGCCTCTCTGAGTAAGTAACCTGTTCCAATGTTTAAACACAAGTTAAAGGGGAAGAACTGGCTGTACGTCCAGCTGGAATTTCCCATGTTTGAGTTTGTATCTGCTGAACCTTTGCATTCCACTCTACACCCACCAGAAGAGTGATCTGCGTCTTCTCAGCACCTCCTTTTCATGCACAAATGCTTTTATGGGAAGGCTCGACTAGAAAAACAGAAGATGAACTCATTTTTAAGACATTATCCACTGGGTCCCACTCTGTATAGCTGCTACCAAGCCAGCTGGGCAGCAGACTGCGCAGATGTAGGAAGGTACTCTCCCTCAGGGGCAGGACACTGTATTTGCCTTTGTTAAGCTCATGAGGTTATTGTCTGCCCATTCCATCATTTGAGCGTAATGACCTTCAGATATGCACAGAGGAAGGAGAAATGTACTGTCCATAACTGTGATGGACAGAAAAAGAGGTCATGGCCTAAATTGTAACAAGAGAGTCCTAGGATGCTATACAGACAAGTCTAGTGTTAAAGAGTGTGAAACACCAAAACTGGTCACTTAGAAGACCAGAGGTTCAATGCAGGGAAACATAAATCAGATTTCTTCCCAGTACAGCTGCTTTTTTAATGGGCCCTAGGCATTTGACCTCAGGTTGAGTCCCCAAATGATGGAAAACTTCAGATTTCCTAATACTACACATTTCCATAAGGAAGTGTTTCTTTCTTGTAAATATAACTCTAACAGAAATACCTGTATTTAATTTATACACAGAACAAAATATCCATTTTCTAATACTAGACTAAAATTATCTAAGAAGCAAATGGAAGTTAGTCCGATTAGTTAGAATTTCAAATTGTCTTGCTTTCCCTTTTAATTTTTTTTTTCACTTTTGGAGCAATTGCTCATTTAATTCAGTATTTTTTAATTCTCACTCAGTAACAAAATAAATGTAAACAATTACAATGCTTATGTTGCTACTGCAACTAATTGTAATATTAAATTCCCCCTGTGAATGGAATTTTAATGTTCTTGGTGGCATTTTGTCAGCAATTTTCCTGCTGTTTAAAAGATCACTGTCTAATGGGATTAAGGTGGATAATCAAATCTCAAACTGGAATTAGGCTATGAGGTTTTAATGCCTGGGGAATACCTCCTTACTAAATATGAATGAAAGATGTTCAGTGCACGCCGAGGATAAAAATAAATGGAAGGTCATAATTTCATGCTATGGTGTTACCTCAAATATCTTGACAAGAAACTTGGATTTCTTTTCTGACAGTCAGACCGTAAGGCAATTTATCATTCAATGTCTGGGGTCAAAATAGTATTTTAAGAGGTTTTATGGTATATTAATTGTTGGTTATTATGGTTAATTGTGGTACATTGCTGATAACTTAGGATTTAAGATTTTGGCTTTGACTACAATTTTAGATGCAGAATTGAATCTATTTCTGATGTGTTTTAAAAAAATATTTTAAAAAAGCATTACTTATGGGCATACAGAATTGATGTAAGTCTGCTCTTTCAAACACAGTTCTGGACTTTGTGCATGCTTGTGCAACTAGAAGAGTTGGAGCAAAAGAATATACCTGGTGTTCAGTGTTCATTACTTCCTCCATGTGACCTGCATGTGGGAACTATGAAACTTTTTAAAACTGAGAAAAAAACCTGGTAGCAACCGATTTCCATATAAGAGTGTTATCTTATGCAAGTTGAAATAATAAAAGGAAAAAAAATGACACGTCTGTAGACACATGTCAATTGTTATCAGATATGTTTGAGTGTAGTTTGTAAGCTGGAACAATTTGATAGACAGAATCCACCCTGTAAAAGAGTGCAGGCATCAGGAAATTGTCTTCTGTGTTTGGTTTGGTATGACCTATGGGTATAAATCCTGTAAGGTGTTTTCTTCCCCAGCTTCCCCCAGCTTCAGTGTTTCATCCAAGGAAAATTATTTTTTCCATAAGAAATGAAAGGATAATAGTGTTTATTTAGATGATTGTTATCATACCAGTTGATGAACAGAACAGGCATTGAATGGAAGACCAAAAGACACATTTGGGGAAAAAACTTGAGCTGAATGTTTGTGCATTATGACTGAGATCAGTAGGTGTCTTTTGTAGTTTCTATGGAGAAAAACAAATAAAAGACATGTTCATTATTGCTCAAATGAAATTCTCCAGAATATTTTCTAAATTAATCAATGAAATTTTCTTATTTCTAAACTAAGAATTGTCCTGCAGTAGTACAGAGGCTATCTTCCCAAAGATAATAATTTCAATCTATTAATACCTGAAACTATACTGACATTTATCCTGGCAGTAGTACATCTGTAAATTCTTTTAATCCAACTCTTTTAACTTAACTAATAGGTTGTGATTATTTTAGCACAACTGTTTAATACTTACATGACTCCCCTAAAACATTAACTTTAGACTTGTTATTGGTTCCTGTAAGTGAGAAGAGTGTGAGATACCTTATGTATCTGTTACTCCACTAAACTTGTTTCTAAATTTTCTCTACAGACACTTTAAAAAATTGAAATTAGGGGGACTATTCCAAGTACATCTATGGCAGCTGAGTAATATTTTAGCATTAACTGCTTTGATCAGAATGAAATCTTGAGGAGCTATCACACTTCCGTTTTCAGGAGAAGATAATATTTACCAATAAGTAAAGTAAGTTCCTTCCTTCCTTCCTTCCTTCCTTCCTTCCTTCCTTCCTTCCTTCCTTCCTTCCTTCCTTCCTTCCTTCCTTCCTTCCTTCCTTCCTTCCTTCCTTCCTTCCTTCCTTCCTTCCTTCCTTCCTTCCTTCCTTCCTTCCTTCCTTCCTTCCTTCCTTCCTTCCTTCCTTCCTTCCTTCCTTCCTTCCTTCCTTCCTTCCTTCCTTCCTTCCTTCCTTCCTTCCTTCCTTCCTTCCTTCCTTCCTTCCTGCCTGCCTGCCTGCCTGCCTGCCTGCCTGCCTGCCTTCCTGCCTGCCTGCCTGCCTGCCTGCCTTCCTGCCTTCCTTCCTGCCTGCCTGCCTGCCTGCCTGCCTGCCTGCCTTCCTGCCTTCCTGCCTGCCTTCCTTCCTGCCTGCCTTCCTGCCTGCCTTCCTGCCTGCCTTCCTGCCTGCCTTCCTGCCTGCCTTCCTGCCTTCCTGCCTGCCTTCCTGCCTGCCTTCCTGCCTTCCTGCCTGCCTTCCTGCCTTCCTTCCTGCCTTCCTCCCTGCCTTCCTTCCTGCCTTCCTACCTGCCTGCCTTCCTGCCTTCCTACCTGCCTGCCTTCCTGCCTGCCTGCCTGCCTGCCTGCCTTCCTGCCTTCCTGCCTTCATTTTTTTCAGGAGGTCTGATGAATTGTGTGATTTCAAGATTTTATATTGAAGGGATCTGTAGGCATATTACTAAATATGAACTAATATTTACAGATGTAACTCAGACATAATTACTGACATTGAAATATAAACCATAAACTAATTAGAGAAAAAAAAATATTTTACTCTTTGAACATTTAATCACTTTGATATGTGTCTGATCTCTGCAAATGAAGAGAAACGACACTAGTGTTCTCAGATTGTCCTATGTGCTCTTAAGATATGTCATAAAACATAATTTCCACAAGAATAATTTACTGAGCAGTATAAAAGGAGAATAAAATCAATAACAGGAATGGTAGATGTCAGTGTTTAAAATTGTAAGGACATACATACATGATTTAAGGTGGGTTAAATTTTATTAAGATGGGCTAAGTTTCAAAGGAAAAAAAAGTATGAGTAGGAAAGTATTGCTGTAAATTTAGAAATCACAATCCAAATGCTACAGGTTTAGGATACGGACTGCTGCTCTCCATCTGGTACAAAAGGTTTTGCTTAATGATTTCCCTAGAGCTATATTGATGTATATTGTTTGCAAATATGACCCACAGCTTCCAGACTTCAACACCTCAACAGTGCAAACCACGTGCAGTAGAACTCAAAACGAACCAGCCCATTTTTACATGGTCACAATTATACAAAATAAAAAGTAATCTACGAAAGAGGAACAGAAGCTCTTGGCAGGACTGAAGTGCTAGCAGCTGCAGCAGTAGCAAGGTCTTTACATTTCCTCACTGTCCTTTTCACAGTGTGTAACATATACATACTCTGTGTAACATATGTGGATACATGTTTGCCAAGCACAGGAGAGACAAGTGGTACAGAAAACCAAATTTTGTGTCCTATAATGTTTAGTGTGTTCTCGTACACTGCCAGGGCATTGAAAATACAGAATAAAAAGATCTTTCAGGAGCCAGAAACCCATAGCCTTTCTGTCTTTCTAATGCTGTGGCCTTGGAATTCAGGCAGACATAGTTAAATCTGTGGGTAGAATCTGAGATTGCAATCTCAGAGTTATCGATGATTATCAATTATCAATTGTCCCACACACTGCTGTTCTTTAGCTTTCTGGTGGTCATCCCAGTATCACACATGAATGTGAGTAATTTAAAGTACTCTGTTCTTTGTCTTGCTTTTTTCAACACAGGACATTACATGCAGTACTTGGATACCTGTTGGGATAAGGTATAACCATGTCCCAGCCCTGGTCTCTGTGGGCATTCCCCTGCTGGTGTACACGAGAAAATTGATGCTAAGTGCATTAATGCACCTTTTGCTGCTGATATTACTGATTGAACAATCTCTTTCTGTTGTTCATCTCCACCATTTTCCTAGGCATTTTGCTGCCCTTCTTCCCCATTCCTGTTTTGCATATCAGCTGAGCAATCTCTGATTGCCGATTAACTCTGTTGAGTCTCCTGAAACACAAGCAATTTTCTCAACTTTGAATGTCATATGTTCAGACTGCAAGTTATGATGATAATAGTACATTTAGTTCTAAAGTGTTTTGCACCCACTTTCATTGCTTATTCAGGTCCTATAAATAAGAAAATTTGAAATGCATCTCCTTTCTACTGCTGTTGATTGACTGAGCCCCCTGAGGCATAACTGCCCAAAGGGCTTAATGCTATGACAAATTGTCAAGCCTTAAGTTTGCAGTAGACATGCTATGAACATCAGCAGTGGATTCATAATTAAGAAATGTAGATATGATAACATTTGCTAGTTGTGCAAAGAAACAACACAATTTACTGAAACAATGCTGGGTAATAAGGCATTGTAAGTACCTCTCCTCACCATTTCATTTCTTCCCTTTTAATGTAGATTGCAAGTTTCCACCTATCCATTGGGACACCAGTAGGTTGCCCATGCTGTGTGTCCTTTTTAGGAACATAGTTAATGAAAGAGCTTAGCTAGGTCCATTTCATGACCTTAGTTCCTTTCCCATTTTGTTACTGAGAAGTCTGCTGTTTTTATCCAGCAAAGTGGAAAGTCTCACCAGCTGAGTGTGATCTTCTTGTTGCTTCCTTGAAGGCTGCATCCACCAAAAATGCAAGCACAATCGAAGGGCCATTGGAGTTTATCCCTTTACAGAGCATGTCAAGAAGAGTAAGACAGGTGCCACAGTCTCCAACATCAACACCCCAAAGCAGCTGACTGTTGACCAGACATGGAAACATAAACTACACAATTTTAATAAGAAATACAATTATAAGGGCAGTTCATCTATCTATCTATCTATCTATCTATCTATCTATCTATCTATCTATCTATCTATCTAATATATCTAATATATCTATCTATATTTTCTATCTGTCTATTTAATTTATCTATTTATATATGTGAGACTATGACACTCAAGACATTTTATTAAACAGTTTATTATGTTAATATTAAATAACATTAAATAAATATACCTATATAATATATAAGTATAAATAGTAGCATTAAGTGACTGTTTATTAAAACATTTTATTTATATAAATAGATTTATAATTAATTAAAATTGTGATGACCGAAAAAGCAACCAACAGCTGAAAGTGAATATTAATTGTCAGCATGACCTAAATTCATACCAGCACGGCCAAATGCAAATACACAAAGAAACAAGGAATCAGAATCACTGTACACAGATCTGTAGGCTTGCATTCCTTGTGGCAACATTAATTACTTTGAACAATAGATTTTGCTGATGGCTATGTTCATTTTTTACTTGATTATAGAATTCCGTTCTAAAGTACAGCTTCATAAAGCACTTAGACATCCAGAGGGACCTGGATGCTTAGGAAGCTCAGGAAGGGGGCCCATGGAAATCTCTTGGGGTTTTACAAGACCAAGCATAATGTGCTGCACCTGGCTCAGGGCAATCCTTGGTGTCAGCACAGGCTGGGCATGAACAGACCCAGAGCAGCCCTGCCCAGAAGGACCTGGGGGTGCTGTGGGTGAGAGGCTGGACATGCCCTGGCCATGGCACTCACAGCCCAGAGAGCCAAACGTGTCCTGGGCTGCATCCAGAGCCCCGTGGGCAGCAGGGGAGGGAGGGGATTCTGCCCCTCTGCTCTGCTCTGCTGAGACCCCTCCTGTGTCCCAGCACAAGAAGGACATGGACCTACTGGAGCAAGTCCAGAGGAGGTCACAAAGATGATCAGCACCTGTCTTATAAGGAAGGGCTGAGAGATGAGAGTGTTCAGCCTGAAAAGAAGAGGGTTTTGGGGTGATCTGATTGTAGCCTTCATGAAGGGAGCCTACAAGAAAGATGGAGAGAGGCTATTTACAACAACATGCAGTGACAATGCATGACAGAATGCACTGGCACAGGTTGTTTAGGGAAATTGTTGATGCCCCATTCCTGGAAGTGTTCAAGGCCAGCTTGGATGGAGCTTGGAGCAACTTGGTCAAGTGAAAGGTGACCCTGCTCATGGCAGGGAGGTGGAACCAGGTGATCTTTAAGGTCAATTAACCAGGCCAATTTAAGATTCTGTGGTAAGTTACACTGTGTAGTGACTGCCATACAACTACAGTGCAAGAGTCTCTTACAACATTAACTATCTTTGCCACTCCACAGCTATATTATTTCATATCAGAGTGAAACTTTAGATTTCAGTACCAGAAATGTTAACTTCATGAAGATCTTCAGATTGAAATACTTCCTATGTGTCACTTTAAGGTGCACATCCTTTCGATTTCCCCTTGTTGGTAATGTCCTTTAGATTGTAATATACTTCCATGAAATGTATTCCTGCTCACTTTTCCTATCAACCCCTCACTCTGCCTCCAAGAATGAAAGGGATAGACAGTTATATTTTATAATATAATTTTCTATATAATAAAATGCCACTTTTATAAGGAAGATCTTCCTTTACAGAAGATGCACATTCTGGGGAGGTTTTTGGTATTTTTTTTTAAAATTTATTTCATTTTTCATAGATTATACTAAGTTATAAATAAATTTTGCAGGATAGTATTTTTTCCTTTGGAGAAAAATAGTTTAAAAAATAGTTAAAAATGTAATCATGCCATCTATTTTAAATTCAATATAAGTTCTCTGGAAACATTTCTGAAAGTTAAATATTTGAAATATTTTTTGACATTTAATAATAATTTTTAATCTTCACTAAGCATTCATTTTACACAGAGTAAAGTAGAGTGTTTGCTGTACTAAAAGTACTGATCTGGGGAAAAAAAAATCCTAATTGTTGAAAATTCTTATGAATCCCTAGGGAACTACACTCAGTGGGTCAAATGCTATTTTCACTTATACCTGTGTGTACACAGACCTGTTTCACTGAAAACTGCTTGATTCCTTACACCACAGAGAAGGAAGAGGCTTTGGGAAAAGGTTCTGCATCCAGTTCAAAGCATAAAATAGTAACATTTGCAGCTCAGCATTTATATTAACAAAACAAGGGCATGGATTATCTGAGAACAAATTCCTTTTACTTTTATGAACTAATATCAATAAGTGCAGCACTGAAGGAATTGATTCCTCCCACAATTGACTGCAATTTCAGTCTGTGCCATGGCCTGTTTCACCTTTGTTGCACAATATAAACTGACCCCAGCTGCATTTCTTCATTGCTATTGAATTTTCTGTCTCCATTCTTTTTGTCAGAGTTTCTCATGAGCCCATTTGATCTTGAAGAAAGGTTTCTTTCTTTCTTTCTCCCTGTATTGTTTAGATGGAAGTGCTGTCTAAAATTTATTCTTTCTTCCCTATCTTTGTTTCTGTTAAAATTTTCCTCTCTCCTTTGCATTCTTTCCTCCCCAAGGCTCTTCCTGACAGCTTCTGGTCTCTACATTTGTTATACTGGGCCTCCAGGTAGGTGGCAAGTACTCCTCCTTCAAGGGCTAGCAGAGCCAATTTTCAGAGTCTTGAAAATCATGTACGTTTTCTGCTGCCACTTCACCATTCAAAAGGGCTGGGAGAATGATTCTGTGCTTTTCAGATGTGTATCAGCTGTGACCCAGTTTTTTACCCATGTCTTATCTGACAGTTTAACAATAAACCCTCTCGTGAGAGTTATGCAGATAGCAACTATTAGGCAAAGGAAGATGAAGCTTCTTAAAGGAGCGTATCACAACTCAAACTCTTAAAAACAGTATCCATTCATACTTGGGAGAGCATTAGAGTATTTTTATCTTTAATACGGGGTGAATTACCAAATCAATATCTTGAAACTAATCCTAACATAATGAATAATGCTTGGCAGCTCAACAATCTTGCATTTTGCCAAGTTTTGGTATTATCATAAGAATAAAACTGAATATGAAATAATATTTGAAGGTAAATTTATTTGGAAACTGTCAGAACAGTGTATTTACATAGTAGTTAACAAAAAAGAGATTAAATTTCCCATAGTGTCTGCACAGCAAAGGCACATATGTGACTTCTTCCAGTTCCATCTGGAAGGTAAGGATCCCTTTTTTCTCCTTGTTCCTACTTCCCTTCTTTTATCCACCTTACCCTGTAATATGACAAAATTATTTGGTTTGTTTCCTGCAAAGAAGGTCTGAATATTTAGTAGGTCATCACATTATCTAACAAATAAGATTACAGACTAACTATATACATGTGATCTGTATATATTTCTGACCTAGCTGTTTCATGTCCACCTCTCCAGACACTTGCCTCACAGCAAGAATATTGCCCTTCCAAAAAGGTCTAAACTCAGCTTAGGTCTGGTCCTTCTTCAAACACCACCTGCCATGACATTAATCACATATTCAGACTTTTATTTCCATGGGCTTGTGTGAATCATAGCTTAAAGCCCCTGCTGAAGAACTAGCTACTGCTGGTGAACACATCTATTTTTTCTGACCAGAGAATAACGCCATGGGCTCAAGAAATGTCACAGAAATTATTTTAGAATTCAGGTAGAATAAGCTTAGCTCCTCTGGAAAGCAGGCCTGTTATAAGTCAAATGTTGGATAACTAAAGATTACAGTACCCTACACAATTATTGCTTTAGAAAAGTTAACCTCTCCTGTCCCCATGCATCAATAAATTATCACTAGATTTAATAGTAATAAACTGTGGGTGCTCAGAAACCTTGGTCAAGTTAATCAAGAGTGTTTTGATCGTATCAATAGGATAATAGAAGATATGAAAATAATTATTATCAACATTTTAGCTCTTATGACTAGGTACTTTCTTATTTTAATAGTCTATGTCTTGTTTTCTCTGCTGTCTTCCAGAATTAGCTTATTTTAATAGTATTTTTCTTTCAGCCCTTTACCTTTATTCTTAGACTGTTGGAGTTTATAACATCAATTTAATCTCTCTCTCATGTTTTTCTCCTCTTATTTTAGTAGTAACAAATTTTCTTCGGGAACGAAGCTTTAATGTCTTTTAATGATGTGTCATTTACAGATGAGTGCTCTGGTTGTAGCATATCCACTTCTGGTTTAATTAGACTGCTGCTCTTCTAGGTTCCTTTCATCTTTCAAAATATATCCTGCCATTCTCTATTTTCCCCTTGCACTTCTTCTATCTTGTTTCTAATTATCATGAGAGTTGAAGAGCTTGCCTACTTTTAATGTTCTTCGGCTTCACAGAGCCTGTATCATAGCTTGCAGATAACAGGTGCTGGCAACAAACAAACCTGCTCAGCGAGCTCAGATATTTGTTTTTCCAAAGGGGGGAAAAAAAAAAAAAAAAAGAAAAAAGAGAAAAAAGAAACATGCATCATGAAAAAAGGAGAGGTTCTTTACAATACAAGACAGAGAGAAATATTGAACAGATTAAATTATTTATTTACCATTCCACTTGTATATACACTAACATAAACTTTATCTTGTTTCTTTAACCCTGGAGGGTAGCCATGTCATATAACATTAATGAGTTTATCCATATTTTTGAATGTACTTTGAACAAAGCAAATCTCCCAAGTGTCTGTTGGTCGTGATCTTCATTTTCTGAAGACTATCCAGAGTCACACTTTACCCTCTCTTTCATGGTTAAGATGAAGCATCTGCTGCCTGCTTTCTTCATTATCATCATAAAGAGCGAGAGTTTAAAAGCTAGAAGGATGGTGAAAGAGTGTAGCATGCACTTGAAAGGTAAGTGTCCTGGAAAACTGACAACCTATGTGTGTGGAGTTTTTACTGGTCTATCTTTTCTTCTCTTCCTCTGCCTTTTTCCCTCTTTCATAGAACAACAAGTGGTCTTGTACAACTGATTAGCACATGACAGACTGTTTGTTGAAACTGAAATATTTTATTCCAACTTAATTTTATTTTTCAAAAATAATATTGTCCAAAGAAGATGGGAGAAAATTGACCTTTTTGTTCTGAGTCTTCCAATTTTCAGTTTTCTGATCTAGGTTAAAAACTGGCAAATACACATTTCAAAGATTGTTATCACTGTGGAAAATATTGATGGTTTCACTTCACAAATGAGAGAGGACTTACTAAAGAAAGATTAATAACCTTTGAGTAGTGGAAAACATGTATCTATTTGTTTCATAGAGCTGTTATCATAGAGCTTATATTCAGTTGTTGGCAATTTACTAGATTAATATTTAACACTTAGAGGACCACATTACATGTTTTAAAATCATTGAAAAATAATCTGAGATTAGTTTCTATTTTTTTTTTATCTTTATTATTGACAAAACTTTAAGTTACTGAATTAAAATTTGGAAATCTGGAAAGCTGGGTGATCGTTGGTCAGCGAATCCAAACTGTCCAGTTAAAGTCAGAGTTTCACTGCTTTTTGCACAAAGGTGCAGTAGGTCATCATTTAGGAAAAATCAATCTCTACAGGGAAAAAAAAAAAGACAGAAAGGGAGAAGCAGTCAGTTCTTCACAGAAAGGGAACTGGAGCAGAGATACAGTGATTTACCTGTAATTCCTCAGATATTTGTACGAAAATGCAGCAGCATCTTGCAGCTCAGTGTGCTCCTCCCCATAGGGCCATCTTTGCAGACCTATTCATGGCACATAAAAGGAAAAGTGACCACAAAAAGATGAGGAAGATGCAGGTTTTCTCAGGCTTTATGGAAAGGAAAATATATCCCAATTTGCTTTCACTTTTTACTTTCTCTAATTCTGGAATTAAATCTACATGATATTTTATATTTCCCCTCAATGCTTAAAGTTATATTTAACCAATATATCTGGCCATATTTTTTTCTCTTTTTTTTTGACAGTTACAGAAAACAAGCAGTTAAAACATTTAAAGAATAAATTTCCTTCTTTTTGGATGCATCTTCTTTTAGAGATGCAACATCAGTAATTTTATTCCCATGAAATGCACACAATGGGATTATTGTTTTCTAAATGTAGTGTGTTTACAACTTGAATTAAAATTGTTGCTGTTCTCAAGTATTAATTTTAAAGAAGCAACTGTCACATGATTTTATTTATGTTTAAACAAATCTTTTCTTGAAGTTTCTATCTGAATTATTTGTAGTAGTGTTTTGCATAGATTTTAAAAATCACTGTAAAACAGTCATACCATTTAGTCTCTTCAGTCTTGTAAATTTTCACTAGAATTGGATATTTTTTTCTTTTTTAAAGAAAAGCTCCTAAAAACTCCATGATTAAATACTTGAAAAAAAGGTTGTTAAGTCCTAATAAGTAGATTGTAATTGAGTAGAAATGTATTTTCTAATACTGCTTAAATATGTTATGTTTGTACCAGTGCAGTTGCAAGATGCAATTGAGGACAATGTATTGTGTTTTACACTGTATTCAACCATGAAAAAGAATGGCTTAAAATAAACAGATGCAATAAATTAACGTAACCCTAACAAATAAGAATAAATTATTATTCCAATTGTGAGATATATATATACACACTCATATAAGTATGATATATCCTGCTTCCATTGCTCGTGTCAGCCCCTCAGTGTCACATGAACTTTCACATCAGCAGAATATTAATAACCAACTTTATCTCTGCTCATGGTAGGCATTGGAACTAGGTTATCTTTAAGATCTTTTACAAACCAAAACATTTCATAATTCTGTGATTCTAACTTCACTTGTGAGTTTTTATCTGAATGAACACTTTTAATTTGGCTACTTATTAGCAGGAAGCGGGAACACTGTCTCACATTAATAACTCCATTGTGAAGTTTCATTGTGAAGGCTTAAAAGACTTCAACAACTGTCCTTGATACTGCCCAGTTCCATGCTAGTGCCTGAGATTTCCAAATGTTTGCTACGTACACCTCTCAAAAATGTGATTACTCAATGTATGCAGGCAATGTGTACAGATGTAGTAAATCCAAGATGGTACATGCAGTTCATGTGCCTGTTTCACATGACAGAGAGAAATTTAGGGACTTTTAAATAGCTATGCAGTCTTCTCTGTTTTTTCTACATTTAAATAAAAAAAAAAAAACAACCAAAAGGAATTTCTTTATTTGGTGATCAGTATTTAATATGAGAAACACTGATCCATAAAATCATAGAATGATTTGGACTGGAAGGCATGTTAAAAATCATCTAGTTCCAGCCCCCCTGCCATGGGCAGGGAACCTTACACTATACCAGGAGGCTCAAAGCCCCACCCAGCTTGGCCTTGAGCACTGCTAGAAATGGGGCATCCACAGCTTCTTTGAGAAACCTGTTCCAGTGCCTCACCACCTTTACAGTAAAGAATTTCTCCCTAATATCAAACATAAACCTTCTTTCTTCCACTCTGAAGCCGTTCCCCTATTTCCTGTCACTACCTACTCTGGTGAAAAGCCCTTCCTCAGATTTTCTTTTGTTATCTTCTAGGTCTACCTGGAGACTTCTTCAGGCTGAGCACCCTAATTCTCTCAGCCTGCTTTTATAGGAGAAATGCTCCAATCCTCTGGTCATAATCATGGCCCTCCTCTGGACCCACTCTAAGAGTCTGTGTCCTGTGTCTGATACCAATGTTCCAGGTGGGGTGTCACCAGAATGGAATAGAGGAGCAGAATCCCTTCTCCCATCCAGCTGGTGACACTGCTCAGAATGCAGCCTGGGATAAAATTGGCTTTCTGGGCTTCAGGCAGATGCTACCATCCATCAAAATCCCCAAGTCCTTCTCAGAGCTGCTCTTGATCCATTTTCTGCTCAGCCTGTACCTGTGCTTGGCATTGCCCGAATTCAGGTACAAAACCTTACACTTGGTGTTGTTGGGCTTTGTGAGGTTTGCACAGGCCCAACTCTCAAGCCTGTCCAGGTCCCTCTGGATGGCATCCCTTCCACCAGGTGGTTCATTCTCCCATTCCCTGCTTTTTCCTTCTGTGACTTGGATGGTGTGGCTGAAGCACTTCCTGGTGAAGACAGGCAAAAAAGACAAGTACCATGTTCTGGCAAGTACCATAGCCTTTTCCATGTCCTGGAGAAGGAGATCTTCTCTCTTCTTCTGGAGAATGCCAACTCTTTCACTTGTCTTCCTTTTATCATCCTCTTACCTAGAGAAGCTTACTTTGTTGCACTTGACAAACCTGGCCAGATTTAATTTTATCAATACCTTAGCTTTCCTAACCTGGTTACTTGTACAATTTCTTTGTACTTATTGCAAACTATTTTTGCCTGATTCCATTCTCTACAGGCTTCCTTTTAGATTTTGATTTTACATCCACACTGGTTTCCTGGATTTTTTTACCCAGACTTGCTCTTTGTAGGGAAGCATTTCTCCCAAGCTTGGAGGAAGTGGTCTTTGAATATCAACCAGCTTTCTTGGGCCCCTCATCCCTCCAGGGCTATATCCCGTGGTACTCCACCAGGCAGATCCTCAAGAGACCAAAGTCTTCTCCCCCGAAGTGCTGGTCAGTGAACTTGCCGTGTACACTCTTTGTTGCTCTAAGGATTTGGTTTCCTCCACTACTTCATGGTCATTGCAGACTAGGCTGCCCTGACCTTCACACTCTCCACCAGCCCCTCCTTTTTGATATGAACAAGGTCCAGCAGGACAATTTTTTTCCTAAGCTCCTCATTGAAGAAGGAAGCCATCATCAATGAATTCCAGAAACCTGCTGGATTGTTTACCCTCCAACAGCTATTGTGGAGGTTGAAGACCCCCATGAACACCAGAGTTTATGAACAAAAGGCTCCTCAAATTTGTCTGTAGAGAGTCTCATCTGCTCAGCCTCCTGGTCAGGTAGCCTGTAGCAGACCTCCACTATGATGTCCCCTTGTCCCTGTCCCCTGTCCCTGCCCCATCACTGGTCTGTCAGCTCCTCTCCTGCCCCCAGGCAGAGCTCTGTGCTCCCCAGTGGTCACTGGATAAAAGACAACACCATCTCCTCATCTCCCCTGCCTGTCCTTCATAAAGAACCTGTATCCTTCCATTCCAGCACTCCAGCCATAGGAACCATCCCACCACATCTCCACTATGCCAAGACCACAACTTTGCAGGCACATGTGTATCTCTAACTCTTCTTGTTTATGCCTATGTTTAAAAACCATGCTTTTCTTCTTTTGTAGTGAGGAGAAGGTATATTATTTTGATAAATCTTAGATAATGAAATAAATTCTATTTCTTTCATGATATGTGCAAATATAAAGAAAATGATGAAGAAAAAATTCTTTACTTGATATGGATTTTTTTTTAAATCTGTAGATGTTTTACTGGTATGGAGAATCTAGGACTGAACAAAAACTCCTGCTTCTAAGATCTTCCAGTACATTGCATTTGGGAGAGATCATTGCTTAGAGGTATTTTCTAAGTGTCTGGTTTTCCATGAATCTAGATTTGTTTAGAAAACAGTAAGATTTCTGCATTACATCCTCATATGCCTTCTAAAACAGTTTGCCTTGCAAGGTTCAGTATAGTGTTTTCTCAGTTTTTCCATTTCAGCAAAACTTCAAGTATCATCAGAGTAGCAGATGAAAGGGACCTAGCAGGAAGCTGAGTGACTGGTAAAATATTTTGAATGGGAAATATTTTTGAACAGAGACAAGAAAAACAAGCGTCACATATTCCCTTCTCCAACCATTCTGGAGTCAGTAGAAAACTGATAATTTTGGTGGGAAAGCAACTGTTCCATTATGTCAATGCATTTCAGCTAAGCTCATTAGGACAGGTGTGATGACTCTGCAATCTGTGCTTTTTATAGATTCATTGAGCAATGTTTGGAAAATCAGGAAAATTTCAGAAATTTACACAAATTATATTGCAGTATATCACTTTATATAATAAGTTAAATCCTGTTGGAATTACAAAAAAGTTAAAAAAGGAATCATTTTACTAATCTGATATGATGAAGTTGTATATTAAATTTACACAATGTAGGTGTCTGTCAAAGTAGTAATAAATGCTTTGAAAAAAAATAAAGACATATTAAAGATTTAGTCAGAAAACTGATTAAGAAGGGACACAAATTTAATTAATTATTTTGTGGCATTTTTAAATAAACCACCTTTTACTGATTTGATCTTATTTAAATCTTATTTCCTGCATAATCTTAATAATTTTTCTTTGCAAAATACTGTTCACATACCGTGCATGTGAAATGGTAGAAAATTTATTTTAAGGATTAGGGTCCTTCAAATTAGGCCATCCAAAACATGTCGTTAATTCTGCTTGTGTAGTTTGTAGGGTTTTTTTTGCCATGCTATTGAGATAAATATCAATGATTGAATCAAAAGCCAATTTCCTGTTGATCAGTATTTACTTACAGAATTTTGAACCCTCATGCAGAAAAAGAAATTGAACCCGCTGCTACCTGAGGTGAGCAGTGCACCCCTCTGACCCATTCTAGGCACTGCTATGGCCATGGCTAAAGTGAATTTTTACACTACACTCAGTATTCTGAACACAGCTCTCAGATGTGAGAAAACACAAAGGATTGTTCATCTTAGTATCCTACTGGGACTTGAGGTATTTAATTCTGCTAATCACAGAGGCTTATCATTCTAGCAAGACTGAAACCTTCCAAGGAACAGAAGTGCTGAAAATGTAGGTCTGTGTTAAAAATTCTGTCACTTCCAGACTTTATTTGCTTTTAGGATTAGGTGGCAACTCAGAGATTTTAAATTTATGCCGTCTAATTAGAGTGCTATTTAGTTATTTAGGGATGATTTAGTTAATAGTGGCTAATGAAAGGAGAAAGGATGTAGGGAGAAGAAATGATGGATTACAAGCTTTGTGGAATAAAAGCTTAAATGTATTTCTAAGCGTGACAATGTGACTATCCCTAAGGAGGAAGAGCTGACATAAAGTGTATACATCAAAGGACTGTGTATATGCTAGAGTACATTTCCTTTCTCTCAAAATTGTCACTGGAATGTGAACCACTGTTTTCTTCCCACTCTTTCTTGCCTCAATTTTTCTGTGACTTCTTTCTACCTTCATGTCTACCTTTGTCCTTCCTTTTTCTGTCCAGCCTGTTTATGTTTCATTTAAAGTTCTATGACTGGAAAATGATGAAGGCCAGGGGACTCATAGGAGTGTGGTGTTCTGAAAATAATATTATTACTCTAGGAGTTAGAACCATGGCAGTCCTTACTTTGTGTATAGACAGACTAGACCTGATAAGTGAGTTGTTTTCAACCCACAAATCTGACTGGAATTAACAGAAGCAGCAAAACAGCTCATCTTGAATTAAGAAAGAATTTTTTTTCTATCTGTCTAAATCTTTGCAAAATGCAAAATGATAGGCAGGCTTACAGTACTGGTGCTTCAGTCCACTGATCTCTTTTTAGAGTTTATGAAATGAAAACTAATGCAAGCACAGAAAAGTTCAAAGTGAAAAAGGCTATTATTTAATGAATAACTGCATGTACGAGAAAGTTTCGCTGATTTCTGACTTCTGGGAAATTTAGAAGAGTAAGCTCAAGGACACAAAAAATAATAAAATTCCCACAAGCAAGCAATGCACGACACCAATTATCAAAGTCATGATGTAGCATAAAAAACAATCTAAAAAGTGCACAAAAAGAATATCTGTCAGAATTTTTGAACAGGCCATAATCATTTAATCTGAGACCTTACAACCAGGAGCATTTAGGATCCATCTCCTGAATAGTAAGAGATCATCATTTTGCAACTGATTTTGATTGGGAGCAGTAAATATCTGAAATATTGCAACAACCCAACTGGGACTAAATTACTTCTAGACAAAAATTCAGCCCTTTTTGTACTGTTGTGACAGTCATCCCTATGCCTTTTTGGGAGAAGAGCTCAGAGCATCTTTGCTTTGCCAGTGAAAGAGAGAAGCCAATCTTTCTATGCACTTGATGACTGTAGACAAGCTTAGGTAGTCACCAAAGACTTGGTGAAGGACTAAAATACAGGGTTTAGTCCTTATTGACTGTATTGAGTAAAAGTTACAATAAAGGATGATGATAATTTCTTGCAGTTGATATGAGCCTGACACTGACCAGTAAAGGCTATTTTTATACTGCTGAGTTGGAAACACCTCATTTTGTAGAAAAGTGCAAATCACCCACGACCTACTCTTCCCTTTGAATGAAAGAACTGCTTTGTTGAATGAGAAGTTACCAAGTTACTTTATTTTTTTTTATCAAACCCTACCCATCAAGTGACAATAAACTGAGGCAGGTGCAGCCTGCCCGGCCCAGCCCAGCAGTGTGCATTTCAGCTGCACTGCAGCAGAAGACAAAACAATAATCAGCAGCAACAAGAGGGGGCTGCAGTTCTCTGCTATGGGTAAAAGGTAGTCCTGTCTTAGTAGTTGCATGAGGCATGTGAACATCTAGCCAAAGAACTCCCTGGTCATTGCAGGGATTTGGATTAGATAGTTGTTTAAAGGTCTTTTCCAACTCAGATTATTCTAAAGTTCTGTCATTTTATAACAGGTTCTTCAGCAAGATGTGCATGATACAGTCAGGGGCTGATGTAGTGAAATAGAAAGGTCTAGTGCTGTGGTTTGCTTTTGTAAAATGTAGAATGATATGACATTGTGTATATGTTCCCAGGTTATACTGAGATGAGAAGGCTGATCCACACATCTTTGGTTCTACTTACCTGTGAAGTTTGCTGTATTAGCTCTGCTGAGGTGCATGCTTCTTTGCCCTGTAAGCACAATATTGTTAAATTACAAACAAAATAATTTCATGGTAATTGTGATTCCATTCCAATGTAATTATTATTACATTGTAATTATTAAAGAACAATGATTTTGAGGAGTTTCTCTAGCAGACAAAACTCCTTCAGGCTTTATGACTTATGACAAATCAGTAACATTCACTCGACAAAACATATACAATCTGCGAATAGTTGATTCACTAGAATGAAATGGGAATCAGAAATTCAATCAAGTTTATTAGCACAGAAGAAAGCAAACAAAAAATTATTTGCAAACAAAAAGAAAAAATTAAATCCAGAACCCAGGCAATTTAGTTGGGCAATCTGAATAGCAAAACCTTAATCTTAATTTTGGTTTCTGATTTTGTTGTCCTACCTGAGATCCCTCAAACAGTCAAGAATTCCACAGTGATGACATAAATTAAAAATACCCCAGCTACACAGAGGCCACTCTTGACATAAACTGTTAATAATGAAAATATGGATCAACAAAGGAAACACACTGATGTAGTATGTCTGAAAGCTTATTGATTCTCCAGTACATTAGTTCTTTTCACCAAAGAATTATTGTCAAAGAATGAGTCACAGGACAAAATATAAGATTCATTTTTCACTGTTCTCATTTATAAGATTTTTAAAAGTGATTAATGTTTTTTTGATTTATTGTATTTTCATTTAAGACACTTAAGTCCAAAGCATGAGATTTGTCTCAGGGAATGTTACATATCAACAGATCATAGTGGTATTGGGTAAAGAAAATGCAGCAGAATATTTACACATAGAAATAACTACATCTATAAATACATATGCAAGCGCATAAAAGACAGGAGGACAATAAAAACATGTAATTGTAAATAACAGTTGAGTTAATATGGGCAAAGAAGGGTCTTTTGGAAAGTAGACAATGAAAGACTTTCCTAGAAAAGGAAATATCAGATACAGCTACAAATTGTCACTCAGAGAAAAACACAGCAGCTGTTGATGTCTGCTGAGTTTATGTTTTTCAATTTAGCTGTTCTTCATTATTAAACCCACTTAAGTCTGATTGCGTGAAACTGCTGTTAACTGCCCTTTCCAACGATTTAGGGAAAGCTGTTAGGATTCATACCTTCATTGCCATTCCAAAATGGAAAATAATCCCCCATTGAACTGGGATTAGGAATTCTATTTAATAGAAACTATGTGAGTGAAGAAAAAAAAATATTGTTAGCTTAGTAGAAGTATAAATGCAAAAAATGTGGTATGTCAATAACCACCCCAAACACTCAAGAGTTCTTCTCAAAATCTTAGTTTTTAGTTCCAGAGATCCATCATGATGATCAGCATTGACTGAAGATACTTCTTCCTCTATTGATTTCTGTGATAATAGCTCTCAAATAAGTCTCAGAAAGCTGAAGTGAAAAGACCCTCTAACATGCCTGTCATACATTGAATTGTCTGGATATTTGCTGAAGGCTCACAGGGCTTTTATTTTTAAATTCTCCATAAAACTTGTATTCTCGTTTAAGATTCGAAAGGAAAAAAACCCCAACAATTAAAACCAAGACGCACCACTGAAAAATTATAAGAATATTTTGTTTTTTCCACTTTTGTGAGACAAAATCAGAAAAAAAAAAAGTCTTTCCTTCTTCATTTCCATTGGAAATGTAATTGACAAATAGGCTGCTATATTACATCTAGGGCTGTTCATGCTGGAGAGATCGCTTCCCTGATTGACCATGTAATTAATGAACATTGCTAGATTTTATTATTTTTTTTAATACCAAAGCTCAGCATTGTAGCTGAGCAGAATGGTGGCACAAAGGCTTTGTTTTCACTGTTGTGCCCTCTGATCCTATGGCTTTCCATGGAGAAAGGTAGAAGCCTTGCTGGCCTGCACACACTGCTCCTTGGCTCAGGTCCCAGGTTCCTGATCGAATGGTGTCTGCCTGCCAGCTGACTGCACACCTCTTCTTCTCAGGGCAGCTGGCTGGATCCCAGGGGAAGGAATTCCACTTGTTACTTCAGAGAGATGATGGTAGGTTTGACCAGCTTCCCTTGACAGCCTAGAGTCCCCTAGATGGAAAATAAAAATATCCCCCTTGGTTAGGCACCTATTTTTGTGCTAGAGTGACTCACTTACAAAGAAAAGTCAGTGACTTTCCCCACTTCTGTGACCAAGGTTGAGATTTCATGAAAGACTCTATAGAGACTCCTGAGGGAAAGTTGATTATGTGACTTTTTCAGACCTGATGCACAACACTGTGACATGGTGATGGCATTTCCTAAGACTCCTCCTGTAAGCCTTTCTTTCTCATTTGTTTTCCCTACCAGAAAAGACCTACTCAGCCTTTTAACTGGCTGAACTTTGAAGTCCTCAGCCAGCCAGCTGTTCTGCTGTAAAGATGCGTAAGAAGAGGTAATTCAGAGTCTCTGACAATCTGCCTTAGAGCACAGCCCCAATGTTGCAAGTAAAAGTGTTGGTTCTGCAAAGTCTGTATACTAATAATTAAATATAAAGTTATGGTGTACATTGATTGACTTGGCCTGCAGAAACCATGTGAAGGAGTTATAATTTTTCTGCAAATTTTTTGGGAAAAGTTGTTGTTTTTTGGGGTTTTTTTGTTTGTTTGTTTGTTTGTTTTTTTGTTGCAAATCAGAATAGCAGTGCTTCATACTGATAAGAGTGTATATTGGCATATTGGCTTTCTATTTACTTAATAGATTAAAGTCTATCCAGTCAAATAATCATGTCAGTTTAGGATTTAATGCTGAGCTAGCAATGGCTATAGTATTTTACAGAAATTGGAACTTCAGATTTTTTTTTGTTATTCTATAAAATTTTTCATACTAATATCTTATTTCCTACTCAACACATAGACCATAGATATAGGTTAGCATACTTTAAATATTTGATAGTGAATATTTCACAGTTAGTCAGAAATCACAGAATATGAGAGAAAAAAAGTAGGATGATATAGAAAGTATTTTTCACTCACAAAGTATCATGAGGTGCAATTACCTTAATGACTTTCAAAAATATTTAATAGTGTAGAACAATTATGATATTAGTCACATCTTCCACACTGCATGTGCCTGGTTCAAACCCTTGATAATCTTTTCTCATGGCAATTGAATTGCTGAAATTGAATAAGAAATTTCTGGGCTAGTGATTTGCACTCTAGGTCAGTAGACCTATATTTGCTAAATACTAAATATTTTAAGAAACAGCTAATGCTAAAGGCTTTGGTACCCAGATTCATGGAAGAATCTGGTATACCATTTTGGTGTTTCTGTCAGTGAAAGAGAGCTGCTCAATTAATATAAAAGGCAAAATTTGATCAGAAACAAGGACAAAATAAGAACATTGCAATTTCAGTTGTAAAAATGAAAAAAATATGGTTTCATCAAAACCATCAATGGCCAGTATTGTGCTATTTGCTTGTGGTGTTGAAATTTCAAGTCAGAATTTCACTGAAATATAAAATTTTAATAGTTTCATAGGATATTTTTGTGGTTGATAAATTTTATTTTAAGTGAGAATTTTAAACAATTACAATTTAAACTGATGAAAATCAGTACTGAAATTGCTGCAATCAAGAACAATCAAAATGGACCTAACAAGCCTTATAAGCTTGAAATTAGAGAAAAATAATGAAGCAAAATGTGTGGCTCTTGCCACATACCTCTGTATTGTGCAAGTCACTGCAGGCTTGGTACTCTTCCCTAAAACTGCACAGTCTTCTTAACATTCTTTACAACAATTTTCTTGCATTTCATCCATAATCCACATTTCTCACTGCAAGGACTGTGATTTGGTTTCCTGAAGTCCACGTCTCTCCAGTGACTCAGTCCCTGCTGCTAGGACTAATGGTTAATTACAGACAGAAATTTTGGTTCACCCTTTAATGATAGTTCATTTCTGTCACAACCTTGACTGCAGAGTTGAAGAGAAGGTGAAAAATATCCAGATTTTATTAGCTTCAGCTTCTAAATAGAGGAGTTCTAGTCTGCTTTTAGTGGTCTTTTTGGTAGCAGTTGGTGACTGTTTCTTGAATTTTGTGATAACTAGCAAGAAATAAATTTCCTGCAACTAATGCATCTCAAATTGTCCCAATTTACCAGTTATCAGTGCTGAATTAAAGTTAATGACTTTAATAAGGTAATGATAACTTAGTCTTCAACTCACAGGTTTTTGTTGCATGTTTGGATGAACCATGACACAGCTTACCCGTGGCTCTTCTCAGATTTTTTGTACATTTTGTGAGTGAGCAATTGCAACTCTCAATGGCTAATCCTAATGTCTTGTAATTGATAGCTGATTTTTACATAGGGTATAGCACCTTATGGGACCACTGCAGTTTTTGCTCATTTTTGGTGGTCTACCAAGCAGTACAGGATTTCTGTACTAGCATAGCAAGCAATGTTCTTAGCTGAAGAAGTTCTTAGCATTGTTGGCAGCAATGAGCCATCTCTGAGGGATGATGGAGAGGAACACATGGAATCAAACTGGTCTTTATTAGAGGAAATCTGGCTCTGATACTCAGATGTGTGCTATGAACACAAAACATCTCTCTTCTTAAGTGTGGCTGTCAGAAAAGTATATGAAAACAAAAAGATTAAGATAAAAAGCACCTACCAAAGTCATAAAATATTTCAGTTTCTCTGATGGTGCAGAGGGGAAATGGTGTACTGCTAGTTACACTTTCTTCACAGCTTTGAGCCTCACAAAGAGTGTAGAAAATTGGAACACAAAAATTTTTTACCTAGTTACCTTTAATATGTATGTGAGAAACATATTTTAAGTTACTGCATGAAATTATATAGATGTCTACATTGAGAATTGGCATTATTGATCAAATTATTTGTTCATTTTATGCTGGTGTCACAACAACTTGGTTTGGACAGCTCACTTCTAATGTCCTGAGCCAGATTAATCAATCAGTGAGACACTTCAGTAAGAGCAAACCTAGTTCTTTGCTATGTCCTCCCAGATATTCTGAATTAACCAAGGAATCTCCAGCCCAGCTCTGCAAGCACCACTCTTCTGAGAGCAGCACCAATCTATTTGTACTGCTAGGTCATACCAAATCATGACCATGAATCTTCTGGGTGTTCACCAGAGCCTGTGTCTACAGGCAGAAATTAAGGCATATGTGGTGGTATGATCTATCACATGGCTTATCAGAGCTCCATGGGCAAAAAGAAAGTTTTTTTTCTTTCCAGCATACTTAAGCAGATCCATCATAGTTGAGCAGAAATCGTGCCAGTGATTTAATACATTCATGTAGGAGTTGGTATTCTATAATCTCCCACACATATCAGATATATTATCTATTATTTATAAATGTCTTTGATTTGCCTGATATATTTTCAGTACAAAGAGATGTTGGAAAATATGATAGCCCTACCCTCAGTGTGGAATGCTCAGAAATTTAGCAGTACCTTCATCATCTTGATCACCATAAAGGTTGCAGTGATTCCAAGGATATGATTATTCCTCCATTTTGCTTCTGAGAGATGCCATCCTTTAACCCCCAAACAATGTCTTGCTTTTATTTATATGAAAAGTAAAGGCCAATCTGAATTCTGAATTACTATGAGAAGCTTGCAAATATCATTGTTTGGTTGGTTTATTTTACAGATGCTGTAGATAATAGGCACTTCAGATTTACTTAAGTGCATGATTTTTTTTTAAACTGTGTATTTCTTCATAATAATACATTGTAAATAAGTTGTACTGTAAAATATCACTATTCTTTCACAAGCCTCTAAAGTTCTTAAAATCACTCACTCTTATTTGGCTTTTAAAAACTAGCTATTAATATTTACATTTGTGACTGTGCACAAATACATAAAATTGTCATAAAAGCCAGAGGTTTAAGTGCCTGCCCTTCCATTCACCAGGTCAGCAAGAACTTTCAGCTCTGTCTCAGAGGATTTCTTGCTATTACAAATATGAAACTAGGATGTTAAAATGAAAAAGTAGCAAATTTAATAATAATAATAATAAAAAATCTTGCAAGGGACAGAGCTCAGCTTGATGGCTTCAGAGAGTGGAAGGAGATTATGTTAAAGCATAAATGGAGTTTTAACATTTTTAAATCCAGAAGGTCTAATCTAATCTAATCCTTTTCAATCCAATTTTTTTAATGCAGCCTAGACATCAGATTAAAGCTTGCACTTTTTTAGGCCATTGCAAACAGAATCAGCATCTGTGCTGCCTTTCTAATATTCAGCATTTCAAAGGGGATTTTAAATGAATAAAAAGAATAACTTTAAAATATAAACAAAGGAAGACCTATAAATTTGATACCAGGTATCTTAGTTTTGCTTTAAGATGAAACAAGATAAAATTTCTTTTCACAACTTTTCCTTTTCTGGTAAATGAAGTAATTACTAAAAATATAAAAAGGAGGAACCTCTTCCTGAGGTCATATAATACTATAAAGGCAATGGCTTTAAGTAAGAGGGCTTTTTGTGAAATAATTCTTTTTCTTTTGTTGTTTTGTAAATAGCTTAGTGCCAATAACTCCATAAAATCAACAATTTGAATTTTATCTGCTGAGTTTTTAGAGTGATGCTAATAAAATATTGCAATCTGATAGAAAGCCTTGCTTTCTTCCATTTTTTTTCTTCCATTTTTCTCTTGTGTTTTTTCTTTTTTTATGCTGCTGCATTTTACATTTATATAGAATCTTAATTTCTTGTAAATTTCAAAGTAATATACTCTATATTACCATGTCATATACAGCAGCCAAGATTTCCAAGATCTCTCTTGCATTCTGTTTCATGATAAACTACTTATTGCTGATGAAACAAATCTGCCTTGTTATCTTTCTTTTAAGACTCTTTTTTCTCCCAGGGGACCCCCAAAATATTCTATGAGACATCTTCAGTTAGATTAACAAGTTCTTAGTCATTGGGATAAAAAAGTTAAAACAACGTAGGGAAATGACCACCATCTATGTATATTAGAATATAATTCTCAAGACTTTTGGGCCTCACTCTGCTCATGGTAAAGTCAATGACAAAGCTACAGTGGGATTCTTTCCAGCAGAAAGTAATTTAATTTATCAGTGAAAAATTTGAAAATACAACCCTTAAATGCTTGAGTGCTACTATTTTGAGATTTGTGGACCCCCTTAAAAATTTGTAGTGGCAGAAGAGATTTTTTTAGAAATATCTTGCACATACATGTGGTTTTGTTTCTCATACACATTTTAACAGTTCTTCAAGAGCTAATCTTGGGGCTCCTTCTGCAGTTCACTAGTCTAAACTGTATCCTGTGATAAAATTTTTACTTTATTAAAAATACCTCAGAATAGTTTTGTTTAAGGTTTGAGATGTGGTGGACAGAGAAATAAAAATTATTTATATTCTTCTGGATTAGTAGTTACTCAAAGAGAATGAGCATGGATTTGGATCTGAGTGGCCTGAACATAAACAGAGTAGCTTTAAGCCTTAATGCTCTTGACAGGAAAAAAAAAAAAGCCAGATCAAAAAAATCAACCAACCAACCAACCAACCAACCAAGAAAAAAAAGAAACCAAACCCAAAAAGAGCCAAAACCAACAACAACAAAAACAAAACCAAAACCAAAAAACCCCAAACAAAAAAATGCTCAAACAAGCAAACAAACAAAAGAACCAAAAAAGAACAATCTAACATCTTTTTTCATAAAGAGAAAAAATTTTTACAGCTCAGAATAGCAGGTGGGACTAAAGATACCTTTTCATGTCAAAATTTGAGATAATGACAAATAATTAAAATACACTGTGAGGTACCACAAACTGGCCAATAATTCAGACTGAAATGTGTCTTAAGTATCTAATTCTGAAACCAGTCAAACTGGGGGATACCCAAAAGACTGGCAGATTCAAGATCTTTTAATACTTTTTGCCTTTTGTATAACAACCTGCAATCCATCAGGTTTGGGATGAAATAAATAGTATAAAAAGCAAAACAGATATTGTCCAGTGTTTAAAAGTGCATATGCAGGAAAAATTCAGGATGCAGCATGTTTTTTTGGAGGTGATGTTTTCATGTATACTAATTCCCAAGTGACACCAAGGAAGAGAGGCTGGGGAAGTACCTAACAGAGACTCTGAAATAAGTGGTAATCTAAATCTTAAGCAAACTCATATTCTTTTAAGTATTTTGGCTAATAGACTTTTATGGTCTAATCCCTTTTTAGGCTTTCTGTCTCCTCCTCCTTTCCATATGCTTTCCAGCCTTTCAGCTATTCTGAGATGAAGCTAGGAAGACACACATAAAGCAACAGCTATTTGCTTTTGTGTGGCAGAGATGTTGGACTGCCAGAGTCAAGTAGGGGAACTGGAAAAACTTCCCATATCTCACTCCAAATGCATGTAGTTTGCCCATCAGAATGAATGTTAGTGCACAACAATCTGCTGGACAAAGACCTGAGTAAACAAGGAAATAGAGACTTTAATGCATTTGAATTGGCTCTCTAACTGTGTAATTTGAAAGACCAAGAGTCTGGATTGCATGTGGATACAAAACCCTATACTATTGTTTAGATAATGCATTTCAAAAAGGAGGATGCACTAATGCGGTCATAATGCTAGCAGCTATTAATGCCAAAGCATCTCAAAGTCAGCTAAAATGCAGACTTACCTGTTTCCCTTTACACACTGAAGTCTTTTGCTAGTATATTGTTAAAAAAACCCCAAAAACAACAAGCATAAAAACATTTTAGTTCATACATAGGAAAACACAAAGGTCAGGTTTTAAGAAAAAGAGAGAATGTATCTAAATTGTGCACTCAAGTAGATTATACATTTAAATTATCAAAATAAAATTCTGTTATTATGTGGAGGATTACCTAACATTTGTGTAGTCAGTATGTGCGTACCCAAAGCACATAGTAGAGCCGGCAAGATCTGAAAGGATCTGCACATTTCTGTCAGGTGGAATAACAAAGACCACTATTTCATGCATTCTAAATACATTATAAGGAGGCATAGAAGCTGCTGAGTTACGGAATGTAAACTCTCATAGTCAACACCTTGCCTATATTTGCACTTTCTTAATTTTGTGTGAATTAACGTCTGCACAGAATATTGAGCAATGATGAATCCAGATATTAATTTTATATAATGATTCTTTGTAAGTTGGCCTTTCCACTTCCAAAATTACACTCTACACCATGCTGTCAACCTGAGAAAATAAATAGATCCCTCTTTATTTGAAATAAGTCTTAACCTGACCAGTGAATATTTTATCTGTTTTCACTTCCAGACTCCCAAGATCTTATGTGTACCATAGCTGGTATCTGTCTAGATATTTATTCGTTCATTAAAAAGCATCTTTCATCTATTAGAAATTACTGACATTGGAACAGGACAGTTGCAGTCTTGATTCTCTATTTGCCCGTTGCTTTTGGGGGCAGCACATGATCCCTCCAGCTGCCTTGCCCTTACTGTATACACCATCAAACAAACAATGTCTGCTTTTGAGGCTGTGGGTGGTGGGGTGTAATCAGAACTGCAAAACAAGTTCTTTTTTTCCACTAAAATGGGATATTAAAACCTAAGAAAAGGTCTGAAATATCCCTCATAACTTCCACTTTTGCATATTAGTGTAGTTAAGTGTACAATATAACCCATAGCAATTAAATAATGAAAGGCAAGCTCTGGCGGTTGCAGAGAGAAAGTTTTTATTGTACAACAAAGTGATAGCTTTCTTCCCCCTGCTTCTGACTTTCTGTTGACATTGGTGTTTCTTATCTTTTCCAGCCTCCCACACATATTGATTACCTCTCAAGCTGATGCCCTCTGTTCTCCCTTGACTTGCTGCTTTATCTCACTCTGTAACACTTGTACATTTTTAGTTACTTCTATTCATACACATGGGCCAAATTTATCCTTGGTTTTCTGCCAGGAAGTTACATCAGGTATAAATTTGACCCTCTCAGTCTTTCTTACTGCTTCTGAAATTAGGTTTCCAAACAGATAATGACTGGGTACCCATGATGAAATATTTATAACGTAAGACTTGACCCTGTACACAGAGAGAAACACAAGGTCTCTAATCAAAACTAGAGCTTCTTCAGAGGCAGTCACATGATTTTAAGTTTGTGACAGACTTTCTGTCCTCCACTTGTTGCCAGTGGTTTCTGCAGTTACCTGATTAGCACATAGGTTTTGCTGTGTAATCTCTGCTGTGTAATCTGTGTGTACCTTCCAGGCTGATTTGAAACTTTCTTTGTGATCCTGTTATCTTGAGCTGTTGGTATGTCACTGAATCCTCCAGCATAAGTCTGAGGAGGACATTTTTCCCAGGGAATAGCTGAGGACTTCGCCAGGTTCCAGTGAGACTTCAGCAGCGCCCTGCTTCTCCTGGGAGTGATATGGAAACCTGACAGCTTTACGCATGAGTTCTATGTGAGCCTTCTGTGACTCTACAGGAAATGTCACATCTAAGGAATGTACATCTCTTGGATCATAATATAGCATAAATACAGAATATAGTTTTATTTTAAAGTACAATTCTTATTTTTAAATCTAGAAAAATGCAACAGAAGGAACACAGTTTACTGACTTTCACTCTTGGGGTACACTCTACGCCAGAAAAATGCTGCTCAATTTGTGAAAACATCCAAAGCACATAGCAACAATCCTTAAGTGAGAGATACTGATTATTATATGCCTTATATCACTTTGTATATAGTCTTTCACTCATTGTCCTTTTCTGTCTTTGGGAAAGATTGGCAAAAATGGATGGACTCAGAGTGCTATTTTTCTATCACCCATCATTCTCTGCACATTTTTTGCATTTGGATTTTATTTCGAGATTATAACAAGATTCTGCATTCAAATTTATTGTAGTGGGAAAGAAATAAAAAAAGTTCATATTGGTTCACCAATAAACTAGCAAATTGTAAATTAATTCAGTTTCTTATTTTCTGAGTAGGACAGAAAGGCAACAGCTTTAAAAAATACTGATATAAGAATAGTAAAGGTTGTAAAAATTAACTATGACTTCTTTTTTACCTGAACAACATAACATCAAGGACAAATTACTAAGGGCAATATTTTTTAATATGAGGAACTTTCACACCTTACTGTAATGGTATTCACTGTGTTACAATTGCCCATTTTAATATATTTTTTCCTGAAGTAACCAATAGAAACAAATTTACTCACAGTGATTACAAATATCACGCATTTTTTTATATATGTCTACATCTGGATTTGTGTATAAATTCAACCATTTAATTTTGTGAAGTTGGAAAATTATGTTTTCACAGGGATGAAAAAATTGCCTTTAAGAAATTTACATAATTTTAAATGCAACAGCTGAACAATATATCTTCTCTGATTAACATACAGAACAGGCAGAGTATTGAAAGCACCTTTGAAAGATATCTCTGATCACTCTATTCAATATCATGAAAAGTTTGTGCATTCACTGTGCAAAAACCCACAGGGGAAGATTCTTTACTTTCCCTGGGAGATTTATTCTAGCAACATAAAACACTCTGCTGGCAGAAGTTTTTGCTCATATTTATCTTGCATTTACCCTTTTTCAAGTGTTATTTTATTACACCACTGTCTAACTCTGATTTATTGTATTATATGTTTTAAATTATACTTCTATGCCATTTTATCAATTGCTGTGGAAATCTGACTTCTATGGTGTTTGTGAAGTCTCTTCTCTCCTAGTTCCTCCCTGGGAACTAACAGTGGGAGCTAACAGTGATCAGAAAAAATCTATATTAAAACAAAATTTATTGGAAGGACTACAATATGATATGCAGTTTAATAAATTATATATTTTTATTCAAATATTACAATCCTTCTGTGTTGAATGTAACCTGCAAAGAGGGAAGGCACTTTGGAGTCAATAAATAGAAAGTTAATGGGTTTACTTTTTACATATTCAAAAGAAATTTAGCTGTTATTTTCCAGACAAGTGTATTTTTCAT
Organism: Cyanistes caeruleus; assembly: GCF_971803275.1. NCBI lineage: Eukaryota > Metazoa > Chordata > Aves > Passeriformes > Paridae > Cyanistes > Cyanistes caeruleus. The sequence goes on from NC_141732.1 coordinate 65,389,514, forward strand.
TAGTTTTTAAAGCAAAACCATGTGGATATAAATAAATATATCACTAGTTATGAGAAATTAATATTTGAAACCTTGACTATTTTAGAGATTTCCTTCTTTTCTTGGCAGGGGATTCAGAAATATGACCCATTTGTTACACTGTTCTTGTTGACAGATGAGGTTCTCAGAAGTCTTGTCAGTAAAGATTTGGTGCTTTACAAAAAAATGCCTGTTCAGCTGTCCTATTTTTGACAATGAATTGGAGCAATGAATTGGAGCACGGGGACACAGACTCTTACCTGTAATTAGGAAGCTCCAAGGTCTCTGATCTTAGCACTAGGTGAGCTTTCCACTTATAGCTTATGCTCCACTAATATAGAGAGGTATTTGTAGCATAACAAAGGTACACAGAAACATAATAATCACTAATAGAGCATTGATTGGGAGGATGGAACTCTGAAGCACATTTTCACTGTGCAGGTGTCCATCCTGGTATCTCCTGTGGCTGATCACCAAAGAACAGGTTGGAGGGTAGCTTGCTTTGATTTGAGGCTCGCCTCGCCGTTGCTTGCCCTTTTCTTGTCAAATACACACTGTGGTTCTGAAGCTAAGCCATCTCTTTAAAGATGAAAAAAGTGATATTTTACAAACTTTCTCCTGCTACAGAAGTCAAACTTCCCAATTTGAAATGATGCACATAGTTTCCGGTTTAATATGTGCGGTGGTTTGGGTCTACCTCTGGCAGTAAAGGAGATCTACACCTGATCTCTATCATTCCCACTGCTGCTTTAAGGTTCCAGTGTGAATATAGAATTCCACTTGTATATTGTGGCTGTTATCTAAACTTGAACTCAAGCAGGTGACCTATGTAATGACTTGGACCTCAGCAAATTATAATAAATTCCCAAATAAGGCAGATTTCGCTCACCAAATACGTGTCCTATTTGATATATCTCACAGAATTTACTTGCCTCGCAGTAACAAGCTGAAAGCTATAGCAGCAAAACAATGTGAACATTAATGGTATTTACATGAAAAGTACTGGAGGTTATCTGACAGACATTAAAATGTTTTTTGTTTTGTTCTGTACAACACACAGCAGTTTTACAGTGTTCTTTCAACTCATGCATGAAAAGAGCTTTGTCAGATACGTTATTTTATGATCTCTGTATTGTCTCTCATATAAAAAAATCAACTACTGGTTTATTCCTAATAACATAAACTTATGTGTATTTTTTGGCAAAGTAGTCTGGAAGAATAAGATGGAATACTTCATGGCAGATTCTCCATTTCCAGAAAAGGAACTGTTTTCTTAAAAACTTCATAAAAAGAATTATAGTGATTAAAATCATTAGTCCTGCATCAGTCCTGAGCCTCTAAATAACAATAAGCATTGTTTGGCATTCACATTCAAGACTGTATGATGGGAAATTTTATACTGAGAATTGCTGGTACCAGAAAGCCCATGAATAATCACCATTAGATATCGACTAAACACTTAGGTTCTTTTGAAATCAATTTGTCTAGAGAGATTGAAATACCCCTGGGTCACATTTAAACTGAATACAAAACATTGACCTCCATCTGTTTTTCTATTTAAACTAAAACCAAATCAAGCAGAGAGGAGAAAGGATTTCTAAAAATCCCAAGATTAGATGTTAGGGTTTGATTAGGCTCATCTGCTTTTCGTAGCCCAATGTAACATTCTTTCTATTGTATTAAATGTTTTGGGTATAATTTATTTTGTTTGCAATTATGCTGATTAAGGTGCTTAAGATCCTCATATTTGAATATCACAAGATGATCAGGGGACTTAGCTGAGGAATTTTCATGCCTCTCCCTTATATGCACATCTAGCCATACTTGATTCTGTTTTTCATTCTCCCTATCTTTTGAAAATCTAACTTCTGAGATTTCTGTGGACCTCTTGGAGACAGAGAAAGTCACAGTCTGAGCCACAGTGCTTTGCAGAAAAAAAATGGTCTAAGAGAGAAGCAGGAGAAATACCTGTGGAATGGTGAAAACTTAAGAAAAATACAGGTGCAGGGTATTCCAGGGGAAAAAGAGACCAGATGTTCAAAGGTACAAAGTGTTGCTAACTCAAGCAGGAACATTGAGACATAAGGAAGGGAGGGAATTGGTTGAGACAGATCTTGTGGTGACTCTATTAGGTTATACCCAAAAAAGAAATCACCAGGCTTTCTGCAAACATTTCAAATTTTGGATACAGGCCTGACATCCATCTCGTAAAATTTGCATCTTCACATAAATTCAAATTATTTTGTCTTCATGAAAGTCAGCTAAAGAGCTGCTGCTTAGTCCAAGTGCTAAAGCCCAGGTGCCATTTTGTATGTGTTTATTCCTTGAACCCCACTGAACCTGTATAGCACCACTGACTTCCCTGGCTGGCCTGTCACGGGAAAGGGATAAGGTGGGTGACTGCCGGGGATGGTGAGGGTGGGGGTGACCTCTGGGCCCTGCTAAAAGGGTATTAGAGTAAGCAGGATCTCAGCAGGAGTCCAGTCTCACAGGAGTATTTCTTTCTCCACCCAGACTGCCTCTGGCCACCCAAATTTATTGCACTTCAACTCATCCATGTGCTTCCCTTCATCCTCTGGTAATACTTACTTCACTGCCCATACTGGTCCCTGTATGCCACCAAACTTTAAGGATGGTATGTCTGCTTTGCTTCCTCCCTTTGCTGTAGGAAGCTCCTCAATAGTGGCCTGGGGATTAGCATGAGCAGGGTGGCAAGCTCTGTGCAGGGTAAATGCTGTTTTCCTTGCATTTACTGTTGGCAAGCTGCGTTAGAGAGATACTATATTGATTATATTGTGGCTCCACAGAGTGGATGAGCTAAGTGTGCTTGTCACCAGGTGTAGATAAAGAACAAAACAGCCTGGGCTCGGACAAGCTTATTCTGCTAGCACACACATAAAACAGCTGTCCTGACCCTGCAGCATCACACAGTCTGTTCTGTCCCTCTCCCCATGCCTCAGATGGTTATCACCCTTAGCAGAGGACATCATCCTATATCAGACTCTCCTCAGAAGTGCTGCAACTGAGATTTCTCTGCTTCCCTGCTTGGTTTCACTGCTTCCTTCTCAGTACAGAAAGCCCACTAGATAAAGCTGGTCAGCCATGGAATGGTGGAGCCGAAGAAAAGCAGTAGGAATGCATGTGAGGGATTGGCCATGAAGTACATTTGTGTGGAAGAAATATCAGAGACTGGTGTTTCTGACCCTACAGCCTTAAGACAGAAGGACTTGCATAATGGGGAAGCACTGCTCTGGTTTTCATCTCCACACAGAGCAAGTCAGCATACTCTACATATGTAAAATGTTTTTAGATGTGGGGAAGAGGAAAAACCTTGATTTTTATTATTTTTTTTTTCCTGATGTATGGCTAGGTAGTGGGAAATGAGAAAAAAAAAGGCCTTAATTAAAGTTTATAGTTAAGATATTAAAACATAGAAAGTGTGAAAATAAATAATGTTTTCTTTGCATGTTAAACCCACTCCATCTGTAGCCCAACCTCAAAAATATTAAAATATATTAGCATCAGTTTAAAAATTATATAACTAAGGGGAAGAATATGCTTAGAGAAGCATACAGGAGACTTTAAAATCCATAGTACCATGTATAAGAAAAGTGCCATGTAATATTTAATATTGCATTAAGTGTTTATCACTTTTGGTTGAAAAATATATACTATTAGTTGGCAGAATCCCGAAGTAGGACTAATAAAGAAATTAGAAAAAAAATCCCCCAAAAACCTGAAATAAACCAACTGAAGTGATCTTCTCACTGGGGGGAAAAACAAACCCTGGTAAGGCAAAGGTTGTAAAATTATGAATAGTGGTAAGGCAAGATCGCACATATTATTCAAACTTTTCTAGAAATATAAGTTCACTGAAACAATTAATTCCAAAGTAAGATGAAGAAATAGCCTTCACTGAGCAAAATGAGTCAGCAGAACTTGTTACATCATGGTAATGTATAAATGCTACTGAGCTGACTGAAATGTTCTGTTTAAACATGGAAAATTGTTTATTGCAGGATTGTTTCTGTTAAAACATTTGATATTTTTATAGTAAGAGGCTTTTTACAAGATGGGCTGTTAATCCAATCTGATGTGGTGATTTTCATATCTGCAATATGGCATTCTGGGGTGTTTTAGAACTTACATGATATGGAAGTAAAGAGGGACAGGCCAGCCAAGAGTTTAACCTTGCCAAGTGTGCCTAAGCAGCTCCACACTTAACAGTGCTCCTGCTTCTCCTTCCCCACCTCTGAAGAACTGCATAGGTAGGAGGACAATAGATAAGTACCAGGTGTACAATTAACAGCATCAAGCGTTGAGCAATCGAGACCCTCTCGTATGCTTCTAGCATAGGTACAATGAAACCAATCCAAAACACAGAAGTGGTACAAATATTTAAGAGATGGTTTATTTGCGATATGTGCAAAGAGACAGTTGCCCAGCTGTGTCTCTGTAATTCTGGTAGTTGATTAGCCTCATCTATTTTGTAACTCCTTAGAGGAGATATGGAGATGAAGTGCACCCAGAAAGCCGTGTGAGCAAAAGGCCTGTGAAGACAATAGGGAGTAGTTCAAACTCGGTCCAACAAAACCCTTTTCAGGGTTCAGATGTTTGTAATGAATACACACAGAACATAGGAAGAGGACAGTCAAGCAGCTGCATACATATTTTTCACTTCCTGCTTGCAACCCAGCTCATGTCACATGGGACATTCATATCCCTGTGACACTGCAGATCCTTGATCTTGATGTAACTGAATTCACCAAATCATAAAAGACTTGTGGCAGGAACATGGCAGTTTTTTGTACAACCTGAGAGAGCAGGGCCTGAGAGTCAGGCTTGTGTGGAAGGGATGTCAGGACAAACAGCATCCTCAAACTGAGCAAATTCCTCAGAATTTTAAAACTTACCCAGAATCTGAAGCTTCACTCTTTACCCAGGTAAAATACTCAAATAGTTACTGCTATTTGTGAAAGGACCACAACTTATTTGTCCCTACAAACCCTCTCATTTCCCTATATTTGCCTTCACTAATATGTGGTAAATGTGGCATGGTAAAAGCACACAGAGCTTGTAAAATGTACTTCCTTTTCAGCCTGCACATTTGTACTCTATGGAGGATTTAGCCCTTATCACCCACTCACTGGAGTCACACGTGAATGCACAGCAGAGATTTGTCATTAGGTTAACCATTAACTGACAACCCTTATGAACCTGGACACCAAAATTTGTGGCTTATACAGCTTAGTCATCATCTACCTTGAAGGAAGTGAGGGGGATCTATAAATCACTCCAATCAATTACCCCCTCCCCCTAAGAAATGTAGTCAAAGCACTCCAGAAATAAAACCATATGGCACAATCATGTCAGCTCTGTTTATATAAGCTGTTCCTAGAAACAGCAGTAGTGTAATAGCAGATTTCCATATACTGAATCAATATTTGAGTGTTTGAGACCAGGTGTTTTATAAGATGCCATTAAGTGAGCAGAGCACATTAGCAGGTTCAAAACAGACTGTGGAGGGTTTCCTCAGCCCCTGTGTCTCCACTTGCATTCCTCAGTCTCACAGCACCAACATGTACTCTCCAAGTCCTTTTGATTGGATTCAGCAGACCCAGACAGATTGTGACTATTGTGCCTTGTTTTTTCTCAGAGAGTTTCATGCATTTAGGACCAGCAATAAGAAACTAATGAGCTGCTTGTTTATTTGACTAGCAGCTCCTGGTAGATGTGCTCGTTGGCTTTCAGAGGTCTCATTTTTGCATTGCATTGTTTCTAGGTTGCAGTGCGGTGCCTTTAGCTGTACATTAATGACTGCCTGCATGGCTGGAGACATTTGTCTGTCATTCAGCTTAAGGCAGAAAAGCAAAGGCTGTGCTGACTGGCTTACCATGCACTTGGTGCTACTGTAGAAGTATGGTTTGAAATACAAGGTATAAATTTTTACTGCACTCTTATCAGTACGGAATTTAGCTTGTTTGCAAGAAATACAAGCTGTGAAATCAAAATTATATAGGAATTATTCTGGCAATTGCAACTCTGCTGTGTCATATTGTCTATGATAATGTATTTTTGCATTATTTAACATTTTAAGCCACCATCTGAAAACAAGACAGAATATTTTACAGTCTACTGATAAATCTATACCTTCCTAGATACATGGTAATCTAAAGGAATAAAATCCACATTACCTATGTCTGTACTTTTCCTGTGCAGCAGGCTGCATTAAAAGTGAGAGAACAAATGCTAACTTTCTCAATATTTTTCTCAGGGTGAAGCAAACTAAATGTCTATGAGGAACTCTTCAAAGCTCCCAGGCTGCTGAGGTGATGGATGACATAAACATACGTTTCTGTTTTTTTCCCCCCCCCTCTCTATTGCTTACTCCCAAGTCAACTCTAGCTTGCTATTAGGAGAATATTGGAGACTCTTGGCTCAGCTAGTTTTGTTGATTCCAGTCTGTTTGATACTGTCAAATTTATCTGTATAATTAATAATGTTAATAAATATATAATAATAAAAATAGTTATTGCTGGTTATTATCTTTTAGTTCTTTTAAGCAAATTATCACCATGTTTATGACAACTTTTGTATGCAAGCAGAGATTTCTTTAAAAGACAGTCAATTGTAGTGGTTAGGATATGGGTTTGAATTGAAAATTAACTCAAATTTACTTTCTTTCCTTTTTGGTAAGACCAACAGTGTATTCAAATATTGATAAATACTTTTTGTTCCTGTAAATTTGAGGTCAGAAGTCTCATTAGGCTTTATTTACCAAAAAAATCTACTCCTCACCCTCAGGTTTAGCTGGAAATTTAGACTGAATCTGACATTCCATTTTGCATTACGTTCAGTTTACAAAATTTGACAGACAACTGCGATGTCTGAGTGACATCTTTCTGAGAATTGATTGCTTTCTTCATTGTCCTCTGTAACACCTATGCAAAGCTAATTCCACTTCTGGAAGAGCCTGAAAGAAGAAACTGGCAAAGGGTTTACTGGTGGTCTAGCCAGACCACCATGCAGCTCTCTGGGGCAACAAAGATAATGCTGGCAAGATCATTTTATTAAATCAGAGTAGGACCTGGTATAGGTGCTCTCCAAAAATATGCAGTTTTTAAAAAATAGTTTCCAATAATTAACCCGTAATCTTATGAATCTTTATTATTTCTGTGTGTGTGTGTGTAAAATATTATTTATCCATCACTATGTCTTCAAATGAGAGACTGAATAATATTTCAGTTATAGTCAGGTGGCACCATTTAGTAGGGTACTTTTGTGGCAGATTTATCATGACAATCAATGTGGAGCTTTTATTTTTGTGAGATATTAGAAATTGCTTGTTAAATTACTTTATGCTTCTTTACTTTATAGGTCTTTTAGGAGTGATATTGCAGCACTGCTGAATGAAAATAAAACATTGCTCAATGGTTCATATGGCACTCAGATGTCACAACAATAATGCTGTACAGGAAGGAGAATAAAATAAATGTGAGAACTCAGAACTTTGCTTTTCCAAAAGGGGAAAGGATACTTTTTGTGCATTTTATCATGTTCCACTGCAGACTCTTGATCGAATTTTTGCTGGGATAGAACCTGGATACAAATAAGTTTGCAGGATATTGATAGCTATCCAAATATTGTTGGAAAGAAGATCCTTTCTTGGCTCTATATCAGCTATATAGTACATAAATACTGTAGTTATTAGCAGAAAATGTGTTTTCTGATTGGCCAATACAGAATAGGCAAAAGATCGAACAATTATTTAATTTGTTGAAATTTTTCAATATCCTTTAAAAAATTGAGATAAAACATTCTAATTCCTGTTAAAAATGGAAAGAAAAAATTAAATAATTTGAAGTTTTAAGCAGTTTTAATATATTTAATTTATACTACAATTCTCTTCTGTGATGAAAATTTAAGCAAGATGTCCCAAGTTTCCTCATGTTAGAACTTAGGCAGTCCTTCATAGGAGTTCTACAACCACACTCTATCTTGGAATTCAGAACTGGAATTCTCCACCTGATTCAGAACGAATCTATGTTTTAATAAATATAAGGAACCTGGACCAGATCCTAATTAAAACATATCTTCAGAAATGGAATAATACATATGTATTATGATTGCAATAAAATCCTTCAGCATAGCGATTGAAACTCACTTTCAATTTTATAATGACAAAGTTTTTTCCCTATAATAGGTTTTGTGAACTAATAGTCCTAATTAGTTTGAAAAAGAATGCTTAAAGATCAGAACTACTTGAGTGACAGAAACTTTAATTAAAAAAAATCTTTCAAATTCAATATATTTTAAATTCTAGTAGCCTTGCAATCCAGAAAGCACAGGAGAACAAAACGTGATTGTCAATTGAAAAGCACATGTCCAAAGACTTACCTCAAATTTTAACAACTGAATATGTTGCAGATTTATTTTCACAGCCGCCAACACTAACCAACATCTGCCATGATAGAATGACTCTTTCTTAGGGAGGCAACAGACTCAAAGTTAAAATACATGTTTTTGGCTTGGGCTTATTTATTTATTTATTTATTTATTTAGCTAGCTAGCTAGCTAGCTATTTTTTTTTTTTTTTTTTCTTTTTTTTTTTTTTTTTCTTTCCCAAGCATGCCAAGATAGGACAGGCTTGAAAACTTCTCTTGCTTGGATGAGAGTAAAACAAAACATTATTTGTAATGTTTATGCCTTCCAGGCATCTCTTCTTTACAGGAAGTGCTTCAGATTTGTACATTCTGCATCACATTGGTCTGAGATGAAGGAGCATTTGAATCTGCCATTTGACTAAGGAGTGAGCTAGATGAACTTCTAGAGTATTTTCCAATTTTATATTGCCACAAATTTATTTTTTATAAAGAATACCCAATTGCAATCAAGAACAATGCTTATTGGTCACATGGTTGATGAATTACATAGCAAGTACAAAGCATGCATATTATTTTGCCATGAAAATTATTTTCTATTTTGTGAGATGACAGTGAATTGAAAATTATGAGCTGTAAATCCTTGCACTTGTGAGAAAAGATGTATCAGATGCTTCTACATCTACAGTATGAAAATATTCTCCTTATTCCTCTGTCCTTTTCTTGTGATAATCCACAGTTTTAAGAACATAGGCAACTATTAATACATTGTAATTTGTAGAACTATCTTTTTGGACTGATAGAATATGATACAGCAATATTTAATTTTAGAATTCAGATATTTTGTTATGAATATTGTTTCTGCTTGTTTACAGTCATTTATTTTGAATATGTCAAGTCAGTTTAACAATCTGTGACATGTGGACTTGGAAAACCAAAATACTTTGAGGTAGAAAACATATTTCCATCAATTTGAAGCAGCAGCCATTCTGCTGATGAAAATAGTTTATTATGTTGCATTTAAATTTTGATCTGGCCTGTAAGTAATATTGTTGTGACTTTAGTGGCAGTCTTGAGAATATTTCAAGAATATGAGCATATTATATGAGAATATTATAGTGGCCTATAACTCTAAATATGCTTCAACATCTACAATCATTGTCATTATTTGAGACAAGAAGCTTCTGATATTATTTTGGAAATAAAATGCAGGCATTTTGGAGACATGTCCTACAGTAAAGAGTGTCTTGGAGAAGAAATATTGTTAGCAGTACGTATCAGGTTATTGTGCAGATGATTTAGGGACCAAACCAAAACTTTGAGAATGATTGTATATATCTGACACATTTAGTCATTTTAGGATGGTTATTACTTAAAAACTTTTACCTTCTTTTACTTTCTTGAGAGTTAATGTATATACTTAGTGATTTCTAGAATAAGGTATGTTATAAAGGATTTTGAGGACATTGAAATGGACAGCTTCAGACTAATTCTTTTATATATACATATATAAAATATGCTTCCATTCACTTTTGATCAAAGTTCAGCTCAAAAAACTTCAAAATACAGAAACCTCGTAAATCAAAAATGCAAACTTTCAAAAATTTTTCCACTTTTTATGCTTCATAGACACATAACTGGGCTTCACTCAGCATTTACTATTTGCAGTTCACTTTGGAATTATTGACCACACACATAAATTTGGACAGTAAAGTCAGAGCAGAAAAAAAAAAACATGTGGTCTCTTCCGATAATAACTCCTTTGTTAAAGTTCAGAATCTTTGTACTGTTTTTCCATTATGTTAGTTTAGTGAAGAGAAGAAAATATCTCTTGTATTTCAAAAGTTTGGTTTTCTTTACATTGTTTCATACTTGATTTACATGCTGCATACGATTTTCCATCCAAACTAATCAAAGGGATCACACCTTGCTATTAAGAAATCTTTCAACTTTCTCCACATTGTGCTTCTTTAGAGTCCTCATTTTTTTTATCAATCAAGTTTTTCTTAAACTTTAATTCTAATGAATAATTGTTTTGATTAAGAACGAATAACATCCTTTTACATCATGCTTTTCTTTTTGTGCCAACTGAAAATCAAGATAAGGAAGCATGTACTTTTGTGCCAGTACAGTTGGTATATACTTTATCAACACTGTCCTATTTAACTGCTGTGTTAAACAAGGATAATTCCTTTTAGGGATGTAAATAAAAAAAATTTCTGGAAAAGTGGCATTCAGAAAAAAAATAGGTTTTTTTCCTGAGTTCCTTTCATATGCTGTCTAATTCAACTTCATTCTCAGTGGAGAATTTATTGTCTTTAATTGTCTCAAGGACAAAGAACTAAAAGGACACATAGAACTGTGACTGATACTGAATCTTATCTGAAAACATTATTGTTTCCATAGTATCCCGGCCCACCGGACTGAGAAGAAAAAGCTTCACTGACTCTCAACTCAGGTATGTGTAGTTTTGCCCCACAACTGGTAGAAAAAGTCCCAGACTTATTACAATTCTCTCCTGACTTCTCATTGCAATCTCTGGAAACAGATTACTAGCATTGGTGAATCCTTTGACAGATATTCTTCTTAAAGGTCCTGTTGAACGCAGGACTCACAGTGTGTGGAAGTTGTTGAAATACAATGTCTGAAACTCTTTGTACATACCAGCAGCTATAACCCAACCTATTTTTAAATTATGACTTTGCCTAAAATAGCAAATATATCTATCCTTCTAATTATCTGGGATATTAAAAAGTTGAAAGTATGTAAAAAAAAAAAAAGGAAAAAGTAGATTTGACTCAAGTAACAATATTTTCTCTGTAGGAGCCTGATTAGAGTTTTATTGTACTTGGTTTGAGATATCTGAATAATGTGGAAAATCTTACAGCCAAAAATAAAAAATTGGGTAATTTTAACAATAAAGCTTCAGAAAACGTCCATTCTAACAATGAAATATTTCATCAAATTTGGGTGAGTTACAAATTTCCAGATCAGACATTTATTTCACTAAATGCTCCAGAACTTTTCCTCCTATTTTATCTAAATTTGAACAATTTTTTATATATGGTTCTCATTAAAGATCTTTTTACTTATGAAATCTGAATGAACAAGTACATTTCTGTTCTATAACAACCATCATCTATTTCATATGAAAATATTAGAATTATTTTTTCCTGTTTTCCCTCTATTATAAAACACTTTTTTTCTACCTAAAAAAATCAATTGCAAGTAGCCAGGAAAAGTTGTGCACAAATTTTTCATGCACAAATACACTTCTTTTTCTCATTTAAAATGACACTGGCTACCCAGTGATTGGTCCAAAGCAGCCGGCAATAGATAGCACATCTTATTTTCCTTCAAGACATAAATTGAGATTTCTAAAATGTATTTATAAAGTGAGGCTGAAGATATTCAAAATATTTTAAAATTGTTTTATATGGAGCCATTTTTTATTTTATATCAGAAAGATACTTTTCAGTTACCAAACCCTTTCTCAGAAGCTTGTCCACGCTACTGCATTATTTATCTGAAAATTTTAACCTTGTATGACAGTCCAACTGGTTAGGAAGGTTAGAATCAATGGGACTAATTTTTTCTTCACAATAACAGGAATACAGAACCCAGTTATCATTATCTAAGTTTAAACAATAGTAGTGCACCAGGTTTATATCTTAATTTCTCAAATCTCTATTTTTTTCAGAGTAGCAGTGTATGTTTTAAGCACATGCTGCCTACAGATAGGAAAACTGCAAGAAGCATCCTGGGTGAAGTGGATGTGAATGAGTTTGAATTCTGTATACATATAGATATGAATATCTGTAGATTTCAAAGGGCAGGGACATCTTTATCTGTGGATTTTTTCTCACTTAGTAAAACTAAGACAAAAATCTGATGAAACACTTTGAAGCAGGTTAACAAATGGACCACAAAAAACAGTAGTTATGTAGAATGTCCTTATTCTTGACAGGAAAACTATGCACACCATACTGTTGTCTATTTATTTGCATAAAACCTCTCTTACCAATCACTGGGATTCTTTAAAAGCAATATTCTAGAATTCTTTAGAGGTAATACAGATTGCTGCTTGAAACAGGTCACTTACTCATGGATGCCAAGTAATTTCTGAGGTATTGCACAGAGGGCCGGGCCAACTCATAGTTGGCCTTTACTTGTAATGCTGCCAGTCAGGAGTCTTCTGCCAAAAGTGTCTTTGAATGTTTATATTAAAGCAACCTGAAGGCAGTCAACAGTCTAAGACTGAGATGGAAAATACTAAGTTTCAGGTGATACTTTTCTATTTTCTCTCAGTGGGCATATTGATATATTTCTATGCTCTTTTCTTCCCAGTTCACCATTTTTATTTCTCAGTATTGCTTTGTCAAGAAGACTGGATATTGAATAAGTGAATAAGAGCAAATTTAGCTGAGCTTGTCAAAGCATATAGGGCTTATTTGATATACAGTCAGTTGAAGATTAATGGAAGTAAATTATTCTGGAGACCCAGATATTGCAATGATCAGCAATATTGATTTTTATACATATAATTAGACAACATTATGCATAATTCACTAACATAGACTACTTTGCATTAGAAGGAACTTAGTATCATGAAGATAAAAAATTTAAAAAGACAAATAAGTATTTTGATAAATGACCAGTTCCACCCTCTTCTGCTGTTTCCCCTTTCTGAACATGTTACTATATCTGTGATATAGCTTTCTGTGCCTGAACCTCATGCCCTTACTGTGGTGAAATGTCTTAGCCTCCAGGAATAGTTGCAAAGCCAAAATTTATGTCCTTGGACTGCTGAGACAGATGATTAAATTCCTGAAAATCTACTGTGAAAAGACTGAACACTCCAGAAGAAAAATGTCATCAGTAGTTCCACTTGTATGATCTACCTCCTGCATATATTCTTATGTGTTCATTGGAATCAGCTAGCCACAGGAATATTTCTGTGGATTAAACATAAATTAGTTTAATAGTATGCTTAAAATTACATTTCATCTACACCAGTCTGTACAAGAAAAAACATTCTAATATCTTCCTTTCCTTCTGTGCATTTGGGTCCCTGAAAACATGACAAAAGGGGAAAAGAGGCATTTATTAGATGTACACCCAGCTTAAAATATTAATAGTTCCTCATATTTTTAAACTAATTAAATTTATGAAAATTTAAACATTAAATAAGTTTAAATCCCATATGTTTAATCTAAAAGGTGGTAGGGTCAGACTAGATACAAGGAAGAACATTTTCATGATGAGTGTGATGAAACACTGGAACAGCTTGCCCAGAGCAGTGGTGGATATTTCATCCCTGTAAAAGTCAAAAGTTGGATATGGCCCTGAGTAACCTGATCAAGTTGAAGATGTGCTTGCTGTATGCAAGGGAGTTGGACTAGGTAGTTTTTACAGGTCCTTTCCAACAAAAACTCTATTATGGTTTTATGATTCTATGTAACCTAAACATACAAATCAAGAGGAAAAATAAAAAATAACTTTACAGTAACCAGTAATCTACTCCTATCTTCTCACCTGAATTAATAAGAAGGGAGAAAAGAAAAATAAGTAATCCTACACCACCATGTCATACAGAGTTGTAATACTGAAGTTAATACTAATGGGTATGGAAAGGATAGAACCTTCTTAACTTTTCCCCCTTGCCAGTGTATATGTTCCCAAAATACTGCCCCTCACATAAAAGCAGTTGCTAAAAATGAAGGGTAGGATGCTAGCCAGCTGCTGCTATCTCAATTAAGAACCTTTTCTTAGTATTTCATAACAAAATGAAAGAATTTAAAATTAAATTGAAAGTGATGTTTCTTAAATGTTCGAAACAGTAGGCAAAAAAAGATAAAAAACTCTTAAAAATCATAGGATTTTTTTTCATTTACTTGTTCAGCTGAACAACAGACATCAGAGACATGGAAAAAAAGGAAGCCACATGGGTTGTATCACTGAATAGAAACACAATTTTAAAACTATAAACATCATTTAGACATTGAAAATTTCCCAGTCCACTGAATTTGATGCTGATAGAGATAGACTTCCTTTGAAAGAGCAATGATCTGCATGCCTTTTGATCAGTGTCTTGGGACAGTCTAATATTATTTCACTTCAGGGTAACAACAAGTCTGCAACTGTTTCTTTGTGGAATACTTGTGCATAGGAGAACTGTCTAACAGATTAATATATGGAATGTTAATCAATTGTGACTGCGACTGCCCACACGTACATGTCTGTATGTCACAAGGTGTGAGTATAAATATCCATGGGAGATAAATTTCATTTTTGTCCCTGGTTGACCATGCCCATCTTCAAATGGTGCAAATATTCCCACTTTCAGAGCAACTAGTATGGATGCTGTCCTCCATGTTTCAGAATTGAAACTTGCATCTAACTGGTCATGTGTGAATGCTGCTTCCTGGCTTACATGTGTCCATATATAAACTATAAGCTAAAGTGTATAAGCTAAAGTGTGAGCCTGGCTGTGCAGACATATGCCTTATCTTTGATTCAGGAAACACCTTCAAACACTTAAAATATGTTCTAGTCTCCTTAAGCACAGTGCTGACAACTGGATATTACAGGATGAATGGAACCATTTTTGTGATCAGGTAAGAAAATCTTAGATATATTCTTGTGGTAACCAGCTCTGGTTTTGCATTAAATCTGGCTTTTTTTTTTTCTTTTTTTTTTTTTTTTTTTCTGGATGGAATGCAATTCATACAGCTCAAAATTTTTTACAGTTCTGGGGTTTTTTTAGTTTGTTTTTAGATTTTTAAGTGAAGATGGCAAATTTCTCACAGCAAAGTAAAATTCCTAAATGTAATTTAGATATATGTATTTTGAAGGAAAGGAATAAAAGGTATGGAAATAAAATCAAGTGTTTTGTTTTACCCTTCATCTTATTTTCTTGAAAATTTTTGTTTAATGAGCAAGATAAAATGTGCCTTTTCACAACTCTAATAAAAAGTCTAGTGCAACACGTAAACTCCTCAGCCAAACATACCATAAAATTTTCCCAACAAAAAAAATTAATAATAATATTAAATATAATATCAATAACTTTGATAATATTAATTGTATTTATAATATTAATATACTAATAATTTCTAATAATAATAAATGTATTAAAAAATAATAGCTTTTGTCATTTTAAAAGCAATAACTACTTTCTGTTAATTATATATACCTCAGAAAATTTGTATGTCATGTGCTGGATCAAATTATCTTAGAAATATACTGAAAATTCATATGAATTTTTAGAACTGCCAGAATTGTGCAGGCAGTTTAAGGAGTGAAAAAGAAAAAAGTATTTGGTTTCTGCTTATTTTGTAAAAGGAGCAGTATTTATTAATATTTTACCTTCATAAGAAAAGTACTAGGCATCTTAGAAAACTGACATTTTGGTATGTCAGGATGGGTGGATCTCAATTTTCGAGCATAAACTCACCAGGTCATGTACTGATATAATTCCAGAGTAAAATGTTGATGTTTCCCTCCAGTCAAGTAAATGCAGCTCAAAAAAAGCCAACAGAGAAATAGCACACTGTTAACAAGAAGACTAGGTTTTGTATAAAAGAAGTCTTCCATAAGAAATTCCTCTCATATATTCCTGCTATTTTGTCCAGAACAAAAGAGGCTTAACACTTGTGTTAGCAAGCAATACTTACATGTTAGCTTGGAAATTTCTTTAAGCAGTATTCAGTTATGATAAACATAATACAGTTACATTTATTTAGAAAATAAGTGATGTTCCAGACTTTTCCCTGAAGCAAACAATCTAGGAGGAAATAAACCGTCAAGTGTAAAAATCTTCAGATGTTCCCTTGGTGATGCTTTACACTGTGCTCTTAGAGATGATGTATGCACCGATACGTGACAGCTCTTGAGAAACTGCAAGGTAGAGAAACTCTATTTCTGTAAAGTAAGTATGGCACTACCTGTCCTAACATTGCTTTCACAGGCAAACCCACACTAGAATTAACACAGTTCTCTCTCCCCCAGGGTATCATTTTAGGGAATTTTCACACAGGTCTGTGGCAATGGCAATGAAAGAAAACAGAACGTCCTTACTGAGCTCTCCTCAAACAGGAGTCTATGCTGATTAGTGTCTCCGGGAGATCAGCTGAAGGGGAGAAAATAGGAAGGCAGAAACTTTCCCCTCTAAGAAAGCCAGAGGACAGCAACCCATTGGTAGAAGGCTCTTGGGAAGACAGGATTAGTTTGTGCAGTTTGTTTAGTGTGATAGGTCAAGACAGTTGTGGCTGGTCATTGTCAAATATTTAAAATATCTCTGTTAAAAATGCAGGAAGAAGACAGAGGTACAATGGAATAACTGCAAGATATTGTCACAGAGAAGCTGAAAACTGAAAAGCTTAATCTACTAAAATGTAAATTTCCATATTGGTGGAGGCCATCTCAGATAATGATCATTGCGAAAAATGTTCTTAGGAACAGAGCTTAATCCAGAGAGAAGTAATTTATGTGACTACAGAGCTGAGCTAGCCAATGCACTCCCACACCTATAGTCCTGGTTTATACAACTAGATATCTGAAATGCTCCATATTCAGAGGTGAAGAATTTATTTTGAAAACCTACTTTCACATACAAAATGATCTCTTGAGCTATTTCTTATGGTTGAGGTTTGAACTGGTTGATATTTACAGTCCTTGAAATTGTACTATTTGTTTTGCTTAAAAAAAAGAATACCTGATGTGCCAAGTTAGAATATACCTTGAAATGCTGAACTAAAGGTGAAAGGTTTCACAGAAAACTTCTCCTCATAAGGGAATAAAAAGTACAAAACTTAATTCAAAGTTAGGTATTTCTTTCTTCATACGTATATACATATATATATATATATATACACAATAAATGAATGAATAAATAAATGAACTTTACAGTGACCCTCACAATGCCATCCTCTACTGTTCTTGCCACCTACTCAGTCCTGAATGAGGTCATATACAGTTTTCATAATGGGTTTTCAAAGCTGGGATTCTGTTATGTAGAAAAAAAAATAATTTTTAATGTCATAAACTTCAGCATGAAAACTCAAGTATGGAGTTAGAAAGCTTTAAATCGATTGCAAACAGCTAAAACACTGAGTTAGCAGGATAGAGGAAAGCATTTCTTGTATTTGAAGGTATCTGAATCCTTGAAGATGCTTGTCTTTTGCTACAGTTTCCTTAAGAGCACAGATTAAAGAATACTTGCTTACTTTTTTTAAAATTTTATTTTGACTTTTCTCTTTTCATTCCAGTATTACAATAAATCAAGCATCATGGAACAGCTAGACATTTCACTTAACTGAGACTTGTCATTTGGAGAGAAATCTCTCATTCTTTATGAATTATCTAAGCTTTCTGCGCAGTACCTGGGGAAGAGGTGGACAACTAGGAGATTACTTTCAGATATTAAATATTCAGGGAGCACAATTACTGAAGGAGAATACTTTGCCTTAGCTCTGTGTTCTTTTAAGTCCAAATATGGAATATGGGCAATCTTAAAAGGAAAATGTTTCTATTCCATCCACTGACTGTATTTTGATTGTATTGTGAAGTAGAAAAATTTCACTGGCACTGGTCAGGGCTTTTTTTCTCAAAGTATTTGGTCCAATATAGTGGTCAATACAAAAAATTAAATCTGATATTCTGAACACATTCTGAATAAGCTGACCAGACTCAGAACACTGGAACTGACAATTCTTTGTATCCAATTTGATAACGATTTAGGCTGTGGTAATTACACAGGGCAGCCAGGAGTAACCAGTAGTGAACTTGGCATGGAAGGTTTGCATGATTTTTGTGCTCTAACTCTTTTAGCAGGTGAACACTAAGAATGGCAGTCTTAGTCACAGGACAAAGTCTGTACAGAATTTATAACAGGTATTTAATGCTTCTGATATTTAATGTAGACTAAACTTGTTGCTCATTGTATCTTGTATTGTTTGCCAAGTACTGATAGGTCTAATATTAAAACCTGAACTATGGATGACAAAACTGATCTCAAGACAAAACTTGAATAAAAAAAATTGAGGCTGGAAAGGATTCACTTCCCTTTGCTTGCTTGATAGGATTTCTGTTTTGTGAATGTTCTATGTACTCAAACAAGTATTATCCTGTCCATTTAAAAGTTTTCAATTAATTAAAAAAATAAAAATCAGGAAGGCTTTCTGATATGTTTTGTATTTATCATTCTTTATGGAATAACTTACTGGAAAGAAATTCTGCAGGTTATAATAAGACAACAAATTTCATGGTATTCATTCTGATCTGTTTCAAAGATGCATGTTCCCTTGAAAGATGAAAGTGAAATGGCAATGTGAAATCAATTGAAATTATGTATTCAATTGCTCTTTAAGTGTTCCAGCCTAAATATTACATGACAATTTAGACAGACTAAATTAGTATTCATTGAAGGAGTGGAGTTTTGGCACAAATGCTGATGACAATTACCAGAAATTTTCTCTGCGTTGAATATTTATTGTAAATGACAACTGGATTACCAAGTTTTCTGTGGCTTACAGAGGCTAACTGTAGATTAATGGAGACCTGTGTAATATTAGAATGCCTCAATGAGACAAAATTTCTGTTGGATATTTTTTAGACCAAGGATGAGCACAAAAATTAGAAGGAAAACTTCATAGATGAAAAACATGGGATCAAAAGTATTAAGATTCTTACTGTGTTTTTATTTTCTGTTTTTCTCAAAATCTTGACTGTTTCAATACAGAATGGGAGTGACTAGATAGAAAGCGGCTCTGCAGAGAAGGACCTGGGAGTCCTGTTGGACAAAGAATTGTCCATGAGCGAGCAGTGTGTCTTCTTGGCCAAGAAGGATAATGGTGTCCTAAGTGGGTGTTAGAGATCATGGTCAGTAAGTTCTGGGAGGTGATCCTGCCCCTCAATTCAGTCCTGGTCAAATTTGGACTGCTGTGCCCAGTTCTGGGCTCCTCAGTGCAAAGGATATGATTAAGGAACTGGAACATCTCTATTACATGGAAAGGCTTAAAAAGTTCGGCCTGTTCAGCCTCAAGAAGAGGTGACTGAGAGGGGACCTCATCAATTCTTTCAGTGTCTGCAGGGAGGGGTCAGAGGAGGGACCATGATCTGCTTAGAGGCGCTGAGCAACAGGCAGTGAGTGATGCGCAGGAAGCTCCATCTGAACATGAAGAACTTTACTGTGTGAGTGATTGAGCTCTGGAACAGATTGCTGGAGAGGCTGGGGAATCTCCCCCACTGGAGATATTCAAGAACCACTTGGACACAATCCTGTGCTGTGTGCTCCAGGATAACCCTGCATGAACAGGAAGTTTGCACCAGATGACCCACAGTCCCACAGCAGTACCTTCCAACCAGACACATTCTGTGATTCTGTTATTTTGTGAATATGTGATTTTATTTGTGAAACACTTTTCTTCATTAACTTTTGGACTAAGAAGGAGAATTATAGATAAGATTAAAATTTGGTTTCATTATGTTAAAAATATTTATTCTGTGCTGTTAATCTTAACATTTTTGAAATCACTGCAAAATATGACTTATTCCTTAGGCAAGAAAAAGTTCTACCCAAGTAGGTCATATTCCAAAAATCAAATAGACAAGAGTGTCCTCTTTGATTTAACTTTGGAAGAGTATTCAATATTTTAGTCTAATACTAAAATTGGACATTTCTTTAATTTTTCCTTAAAGAAAAGACTCATCTCTCATAGAGGAGAAAGCATCTTCTCAGACAGCTCATCCATTTCCTTTGTTGATTTCATTCTTAGAAAATATTTCCTGGTAGTCAGCCTATTTTTCTCCGTCTACCTTGTCAGCCCCAGGCATGAGGAATAAATTATTCCCATTTGCAAAAAACATAGAATCTATTTAAAAATGCAAAAAGCATTATGTCACAGTGTTTTTCCTTTTGTAAACAGTCTTGTTCTCTCAGCCCTTCCCTCCAAGACCATTTTACCAGCTCTCTGATCATTCACGCTGCCATTCTCTAGATTTTTTCCACTTGAGCATGTTTCTCTTGACATGGCAAATCTGGATCTCAAAATACGCTCTTTTTGTTAAAGGCCACATTGAATGGTTTGAGTTGAAAGGGACACTGAAGGTCACCTAGATCCTGTTTATCACAGAAAACTCTGCCTTTAAAGCAATGCCATGAAACTGTTGACTCACATTAACCATTAAATCCTTTTCTGCAGATCTGACATCCAGCCAGTTATTTCAGTCTGCTCTTGTGCAAGTGATTATTCATGCCATGTGCAATGCCTTGTTTTCCTCCATTTGATTAAATGAACAATTATCTCTTTGGTTACTAACGGAAATAAAGGATCACAGTTTGTACTCGCAGTGTGAAAGTGTCAGCCCCTACATTTTGATCTTGAAAGACTGAGTTTTCATGGCTGGGCTCTCTTGCCATGCTCCTACAGGCTAGGAACAATTCCCAGTACATTCCATTGGTAGGACATGATTTGTATGGAGTTAGAAACAGCACATAACTAGTATCCTTTATTTCTGTAAGTCTGTACTTCCAAAGAAATATTTCTTCCTCTATGTTCATCAGAGGCTTCAGTTAAAGCTCATTTTTCTCCTTCTGGCTCAATGCCTTTTCTTTGGCTTACCAAGACCAAAGGCCAAGTGTGTAAATATATAGGTTGATGCAACAG
Source organism: Cyanistes caeruleus (assembly GCF_971803275.1). Taxonomy (NCBI): domain Eukaryota; kingdom Metazoa; phylum Chordata; class Aves; order Passeriformes; family Paridae; genus Cyanistes; species Cyanistes caeruleus. The sequence goes on from NC_141732.1 coordinate 65,410,581, forward strand.
AAGTACCTGGCTATGGTATGTGGTTCCACTCCTTTGTCATTTCACATCCAACCTGACAGTTTATCTGGTTTAGGGTTCTCCTCAACCTGAATAGTGAGGATAAATCTATTTTGCATCATTGTTTTAATTTATAATGAAAAATAAGCTAATTGAGGAATGTTTATAGTTTCTGCGTCCCCACTGGTTTTGCTTCCTTTTATTCATGAATATGATTGCCAGTGTGGATGGATGCGAAGGGATTTAGCCAATGAGAATTCTGTCATTCTGACTTAATTTAAACATGTGTTAATGCCCATCTCTCCAGGTTTAAGAGAAACAACATTTCAGCTTCTCTTTCTTTATGTTATTTGCAATTTTATTTTGATGGAGATTTTTTTTTTTAGAGAATATGATCTTTGTAACCTTTCAAGAATTGGTTTATCCAACCTTTGTATTTCAAATTGGGTAAACTTTGCTTATAAATACAGCCAAAGTTACTTTAATCTTACACACCTATATCTATGTCTGTATCTGCATCATCTTTCATTATACTCCCTTAACTTTCTAGTTGAAACAGAAGCAAACTAGTCATTGCCAGAGTGGCGATTCTCTTATCTGTCTAAATATCAAAAGGGTAAAAATTCCATTTTACAAAATAGTGGAATTATTGTCTTAAATATGCAAATAGTCCCTGTGCAGAAGTGACACATATATTAGAAGTCCTAGGTCTTAGTGAATAGATGTCAAAAATCATTTTAATTATGCTGCTCTTCGCAGCAGTATTATGAGTGCTCTGGTTCTACCAATTGCCTTGTCTAAGCTTACAACAGCACCCATGTGGAAAGCAAAGAAACATCAGTATTTTTAAAACCACACATGTTTTTGTGCTACAGTTAACCAGTGAATTGTAAGACACTATAGTAGTGGTCCAGCTTGGAAATGAAAAGTTAATATTGTTAAAGCTGTGCATCTCCCTAACAGTTCAAAGACTGTTAGCCTCTCTGAGATTCAGATGCAGGACAGATCACTGATGAGTGATTCAGTACATCCTCCTTAGGAGAAATAATTTTTAAAAGACACCACTAAATTCTTTACACTTAATATGAAATTTGAGACAGAAGCTATACACAAACTGCATGTGTAGAATTATCCAAGCAGTCCCCGCTAGGTCTGGAAACACTGTATATTTTTTGCATTTCTTTAGATGTTACTCCAAGCTTACTGCTGCGTCAAGGCTTAGGGATATGATAACTGACAGTGTTTAACAATTGCCACACTTTATTGCTGTACATTTGCCTCAGACCATTTAAAACTCTCAGCCAATATTTGGGCTTGATTACACTATTAGGGTCAACCACGGGCTGTTCCCAGTAGTCAGGATAAGGTAACTCTGTTTTCAAGGGGATAGATTTAATATAAGATTTCATATGAGATATAGATCTTTTATATCAGCCCACTGAACCCACAAGGGATTACTGATATTGACACAGTTTAGTACTAGGAAGACAAACAAACAGCTTTTAAGAGAACACAAAACACTTTTGATTACTTACTCAGACTGAAATTATTGATTGTCTTATCAGCCTGGGTGCTTGTATGAAAAGGGCAGGGTCAAAAAAAGAAACAACTAAACAAAAAACCCAGAAGTGATGAATGGAAATGTTAGACTGAGGTGTACTCAGGCAGACTAGGCACAGCAGCTACTGCTATGGCTTGGCATATAGCAGCCTTATACACCTTTGTGAGTGCAAGAGTGTGCTTAGAGACAAGGTGTTTCATCTGTTATTTTTAATTGCTGCAAATTATGTTTAGGTTGGATTTTATGATGGTAGTGCAATCTCCAGTTATTTTAGCTGGCAACTGCATTAGATCTTCACTTTGTTGTTTAACAATAGCTACCATCTTGCTTCAGAAAACTAAAGATCTTGTTATACATAAATTTCTGGAAAGATATTTGGTATCATTTCTAAGTGACCATATTATAAAGCCTTTTGTGATTTTCTGTAGTGTTGTTATAAATCTATTTTGCATAATAATTAAATAGTATCACTCCAACCCAGAGAAGTCATAGACCTTTTGTCATCATTAGACAAAATCAGGCTGAGTGTAAACACAGCCTAGTTTCCTCCGTGTTTTTGTATTTGTATGCAGCAATTGTCAGCATGTCGGCAGTGGACAGTGATAAAGTGCATTTTTCTGCTTGGGTGGTTAGCCCTTTCATTTTTACAAGTGACAAAATAAAAATCTGTTGAAGAGTGAACATGCTGCTTTCACTGTGTCATCTCAGCCCTGCGGGTCATTTTATTATAAAAATGTAAAAATCCAGTCAATTTTATTTAATCAGCTGAAAAGGAAAAGTGTTTCCAGGTCATTAATCAAGTGCTCCTTCTCTGTGGGAACTTGTCTCTTCAGAAACTGCCATCTGAATCATTAATAAAGCTGAAAAGATTTTGTGCCAGCAGGTTTTTGAGAAATCTAGATGTTATCAATATAACTGGAGTAAAGTAATTTGAGGTCAACAAATAAAGCTTTATATATTCATTGCTTCAAAAGCAGAATATTGCCTGTTAAAAACCAATTAATTATTTTTTTAAAATCATTTAATTGTTGGAAAATATACAACTGTTTATAAGGTATTTGATTATATATTCCATAATTACATGTTTTCTTTAATGTTACCTAACCATATATTTACAGTAAACTTTTATGTGAATTGATCAAAACAAGATGAGACATTAAGAAGAGATAATTACCACTGTATCTATAATAATAATGGCAGTAATTAAACCACAGAGAACTACATTCAAATAATGTCAAACTAGAGATTTAAACCTCTATTAACAAAGACACTGAAGGCACTCACTGCCTCTTTAGCACATTCACCTCCATGCATGCCTTGGTGCAGCAGCTTGTGCTACCTGTGGCCAGATCTCTGGGTACCTTTTGTGGTAGGCAAGGAGAGCACACTTCTCATCCCATGAACATGTTGTGTGATGAAAAGTGTTTCCATCCAACAGGATGGGCAAGTTGAAAATCTTACAGAATGCAGGAATTGATAGTTTAAAAGGAGAGAGGTAGGTAGAAAATAATCATGAATGCAGGAACTACACCAGTGGCCATTCATGTTCTTAACTGTCCTTGGGAGACTAAGCCCTGATTCCCTGTTCTTTCACCTGTTTTCTGGAAAGAGAGTAGTGCCGAAAGGAGGAAACTGAGTTTTGTAAATCAATAATTGAATATTTGTTATGTACTTTTCATTGAAGAGAGAAAATATTTGAATCCAAATTCCCAACTGTTGCCTCAGGACTCATTTCTTATTTCCAGGCTTTCCCTGAAAACTGTTTGTTTCTTTTTGACAAATCTGAACACATTAACTGGAAAACTCCTTCTGCCAGGAACTTCTTATTCAGATTATTCATTTACTCTGTTTCTGTTTACACCAATAGTCTTTGGAATTAGGAAGATAAGAGAAGCTTGCTTTATTTATATTTTTTTCTTTTCATTGTATTTTTTGTAATTAATTGGATTGGCCACAATTAAATTAATGCTTTTCCTAATTACATCTAATGTTTTGATAGGTGAGAAATTATTTTTGATTTCTGAAAATGTTAAAAAGTTTTAATTTCAAAAGCTACTTAAATCCATGCCTATTCAGGAGGGCAGTATTTGAAACTATATTTATATGGGTGAACATTTAATCATGCGTATTCTAGTGACAAAATTAATGCATACTCAAGTCACAAGAAATAAAACAAAAAATAGATCCCATGTCAGGTTTTCTCTGTTATTTTATATCAATTTTTAATCTCATACACAGGATCTTATACCAAATTTAAGGTGTTGATTTCTTCACAGTGGAAGTTCAGAACGTGTTACAATATTCTGAATTCAGAACTATCAATATAATTTAGATTGTATTATATTCTTCTTAACATTGTGCATTTAACAGTTAGTGCTGATCACTGTCATCCTCATTACATATTGTAGGCTGAAGACTTTTCCTAAATGGTCCTGTAGCTCTATAGTGAGATTGCAATCTGTGTAAATTCTGCATAACACTCTGGATGTCCTTGGTTATGATGGACTTTGCTTAATGTGGGAGATGGTTTGGTTGACACAACTGCATGAAGCTTGGCACGCAGGCTTGAAACAGGCCACTAAAGAGCCAGAATCTAATTGCATTTACACTAGTTCAATTCACTTGGAGTTACTTGTTTGTACCTGTGTAACGGAGTGAAAAAGAGCCTGCAGGTCAACAGCAGCAGTAATTACTTGCCCACTAGGATCTGAGCTGAGGCCACCAATGCATTTCACACAGTTGACCACACAGTCATTGGATGGTGAGATGTCTTGTCCTGAGAAACAAAAGCTGCTCCTAACATGAATTTAGTAGTGGAGGGCTTCAGAGTCCATTTACCAATCCCTGGACTCAATGGCTCATGAGACTAGTAATGTGCTATGAAGTCTCTCACCATCACAAACTTACACTTTTAAGAATATGTGTGTATGTGAGCACATGCTGCTTTTTTCTCTCCCTGTAGAAAATTGACTAAGGGTATCCTGCTAGCTTTAGAGAAGAACATCTTTACTCCGCTGTGATAATGGGAGAAGTGGCAGAATTTTGCGATTCAAAGTAGGTTGTTTCTTCCTTTCATATATTTTTTTCTCTTAAAATGAAATGTCAGAACTATTTTAGTCTTAATATAGACTAATCACTATAACAGTTATCTAAAATAAAACCAGCTGTGTAAATAATCTCATTTTATCATTTCATTTTCTCCAAAATAACTACTTTTTATAATTATTCTATATGAAAAAATAATTTATGTAGTTTTGTTTGAAGCTAAAAGATGGTTGAAGAAAAGGCTGCCTTGAATTACAAAGCTCTAAGAAGTTTTGAATTGTCACAGTGGAAGTAAAGATGGCACAAAAATGATAAAACAGCTAGCAAGGAAGCTTAGTCCTAGTACAAATGAAAATTCCTAGAATTCTTTTAGTAACAGAACTAGTAATTTTTCATTAATTGTTATTAATTATTGTTAGCAAGAAAGTATCAACAACTCTCATTTAACTAAGTCTGTTACCATTAATATAAATTTTTCAGGACTCATTTTTATGAACATATGCACTTTGAACATCAGAAAACCAGTATTTTGCAGTTGTAAAATAGATTAAGTGGGATCAGAAAATGTGGAGTAATGTCTACTTCCCAATTCACCAATTTTCTGTGTTTGCTCTGTTATACAGACATTTACTCCTCTTGTAAAAGAGATGACTGGTTGATTCCATAGAATCATAGAACATCCTAAGTTGGAAGTGACCCACAAGGGACACCAAGTCCAACTCCTGGTCCTTCAGAGGACACCCCATGAATAACACCATTTGCCGAGAGCAATATCCAAGCACTTCTTGAACTCTTGTCAGGCTGGTGCTGTGACCACTTCCCCAGGGAGCCTGTTCCAGTGCCCAAACACCCTCTGGGGCAAAAGCATGTTCCTAATATTCAAGCTAGCCCCCCATCCTTGCCCATCCACCCAGCTCCCTCCCTTCCTGACACAGCTTCATGTCATTTTCTTGGATCCTGTCACTGGTCACACAGAGCAGAGATCAGTGCCTGCTCCTCCTCTTACCCTCCCAAGGAAGGTGTAACTGCAGTGAGGTCTCCCTTCAGTCTCTTCCAGGCTGAACAGAGCAGGTGACCTCAGCTGCTCCGCATATGGCTTCCTATCAAGGCTTCACATTCTTTTTTGCCCTCCTTTAGACTCTCTCAAGTAGCTTAATGTCTTATACGGTGGCACCCAGAACTGCCCCCAGCACTCGAGGTGAGGCTGCCCCAGAGCAGAGCAGAGCAGAGCAGAGCAGAGCAGAGCAGAGCAGAGCAGAGCAGAGCAGGACAATCCCCTCCCTTGCCCAGCTTGTGATGCTGTCCCTGATGCCCCCAGGACACACTTGGCCCTCCTGGCTGCCAGGGCACTGCTGGCTCATGTTCAACTTGAACCCCAGAACCCCAGGGCCCTTTCCATGGCACTGCTCTCCAGCCTCTCATTCCCCAGTCTGTCCATACATCTCTGTGTACCTGATGTTGCTCCATCCCAGGTGCAGAATCTGCACTTTCCTATGTTAACCTTCATGCAGTTGGTGATTTCATAGTCTTCAGATATGTCCAAGTCTCTCTGTGGGGCCTCTGCCTTTGAAGGAGTCAAAAGTTCCTCCACATGTAGTTTCACAGGCAAACTTAGTATATCTTTATTTCTCAGTACAAAACTCAAACATACAAATGCATATTCATTTATGCATGAAGTTGAAGACATTGGGTTGACTAATATGTACAGACTTATGAGTTGGCTGTAATAATAGAAATCTAGATATTATGCTGTAAATATTGAAAGGCAATGTAATAAAGAATTTTAAAAAATGACAAGCATTTTTAGCATATTTTATCTCTTTCTCATTCTTTAATGTCAGAAATGGGAAACTATTTATCATCTTATCTCAATTTCATTCAGAACACTTGACAAAATAAAAATATAATATCTTTACCTCTGTTACCACAGCTCACAGGATATTGTTCTCCTATGCAGCATGGGAGCTCAGAGTGGAACTGACCTCTTTCAGTTGCTTTACTCTGATCTCATACTGCTGCAAGAAATTGCTAAATTTCCTGTCTTTTTTTTTTTTTTTTTTTTTTTTCCTGGAGTCATATGTTGCTCCAGGCTTTATTTTATTTTTATATTCTATTCCTAAATATTTTTGAGCACTACTCTTTCAGCTTAGTAATTTCTTCTCCCTGGAGCTTACTGATAATCAAAGATTTTTCCCAATGTTCATTCTGGTTGATTGATACACTACTTTAGAATCTCTGCTTTCATCAGATATTCTTTTGCTTCTCCTCTACTTCACTTTTTCTGTTTTTTTTATTTACCTTCCTTCTCCTTCTCCCCCCTCCAAGTCTGAGTGTCTAGAATTTCCCCAATATTTCAAATCAGGCCACATCAAGTCCTTGGAAGCTATTTTGCTAGTTAAAATATTTTTCCATATTTTTATAGAGATTTCCTCTTCTGTATTTCTGCTTTCAGTGCAGCTGTCACCATCTCCCATGTTCACAAGCATTCTTTACTGATTTCCTTCTACTTCTGCTTAGCTAATAACTTCTCTTACGGAAATGCAGCAAATGCTTGACTGAAATTCAGATAGATAAGTGCATCTAAATGTAACTTTATCGATGACATATATCAGCTGCTGGATGATGATGCATTTTTATTCTTTTTATTTCTCAAGACCTTAGAACACTTTGTAGAACAAGTACTTTTCTTACTCTATGAAACCTTATACAAATATGTACTCTTCATTTTGTTATTGAAATTTGTCTGGTTTTTATGTTTTGTGACTCAGAAACATAAACTGTTTCTTTGTAAGAAAATAGACATAAATATTATGTACTTGGCTAAACATGTAATATACAGAACTATAGGATGTAGGATCAAATGCAATACAAGATAATAAAAAGCCATTAAAGTGTTAGAGAGCACCAAAGGTGGGAAACAGAGATGGTGAAGAGCCTTGAGGGGAAACCTCAGGGTGTGGGGAGAAACTGAGGTCCTCTGATCTCCTCCTCCAGCCTGGAGGAGACTGAGGGGAGACCTCATTGCAGTTACACTTTCTTTAGCAGGGGAAGAGAAGAGGCAGGCACTGATCTCTGCTCTGAGTGACCAGTGACAGGATCCAAGGCAATGGCCTGGAATTGTGTCAGGGGAGGTTTAAGCTGGATATCAGGAAAAGGTTTTTCACCCAGAGGGTGTTTGGGCACTGGAACAGCTCCCCAGGGCTGTGGTCACAGCAGCAGCCTGAGAGAGCTCAAGAAGAATTTGGACAATGCCCTCAGGGACATGATGTGACTCCTGGGGATGGTGCTGTGCAGGGCTGGGAGTTGGACTCTGTGGGTCCCTTCCAACTCAGAATACTCAGTGATTTTGTGGCAAGGACTGCTAGGACAGATTTAATTGCCTCTTTGCTAGGTGCACTGTATGGTATACTCCTGTAAACTTTGACAACATCTATTGATTTGTATCTGAGAGTTTTTATTTGTTTTTTATTTACATGAGCACCTACTGTACAAAGAATATCTGTAGTACACAAAAGAAAATGCAAAAGGAGAGTAAAAGTGATGTAAGTGTATTTAAGAGCTAATTTCTTAGCTATCGTCTTTGGCAAGTAACTACAGGTTTTTCTCTATCCCTTTATTAGTATTAAACACAAATTAATGATTTCACCATGTCTGTTTTCACCTCTTTCACCTTTGTGCTGTTTTAGCATTAGCCAGTTACCTAAAGGATACTGAGAAACTGCATTTTTGCTACAGCAAAGGTATCATGAAGCTATAATATGTCACCTAAACTCATAAAAAGAAGTGGAATTATTTGGATTGTGGTTTTAGAATCTGAAGAAAAATGACCTTTTATCACCTGAGATCCTTTTTCTTCTGATTTTTGGTAAATTTTTGAGTTTTGGTCAAGTTTTGAGTAAAATGGGAATGTTTCCCTTCTTCAGGATATTCAGTATGTTATAGGTTTTCTGTAAGCATTAAGAGCTTGGGTTTTTTCACAATCAGAACACCAGCCAATAAATTTTCTTTTCTGATTTTTTAATTGACTCTCATTGGAATGGTGAACATTCTTGAGTTTTTTTTGAAAATCAGCCTTACCATTCTGTGAAGATTTTCATCTGCTTTTTCCCTCCTCAGTGTCCTTCTTCCAGTCCAATGGAGTAGAAATATGATTTACATTCTCCATGAAATACAAAAAAAAATTCTGATTTTTATCCACCTTAGTAGCAAGACAAGAGATGCAAATAGCATCTCATAGTATCTCAGATGCATTTTCTGTGAGTCTGAATTCCATCTAAATGTCTGAGAAGTGTACAACTCATCATAAAACAACTCCTTTTTCTCTCTGTTCTAGGGATTAATACCAACATGTCAAGAAAAAAATCAAATCCTTAGAGATTTACCTTCTAAAAATGATTCTGTATGTGCTTCAGCACCAGCTTTTTTTTTTTCAGGAATAAATTTCATGAGCTGTTGTTGTCATCTTTTTTGAAGATTCAATTCCTTACATGCAAGTCATCCCTGCATAAGGAGAGCTAAGATAACATAAGTGCTATTGCTTTTTTCCATGCATTTATAGAAATAAGTTCATTGATGTGACAATGGAATATTTTTATTTTAAGGGCAACAAGCTATGTGCTGAAAAACTAAAAAGATGCCCTATTGTCATGTTAAATAATATCTGAATGGGTAATAATGGGAAAAGGGAAAATGTTCTTGGAGGTCATTTGTCATAGCTACAAGTTTCCAGTTTGGACAATCAGTGATTGTCACCCAGGAACAGGAGCTCTGGATAGTGAATCCTTGCTTCTTGTGTTACCCAAACAACAAAAAGGCCTCCATTCCTGCCTGAATGCAGGTGAATGTTAAAACAGCAGGCACCCTCACTGCTATTGTTCACTTAGTTTAGCATGCTTGGGAAGATGAAAAACAGATGAGAGATGACTACACAAGTAGTTCTTTAGAAAACTGCAGTGCTCCATAGGATGATAAAATATAAAAACAGAGGTTATACATCTCAATAATGTAATGGCTTTTCTTTTGCTAACAGGTTTTCCTTTTACACACATGGAGGACTTGCTCTGGAAATCTGTCGTAGGCCTACTGAGTTGTTAGTGATCTTGGAGCTCCAGTTCTGACAAGTCTAATCACAAAAGGAAAGAGGTGTATTAAAAATGCATTAATGCATAGAACTGTAAGATGCATGGGAGACAGGGTTTTGCTGGAGTAGATTTTTGCATTTCATCTTCTATTTATCTTGCTGATTCTTCAGTAGAATAATCTTATAAATATCAAACCATTAATATGCTGAGTTTTCTTCAGAGCTCTAAAAGCCACTTGAGAATGGTACAGAGAAGTTACTCTTAATTTGTTTCTGGGACAGAGAAAAGGAGAAGAAAACCTTGTTTTTACAACAGCATTCCTTTTTTTATGGTAATCACTTAAAAAAAGTGATTACTGAAAAAAAAGAATTTTTTTTCAGTCTTACAATGTAGCACTCTATCGTATCACATGATGAAATATAAATAATTTCTCAAAAAATATTATCATATGCATGATATTAACTCATTCCATTTCAGTCCATTTCTTCTTCTTTCTCCAAAGTAGAATAATTTATTAGTTATCAATAATGTATGCTTATGTGTACTGTGCAGACTTCCTCTGTTTAATTCCTCAGTGATTTTGACTAATCTTTCTGCTTTTTGTGTTCTTACTGACAAATTATTTTTATATTCCAATTCATTATGGAAACAAACTTCTGTAGTGCCAGCTCAAGCTCTGAAACTCTTATGTGTACAACTGTGCTGTCCACACAAGTTTTATTGCAAATAATAAGCTTTGTATTTTTTACATGGATAGTATTTTTCACATGCTTAGTATTTACCCTCAGTAATTTTTCTCCATATTATTATGGATTTCATAATATCTAAAAGCATGATGGAAGACATTTAATTTACAGAAATCCTAGGTTTTGGTGGGTTTGGTCCAGTTTTGTAGTACCATGAGAAGCATAGTGGTAACCATTCCCAGATTTTTTTAGGACAAAGGAACTTGTGCTTTTTTGAGACAACAATTTGGAATAAACAGTGGTGTCTGAAGATCATAATAAGAAACAGAACTGAATAGAGGTAACCTTCAGAAGCTCACACAATTTGATTTCCAGGAGCTCTTTTTCTTGCCAAGTGACAATGGCATTGGTGTCCTTCTCCTAAGTAATGCAGAAATATAAACGTGGCTTTCATGTGTGTCTGGACCACTGTCCAATGCCCTATCAAGTTATGGGACAGAGGAGGTTTTGTAAGGAGTGTGCTTCTGTGTCTGGGGCAAAACAGAATTGTATGCGACTTCAGTTCTTTTTAACAGTCCCAAAAGGCTGAGATAAACAATTGGAAACAAAGTATATATATTTTATGACCTCTCCAATTATACAGACTTTGAAATTCTTTGGACATAGTATGGTCAACCAGACCTCGGGGGAATACTTATAAGCTCCTTATAAGGGGGAATATAATTTCAATTTGAAATTTTAAGAAGTTTTAAAGGATGGTTGGAAAAAAACAGTGAGAAAAGCACTTTCAGAAAAGTTGTTCCGTAACAGTGATGCTCTCCAAGGTTGATCTGAAGTTTTCTGGTCTATATTAAAGGAAGGGGTTGAGATAAAACTGTCAGATTAAAAAAAAGTGTCTTGTCTAACTGCTTTTTCCCTTCCATCAGGATGATATTTTATTAAAATGCAGGACTTACATTTCATACCACAAGAAGTCTGCTATAACTTCCTGTCTTGCTGCCCAGCAGATGCTAGATTATTATGGATCTAGATTTTTTAAAAAAATTCATATTGAGGAAAGCCTATTGTCAGTATTTGGCCAAATCTGCTGCTGCATGGAGATCCAGACATTGCTTGTAAAAAATATTCTAATGTTGGCATAGAGAAAGGTTTGCATGGGGAATGAAACCTCTAAGACAGAAAGGATGGTTGGTTGTGTATCAGATGGTGAGGAGTGTCTCCACAGCAAGAGTTGTCAATGGGATCATATTCCCAAAACTGTTTTTTGACCAGTTCCTAAAAACTCTCTGGCCTGTGGCCCTGCATGTCCTCTGCAGTGTGTGCATGTTTTATCTCTCCTGACTACTGTAAAGTACATATAATCCATCTAACTATCTCAAAGATGAACAAAATGATGTCCTATGTGATCAGTCCTACATGTGGATGAACAGTTTGTACTGAATAATCACAAGTGTCTTCTCTGAGTACAGTTCAGTCAATTCTGTACTAAGAACAGCTGGGAAATCTCTTTGTCTCATGTAAAAGCCACATACCTTGGGGATACATATTAGCAACAGATAGACAAATCATCTACCTGTTCCATTAAATCAGATGTAGCCCTTTTATCTGCTGGCTTTTTTACACAACCTTGTTATTGTTTTTGTTTCTTTTTGATTATCATTAGTTAGAATTTTAATACTGGAGGCTCTTCAGACTGATTATGCTGTGGACACCTTAGGATGTCTATCATCTCCTCAGGCAGCCTGGTGTATACCAGGGAGCCAAGAGGAAATACCTTGATTGTAAAGTTATCCAGATTATTTTCAAATAATTGCAAGAAAATAAAGTAGTGAACTGATATTCTCAAATGCAAAACAGCAATCTTATTTTTATACTGACTTATAAAGTTGCATTCTATTTCTTGTTGAAATGTTAATATAGGGTTCGGTAATTTTCTTTCCTGATAAACCTATTTCTCTTCAGTGAAATTTTATCTCTTATATTGGATTCTCATACATTATTTGAGAATGAAAATACCATGCACTCTTCAGACTCCTGCCACGAAGTTTAAAAAGCATTCAAATTCAAAGACAAGGCTGTAAACTGAACAACTGTCAGGAAATCTAAGAAATATGAAGAAATTTGACTAAGACTAGGGTTTTTTCATGCACAGTAAAGTTGGTTTAGATTTTTGAACTCAGCTCATGAATCAGAGTTGGAATTGTGTACTATATTTTTTCATTCTATCCCAGATTTTCCTGGAGCCAGTGATATATTGAATCTTTTTACTTACCTCTTGTTCCAGACTAGATGAGCCAAATCAGATTGGAAAGCAGGTTGTAGGATTTTGAACCTGAACTATGTGTCTGTTCTTGCTTTATAGGATATAACTTTTTTTGTTGTTTTCTGCAATGATTTTGTTACAAAGAATCATATTGAAGCATCCTAAAAACATCACAGAGCAGTGACCTTTCTGGCTCAGTTTTCTGGCTTAGATAACATTTAGTGTGACAATTACTAAAAGGCAATTTCCTAATAGGTAGCTGTGGAGAACAGATTGAGCTTTTAAAATTTATAGAAGAATTATAAGATACTGATACCAGGAATAACAGTAGTTATTTATGCATTAATTGATTTAAATTTGGTGCTTGTCTCTGAATGTTTTCATTATAAAACCAAAAATTAGTGGAAAAGTTGTGTGCATAAGTCAGCTGTCTCCACAATTAACTATTCACCTTCATTTCCTCTGTTGTTGCTCATATACAGTTTAAAATATTTTTCTCCAGTACATGGGACTATTTACTCTGAAGACAGACTAATTGGAGAGTCATTCATGCTAAGAATGTGTGGAGCTTTTGATGGAGTGCTGGAGCAGAGCACTGGCATGAAATGAATTGATTAACCATAAAGCTTTTCAATGAATGACACAAATGTCATATGTAGTGGGAAACAATATTCACTGGAAAAATGACACAATCAAGTCTGAATTTTTAAATACAATTTTGAAAACAAGAAAATTTGTTTTTAATAAAAATCCCTCAAGTCTCAGTACAGGAAGGCTTGTTTACTTTTACTCCAGAACCACCTCCTCACTAGTGCATTTACATACGTGCACAAGCCAGTTTCTCCTTATGGGGTCTCTTTCATGTGTTAGAGATACCTGAATCTTAAATGTAGATTTGTCGTACCAAGATGACATTTTCATGGCATTGTTCATAGAGTCTTCATCATGCCATGTACTGTAACATGGCAGTTCACATAATACATAAAAAATATCTGTGAATGAAGGACCAGCAAATCAAAGCAATATAAAATGGCAGTCTTGTGATCAGTCTTATTTTTTTTACTTTGATGTGTTTTAGATCTGGCTTTAGTAAAATCAAAGTTCAGTATTCACATTTTTAATCACTGTCTTTGCTGTATATTTAACAAGAGAAGAATTTAATACATGATAACATAACAGTAAATATGAGGGTGACAGATCTTAACCAATACATAGGTTGTTTTGGTTGCTTTGAGATTTTTTTCTAAATTCAGGAGCTCAGAATAAGAACATGGGGTTTTTTTAAACTCTAAGTCATTGAGAAAAATAAATGCAGGTACAAATAATGTAATGTAATGATGTAATACAATAATGCTTAAAGAAAGTTGCTAGTGATAGCAAATAATAAGACCATATTACAGTTTTTACCATAGTAACACTCTGTCTCTTCAGGCAAATAATGATAAATGTAAGCATCCTATAGTTTTATGAAATAAAGAATGTGCAGCAATGGGACTTGTGTGTTAGAATATGATTGAAGACAGAAGAGGGTTACAAAAAGTCACAGATTGTAGGTTCATGGGAAAAGGGGCTTGAGTTAGGTTATGAGGAAAGCCAAAAATCAGAATGCTTTGGGGGTCTCACATGAAGGTCAGATGCACTGAGTGTGTAATAAGTGGGAGGCAATGCAGCAGCCATTATCTTCCCCCTGACAAGAGAGCAGCTCACTGACCTCGTATGTTGACAAATGGAGAGGAAAACTCTGCACTGAGATGTAAATTCCCCACGCAGGTCCCTCATGAATATCTTGTTTCCAGAATTCAAGCCAGTGACCTGGAAAACAAGGTTCCTCCCCAATCAAAATGACAGGCAGAGCTGGTTTCCTGTTAGGAAGACTACTAGATGTGTAAAAAAATTATGATTTCTGAGAGGAAAAAAATGAGATGTCACACAGAGCAAAATATTACTTTCAAATGGTCCTCTGCATCTTCCTTGAATGGCAGCTGTTAAGAATTCAATTGTGTGTATGGCACACTGCAATGCAGGATGGAAGTTCTGTTGGGGAGCAAAAATGAATAGAAATTTTCAATTCAAATACTCATTTGAGAATATTTGAATATCTGTCATTCTTTTTAGCCTAAAGGTTAATTCTTAAAAAGAATTTCCATTAGTAACACAAATTGTAACCTTGTCAAATCCTCTTATGTAATGCATCAGTGCTGAAAGACATACTCTGCAAAACTGTACTATTAAATTCATAACCTTGGTTCATAGTGAATTTATACTTTTAGCGGTTTCCTTGATTTGTCAGTTATTTGTGTAAGATTTTATGTTTTTGTCCATGTACTTGTGTCAGCACACAGAGAACATTTTGTAAATGTTACTATATTCTTTTTTGCATATGTATGTTCTGTTGCCATGCTCTCTTTATTTCATAGATAGTAATTAAGAAAATTGTATGATGCCATTGCCCTCACACAAGACAAGTGGCTGTCTAAGGAATTCTCTTCTGTATGACAGATCTCTTTTCTCATTCTGTGCATGTACACAAATGTTATATCAGGATGTCCATTATTATATTCCTGCAGTCCTGATTTCTTGTAGGGGGGAAAAAGCAATTATGATTTTTCTTTCCAGATCTTGGTTTAGCTCTTCACCACCAGCCAGGATGCAGAATTATATAGTATTTGGATAAATGCCATGGAGTTTAATATTAAAAGGTGCTCAAATTTGCACTGTTAACTGTGGGCATGAGAAATGTAGACTTTTATTAGACACAGACAGCCTAAAGGTGCTGTGGTTCTTCAATTAACAACTTCATTTACATAAATAAATAAATAAACAAACAAACCCACAGGAGTCAATGATATAAATTAACTTTTTTTCTACTGTGGCTAGGTTTTACTGCTGTGAAAACTTCTGACAGATCCATTATAAATTTTGCAGAATTATGAAATTATTTTCTTTTTATAATGATAATAAAATCTGTTTTCCATAAAATATTTTTAAAAGCTTTGTTTTATAGTGAATTTAAATAATTTTCTGCACTTCATTGTGTTCTCTTCCTTCATTCTGTTTCGTTCTGAGTTGTACCATGCACTGATGCGATGTTCATGCTGTTTCTGCTGCCTGGTACAATTTTTGTTAAGAGACAGCATGGTTTGAGTTTGCACACAGATCTTAGGCAGAATGAATATGTTAATAAGCTCCAACCTCAGTTTGCACACTCAAATTACTATCAATTGTGCATGAAATTTTTCCAGGCTATTTGTTCTGAAAATAAGTACTAAATTATGCATTCAGTGCAGTGTCATGTATGAGTACAAAAGAAGAATTTGCTCAAATATTTCTAAAAATGAATATTTGTGTGTGCAAATATGATACAATTCAATTATTTAATGTACCCACTTTAGCAATTTGGAAACAGGAAGACTAAAAACTTATCATATTGAAAGTGGAAATGAAATCCTTGAAAGGCAGGCAGCTGAGCCTGACTTATAGTGGATGTAAGTATTTCAGTTATTTGGTACCAGTCAAATCCTTTTGCCTGGATAAAATCCTGAATAGTGGAAAACAAATAGAAAAACATTATTGTGAGCTGTCCTAGTGAGGGATATATTGTCAAGAAACTGAATTGCTTATAGTTTCTGTTTATTTCCTTGTTAAAGGCTGTTTTCAAACTCAGACAGATTTGTTAGGAGAATACACTCTGGTCATAAATCTAAGTTTACCTGACACTGAAAAAAGCTCAGATCTGTCCAAGTAAGAGACCGTGTGCAGGCAGCAAATCTACTCTTCTGCTTTGGCCCTGATCTTTCATGACTTTTGTTTCTTTATTCACTTCTTTAAATGTATCAGTGCATTTTTCTTGGAATAGCAGGTAAAGAAAGACCAGCTGACATGACAAGAATACAGGGTATACTTGGTAGGGTGCGTTATAAATAGTCTATGAGTCACACATATTCTTTAAGTTTGCAGCTTTATACCTTTTTTAACACTATAGCTGCAAGCCCTATATGCTCTGTCTCATTTACTCCAAAGCATATACTAGATACCATCAATATTTTTCTAAGACATTGAAAATTTCCAAGCTGTAAAGGATGTCACACAAAGTAAACCACAATGAAAAGCAAGTGTGCTGTATGTGTGTTTATGTGTATGAGTCAATCTCACACTTCCAGAGCAATGAGAAACAAATGAGGGGCGTATTAGGAAGCCTTTGCATGGAACAAACACAATTGTGGAAGAAGGAGGAATGATGCATTTAAAACCAGATGGATACGGATCACCTAAGAAGAGAGACACAATTTTAGATCCTCTTGTAGTAAGCATGTAAAGCAAGGTAACTTCTAGAAACAGACAGCCGTTCCAGATCTACACTTGCTAGACTGATGTGATTTGAAGTCATGGAGCTGCAGATGAAAATAACTTTTAAACTTATGTTGAAAGTTTTCCTCTGAAGATCCCTAATATAAACCTATGGACTTCTTGTTGGCCATCTAAGAGACTCCCCCATTACATTGGTTACCTAAGCCCCAAATCTTTTCTCAAAAATTCTGTGCCCATGGACTAAGTTCTGATGAAATATGTCTCAACATGTGAGATTTCGTCTCCTCAGCAAAAGATGGCCCTGGTCAAAAATAGGTTATAGCAAGTAGGTTATAGCAGGTTATAGCAAGGTCTTAAGTACAGGATGCAAGTTTAGTAAATTGAATTGCATATTGTGCAAATGAATACCTGTGATAGCATATAGGGGATTAGGCATCAAGCAAAGATGAGTCAGTCACGACAATTTGTGGTATGAAATTGGACTGCTTCTGACTGCTCCAGCTTTGGTGGTATCTGCAGAAGAGGATTGACATTCTGTGACAATGAAGACAATGTTTGCATACCTTTTAATGAATACTGAAAACATTATAGGACTCCATGGCCCTTGCTTATTATCCTGCAACCATAAAAAAAAAAAATTCTTCTTTTTAATGTGGCAATAAAAAAAAAAGGTTGTCATATTTTGTAAGTGCTAAAATTTTAATATTTGAAGTTTAAAAATACATCCACATTTGTTTAAGACAGCTAGTGTTATTCCTTCTTCAAAGAAAGGGGGAATTTTGCCCATACCCTGGGAAAGTCTTGTAAATGGGTTTGTATAGAGAGTCAAGAGGGTTTTGAAATTTCCCCTTTTGGTTGGGACTTCCAATCTGAGGATGGGAAGTAAGAGATGCTTGCTGACACAGGCACCAATAAGAGAGCATGGAGCTCAGCTTGCTAGAAACTATTTTCAAATAAGTTATACTAAATTAGATTTAGCTACAGCAAAAGAATTTCTGCCTGAATTTTTAGGTTGGAAGATTGTCTTTAAAACAGATTTTCAACAAATTCAGCTTGTTGTATATGTTCTGGTCTACACATCCAGGTTATAGGAAGGATGGTCTGAATTGGAGTTGCTGAGAGTTGTAGAGTTACTGTCAGAAACTTGAAATGTAGGACATGTTGTAGCATAAACATACTAGTTTCAAATTATCAAGACACCTGGAGTTCTGGAGCCTTTTTGTCCTTTAAGTAGAGTTACATTTTCAAGAGGAATAAAACTAAATATTTCTGTGCCCTTAAACGTTCACATTATCTTTCAAAAGATAGCTGACATTTATTTTAGGTGATAATTTGAAACCTAGAGGTGAAAGAGGTTGAATTGAACCTGCAGTAGGTTACATGTCAATCACCAGTTGACTTCAACAGAAAGCTGCTGAGTATTAGCTCAATGAATGCTACAAGGAATAATATTTAATTGTAATTGAAAAGTGGGTGTGTGAGAGAAAGGCTTATCTTTCAGTCTCTAGAGGCTTTGAACTCTAGCTGCCTACAGAGAAGCACTCAGACTGAGATAAACTTGAGGACACTTACAAATAACAACTAGACTGATTTCCTGAAAAAAAACCTTACATTTAATCTCATTTATTATTGAAAAAAATATTTTTTCATCTTTATAATATGTAAGCATTCTAATTGTCAGAACACAACAATTCATCTTACTAACTGGACAGATAAGAAAAAAAGTTTTATATGACTGTAAATAAAATTCTTGTTAATTATGCTCTAAACAGTGTCCTTTTTCCCCCTGCTGTGGCTACTAGATGCTAGGCTAACTAAAATGGAAAAGGAACACACTGAAAATAGCTCTTTTAACATTCTTCAATCAAAGATAAGATTATTTTTTTAAATATCAGATAAATCAATTTCTATCTTTGTTTTCTATGTCTTGCTCATTTAAAAGGCAGCAAGCACTCACAGGGTGCTCTTAAATAAATGGATGAAGGGACTTGTAGTGCTTGTGCTCCTGTATCCAGCTGTACTCGAACACATATCCTTGGGCATCCCTCCCTATTCCTCTGAACACTTCACTTTGAAGTGTGAGAGTAAACAAATACATGTGAACTTTCTGGTTTTAATAATATAGAGGCAACCACTTCAGGTGAAATGTTCAGTCTATACAGTTATTCTTGTTAAGATACATTAATGTAGATCTAGATAGAATGACTTTTTGTGTGACATAACCTATAGCTTTTTTCCTTGGGCTCTCACTGAGCATTAGGATTTTATGATTGCAAATCTTTTCAAATTTTGTTGCCAGCAATTTGATGAAGAATGACCTCAGGGACAGAAACACTGATGTGTATCATAGAATCATAGGATGACTTGGACTGGGAGGGACCTTGAATGGATGCAGCCCAGGACACGTTTGGCTCTCTGGGCTGTGAGTGCCATGGCCAGGGCATGTCCAGCCTCTCACCCACAGCACCCCCAGGTCCTTCTGGGCAGGGCTGCTCTGGGTCTGTTCATGCCCAGCCTGTGCTGACAGTGGGCCTTGTCCCTGTGTACATCCTTCTGTTCAGGTGTGACAACCACACCATTCAGCCTGGTGTCACTGCCAGTTTGCTAAAATTGATCCTTCCATCTATGTTATGAAATACATTAAACAGAAACCCCTGAGGGACACTACTTGTACTCAGGACTCTGAGTATGTCAAGACTCTGAGCCATTGTCCACCACCTTCTGGATGGGACTGCACAACCACTTTCTTATCCATCTGAGAGTCCACTCATTGAATAAAGCTCTCTCCATTTTAGAGAGAAGGATGTTGTAGGGGGCAGTGTCAAAAGTTCCACAGATTCCAGATAAATGACATGTGTAATCTCTCCCTTGTCCACAGTTGGAGTTGCTTGGTCATAGAAGGCCACTGAATTGGTCAGGAAGAACTTCCCTTGGTGAAGCTGAGCTGGCTGTCTCAAATCATCTCCCTGTACTCCATGAGCCCAGCTTCTAGGAGGATCTGTTCCATTTATACCCTTTCTAAATATGGGTAAAACATCTTTTTCGAGTCACCCAGGACTTCATCTGACTGCCATAGCTTTTCAAATACCATGGAGAGTGGCTTGGCAACCACAGCAGCCAGTTCAGTCAGGTCTCTGGGATGCATTTTACCAGCTCCCAGAGACTTATGTAAGTTCAGATTTCTCAAGTGGTTATGAACCCAACTTTTCATTACAGAGGCTCCACCAGTGCATGATCACTGCACCAATGTGACTGCCTCCAATCTTGGCACCCTCAATTAGCTCACTTATACTTATGGCCATCAGATCTACGTGGTGGATTGGCAGAAAAAGAGAGGAAATCTGTAAATGAAATTATTACGGAATATTTGTCTTATGAGCCTTCATTTTGAAGCTATCTATGAGTTGTAAAAAAATCAAAAAACAAACTATACTGGGAAAATGGTCTTATCTATTTAATTCATTTCACATTTATTGTAGCACTTATATATCAATGTACAAGTATTAGGTTTGTGATGCACGCTTCTATTTGCCATAAACATGAAGTAGCAGCCAAAATGACTGTACAGGGACTGTTCCTACTATACATTCCTCAGAGAAGGTGGGAGGCAGCTTTGTAAACATAACACTGCTGAACAAAAGCACAGATAAAAATGGCAAAAATTAATAAGTATAATAATTTATTGACAATCCCAGTGCAACTTAAGATTTGAATAATAATGCCAAAAACAATTCTACACCATGGTATACATTGCATCCAAGTAATTCTGCGTTGAGATTGGCATATAATGAGACTATTACATCCCATTGACCCCATGTTAGCCCATTTGTTTAATTTAACAAACACAATGCATTTCATTGTGGTGATGTACTTTGGTCTTCTAAACATTCACTCGACATTTTGCTCAAACATTCACTCAAACAATTCTGCTCTTTAAAAACAATATGTCTTTCAACATTAACTAAGGCCCCGTGAACTTCATAGTAGAGACAAATTATAACAGTAAACACAAAATAAAACAAGTTAAAGGATACTTGCATAGAGAATATTTATAGGACCATATTTTTATGGAACTGGGCTGACACAAAGAACAACATAAGATATTAGTTTCTCAGTAGTCTGAATGCATCAGTCATACTATTTCTCAATTTTAATGTGAAATGTGGTAAAATCTGTTGGGGTGTGTTTTTTACTTTTTTCCTTCTTTTTATTACTATTATACATATTAGACTTTTGATTTGAATTACTACTTTGATTTTAAAAGCACAATTCTTCTATACAAATCCATGAATTTTACTTATTTATTTATGCTATACTAGACATAAGCCTTAAGCAAAAATTATGACAGATTCAATAATGACAGAGCAGGAGGCTTCTGTTCTTTGTTTGCTTCAGATCAAGCACACTGACCAAATTCTGATCCAAATATTAGGATGATCTTGAAGTTGATGTAATGATACTCTAACTGCTTATGTTTGGCAATATTAAAAATGTAATGTAATACAAAACATAGCATATTATAACTTTTCCCATATCATATTGAAAAACCTCAAATTCAGTGATTAGAATTTGATGCTAACTTAATTTTTTCCGCTAGATGAAAAATGTGATTTTTGACTAATTAAAACAGTCATTTATGTTGCTATATTTACATTTTTCCATATTTGCTACTGTACTATCTGCATCAGCATACATGCCATTGTAGTAGTGCCCTGTATAAGTCAAAACTAAGAGAAACTATGAAATACTAAAGAGTGCTTTATTTGACTATTTTGGGATACTTCTTTTGCTGAAAATCTCTAATCAAGTAAGAGGCTAACCAATGATGGAAGACAGAAATCTCTAAAATATCCTCACAGAAATATCTCTGATATTTCACTAAATAGAACAACTACTCAAAATGATTTGTGATCAGTTTTATTCTGTTTAATGTTTTTTTAAAAAAGCCCAAAAACCTACAAAAAACCATCAGGATCCTCTCAGCTTTTGAGAGTAAAGTAAATAGGATTGAATCTCTGCATGTTTACGGTAGTTAATATGTAGAGGGAACACTTTTATAGAATTAGTTTGGCTCCTGTTCAGAATCTAGCAATATCCATATTAAATTTCTCTTTAAATCTCTTGTAGAGATGAATAAGAAGAGGATTAACATATTTTTCTGCTGTGTTCTTAGTATTTACCTTCACAGATGACTTATTGGCACAGACAAAAGGAAAAAATATATCCTCATTTATACCAAAAATTAATTATTTTTTTAATAAATAATGAAGGCTTCAATTTTAAATATACATATAATCATATTTTTATAAGTGATTTGTAATCTTTTAAGGGTTACATGAAAATTCAGTTGAATGAAGAGGATTGATACACTTTTTGTCTCATGTGAGTCATGTCGGAAATTGGTTTGGAAGTCTTTTGACTCTTTCAAAAAAACTTCTGTATCCAGCTAACCTTTACAGCTTTACAAAAATATTTGTGAATTCTGCAGGCTAGATGGAAATTGTCAGAAATGTAGTTGAGCCACTATACACAAAAAAATTCACTTTTTTTTGCATCAGAGAGATAGGAAAAATCTCCAGATTTCAGGGATAAGCTGAACTTCCTGAAAGGAACCTCATTAAGAGACAGACTAAAGTTTTTCCATTCGTGAAAAAGGAAAATATATCCTTTTTCACAAATGGAAAGTGAAAAATATGAAAAGATGAAAATATATCTTCATGAAGTGGCCAATTTTCAGACTAGCTTAGGTTCTATTCTACTTTGTTTCCTTTCTCACCATTCTCCAGATATTTTCTGATCTCACACAGTCACTAAATTGGAGGAAAAAAAAGGATTTGTTTCATAGGTTTTCCTTTCCTTATAGTATAACTTTAGTTTTATTTCAGACTTCTGGAGGGATACCAAATCTGCTATAAAATTTGCATTTATAATCAATCTTGTGTTAAGATAGGCTTATTAAGGTGTTTCACAGAAATTGAAGATTAATACTCTCTCAAATGAGGACAAGCTGCAATGCTGATAGATTCATGAAATCTATAAATATTATTGATTTAATGTAATGTGATTTTATAGAAAAGTTATTAGTTGTTGAATCACATTAAAAAGAGCTTTAATCCTCAGCATAGCTATGCAGCAATACATAAATCAGACTTTTAAGATGCCTTATGCTAGAAAACAATACTAAGATATTGGAAAATCACTGCCTTCTTTGAATTTTAAATTTGTTTTATCTGGAAGATCTAAAATGTACTTCTGTCTCCTACCAATATTGTGCTTTAGAATTCGCCAGCAGATATAATTTCCTATTTAATACCATACTCAAATTTTCTTAAGGAACTTCATTATTTTGTGACAGGTGAAATGATATTTCACTACAGAGTGTTTAGTACCCTTATGAATATTTATAAGCATACTTTTCACAACTGTACAGCAGACAACCAATTTCAGTGATTTTCATACGCAGTGTATTATAACAATTTCTGTTTATTTTGTACTTTCCCAATTAAAATTTTTATCCTTTCTTTTTTTCTGCTTTAAAATCTGATAAAAATTACAGTATCTTCCTCTAGTGTTCTAGAGCCTGCCAAATACCACCCACAATTAGAAAAACACCAGGGTCTTTGCAGACCACCCTTCAGCCATCACACTGACAAAATAATTGTAGAATTCATATTAGACAAACTGCATTGGGAACAGGACACTCAGCCTTTGACAGGAGCTGGTGGGCTATTAAGGAAGTAGCCAAGTAGCAGCATGCTGTTCTGACACTTTTCTTACAGTCGATGAATACAGAGTGACTCCTCTGAGTGAATGCCAAGGCACCATGATTAGCATAATTAGAGCATACCTTTGTGGCACAATTATATCTGTACGAAGTTGCAGCAAGAAAGGCTTGGTTGCAATTGCTGATATGCCTCATTATCTAAATACACAGCTTCTGATTTCAACGGCTGTCAAGTGAGATGGAGTAAAACTACACTTCACTTGCCCTGGTGTTGCCTGATAGAAACCTAAAATACCTTTTTCCTCCTCAGCTTAAAATCAAAGTTTTGCTTTGTGCTACCTTTATGCTTTGTATTAGCAGTGGAGCCAAAGAAAACATTTTTCCTCTACAAAGTATTCCCAATTGCCAGCTGCCACAACAATAACACAGATATGAAAATCACATTAATTTCCGTGCTGATGTAGGTCTTACTGAAGGGGCAGAGCACGCTTCAGTACATGGCTCACTGTACCTTTTCAAATGTACTAATATAATAAAGTGTGGTACAACATAAGTACAATGCTGAAACCCAGGAGTCTCCAAAAGCTCTCACCAGAAAGTCCTAAAGAAAAAGAAAAGAAGTCTAGTCCATGATATATTAATAACAGTTCTTGTCCTTATAAAGAGAATCTTTCAGCATAGTTAGTAAACTTTTCTGCTGATATCCTCTCATTTAATGGCTCCCATTCTTTATTACTCACTTCTCTCTGGGTCTCTGTTGTCTTCTCCACTGCACATGCAAACCTTAGACTAAAACATGACCAAGGCCGTTTTTACAAAGCTGAGCTGTTCAGTTCATGGCGTCATAAAACAAGTTGGAAATCTATATTTGTAGAAGATGGGATCAGACAGTAAATATTTGGTTAACTGTAAAGGGTAAACCTGATTAGGGTATGCTTGATGAGGGCTACAATGAAGGCTAGCTCTTTCTCAGCTCACCCTATGTGGAATAGTGTGTGCATGGTCAGTTTATCAACTGGCTCTGGTCAGTCTTTCCCTGACCAGAGCAGGAGCAGAGCTCTGGCTCATTCAGTCTAGGAACTGAAGATTGGGAAAGCTATTATTTCTTCCCCAAGTGTTTTCAGTTGCCACTGCTGTTGATCTTTGCTGACATCTTCCACTTGGCTCCATATTGTTCTTCAGCTCACATAATCATGTTGCTCTTTCTAACAATATTGTAGGAGTCATCTCTTTCTTATCTCTTCTCTTTCTTTACCAGCCCTTTCAACTCCTTGTCTCTCCTGTATGCTGGACAGTGAGCTTCTTAAATCTTTTTCTTTTCTTCCCTGTCTTTGGCAAAGAGATTGCATTTTGCTACATATTGCATAGCAAAGTCATAGTGGGTCTTCTCAACACTTCTGGATATTCTTGTGAGCTGGCAAAGAAAAAGGAAAAAAAACCAAGAAAACAGAGATCTGTAATTTGTTATTAAAAAAGTTTGTCGTTTATAATTCAATAGACAATTTATGAAATTTCTTGCCTTTTTAAAAATCCTTTGCTAAAACTATTGTTTTTTACAAAGATGTTCTTTATCAAAGGTCTGAAAATGAAATCACTCCTTTCATTAGGGGGATTTTTCCATTTCTCAGATGAAAGGTATTCCATAAATCCTCTTTTTAGGTTTTCTTCCTTAAGAAACAAAAAGACCCCTCATTGTGATCAAAAATCTGTTCACCAGACATTATTGATTTCTCAGCTAGAAATGTGTTGTGATTTTTGAGCCAGTTATCCATATGCTGTATTTTTCAAAGGTCATACCTCTTTCTGGTGATCTCTCTTTACATTTAAAAAACTAGAAAAGACATGAAAATGAGTTCTGAGACTGAGGTCCCGGTTCTGTGAAAAGCTTTTTGTGGATAGATGAATTATATGGGAAAATGTTAGAAATAACCCGGCCCTGTGTAATATCAGGGCATGCTTCCTGTGATTTTTTTTCCCAGTCATTCCTTCTAAAGGCAAGGAAGGAAAAAGTCACATTTTTTTACCACCTACACACATTCTTATGAAAACAATTTAGGTAAAGAAAAAAAAATCCTTTACATTAATAAATATCCTAAAAAATAAATTCCAGACAAAAAAATTAATTTGAGATAGGCAGGATCTGAATATACCTGTGTAAGAAAAGGAAGGACAAATACATAATATTAAACTAATCCACATAATTTGAAGGAATGATTCTTGTTTAGGCTTGATAAGTAGACTTTTTAAAGAATGTTTATGTAGAACACAGATAAATATCAAAAGTAAAACTACAAAGTATATTTAAGTCTCCTATATTGTTAAACAAATACTAAAACAAGTGTCTTATCCTCTTCTCTCTGAAAACTCCCAAAAGCTGTCATTGATTCAGTGACATTGTTTGCAACCTTAACCTGCCATGAGCAGCTAACTTATCTAAGATTCCAATGCTGAAAATCTTCAGTTTTTCTCAATATCTATGTATTATTTCCATGTGGTAATATTTGAAAAAAGACTAAGCCTTATCCTGATCTACACTTAATAAACTGTTTTTAGTTAGGGTCAGATACTGAAACATGGAGAGTAACAAGGAAGTACAAAACCCACATTCAATAATGACCTTCATATTGTGCTTAGTTGAATCTATGGTCAAGGGAAGAAGCATGTAAACTATGATGAAGGAAAATTTGGGTGGTATCTGTTGCCTCTTTTCCAGAGGCATCACTCACCTCTACAGATCTGAACTAGGAAAAAAGAGAACTGAGGAGCTCTCTCACCTATTGGTTTGCCTCACCAAAATGACTAAAATTCTAAATGACTAAAACTACTACTAAAATTCTCTCTTATTACTCTTGCAAAACCCTGCAAATATCTAATTTCATAAGTTGCTTCTATGTTTTAATTTTAAAATTTCCCATGCAGTCTAGAGTTTTCTAAGTCTTCCCATAATTGCAGTGAACAACGCAGTTTGGCACGTGACATCACGTGGCTTCCCAGACCTGGATGCTTCTCCATCTGTTTTTGTTCCTATGGTGTATGAAGAAGAAAGATGATAGCCCAGTGCATGCAGTGAGACCTGTCCCTCACTTCTGGTTTTTTTGGGAGGCAAACTCCAGCCTACAGCTCTTTTTCAGAGACATGGCTTTGCTCTGACTCTGTGGTCACCGCCTTCCCCATGTCCCTAGAGGGCAAAGATCTTCATCAGACCTGGAGACCTGTACCCAGACTGACTTTGATTTTTCACGGGAAGATAAAACAACGTTCAGCTCAATTCATACAGTTCAGATCAGCACATGCTGAGAGTGCTGAATGCCCAAAACCTCTATAGACATTCTCCAAAGCATACTTCATATTTAGAGAAAAGCAAATGCCATATTTTTGAGTGCTTTTATACTAGTTTTCATTTATATACAACAGCCACAGAAAGAGTTAAGCTCTGAGTGCTCATTTATTACTATGCATAGTTATTATTACATGTAATGGCAAAGTAGCACTTTGGTTTGTCCTAAGCATCTAACAAATATTTTGTAGGAAAAGAAATGCTGCTTTCTGAATTATAGCTTTAGAACAGGAAAGATTTCTAAATAAAATAACACAATTCAGTAAGAAATGGGATTTCTGAAGTGAAGGGGGTCAAAAAAATCATTCATAATGATAAATCATTCAGAAATTTTGCCATTCCATTGCCAAAGCCAAGAAAAATGAAGACAATAATAGATTTTGTAGATTTCTAAATTTCATAGGGCTATGCTGATATTCCAGACTATGACTATGTTCTTCATATGATAAAATGCCAAATATGATAAAATTTAAACGTGTAGAGAAAGAGGAAATCCAACACAGAATTGTTCACTGTTCACATTATCTCTCTGAAGAACCAGGATCATACTTTTGGAGAAAATGAAACCAATATGTAAAATTTAATATTTTCTTTTAGAAGACATTGAATTTTACATCGAACTGCATAATCTCTTAATTTGCTATCCTTTTGCCCTTAGGAAAGTGATGCAAAAAATCGATGCATTTGATCCTGTGAGAGGTTTTCAGGTAAGTTATATATCTACAGAAGTAAAAATAGTACATCTGTACACCACTGCAAAGTTTATGTCTGCATGGAATTCATAAAATCTCCATCTCCTGGAACTGGCTGGGATGCTAAATTGTGGAATGTAAAATAACATTTGAAAAGTGCCATGTCATTGTGAGAAGACACACATTTCTGTTACACAAAGAGCCTTTTGAACTGTTCTGTCATATACAAGATTCATGACATTAGACAGAAGCTAAATTTGGTATAAATACCCATATACCCACTCTTCTATACTAACCTGTTTGTTTACCCTCAAAAGTTTTATAACTCATGTTATACTCTTTGAACAACTTTTAAGTATTCAAGGCCCAAACTACAGGTCACCTTGGTCAGAAAACGCTGTGCCTACATCTTTTGAACCACTTGTAAAAATCATTATTCTTAAGACATGTATTTTTTGGCAATTTCCCGTTCACTTGAACAGACAACTGAAAAAAGTACATCGTGCGCAAGAATTCTGGTTTTTGTCAGTTGTTTTTTCTTTTCATGACTGGAGTGCGTGAAATGCCTGATATACTGGGGAGTGATTTTGAAGTGGAAGACCTAGTGCTGTGCCACTACTTGCACTTGGAGACCAGCTGTGCCAGTTGCTGTATTGGAAAAAATGCCTGCTGTGAATCTAGTCTGCATGTGTTGCTTAATTTCCTGAATTATCATATTCCCCTAATCAGTTTCTGAGTTAAGGACCAAAATTGAGGATCCAGGTGAGCAGCAAGGATTTAATGTCTAGAATGAAATAGTCTATTTTGACTTTTTTTTTCCAATCTATGGGTACATTTATTCCTTCTGTCTTGTCTTAGCCACTGAACACTTCTTTTGATTCCACTTCATCTAATTGACCTAAATGATATTTCACAAGCTCAAGAGACTTAAGCAGTATTATAAGAATCAGATGAGGGCATATCTACCATGTATCCACAAAATAAATAAATTTGTCAGACCTAGTAAGTGGAGACAGTTGAATTGTTCAATATGAACTAAATATTTACTGCCTTTCTCAGTATACATATTTTCACTGAATTGGGCACAACTGTGATGAATTTTTTCATATTTGTTTACTGCTTCTATACAGGTGTTTTGAAAAATACAACTTGATTTGGCACTATTAAATAAGGTTCACAAATGTCTTGACCACAGGATCAAGGCTGGACCTGTAAACTTTTACTTGTTTTATATACTACATAAGACATAAAAAGATTTATGTTGTAAGATTTTCACAAAATCACACAAATTTATCCTTGTCTTTTTGATTCCATTTGTTAGAAAAACAGCAGAAGGGAGAGATTTCAGTATTAGAATCAAGCTATTCTTGTGCTTGAGGAAGACATGTAAGAAAATAATTTTGTGGAAAAATGATACTGTGACCTGATGTCTGTGAATGAAATCCTCCTTGTTTATTGGCTATGAACATCTCATAAGACATGATTCAAGTTCACAAATCAAAGAAGGAATAACTCCATTAAATGGATTTTGAATGATTGTCTCTTTTTAATGATAGATGAATCGTAAATTTGGATGGGCATGAATGCTTGACAATTTAATTGCTTCTGTTTGGATAGTAGCATGTGATAAACTGCTACTTCTTTGTGGCTGCACAAATGTTATAAAAGTACTTCTGGTGATACACTGTAGCAACATACTGAAAATAATTTGTATGTTCTCTGATGTTATCTCAAATCTTCCTTTAGAGGAAATCTTGCTGTTAAAAGAAAGTTCTTAAAGGATAACATCTGCTGCCTGTCAGCATTAAGTGACTACTTAACTGCTTATTTGTGGCTGCTAGAGCAAGCTTAACTATGAGATTTGAGTTACAACACATGTACACTTGGTCTACAGCATATTTTCTCCATGTTCTGGCTTTCTCTGGTGTAGAATTGCTTCATGTATCTGGTTTAACCAGCCTGTGTGGGTGTAAGGTGGTCAGGTCTGTGAAGTCTTGTCCTCCTGCAGATTTTCCTGTGCACAGAAATAAGGTTGAAGTGCGGTGGAGTACTTTACAAAACAAAACCCTTTCTTGAGTGCTGAAGAGGACAAATCATCAGCATCTTAGACTGCACTTGTGTTCATTTTCAGCTTTCAGGGTTCTGTGAAGGAAGACTACAGTGCTGAGGTGGCAATACTTTTACAGGCTCTGTAGTAAGTGTAGTAAGTGTAGGAGTGGTAAACATTATCAAGAGAGGGCCAGTCAGATTCTCTCTGTTCCCACTGATAAACTTATTTCTGCCGTAATGCCAGTGATGACCTTCCCTCTTTCACTTTTAAGTGCCACCAGAATTGCTAGGCTTCTAGAAACTGGAAATCATGGCTTGAAAGACTATGACTATTTGTCACTATAATTTGGGCCTCATTTTTAATTATGATTATGTAGATAAGTAAAATAATTTCACACAGGAGAGTTAAAAATAAAATTCTAAAAAAACCTTGACAAAACCAGCTATTGAGAGATCCTCTTTTGTTCATGAAATGCAATTCTCATTTTACAGTTAAAAACTTGACCATTCCAAATATTTTTTCTTAATACATTACATGAGGATAATTTAGGCCTTGATGTTTAGGAACTTTAATTTCTATACACTAACATAAAATTTCTTTGACCATGCTTTTTTGTGTTCACACGGAATGGAGAAGCAATCAAATTTCCAAGGAAGTTATCTTTGGAAAACACACTCTATTGGCAAGAATATACTGTGTATGTTGAGAGAAGTGATTCTTCATCTTGATTTATTGCTTCTTCTAAGTGCTGTCATCTGTCCAGATTTGGGTTCCCCCACACGAGGGCATTGACAAAATGGAGTGAGTCCAGAGAAGACACCAGGATTATTGAGGAGCTAGACTATATGGCATATAAAGAAAGCTTAAAATGTCTAGGTTTCACAGAATCACAGAATGGGGAATTTTGGAAGGGACCACTGTAGGTTATCTGATCTCACAGTTCTAGCAGAGTCCCCTCCCTATAGAATATTACTCAGGATTGAGTTCAAATGATTTTTGAATATCTCCAAGACTGGAGATATTCCAGATACTCCACAAAGTCTGTGCGATACCTGTTCTGGTTCTTGTCTAGCCTAAAAGCTGAAAAGTATCTCCTGGTGCTCAAAGGGAACCTTTGTGCTTCAGTTTATGTCCAGTGTCTTTTGTCTGATTATAGCACACCACTGAAAAGAGCCTGGCTTCTTTGCACTCTTTCTTTGAGTATTAATACACAATGGTAAGATCTCCCTGAAACTCCTGTTCTTCTGGCTGAACAGTTCTATATCTCTCAGTCTTTCCTCCTGTAAGAGGTGCTCTAGCCCCTTAATCATCTTTGTGATGACCTGGGACTCTCCAGTAGCTCCATCTCTTGTACTGAGATCAGGACAGGACACAGTACTCTGGATGTGGCCTCTCCAGCTTTGAGTAAGGAAAAAGGATCACCTTCATTGATCTGCTGACAATACTGAGCTGCTTAATGCAGCTCAGCCACTGACCTTCTATGCCTCAAAGGCACATTGCTTGCTCATGTTCACACCTTGGGGTCTACCAGGAATTCCATGTCATTTTCCGCCCAGATGCTTTGCAGCTGGGTGCCCCCCAGCATACCGTGGTGTCTGGGTTTGCTCCTCTCTCGGTGCAGGACTTTGCACTTCTCATTAGACCACATTAGGTTTCTGATAGACCATTTCTCCCCATGCCAAGGTCCCTCTGGTTGGAAGCACAAACCTCTGGAACATCAGTCACTCCTTTCCAGTTTATGTCATTGAGTAATTGGGTACATTTACTTAGGATTTGTTCCATCATCCAGATCATTAATGAAGATATTAAACAGGACTGAACCAGTATTGAATCCTGGGGTACATCACTAGTTATTGACCTTCAGCTGGACATTGAGACACTGATCACCAATCTCTGGGCCCAGACATTCAATCAGTTTTCAGCCTACATCCCTCTTGGCTTAACTAGCCTGTATATCATCAGCTTGTCTATGGGGATTTAATGTGAGAGTGTCAAAAGCCACTTCAGTAATCCATTGTCTTTCTGTATCCACAAGGGCAGTCATCTTACAATAAGAGTTCGTCAGATTGATCAAGTATGACTTCTCATTGGTAAAGCCATACTGACTACTCCTGAAATTTGCTTGTGCTTAGTGTTCCTGGAAATAGTTTCCAAGATTTTTAGAGGAACATCTAGGATTTGTTCAAAAAGACCAGTTTAAGAAATTAATCAATTGCTGTTTCTATTTGGATATTATTACTATTATTAGACTGGAAAATCTCCTTAGATCACATCCAATCTAATTGCACAGAGGAGGCTAGCAGTGCTGGACTGAGAGTATTGCCATGCACATTCATTCACTGACATTGTATAATCTTATGATACCTGGATTTATACATTTCAGATTGTAATCCAGAATACACACTTCCTTCTTGTAATGTTGTTGTAGGACAGTGAGTCTGGAGGGTCCTCCCTCTTTTGGACATTGTATAGGTCTCCACTAAATAAGCAGATGTTATACCCTTTTCCCTGTTGGGTGGACAACTGGAAGATGACTTTAATGTAGGTGATGTCTTACTCCTTTCTTTGATGCTGTAGCTTATGTTCTTATTTGTATTTATAATAGTTTCCTATAGTCTTCATTTTTTTCCCCCTTTATAAAAATCAAAATAGTTCCTGTGGACCCACCGTAGACCTCAACATAACTGAGATCTCTTCCCATGCAGTATGATGAGCAATGTCACATATCTCAGCTAGATAGTAATGATAAAAATACCAAAGTCTAATAAAGAAAGAACATGATATTCTGCCCCAGCATAATAAATCAGCATATCACTGACTCTTGAGCAACACAACCCTCACACCAAGCATACCGTGGTTCACAATACTGCCTAAGTTCCAGTGTCTTCTGCAATTCCTTGTGTCTTTGTCAGGCACTGCATTTTGACCATGCATGTCTAGCTTCCCTCCCTCTGGCCCATGTAGGACCTGGTTCAAGGACATAATACAAGATTCTTATTTTCCATACTTTGTAAACTGAGGCAACTCTTGAGAAAAGTAGGACAGCACTACTGAAATAAATGTCCACTAATGAGCATATGGCCAGTGTGAGAAATAAACCTCAGTAGAGTAATTCTTTGGGGTCTACTCAATGTCCATTCCACACAGCCACCAATTGTATTGAAGTCCTTTCATAGCACTAGCAATTAATGTAGATGAAATTATCTTCTCTCTACTTATAATCACAGTCTCATTTGATCTCTGTCAACAGCACACATGCATTCTTCTTTTTAAAAAGAAATTTTCTATCTTTATTTGCCAAAATCTATTTTAAATGAAGGAATAAAAGAGTTTTTGTGGCAAATGTTTCCATATTTTCTAATTTAAATAATTGCTGATGACTTTGAACACATTTCTATTTTATGCTGTTTCAGTAATAGAACAGAAGATTACTGTGATAATCAATGCTATTTGGTTGTATTATGGCTGAATCCAAATCAAAAGTTAACACAAAATTAACATTTGCTTAGTTCTGTAATGCAGATCTTAGGAGTAGAATTCCACTCAGCAGAACAATTTAAGTGTTAATGAAGCGTTGAATTAAAACAGGCCTTAGTATTAATTCATTGAAAGATGGGTTTAATCTGCTTTGGTAACTCTTCTCTGGCCTGTCAATATGATAAATATGATAAATATGATAAATATGATAAATATGATAAATATGATAAATATGATCTGGTAATATTATTAAGCTTTTACTCAGAAAAAGGTGTGTTTCTTTTATGCAATTTATAATAATTTCAAGGCCTAAGATAGAAATAGAAACCTTCTTATATTATAGTGCTTCATATTTCCATTGAAATCAGCTCACTTTTTTTCTGTGTTTGCCATGAATATCCTTGACATCTTGGTTTAATTATGAGCGATGTTTTTGTTTAAATCATTGTTGTTACCCTCTTAGTCCAACTTGTCCTGTACTAGCTCCTTTTCCTATATGATCCAGAAATGAAGTCAAAATGCCAAGGTGTAAAATCTCCACAATTTCCATGGCAACAGAGATATGATTTAGTGAACACAGGACTTTATTTTCTAGAGAAAACCAGGTAAATAAGAGAAAATCCCCCCACCCATCCTCATTCAAATAACGTTTTATTTTATTTTAAGGTATTTAGTTTGATAGGAGGCTTTAAGTTACCTCATTGAAGTATAAGAGCAGAAAAACAACTTGTTTCTTCTGTGCACAAAGAAATTTTTCCTGGGAAACTATCATACTGAAAAAAAAAAAAGGGTCAATGATTTAGCAGCTGATGTTTCTTTGTGACTCTTCACTGAATTTCTGCCTCTGTGAGAAGGTATGGAGGAGATGTTGGAAGATGTGCACTCTCCAGGGTGACATCTAAAACTGTGGTTTCATAAAAATAGTAATTATGTGCTTTTTGAAAGGATCCTTATTGTGTCTAGTCTTTTGATAACTCATACAAACTGTGCCACAGAAAATCCTCCCTGTAAGCCTATTTCTGAAAAAATGAGATAACTGAAGCTAAAATATATTTAACATCATGCACTAGAATTTTCCCAATACCTTGTAGCAGAGAAAAACACATGGGCCCCACATTCAATAAACTAAAAGTATTATTGACCAATAGGATGGGAAGTGGATTCCAAATACGAGGCTATTTTCAGCTAATTAAAGGTCCCATGGCACTATATGCAAGAGTAGGAACATCTGCTACTGTGTGCTAGTCAAATTACAGGTTCAGTAATTACTTTCTGCCTAATTGAGCTCCTGATTAATTTTAGCTGGATTTAAGTATTTGTCATGCCTTTCTGTGTTTTGTTGCTGCTGTCAGTATGGTGGAGTGAGCCACTGGTGAGAGAAAGTTTCGTCTGCTTTGGTTTGTGTTCTATATACTGAATGTGAACAATAGCTCAGCGCAGCACATGGGGATTATGAAAGTTAATTTGTGTTGGACTTGTAAGCAGTAGACAAAGTACAGCCTTAAACTCTTCACTTGACTACATAAGGCCATCAGCAGTTTTCCTGGAGAAAAATGAGAATTCTGTTGAATAAAACTCTTGTGCACCACCAATCCCCCCACAATTTACAAGGAATGTATTTATATGAATTATTTAAAATGTTATGATGTATAGATTCAACCATTCTATTTGCTTTAAAAAAGCATCATAAAATTATATTCTATATGACTGCATGTCATATGGAATATATGGAATGTGTGTATTCTTAAAAGGATTTTAAAATCCATTTTACAGGATGGAATAATCCAAATTTCTGACAGAAAAATTACAGGGATATTTACTAGACTTTCTGCCAAAACACAGAAATAATTCAGGGTCACATTAGCATTTTGTTTTCCAGTTGCTTAGTTGTACTGGAGTTGCATGTATAGATGTAGTGAATTGTAAAAAGGACGATGAATTTCATGATAGATACCGGTATGCACATACGTTCATACAGAAATATGAATAATTTTTAGAAGGAAAAAAGTGAAGCATATATATGTTGTGGTAATCACATATGGGATTATGTGAGAGAAGTGGCAGACTGACAGAATGTAAGTCATTTGGTGTGATCGCTGTCCTCTTGATACTATCTTTAAGGGGACTTCTGTTTCACTAAACTAAGTGAGAATCAGATTTCACCAACTGTGCCTGACAATAGATTGTGGCTAAGTCTGACAAGGCCCCTGGGAAAGAGTGCTGCCCTCTGTCACCATATGGCCTGGAAAGGGTTTCATACCTGTTACAATATCCTGAGGAGAGGGATCATTGCTAAATCTATGCAGGCTCATTCCTAATCCCATGAAGCTAATGATCTGTGAAGGATATCTTAAAGATGCTTTCTGTGAATAAGCATATTATTCAGACTGTCAGATGTAGGTTTTTTTCTCTTGTATTAGTTTTCATTGCACAATGATTACACTCCTCCACTGAGAATACTTTATCAAAAATATTAAAATACTTGCTTAGTCTGTCTTGCTGTTCATGAGTATCAGTTGAATATAAATTGTAACAAGCTTACTGGTATTTAAGGACGAGATACTTATCACCCAGCAGATATGCTATTTCCTAAATTGAAATAATTCCCATGATAAAAAGGTATTTTTCTTGTTTCTAACAAACACTTTCAAGTTTGCACATAGTACAGAATGATGTTAAGCTCCATTTATCAAACAGAATTTTTCTTTTCATGGCATGTGCATTTTGGTCTCTCTTGAAGGTTCAAATAACCTTAAGTCCCATATCATTGTGAAATGTTGAACTTCATGCATATATCAATTTTTAAGATATTTTCTCCCCTACAATTTTAATATAGGAAAAACTTTACAATTCACTATTCTGCTTATATCAGTAGAAAAAAGTATTTTCCTCCCTCACCCCTATATCTAGAATAATCCATGGATAGCTAAATTGTTAATCTATAGAGGATTATATTAATGTAGATCTTGTTTTATTTGTAAACAGCATAATTAAAAGAAATAAAAAGGCATAGGAAAAGCTTCAGATGTGAATTAATGAGGAATTCAGAGAGATGTTAAGATTCCTTCCCACACCCACTAGCCTGATATAGTACTTTTATTTCTTTGCAGAAAATATGTCATCATGGGTATTCCACACCCATATTCCTCTTCTCCATTACCCACTTTACATATGAAGAACCTGAAATATCTGAAAACCTCCTCCTAACAACAAGCATTTGTATGAAAAAATTTAGGAACTTGATATTTAGGTATGTACACTTGAAATAAAAAAAAAAAAAATCCCAGTTATTATCATGCAAGACATAGAGTTCAGCTTCTCTTTCTTCTTGCCTAATGGGCACATTTTAGAGTTAGATGTTTTTGCTATGCAAAGATGTTCAAAGAAAGATTATTTCCAAGAGAGGCTGGGGTTAGCAGAAATAGGAATTGATTAAATAGTAATTAATTATTTTTGTAGTTATTTTAAATCTCTGAAATATGTCTTGAGATGCAGTCTGGACTGGGGAGGGAGGATATTTTAATATTAGACCATGGGACTGGAACTGGAAGAAGGAACCAGAACTATATGGTTCTCACACCTGGGAAGAATTATGTTTGAAGAGTAATAAGATTGCAATGGCACTGATTAGAAAAATTTACCTTGTTTTTTAAAACTGTGAAGTTAATTAGGGTTTCATAACTAAATGAAGAGGGTGAGTCTTGAGTAGAAAAAGTAATTTTGAGAAGTACTGACTACATGGTCACAAGCCAAGAAATTGTTGAATACCAATGAATTTAACAAACTCAAAATCTAATTATTAAGTGCACTTTTTTGACACTTCTGTGGCAAAGATGTGCTCTGTTGTTCTCCTTATGGCAACTCAGGAACTGGAGTTCTTGGGGAACAGTGAACCAGAGAATCTTTGATTTAAGTTTAATTTAAATTTAATTTAAGAGAACTTTTAATTTAAGTGAATGAGAAAATGAAATTCCTCAAATTACCTTGCCCCTCAAACAATGTTCCATGTGTGTGACTTCCCCTCAGCTTCACTTTGGGATAGCTGTGAGGGCGTCAGAAGAAACAGAAGATAAAAACCTGGTGATCTGTTTAAATCAAGTTCCAGAGGATGAGATTTGATGGGAGACAGGAAGTCTTCCATGGACAGGTCTTCAGAGCAGTTCCTTCATGCTTAAACTACTAGCCCACCTAACTCATGTTGCTTCCTTTGGCTCACCAGGGGATGCATTTTCCCCCTCCCTAGCTCAATCAAAGCACCAAAATTGTTGTGGATATAAAAGCTATTCTGATCTGAAACAAAATAAATCTAATATTCTTTGAAAGGCTTATTCAATAACAGAGAACACAGGACAGAAAAAGCCCTTTCAAGAGTCTATAATTCTTTTATTATTGATCTTAAAAAGCCTTTGGTTCATATCAAAAGCAGCAGATGATCAGAGTTCCAACATAAAATTTTTCACTCTCCTACATGTATCCATGAGGATATCCTCACAGTCCTTGACAGTGTCTCACTAAATGGTACCATATGCAGAAAGCTAAGGGCTCTGCCACTTTACTCAGTCATCTGTGCAGTGGCTGGATCTCCCTACACATTTCTTTGGAGTTTGAAAGGAAAATAGTAGCAGCCCAGCATGTTTTTGTAGAGGCCAACAAAAATGTGTCAGTTAGAATCCCTCACCTTCATGTTTTCAATGCCCTACCTGAGTCTGAATGACATTTGAGAAGTCCTAGTCTGGTATCAATGGAAAATGACAAAATTTGTTTAACATCCTGCCTCCAGAAGATTACAGAGCATCCAAAATCTGTGTGCAAAGAGGAAGAAGCAAGAAAAGGACATGATGAATTCAGAGAGTAATTAGCTTCTCTGGCATTTCAAGTGATTTAGTACATGTGACTGCATAGAAAAAAAAAGAATCCATAAAAAAATAAATGGAAAAATTACTTTCAGAATGCTAGGAGACTCCCTTCTCAAGGGGACAGAAGTCCCAAAATGCCGAGTGGATCCATTTCTTAGGGATGGAAACAACACATTTCTTGTGCTGACCCCCTGGGGCCTGTGTTAAAGATCTGAAGAGAAATGTTCCTACCCTGGTTCAGCCCTCAGATTATTGTTCATTATTTTTTTATCAGGTAGGGTAAAACAAGAGAGACTTCAGGGTCTTGGTACAACTGGTTAAAGGAGAGTAATGTTCTATTTCCAGACACAGGGAATGATTAGGTGGGGAGCAGAGACCCAGCAAATCAGTACTTGCCTCTGAGCCTGGTGTCACTGGCAGAATTTTGGGTTCTTTGATCATGAGTCAGTTTACTTGACACCAACCCTTCTAGCAACAGATAGGGTACACCTGTTTCAAAGGGGTAAAGGGATTTTTGAGCAAGGTTCATTGATTTGAAGGAGAAAACGGGTTAAAACCAGGCTCACTAGTGGTAAACTTGGAAGTATTTGAAAGGCATGCAAATGTGGCACTGCAAGACATAGTTTAGTGACAGACTTGGCAGTGCTGGGTTTTCTGTTAGACTTGTTCTTGTAACTCTTTTCCAAGAAATGATTCTATTATTCTATGATCCTTCTATATAGCCGCAATAAAAGCTGGAAATATCTTTGTATATGATGTTTTCATGTTTATGTCTGTGTGGATACATGTAAAAAGATTGCAAAAGTATATAGGTATTCACATATATGTTCAAAATGCTTTTTCAAATATTCTCTGTCTTAATTTGTAAGACTATCTCCACACTAAACATAATCTTTAGTACTTCTTATATTCCTAGCAGCTGAAGTAACTTGGCTAATTTTACACACATCACGTTTTCCAGTGGAAACTGAATCTTTTAATATTTACAAGGCTCCATTGGGAAAAGCCCTTTGTCAGTTTGGGCTCTGAAATAGTATTTCAGTATTTAGATTTTCAAAGCCTGTTTTTAAGACCGAGTAAATGTGGGCCACTTTAATTTTTGAGAATACTATGACTAGATAACTCTCCATGGGGTTTAAAATAAAACAGGAATAGAACAAAGCCATGGGTTCATGGGTTCATACACCAAAAGGAATGTAGTGAACAGAGAAATGTGAACAAAGTTAAAGTCACTATGAAAGAGCTACAGAGACAAAGGGCAGAGGGAAGAGATTAAAAAACTTTTTTTTCTTTTTTTTTTTTTTAACCAAGAAATGTAATTTCTTGGTTTATATGCTCAAGAAATCTGTCACAACTTTTTTTCACTATCTTTTAAGAAAATGAGTGTATACATCACAGGAAAAATGGGCTCAAAATAATTAAGTAACTGGTAACCTGCCAAATTATTTGACTGACTCACAAAGTCTTGTGCAGGTTTTCAAGTCTGATTTTGGATAGGAAATAAAGCTGGGTTCTGTGTAATTTTCTAATTTTTGGAAGTTTTGGTCATAAAGTTGAGCTTAAGTCTCCCAAAAGCATGGGAGGATAATTTGCAAGTGACTTTCATTTGTAGTGTGCACAGTGCCGGACACAGAAATTACCTTTCATTACAGTGTAAGTCTGAATGTTCTGGATTTCCATTCATAAATGAGGAGATTTTACAAAGATTGTGCTTTTGTCCATCAAGGTATAGATTGTTATTGCTGAATTTTGGATTCTGTTTTTCTTATTCTAGAAAGAATATTTTTTGTGATTTTTCTTTCCTGTCTTTTTTTTACTCTCCTTAATTTCTGGAGATCCGCTGCCTGTAGAATGGTATGCCAGTATTTTAGGCCTTTTTCTATTAACTTCCTTGAGAATCTCTAAAAATCCTAGACTTTCTGTAAATTTATTATTTTGCTACAATATTTCTTATATGCTCAAAAGTTTTCCTAAGAATCAACTGAAAAGTAATTCCTTCTCATGTTAGTATAGAGCTCACAAATAACAACAATTAATCATTTATTCAATCTATCCCATTTACACCATGCCAAAAACACTGAGAAATATGTTTCAATTTTTAAAAAGACATTTATTCAAAAATTTTGTCAAAAATGGCTCCTGAGCAGTAATACAGTTGCATACTAATGCACACACTGCCCAAGAGAAAAACTTGCAGAGCTCATAAGAAAAATATGCTTTTTGCTGGCAGCTGGCTGACAGCTCAGCCCCTGTGTCACTCTGAAGTCGTCTCATGATGTGCTGCTAGTTTTTAGTTAGGATTTTCTTTTGGCATTTTTAATAGATACAGTCTGTTGGCCACTAAATATTTTTAATAAATATAATAATAAATTAAATAAATAATCAATATTTTAATAAATAGTTTAATAAATATTATTTATATGTATGTCCAGGCAAAATATATTTTAATTTGATTTATGTGAACATAACAGAAGTAATATTTTGGGCCACACATGGGCCAAAAGATATTATGCACATGTTTATCTTATAGTTGGAAGGAGGTATACATAGATAACTCTCCTGGAGACCTTTATGTAAATTAAACATTGTTGCAGACAGCCTACATATGAGTGATCAAAATCTGCCTTAAGCAAAATTCTTAACTCTGGGATAAATTAGACATGCTTTTTATTGCCACTGTCTGAGTCAGGAGCCTGGGAATGGCAATGAGCACCTTCCAGGACCCTGAAAATGGACAGATTAATGCACCACCATTTCTGCAGGGAAAGAATTTCAAAAGCTGTAAAACTTAACTGCAATTGTACAAATACTTTCATTTAAAGTCTGTAAGTCCGATGCGGTTTTACTGTTTTTTCACTGGAATTGCAATAGGTTGGTTGTTCACCAAGTCTCAAAGTTTTTTTAAAATTACAAATCTGGATTTTGTGTGTTGCTAATTACCTGTGTACAAGCTGCTAGCTGATTGACTTCCTATAAATCCTTTGGAAGGGGTTGGTGCAGCAAAAGACAATTTGTTGGTTTAATGTCGTTACCCCATTACTGAATCACATCAATGACGCTGTCTAACAATAAAAAAAAGTTTAAAATAACGACCACAACAGTCAGTGGCTGCAGCTGGTAATATATAGAATTTACAAGATGGTACAAGAAGCTGCTTGTGTTTCAACCACCTTACTTTTTTTACACCCTTAATTTAGACAAATTCTGAGACTAAATTTACTGAATATGAAAGAAAAAAAAAAGCACAGAAGTGCTTTTTAGAAATATCCTAGATTAATTGAAAGACTGATTGAAACAATCTCATTCTCTTAGCAGATACCTTTGGGAGCTCATAAAATACAACCAACACCGGAAGCACTGCAAAAAGAACACACTCTATAGATTAATAGAAAAAAAAAAATGGAGTTATTAACTTAGCTTGTGTCTCTTGAAGAATCCTGGGAAAAATTAACTAGCTGTTAACAACCGGAGAATAATAGAGCCACAGTTATGATATAGCCTTATATGAGAATTTTCTATTCACAGAGTACCATCAAATGTGGAGGAAATCTTACCCTGGATGCAACTGCTGGAGTGCAAGTTAATGTGCCCTGAAAGTATTGACTGGTGGTTAGAGTCGAAATGGCTTTCATGGAGTTACATCCTGTGCATAGCATATGTGCACTCTGAGCTGTCATCTCCCTGAAGGACAGAGAGGCCCTGCAGAGAAGCATTGACAAATCAAAGAGATGGACAATCACCAACAGCATGAGATTTTGGAAGAGCAAGTGACAGATTTTGCACCGGGATGGGGGTCTGCAGGGCTCCATCCTGTGTCCTGTGCCCTTTCATTCTGCACCTGGGGCAACCCTGGCTGTACAGACAGACTGGGGAATGAGAGGCTGGAGAGCAGTGCCATGGAAAGGGCCCTGGGGTTCTGGGGTTCAAGTTGAACATGAGCCAGCAGTGCCCTGGCAGCCAGGAGGGCCAAGTGTGTCCTGGGGGCATCAGGGACAGCATCACCAGCTGGGCAAGGGAGGGGATTGTCCTGCTCTGCTCTGCTCTGCTCTGCTCTGCTCTGCTCTGCTCTGCTCTGCTCTGGGGCAGCCTCACCTTGAGTGCTGGGGGCAGTTCTGGGTGCTGCAGAAGCAATTAATGTCCAAATGAGGATGGTGAAGGGGAGGCTGTGTGAGGAGCCGCTGAGAGCACTTGGGTCTGTTCAGTCTGGAGGAGACTGAGGAGAGACTTGATTGAAGTCTCCAACTTCCTTGTGATAGGAAGAGGGGGCGCAGGTACTGATTTCTTCACTCTTGTGACCAGTAAAAGGAAATGGATTGAAGCTGATTTTGGAGAGATTTAGGCTGGATATCATGAAGAGGGTGGTTGGGCTGGTACAGGCTCCCCAGTACAATGGTCACACCACTGAGCCTGACAGAATTAAAGAAGCATTTGGACAATGCTCTCAGGCCCATGGCGACTTCCTTCTTGGGAAGTCTTGTGCAGGGCCAAGAGTTGGGCTATGATGATATTCATGGATTCATTCTAACTCAGTTAATTCTATGAGCTAGAGAGCACATTTTTAGAAGGAGGTAGAGATTCTGATATATGCAAAATAAGTACAACAGACATATTTTTGTCTGGCATACTTGGTTTGCATTTGTTTTTCTCCATTGAACTTAAAGGACTAGGCAAGAGAGAAAGTCTTGGATGACAAACTACACATACACATTCAGTGATGACTTTTCATAGTACTGATCTTTCAAAAGGAGAGAAAAGGTTTATTACAGAAGAGCACCAACCCTTTCATTAATGAAATATATTTCTCTAAGTCTCCATCATGAAATTTGGCAGTAAGTGGAAGGAAAATAAATGGAAAAATATAAAGCTTCTTTTCTTCCTACCTTACTTTTACTATGTCACACCTATTTTTAGTCTTAGATCTGACACTTTCCAGATTTACACTCACTTTCAATTTTTAAATACAAATTACAGTATTTTACAGGTGAAGGATGTCATCCACAGTGACCTGGACAAGCTGAAGTAGAGGGTGCTTGAGAACCACAGTAAGTCAGCTCATCTGGTACAATAACTGTGGTAACATAGAGAAAACAGAGGCAGGGACAAGCAGCATGCTGGTTCTGGGTGAAAGAGTGATTGTGCCTGAACAAAATATCTCTGCCTTAAAAGACCAAGAACCCTACTAATTTCTCAGAAGGAGTTGCTGTTATCTGTCAGGCTGGTCTCTGGGATATAGATCAAAGCAGAAAAAGACACATGCACACATCTCCTCTGACCAGTGGATCTACAACCAGGCACAGGTTGCTACAGACAGATCCTTATATAATATGCTGTGTTCTTTTGTGTCCTACACTTTATTGGAATCTGAATTGTCTCTAAATATGTCAAATACACTTATTTTTTGCTGAAATAAACATATGATTTAGGTAACATGCTTGGAAGAGATATGTAGCAAAAGTAACAACCTTCACCTACCTAGTCTCAATTTAATAAAGATATTTAACTGAACCAACATATTAGGTATTTCAGTATGAACTTCCAGCTATATAAAATCTTCATTAGATCTATTTCTAAATCAAGACTCATTATCCTTCTAATTTAACCACAGGTTCTTGGGATAGATCCCTATTTTATGTAATGCTGTTGAAGGAATCAAAAATTGTTTACTAGCCTGGAAGATGATGTTTCCACCCAAAGCTTCCAAGTATGAGTAAAATATCCAGTGTACGCACAACAGCATAAAAACCCCATTAATTAATTGTGAAATGTTTAACCCATAAGCATAATCAAACCCTTCACAAGAGAAAAAAAAACCAAAACAGGAGGAAAAGTGATTTGTCTGAAAAAGATGACAATTTCTTGGAGAACATCCAGAAAACTGAAATATTAAAGATGTATCTCAGGAAAATATTCATCTTGTCACTGTCCAGTACAATCCTGTAGAGATGACCCCAGTGTTGATCTCACAATTTTTTAGTATTTATATTGAATTAGTACTTTAACAGAATCTTCTTATTTGGTCCAATAATGCAATTATCCTATATATTTGGAAATAATATTATCAATATATTTAAAAGTTCTGTAGCAATTTTTTTTCATTTTTTATTGAAAATCTTTAGAGTGCTTAAAACAATCAGTATCACAGCAGGCAATTTATGAAAAAAAATGTTAGAGTAACAGTACTTAGAAATTGATTTATTGAATCAAACAAATTTAGGAAAAAATAAATCAATTTAAATGAGGCAGATAAGAGTTTAGGTATGGTTTAGTGACATCAGCATTAAACAGATCAGCTAAATAAGCTCAAACCTTCTGGAACAGTCATGTTAATTATGTTCTAAATTCAGAATATTATTTTTTTTTTTTTTATTTTAATTTTTTTTCTGCATTTCTTATTGTCTCTTCTAGATATTCCTTGACAAAAATACAGGCAGAATCTGTGCCACCTGCAATGTTATCAAAGGAATAACTAATCCAGTCTTGAGGTAGAACCATATTTATGGCAAACATGCAGGGTGACACTCTGGCCAAAATGCACTCCAGTCAAAGACCAAAAAAACAAATATGAATTGTATCACAAGACCTGCAGTTTTGTAAAAGGACAGCTATAGTCTTATCCCACAACCTTTCTTCCTTTTGAAAAAGTGCTGCTTTCCTTACTGTGCCAAAAGCAGGTGCCCCTGTAGAATGGCTCAGTGCCAGTATGTGTTATGGCAAGTACCATGAGCAATACCCTACCATGAAAGATTAACTCCTGAC
This sequence comes from Cyanistes caeruleus, assembly GCF_971803275.1. Classification (NCBI taxonomy): domain Eukaryota; kingdom Metazoa; phylum Chordata; class Aves; order Passeriformes; family Paridae; genus Cyanistes; species Cyanistes caeruleus. Next base: position 65,455,414 of record NC_141732.1, read on the forward strand.
TAATGATAATCACTGTAAACAGCTGGGTGCTGTTTGACTGGGTGGATGGTGGTCTCACCTACCCAACAGCCTGTGAATGTGTTTTATCTCATCTTGCCTTTCAAGCCTTGCATGTTGTTAGACAGAGAGCTGGAAGAAGCTTCAGAAAGTTATGAAGAGGAAATGATGAATAGTAGGCTATTAAATGATATTGCAACAAACAAAGCATAAATACAGGCCTTTGACAGGGAAGACCTTTTTTGAAGCTGTATTTGGGAACTAAAAAATGAGCTGCTTGACACATAAAGATAACAAGAGGCTTTATCCATATTCTCATTCTTCTCACTGTTGCAACTGCACTGAAGTATCTACCTGAAATCTTGAAAGGTGTTGTAGAAAGCTTTGAGTATAATTTTTCAGTATTTTCAAGTACATGTAATTGATTCCATTTTAAAAATTCTCTCTTTTTCTTACACTGAGAATTATGAAACAATTTAACCTCTTGGGTTTTTTTCTTCCAATTGGAAAAAGGGACAAGAGCATAAAACTTCTGATTATAACATCAATTTTTGGAAATAATTTTTTTTAATTCTTATGCAGGTTGACTATTTAGACAAAAGAGTCCAAAGTGAAAAAATGCAATTATTAAATATAAATTCATTTATTTATGCCTCATTTGATTGCAGCAATTCATATTATTTGTATAAAGAGTCAAAGTCTTGGGGGGGATGTAATTTATTTATAGGGACCAGTGTATTTATACTTCAGGGTAGAGCTTTACACTATGCATTCTTCAAGTCATGGGGCTTTACATGTCTTCCATGTGCATATAATTATGCATTATACTTGCACAACCAACAAAATGTGACCTGGGAGCATAATTTTTAGTGACTATGAAATAAAATTTCCAACAGTTAAATCCAACATGTTTAGCATGTAAAATGCATTGGTCTAATATTTCTATTAAAGTAAAAATCAAAGATTTTCCTGAGAATTTCTCATTTTGATTTATATACTGGGGCTCAAACCAAAGTCTTATTTTGTTTGGGTTTCTTTGTAGTGAGAAACCTCATTAGCTAATTCCAACTTTTTTTTTTTTCCTCCAAAAGTAGCAATTCTGTTTAGGACTGGCCTCCCATTTTTAATGAATCTTGCTTACATTTATTGTGGAAACATTCCATAATTCTGTAGAATCATGTAATCAAAGGATGGTTTGGGTCAGAAGGGACCTTAAAGATATCTAATTGCAATGTCCTGCCATGAGCAATGATGCTACCCACTAGATTAGGTAGATTAGGTCCCAATTCAGACTGATCCTGAACACTTCCAGGGGCAGGGCATTCACACTTTCTTGGGACAATCATTCCAGGGCCTCATAAACCTCTGAGTAAAAACTTTATTTGTAACATCTCATCTAAATCTATTCTCATTTAGTTTAAAACCAAATCTTCTTTTCACATAAGGTTGCTTCTGTAAAAAGTTGCTTTATGCCTCCCTTTCAAGTACTATAAGGCTGCAATGATATCTCTCTAGAGACATTTCATGTCCAGACTAAATCAACAATTTTCTCAGTCTGTCTACATAGGAAATGTGTTCCATCCCTCTGATAATCTTTGTGGCTTCACCTGGAACCTCGCTTTCTTGTGTTGGGACTATCAATGAAGGACTTTTCAGCTTTCCCCATGTCCACTGTCACCTGTTCTGCCTTCTCATTCATCGGGATTGAGCAGTGGGGGAGGGTTTACAGCACTTTCTTTTCTGATCTGTGTATTTATAGAATCGCTTCTTATTAATGTTCATCCCTTGTGATGTCCCATTACATCTGTTCCTCAGCTTTCCTGATCCCATCCCTACATATCCTAACTGTATCTGTGTAGACTTCCCAGGCCACACATGTCCTTGCTTCCACTGGCTCTGAATTTCCTTCTTGCTTCTCACTTTGAGGAACAGGTTTTGTACTGCCATTATGTTTTCTGCCCTTCCTTGCTTGATTTCCTACATACTGTAATGGAGATCTCCTGCCTTAAGTGGCCTTAAAGATTGGCCCTAAAACTTATATATCATCATATTCTGTTTGTTAGAGCTTTCTGAATGATTAAACTATAAAATCTTGCAGCAGTTTCTTTTTCTGGCCAAAATATGCTTATTCATAAGCATCTAAAAAGATCAATAAAAAAGAGAAAACCTACATGAAAAAGTCCTAGAGGAATTTTTGCTTTTAAGTTATGAGCCTATATGATATCATAACACATTTTAATGCTGAAGTGCATTGGAGTGTAAAATTTTAGATATTGAATTTCCCATTAGATTCTCATATCTCTTCAGACAATATTCATACTACAACACTATTATGCTGTCTATGAAATTGGATGCAGTAAAGAGCGAAAAACGTATCAAAATGCACTTGATTCTTCAGGTCAGAATCCTGAGTGTTTTTTGAGGAGGTCCAGCTCATATAGATAATATCACTGGATTTGTCTCCTCAGCGTTTAAATCACTCTTAATATTGAGGGTCATGAAAAAACATGTAGGTCTCTCAGATCATCAGATAAAATTGTGTCAGCCCACTCAATAGACATCTCTGCAAACTTTTATGTGCTTCCTACTATGATGATGGTTACAAACATCACAGTAGTAATAGTATCCATGATATATGATCATTCATCATTTTCTTGCCTATCTGCATTCCTTGGCTTGCCTTTTTTCCTTTTTATGTAATCTTTTTTGATAATTGTATCTGAAAACCAATTTATAAATATGCATGCATTTAAAAGTGCAGCTAATGACTCAGAGCAACAATAAAATCTAGAAACTCTATCTTCTTAGGCAATTTTTTTTTAAATTTAGCATTATAAGCACAGAAAAACAGAAAATCTAGAACTATGCTTCAAAAACCAGTTTGAATTATTTTGTTCCAAATGAATATGGACATGCAAAGAGGCTTATCTGTGCAGGTGGCTCTTGTACAGGAAGCAGAATTATACACAGTTTGACAAAAGGTCACAAAGGAATAAATGCAATTCTTTTTGAACTTGACAATAATTTATTAGAGCTTTACTTAATTTAAGTAACAAAATGGCACACTAAAGCTTCAGAATTCTTTTTTGTATACATTCATTTCACCATCTTCACTCTGTCTCAAAATAAACTGTCCAAAGTGAAAAAGAAGGAAGTCAGTGCTGAAAGACAATTAGTCTTAGTCTTTAACCCTTTTAGATGAAGACATAGGATTTTTTTTTCTTTGCTTTTTCTGAAATCCATATAAGAAAATCTACCTGTTCAATGGTTTGTTTTGCTCCAGACTGAAAGTGTTGTGCTTTTACGTAGTGGCAGTATGTAAGGAAACTCCAGTGGGAAGAAATTAAAACACTGTTTTCTAATCCACAGGAATTATTTATAATTGACCTACAAAGTATGTTTTTCATGCTAATATCACATCTGATTCCAATAAGTATTGGCGAGAAGCAACTGGCTTATGTCTGAGAGCAAATTTCAGAAATTATTTTTTTGACTGTTTGCAATGGCTGCATGCCAGCCAACACTGACTGCTTCCACAGTTGCTTATATTGGCTGATTAATTCACATGTGTACAAGTTGAGACCTGAGTTATATCATGTTTAAGTTTGGTCAGAGGACACAAAGCATGCGTCCAGATTTTGAGGAACCTTCAATGAGAGGAACTATAAAATTACAGACAATTCATTTAAAGATTAACTCCACAGATATAAATGTGATCATACTGTAAGCATTATAAACAAGAAAGACAGTGGAGAGCACAGATTCTTGTACAGATTCATTTAGTTAGATGGAAATTTCAAGTTTAAAGATAATTTTTGTTTGCTTATGCCAGGGAACTATATGCCAATATATTTTGAAAAATTGGCTACCAGCTCTCAGAAGAGAAGCCAATGGCACACACCATCTGCAACGCTGGGCGCATTGCCCATGGCACTCTGATTCATGATGTGATATAGCAGCCTGGTGTCTGCCAGTTCAGAACTGATGTGACTGTAAGAGTGACTTTAGGAGAACTTTGTAACCATGCACTTTTCCTTTATTTATTATTATATCATTACATTTATTATTGTCATGCAGCACAGGCCACACTACAAGAGCCCTGTAGGTCTGTGCTGGTAACCCTTTCCTCCGACCAGCTATTTTTGTTCTGTTTTCTATCTTTCAGTTAACTCTTAATCTATACAATCCCTTGACAATATAATTACTTCTAAGAATCTTCAATAAGGGACCATGTCAAAAGCTGCTTGGGTATTAAAAGGGAAGAGATTTTCACCTATGAAAATGGCTCCTATTCCTTTTACACCTCGATCATCTATTGGCCTCATAGAGTCTCTGGAAGGTTTATTACTTCTGGACTGTTACTTCTGACATATGACATTAAAATTCTATTTTTAACCAATCAGATTAATGCTCCTTCCCTTTTCCTGTTTTGATACATTTCTATTTTAAGATTTGCATATTTTTTAATTTGAAACTCTTCCTTTACTCTGCTTTAAACAAATAACCTCTCATGTTAATTTAAATACTTTCTGGAGGATATCTTGAAAATTGAGCATCCAATAAGGTGTATATGAATTTTTTAAAAAATATGATCTGAAAGCATTTCAGACTTTCTGATTTTATTTTTTTTATTATTTTTGAGTAAATTTTTAATTGTTATAGAAGTGATAGATATGAAGTGAAATAATTTATTCTGTGTAGTGCTTGGCTTTCTGAGTAGCCTTCTAGACATACTTCAGTTTCTTCATATATATATATATATATATATATATATATATATAAAAACTATACTTATTGATACATGGTGAGGGGTTGCCCTGATGAAGACTTCTTGGGTCACTCTGTGTTCAGAGCTTTATTTGCCAGCCTTGCTTGAGAGGAAGTTCACCTCCCTGACCTGTGAAACCATGGCTTCATTGATCTTTGGTGTGTTCTCTGACTGTCAGTGTGGAGGGCAGGCTGGCGGCAACCTCTGTGCAGTTTCTACTTCCAGAACCTGATAAAACTATGATGATGCTCTTTGGGAATTTTTTCTTTACTATCTGCTTGCAGTAGGACAGCAGATACCAAACAGGAGTGCATTTATTCATTTTGAGTTATTTATAACTTCTTTATGCCACGTACAGAGTCCAGGTGTAGAACAATAGGGGCATAGAGTAAACCGGTGTGACAGCATGGAGCACATGTGGTTTTGAGGGATATATTGACTACATGGATTGCAAGGGGACCTTGTAAGTATACAGAAGAGATGAAAACCCCTGGCATACCCTCTGGGGTGCTTTACCATTCACTCAGAAAGACTGCAGTAGCTGAAGAGAGTAAAAAGCCAGGAAATTAAAAAGCGAGGTCACATTTGGGCCTTTGGGAGGAACAGTTCAGCACAGTGTATGACCAAAACACAGAAAAATGACATACAGGACAGTTTTTACTGAGCTCAGCAGCTATAACTGAAGATCTTGTTAGAAACATTTTAAAAATCCAAACTAGTATCCCATTGATTGCAAAAAATGGAATTTTGAAGCAGTCTCAACATGGCCCTGACAATATTTCTGAAAATTGTCATTTGAAGAGCTTTTGGCTATTGAACCATGAGAGAAAGCCTGCTTTTCTATCAGGTGCATGATTAATCTAGAAATCTGTATTGGCTGGAGGTTTTGAACACTTGAAAAATCAGTACCTTTAGCTTTATAAAATGCAAATTTAAGAAAGGAAAAGTGTATCCTTTAAAAATGAGACATATGAACAATGCCTTTTTTTTTTTCTGCGACACTGCAGAAATGCAGAACCTACCCCTAAATCCATCCTGCAGATTGAGTTACCATTCGGGTTAGCATCAGTGTGAAGTCTAAGATGTTTTACCCTCTGGCAATGGAAAAACAGTTTTTTGCCTAAAATCTTTTAAATTTCACGGAGGGACGTGGCATGACTTATTTCCAGTAGGTACAGAAACCCTGTGGCAGCACAAATCATTCACCTTATAGAAGTGAGTGAGTCTGACTTCACATGTAATGTGCAGCTACAGAGCCGAGAAACTCCTTTGGGTGAGTCATGGTGGGTGAGGAAGCCCCCAAAAATCACCTCAGCAAGCAGAGTTCGTCTGAACTCTTCCACTGGAACATCTCTCTTTTGAGATGCCTTCCCTTTGTTTTTCCTTGTAACACCCTGTTTTGTTTAGCTGATCTGGGTTCTTTCCTTGTGGTGCTAGAAGCTGTGGCAGAACACACCTTTAATTTGCTCTTGCACTCTGCTCTGCTCAGTCCCTTGTCACACAGGGTTGTGGAAACCAGCAGCTTCCATGGTATGTATCTGAAAAACAGACCAAAAACAGTGAAATCACAACAGTGTGAGCACTTAAAAAATAATAACATTATAAACATCCTCACAGGTTGTTTTTTATCTGTGATTTCCTTAAAGCTTCTAAAATGTTCTTAATTTTTCTGTAGCATTTGGAATGCTTATATTCTGCATGGGTAAAAGAAGGCAAATGAGAAAAACCAAGGAAAGCTTTACTCAAAGAAGTACTTTGTTGAAGTTTCTGCAGCAAAAACTGCAAGTGCCCCACGCCCATCTTCTTCTTCAACCCTGCCCCAGGGCTGCTCCTCCAATTTGTGCTCACACAGCTGCACTGTGACCTTGTTCACTTCCCTAAGCTGACAGCCGGAGAGTTGGTTTTAGCTAAATTATATTTAACCTGGCTCAGCCCCAGTTCAGCTCATTGCTTCAGCTCATTACATGGAAATGAACATCCACGGATGGAGGGAGCCATACTGCTCAATCCTCTGTTTTCAATGAGAGCAGCCATCGTAAAACCCCAAACTCGGCATCAGATTTAATTGTGTCAAAGAGTAATTTGGATTGACATTCGTGTACTAGACTGCTAATGAACCTAAAGCACTAATCAATTAATGTGCAGGAACCCACCTGAGTATAATGTATTAGTAACAGGCATTTTCTGTGTATCACAATGACCCTGTAAAGTAGAAAGCATGAAAGTAATATTCTTTCCACCTCACAAGCAGAGAAACCTTCAGAGTATCAAATCAGGAGAGATGCTGCTCTGACAGAGGATCAAGAGGCATACTGAAATGAAAATGATTACAGATAACAAAAATTGTTTCCAAATACCCTAATGAATATTTTAGTATTTAAGTTTTGTATTTATTCATGCCAAAGAATTAAAGCAAAATTGCAATCTCTTTTAGGTACTTTAACAAGTTGTTATTCAAAAATCCGTGTAATAAGCTAGTTCTGAGAATGACCCAAATAGTTTAATCAAAAATATATAATTAAGGTACATGATTAAGCTGTAGCAGTAAAATCTGTTCTTCCTATTTGCTCTGCAAATAATACCAGAGTACCTGTGTTTTGCTATGCTGGATGTGTAGCTGTCTGAGTTTAGCATCAGTGTGAACAGAAGGGGGTGGTGTTACCTTAGCTTGTGCAATACTATACTTCCTAAGAATGGAACAAAAAAATTACCCCTAACTTCACTAGATCCACCGAAAGGATAAGACACCTAGGAAAAGAAACAAACTAATTAACAAATGTAAACAAACAAAAAAACCCAAACCTTTTTTTACATTAAGTGTGACTGCTAAAACTTTTTATTTTTATTCAATATGGCTTTCCACCCCTTCTACTCCAGCATTGTGGAGCTAGCTGATTTACAAAAGACACATGAAGTTCATACAGCTATTTAAATTACAGTTCTGCAGCATTATTTCACAATGCTCAGTTTAAATGTTATTTTATTTTTGAAAATCCATTATATATATTGCCAGATAATGTAGTCATAAGAGATGCCTAATTTGAGATTTAGAATGCTCTCTCTGTATATACAGCTTGTTGAAGTCTGGTGGGAAATGCAAGAAGATGAAGCAATATCTCACAGCTGTGGAAAGAGGATCACAGGTAGGCACCCCGTGGTCATGGTAATGTCAAGTAACACCTCTGCTCCAAGGAAAACTTCACAGCAGGAAAATTGTGATGACCTGTGCCAGTGAGAACAGGAAATTTACTGGCAGCTTCTGTACAGGAGGTGCAAACTAGAAAGATTTGTCATTTTCTTGCTTGTGTGTGTTTGTTTTTGTGTGTAAGACAGTGAAAAGCTTCCTTCTGATTCTTTGGCAAAATAACAATTGGTCTTTGGGACTGGTTATGCAGTAAAAATGCCACACCTTAGCTCATTGACATAACAGTGCTTACCTAAGCAAAATATATTGTATAAATATACTCACAGCTAGGTTTTAATAAAAGGGAAAAATATATGGGATAAACGCACAAAATTCTGACACAAAAAATCACTTAAATACATATCTCAGTTGAGGAGAATACATTTAAGAATTTAGAATCTAGTTAGAATTCTTAATCTCAAGATTACTTTTGTGAACTTATTAAAAATATATATATTTTTCACCTAAGTATCTTGAAGTAGTGTATGAGCAGATTTTCTTCCAAAACTTTCTCTGAGGAAGGAAAGGAACTTTTCATAGCCGTAATTTTTCAGACAGCTTGACTTATATTTTCCTCCTGCACTGCAGATAATTTTGATTTACAAAAATGTCAAGCTTTTAAAAGGTTGTATTCCTTTCTCAAGGTGAAGCTAAGTGTTCCTAACATCATGCAAAGTAGTCTGAGGAGAAGAGAGAGTTTTGAAAACATGCATTTATGACTCTTTGAAGCTGTGATAACCACTTGGAGCCCTGGCAGTGTATCGTCGATGACCTTTTCTCATGAGCACTCATAATTGCAGAGACATTAATTAATTAAATTTTACTAAAATGTTTTGAAGATGTAAGATTTCAGATACTGTAAGTATGACATAAAATCTAATGAACTGTCTACTTATCTCCAGAAGAGTCTGCTTGGGAGAATATTTATGCATAGTAAAATGTTGTCAACTGTAGAATTCAGAGATGCAACATGAAATCTTGGTGTAGGAAGGAAAAGACAAAATCAGTAATATATTTATCTACAGTCATCCTCTTCTATGCAAACATGGCTTTCAGTAAGACCAGCACAAAACATACATTGAATTTTTTTTTTCCAGTACAGTTTAAGAAGTGCTACATGATCCCTGGAGTAAAGTCCAAAGACTCAGAAAAAAGTGTTCTTAAACTACATGGTTTGCAAGCCCATCTGGTCTCATGTAGCTCATCATAAAATGTTAGGTTTGCTTGATGTTGCAGGTTAACATGGCTAAATGTTATTGAAATCACAGTATTAAATGAGATAATTACTTCAATTTTTCTTATTCCCAATTTAACAGTGAAATTAAGCATGTACTTAATTATGTGTAAATCTTACTGAAATCAGTAGGATTTAGTCACATATTTAAGTGCTTTTCTGAACTGGGGCCAGTAAAGAAATATGACTAATCTCATTAATAAAGGGAACAGGAGTTAGTCCAAGTTACTTAATCACAAACAGTCTGTTTAAGGGGAAAGAACCGTACTTTTTACAACTTGTTTCACACTTTAAAAAATAAATACAAGCCAGAAAGGGAAATTCAACTTTCTATAATATAATGATGCTATAATTTGTGCAGTAACACCTTCACAATAGTTCTTTTGCCTGTTTGTGCTACTGACATTTCCCGCCCCCCAGCAAGTCTATCCTCAGGTTGGCAATCCATTCCAAAGTTAATCCTCACAGCTCCACAGCAATGATTGAAGCAACATGAGCTGAATGCTGGCTGAGGTTTTAGACCTCAGGGTTGGGTGTTTTCTTCCTCCTTGCATAATGTCTAAAGAAGAATTAAAACAATTTTCTTGGATTTGCTATTCAAAACTGTCCAGCTACTCAGTTTGTGGTTTTTCTTTGTGGATTGCAAAAGGCATACATAATCTTGGTACATCCTACCTAATCTGCAGGTGAGTAGTTGTGATTTGGCAGCATAAACCAGGTAATGTGTTTTTTGTTGAACATGAGTATAATTCTCAAAAAGCGAACATTACATAGAAATCCACAAGAATAATTATTTCAGGCTCTGAGTCAGAGGTTTCATTCTGTGGAAATGATCATCTATGAATGTTGAAAGACTATAGTAAAATGCAGGGAAATACTGTTGAGGAGCCTTCACTTTTTTTTTCATTCCTTCATTTTGTTAAGGAAAAACCTAATCTATATATAATAAAAGTTCCAATTATGTAACTTATTACACACAAAACACCCATGCCAATTATAAAGGGAGAAAGCATAAAACAGCAAGGACATTGCCACAATTCAAACTAAGACAAGAAAAGTAAAATTTTGGCTCAAAGAAAATAATAACTTTAATGGAAAGACAGAAGCCACATATACAACAGATAGAAAACCAAGTTTCCCTTCGAGCTCATTTTTTGACTGACTCTATAAATTTTGTCTGTCCTAATGTTTACCAAATGGGCTTACTAGAGCTGAAACTCAAAGTGATTCTTTGCTAGTTTCCAAATACAAATTTCTTGGTCTTACATTGCTAGCCTAGTTAAGTGAAGACTGGTTTGATTACTCATTTCTAGCATGGCTCTCCACAGTTGCCTCTATCCTGTAGGTAAGAGAGAGATAATTAATACAATAAACTACCACAGAGATACTTTTTCCATCTATAGGATTAATTAGAAATCTAATTTGTTCTGGGATGCTAGCAGCCCATTTTATTTTTTGATCTTCCTGGGGTTGCTGTTATATGATGGGATGCTGGGATGTAATTGAACATACTTTCTGCAGCTTTTATGTTTACTAGCCCTTCTAAGAGGCGTTACAGAGAATGAAACATGAGGTCATTAAGCAGGCTAGCACAGTGAGCCTTAACAAACACCTGTTTCTCTGCTATGGCTTACATTTGTGATTTTCCCTGAATTAATTGTCGTGCTGCTCATGGCACAAAAAATTAACTGGCTGCTAGAATCTCTGTGGCAAGCATCCAGTTTCAGAAACCTATAAATTAGGTGTAAAATTTTCTCCAAACTGAAATGCTCAGATTTAGCTATTCAAAATTTGCCCTGATTGAAAAAAATGGCCATAAGCTTGAATTCCAGCTGATATTCAGTAAGTTAAATTTGATCTGTATTTAAATTGGGAAATAATTTACACTTTTTGTTCACTCTATTTGTCTTTCCATAGCTCTCCACATAATTAAGTGGAAATAGGATAACTTGAAAATCCGTATGTAGAAATTAAATATGTGAAGAGCAACAGAGGATCAGCTATATTGGGCAGGAGGGCTCCAATGACAGAAATCTGAAACTGGTGATAACTAATTTGAGTAATTTTTGAAATCTGATGATTTCTCTGACCATCTTAAAATTTAATACTGGGAATATTTCCATCAGTGCAACTATACAGCAAAAAAGAGGCCAACACAAAAGGCTTCAACAAATACCTCTTGTCAGTTCTAGGTGTCTGCCTGCCCTATGATACGTCCTTTGGAGATGGGAAGTTTTTTACACAAGGAGATGAGCAGAATTTCTTACCTGCAGAATTGACGACAAGGATTTCCTGGGTCAAAATATTTTTGCAGAGTGTGCCACTGTGTAGAGAACTGCAGTGCTCATTGTGGCAGTGTAATTTCTCTCTCCTTGCCTCTTTTGGGCTGAATTCTCTGTGGATACAACTTTTCTGTAGTCTCTCAGCCTCCTTTGGGCTGAATTCTTCTGGGATCCTCCTTCATGGGGAGTTCCACTTACCTCAGTCCTTATTATTCAATGAAAACTCCCGAGCTCGTTAGAATCTTGTTTCTCATGTTTATTAACAGGTGATCACAGAACCTGACAGTTCTCTCCAAGCTGGTTACAAGGTTAATCTTTGCAATCTGGTACATTTCTTTCTTCTGATGGTACAAACAAGGCCTTGTGGCACGCTTCATGTCTGATGCACAAAATGGCCCCAAACTACGCAGTTCTTTTATCTTTATAACTATTTTTACCCAATTAACAGTAGACATGTGTATTATTTTTCTTAATGACCCAATGACCCATCACCTCTGTGATGCACTGTGGCATTTTCTATCCAATCACTTACTATTACCCAAAAACCTCTAGGAGAAGAACATGAAGAAGAAAGAAGAAGGGACAAGGGACAACACCCTAAATCCTCCATCTTGTCTCCTGTTCTCTAAACTAACTTTTTCACCCAGTGATTTAAAAAACTTTCTAATCTATACACTTACACTTTTAGCTTTTTCTATCTAACTTTAACATTTGTTTTCATGTATCACCATGAAAACATGCTCATGAATTTCATATTATATGAAATTCAATGTTTTTCTAGATCTTATAACTAAGTATCAGAAACAAGGGCACACACTCTGTATTCCAGACTCCAACATGGCAGAACACAGAAAAATTATTAGGTCTGGTATGGTAAAAGCACAAGCCCCTGCTCTAGATACTTTTGCAGTGTAAATTGCAATACCTGTGAAGCTTTTGTTAAATAAAGATTACTGTGCTAAACAAATGCTTTAACTCCCTGATAGTGAGTGGTTTATGTTTCAGAGCCTTCTGACAAATATCAATTTTGAATCACAGATAGACTAAATTATTACAATAGATTGTTTAATGGGAAATCTTTCAACTCCCTGTTTTCATTCATGTGCAGATAGTAACCAAATAGCAACTGTCAACAGAGAGTGAATTCATAACCTTCTACTGTGACAATTACCACCAAAGGAAGGGTTTTCTGGTGGCCATTTTTGTCAAAAGTGAAAGTATGTCCTGAGTTGAGAAAACAATGGCAGCATACTTCTCTGTAAATTCATCTAATTCCCACACAAGACTAAGTTCACCAGGAGTGTTGTGAGGATCCAGTTCATAAACCAGGGAATCACAATAGTGGGTACCTCACAGTAGAGGATAACATGGAATTGTGAGGTTGCTTCCGAAGAGAAGATGGAGGTAAAAGAAAAATAAATTAAAATCTGACATTCCTGAAACTTCTGAACAATTCGTATATCAATAGAAAAGTCCCATCAATTTACTAATCAGAATTACAAGGGTGAAGGGAAAGAAAAAGATAATGTAACAATGTTATATAAAGATTACAGGAATGTAATATCTTTTATTAGCTATTGAACTGATTCCTGAGATGTGGATTAAACACTCCTATAGAAGTTCAGGAAGACAAGTTGCCACTTAAAAACACATGTTGTATTCTCAACTGGTGATGCAGGAGTCTGTGATAATCACTTAGCCTTCCTTTTTCTCTCAACATAAATGCCTACAGATATTAAATGGGAGCTCATGACTTCTCTTTTCAAACTACATTTACATCTGTGAGTGATTTCAGTTTTTCAGCCTTTGGAGTCTAGATGAAGGGTAGAGTATTGTTGGAATTGACCTTGATAAAAGCAATAAAAGGGTGTTTTTTTAGCAAAAGCCAATATGGGCTCTTGTTTTTCTCTCAGTCTTCCTAAGCTGGCACATGGCCCTCTCAGAGCCAAAAGCAGAGGTGCTGTCATGTAGTCTTCAGATTTGAAAATTATGCTACTAGCCCAGTTTTATTCTCTCTTTAAACAAATACTGTGTGAACAGCTGAAACTTTGGAAGACTGGCTCCCCAGATCTCTCTCCTATGATTGATGGTCTGGTGTCTAATCTAAGTTTTGACCTTAAGCTTCAGGCTCTGTCTCAGTAGGGTCTAATTTGTGTTTTTGCTCTAACCAGCTAACCATTTTTATGTGAGCACTGCTTTTGTCATAATTAACTGGAGTTGAAAAATATATTCCAATGTTAATAATTTTGCAAATTCAGTTTCACTGTACTCGTGCTACAACTATCACTTAACACAATTGTTCTGGTGGCTGAATAGCCCTGTTCCAAAAGTCCTAAAGAAAAGATGAGAATTTAAGTCACAAGTAATGGCAAAAGGAAGAGGGGATTAGTGAAGTGAGATATAATGAGAGAAGCAGGAGTGGATTAATGCTATCTGTTTGTTCTTTTAATTGCTTCTTCTGTTATTTTTCTTCAGTGTATGAGCAAAGAGGAAAATGGCAAAGGGCTATGCAACGGAATTTTGCATGACTGCACTTCTCTATTCACCAGAAAAAAACCAAAGCAAATGAAAATATATTTCTCATTTTCCCTTAGAGGAAAAGACTGAAAATTCTCAGAATTCACATTGATTCCTCTCACATTTATCTGATGATTGTTTTCTAAGGAGACAGAATCTTCCAAAGGTATGTCAGAGACCTCAATCAATATGGGTAGATTAGATTTTGAAAGTCTTTATTTTGCCAGGATTTTAATCAGATTTTGGTTATATTCTTATCCCCTGGAAATTTTTACAGCCCAGGAGCTCAGCACTTAGGCAAAAAAGTAGTCACTGACTCATATTATTAGTTCATAAATTCCAAACATACACATGTGTCACACTGTTGTCTTTTCCAGGCATGCCTGTTTTGTTTTAAGCCTGAAGGGGAATAATACACAATGCCATTCACATTTCTTCTAGCTAATCTTATACAGAGCTAGAACTAGTCTTCCTGTTCTTCTTAATGAAAAGGAAGTATCCAGCCTGCTCTCATTTCCCACCAAAAAAGCGAGAGGACTTTGGGACTTAGAGATTCACCCAACTGTTAATGAACACATTTCAATTTATCTTAAACTTCCAAGGTAAGAAGAGCATTTTCTCTCCACACAGTAAGGGATTAAATCCTTTCATGAAGTAGATAAAGCATCCCTCAAACCTGCAGACATTCCAGGAAATTAGTATTTCTTTCAAATCTATTTTCATGCTATGAAAAACCCCAAACAGCAATTTTACCATATATTTGGGATCAGTTTCCCAAGATAATGATGTATTTTCACATTTTCTTCTCTGTTTTTGATGCAACAAGACTATTTTTGATCCAAGAATATGTTCTGAAATATGTTTACCTTTCAAAGTAAATACTATTAATAAAAGTTCCCTTAGATCTAGAATTATTAATTTCTATTTGTCAGGGATGCATGCATCTGTGCACTTCATGATTCTGTCACCTGAGAAATTTCATCCCATTATTTTAACCTTAGCTGGGAGATATAAAAAACAACAAATACCAGAGATCCTAACACTTCCGGAATGGTAGAAGTCCAGGTATCAGATATCACACTTTAATGAGTATGAAAAAATGGCAAGGAATTTGGTATGACCTATACATGAGCTTTCATGTACATGCAGATTCATATACAAATACTTTCATATTTAACCAATGGCAGCAAGAGGCAGTATTATTACTGTGTTTTTGGTTTTTTTCACAGCCTTTTTTAAAAGCTGTTGCACTCCGAGGTCTATTCTCCTTGCACCCCAGTCTGACTGTTCAATAGAACTGGAAATATGTTAAAACTTATTTTCCATGAATGTGCTTATGAGAAGAGTGCCCCTGACAGTCATAAATGATGCTGTAAGCAGCAGCTGTGCTTTTGCTCTCTAAACTCATCCTGTGTTTCAGACTGTTTCTCAAGAAAATCAGAGCCATGCAGCATTACAGCAAGGTTGTTACCATCCACGGTGTGTAGGGCTTTTAGGGACATAACAACCATATGGACAGTCTTTGACCAAACATTATACAGCAATGGAAGTGAAGTAATATTTGGTACTGATCTGGGAAGCATCCATTGACAGACTGCAGACAGTTCAGATAGTAACTCAGAAACTATCAACACAAAAGAAAGGAAATCACAGAAGGAGGAAGAAGCTAATATTTCATCTTCAAAAAATGATAAACATTCCCACGTGAAAAAGACATTTATTCAGCTAATGAATAATTAGTATATTCAAAACAATGATGTTTTGTTAGGCAATTAAGACCACTATCAGCAGTTGTGTTAAGGTGGTTTCCCATTTAGATCACCGTCATGAGAAAAGGTCCAATAAATTATTTTCTGCCAACCCATGTACCACATCTGTTGGAAATAAAGGAGGGGAAAAAAACCATCATGGCAAGAGTATTTACATTGTGAAGTCTAACTTTTTTAGCTATTGGAACTTATTTAATTAAAACAAATAATGGACAAGACACCATATGATTATCACTGGGAAAATGTGCAAATTGGCACACTCTGAGTACCATTACTGATTTATTCAAAAATTATCTGACACAGGCATACATTTTAGACTGAATACATACAACTGCAGTTTTACTTTTCCAAGATAAATATCTATTTATAATATAGATTTATACAAAATTTATGCAAAAATAAATTTATATAAATTTATATAAATAAATTTATATAAATTTATACAAAAATGATTTATACAAAAATACTCCTGGGTATGGAAGGAGAACTCAAAATGGCATAATTGTACAGCATTTGTACTATAAGGAAAGATCATACCCAATAACGCAAATATAATTTTTCAGGGAGTTTCAATGCCCAGGGTCTGTATCTGTTATTATTTAAACATAGTAACATCACACCACAAGTGCAACCCAGCCACTTGTGGACCTTCTGGTTTGTCAAACATCAATCACTAACCAGGAATAAAAAGGTCTCCTAGAGATAGGGATGTGTTCAACCATTTCCAAGAACCATGTACTGTCTTCAGCCAGTGATGATGGTAACTGTGGGGAGTGAAGAGGGAGAGCAAAGGAGATCAGCATCTGCACTGGAATTTTAGAAAGTGAAGCAAATCACAGTGAGCAGCAACGAGTTAAATGTGAAACATTTGCCTGCAGCTCTGAAATGTGACCCAACATCTGGTAGCAGCAATGCCATCAAAAGAAGGGAGTCTCACGTTGAGTTATTTCACTGAACCAGGGAAGAAAAAATTCTGCTGAAGAATAATAACAAATAATTATTAATTTATAGATAAATTATATAAATATTATTAATTATAAATAAATATTATTTTAATAAATATTATTTTGTCTTATTTTTTTTCTGTCAGAAAAATATTATTTTCCTGGACAGAGTATATGTATGGTAGGAAAAAATCTGATGTTAACAAGTCTGGGTTATTATTTTTCATCTCTACAGCTCTTCAGAGTAAGACTAACAGATATTGGAACAGGAGTTCATTGTTTAATTTTTTCACTGTCTTTAGATTAGTCTGAATCTATCAGAAATTTGAGCTACATTTCGTTCAACTTGGTTGCTTTTGGTAAAAAGGATGTGCAGTTTAATATGAGATTATCCTTTTACTTAAAGAAGTCCAGCAGTAAAGAGGTAAATCTGTTAAGATTGTTAATATTGCCCAAAAGCACAATGAGTTGTGTAAATGAGCACTGTTTCAATGCCATTTTATGAAATCAAAATCATGACAAAGGTCATCTGAATAATCCTTAAGGATAACAGGTTTAAAGAGAGTTTGCAATAAAATGCCCATTACCAGCTTCCACCCACTGGGTAACCTGCTTTTACCCCCCAACTCACTGATCTGCCGCGCTGAGATGTCTTAGAGGTTTTTTGGCAATGACACATCAGAGGCAGTGAAGCTGCCTAGCCAGTGCTGGAATACCATTCCTGGATCTGGGCTCCTGAAAAGGACACCCCCAGGAGCAGCAATCTGTCTGGAGCACAGCCCTAGTGTGAGGAGGCAGCTGATGGCAGGGATGGGAGAAGCTCCTACGCCTCTAGGTTAACAGAGATACAGGAAAATTCCCCTGTCCCAAAGAATTCATCTGTTTAAAACCACAGTTATTACCTTCTGCCATGCCATGACAATTTGTACACTGTAGCTTTGTGTCTGCCTGAAGTTTGTGCATATTCCTTGAGAATGGTCTCTGCTGCAAGGTGAATAGTCCTTATTTCTCTGGCAGTTAGTTCCTTCATATGCTTTCAGTTCAGTGTTTCACGGTTCCTGGCCACCTAATTTTCATTGATATCATTTGTAGTCGTGGACTGGAAAAAGTGACATCATGGTGTGTGCCTATCTTACTGTCCTCATTTTTCAAGCTTGAGCAACACTGACAGTCAAACAAGGATTTTAAAAATAAAGAAGTTTATATAAGTTCCCCTATACAAGAGAGTAGGCAGAGGAGTACCAACATAAACTATCCAAGGCCATCTTATAAATTTCTGTCTGTGGACATAAGTAAAAAACTAATGCAAGAAGGACCTTTTGAATGCCCTAATTAGGGTAGAACCATTAATCAGAACCTTCAATCAAACACAAGGGACAAACCTTAGGAAATGAAGGCTCTGTTTCATGGAACTATGTTTAACATAGATGATCGTGATAAAACCCTTAAAGTTTACTATGGAAAACTTCCTATTTTTCTCTTTGCTGATGTGATGAACTCTGCACATCCATAATGTGCAAGGGTAAATGGATCACGTGATTCACCCAATTTAATCTACCAAAACTTTTTGGGCTCACAAAAGTTATTTAAACTTCTTGACACAGTATCTGTTGCAGTTTTAGATTTCAAGGAAATACTTGGATTGGTTTGATGCATTTTTAAATTTTCTATAATGAATTAAAAGTTTGATAGTGCAATACAAGGTGATGGGTTAACCCCTAGTTTCTCCTACGAGTCTGGGTTATCTCTGTAGGTAACCAACTGCTTAATGATATGTGAGAGCCTTGCAACACAGAAGAAGCTTACTGGGATTTTTCAAAAAGGATAATGTCCATGACACTCTTTTTAAAAGTGTTTTAAGACAAAAATTGTGATAGAGTCTAAGAAATGTAAACAGTGCCTAAGAGTAATTGGATTATATCATGTGTCCTAAGAAAATGCACTATGATGTGGATTATAACTACTGTTAGGATATATTAGTAAAAGAGAAAAAATTTAATAAAATGTTAAGTATCTTCATCTATTATGAAAAGGTTTTTCCTAGAAACATTCTCACATTTCAGGGTGGTGTGAGTTCAAGGGAATAAATACTGTCTAATAAAATTCAATGTACTAATATGCAACTTAAAGCTCACTGTTCTACTTCTTACTTGATTCTCCTTTTCCTTCTTGTCACAGTTTTCAGTGCAAAGTAACAGTGCAATAGCTTATTTTTCACTTTTTCAAATACAAGAAAAGAAAATATGTTCAGGTCTAGTAAGTGCTTCCTGAATTGGTAAAAGAGCAAAGTACAGGAAACCACACTGAAAACAATAAAATTTGGAAATATAATGTGTGAATTGGGAAAGAAAAATATTTGGAAGATAAAATATTTTGCAGAAACGGGCACTTTAAATTATTAAGAAAAAGAAAAACTGGAATAAATCAGGACATTAAAAAACTATATTACGTCACATGTTTATATCTACCTATGCATTTTTAATGAGCTAAATACAACAGAATCTATAACCCAAAAATTGGTTCAGTTTCAACCCAACCACTGCTACACACAGACATCCAGTAACTGTGTATGCTAGCACTGATATCTACAAATCATTTGAAATAAATTGCATCTTAAATTTGAAGGCAATTTTAGGTAGTTTGGTGTGCTGTAGGATCCCATTTTTGATATTTAGCAAGCCTGAGATCTTTCTAACTTATGAAGACTGCATGTCTACAAACTAATATGGATGTGTTTGTGTTTATTACCTTTTCTCATGCATGCCTCGAAATGATGAAATTACAGGTATTTTACATGTGTTTTGTGGTACAAAACAGATACCGTCTGTTAGTATAATTTATCTTGAAATACCCTGCTTTACAAAATTACAGAAAAGCACAGCAATTTGCTCTTTTTTTTCTTTTCTTTTTTTTTTTCTTTTTTCTTTTTTTTTTTAAATTTCCAGGACTATGGCAAAATCTTCAAAGCCCATAAGATGCCTTCTAGCTAAGAATTTAGCCATGTAATAAACAATTTTCATCAAAGCAGTGAGTTTGTGGAAATAACAGTACAATTGTAGAATCCAAATTTTCATAATGTTCTGTATTTATTAGCTATTTTGTCTTTTGTATTTTGACCTAATTCAGCCAGAAAACACATCAACTCTTATGTAAGATTAGATACACATACATACACATACTCCAACCCAGATCAGATTAGCTGCAATCAAGGTAATTATGTTGAACAAAATTGTTCATCTGTGCTTTGCAGCTGCCATTTGGATCTAGTGTTTGATCCCAAGTGACTGAGTTGTACATATGTTCCTCCTTAATCCTGGATAACTTAGGTTTTATTTTGATACATAATCGCCTCCTTAAAACTCAAGACTGAGAATAAAAAATATTTAGTTTTACTGATAAATTAACTCTTATTTTCTTTTAATGTTTTTCCTTGGTATAATCTGAAGTTTGTTAATAGACACTACCTGGAATTGAGCTTCCCAAAAACTGAAGCCATCATCTAGAAAGCCTGCTCTCCTCCATCTCTGACAGTTATTGGAAGCTGCTTCCTTACTCAATTTTCATGTTCCTCCAACAGTTAAAATTAGACCATGAACATACTCAGAGTGCTAAACACCACACTGTAGCCAAGCAGGTTCCCTTACTGTGTATCTCTTCTACTCTCTTGTGATCTAGATATAAAAAGGCAGTATGAATTGTCATAATCTTCAGTAACTGTGTTTAAAGAAAAAAAGTTATAAATATGCAACAGCCCTTCCCCCAGAAAACCAATAGCTCCAGAGAACTTTGGTTCAGAATCATTGATAGAGCTGTCACCCATTTTTGCAAATATTTAAAGAGTTCAGGCTCACGGTTATGGTGGCACCACAGTTCATGATTATAAATTTTGATTATGGTGATATCTGATATTTGGCAGCTCCTACTCTTTATCATATTGAGACAAAATTGTTACCAATGCAGAAGAGCAACAGTCTGGAAGACAAGATAACTTTACCTAGGATTTAAACTCTTAATGCCTTCTTGTAGAACTATTATTATTATTATTATTATTATTATTATTATTATTATTATTATTATTATTATTATTATCATCATCATCATCATCATCATCATCATTATCATCATCATCATCATCATCATCATCATTATCATCATCATCATTACTATTCCTCCAGCTTGAATTCATAGATATTTACTCTTTCATAGTCTTCTGTATAATGAGTTTCCTATTTTTGCAAGACAAAAAGTTGCATTTTGTTAGTGGACAGAGAACTTTTTATTTTGTATTTAAAAGATGAAGCCCTTCAACGGCTCCCTTATGAGAAAAAGAATTTCTAAATAAGATGGCCTTGTATTTGTGAGCTATTTTCCTTTATGAAAAATAAAACAGAGGATGGGAAATGAAATTAATGTTTGGAACATAGAACAAGCACATATTGACACTGAACTCTTACCATGTTTCTAGGTAAAAGAGATAAAACTGGACCAATAAGTAAATTATTTTTCCAAACTTTTGATGTTCATCTGTTTTTGAGGCTTACTAGTATTTTAATGAAGCCAAAAACTTTCATATTGTTTTTTATGGTAGATGTTAAGAAGCAAGAAAATACTACCTTCAAAATATTTGATCTGAACTCCAGATTCTACATAAGAAAGAACACAATCTACCCAAATATTATCTTGCAGGTATTATAAAGATCTGTGTGAAAGGAAGAGGAAACAAAAAGATTAGGAAGCACTAAATGAGGAGCTGATTGTTAATCCCATTTTCTACAAGCTTCTGTCCTGGTGTAAATCAAAGGGACTGTAAAATCTGGAGTAATCTCTAACAAGTAGAGGGGGGATTTGCCTAGCTCTGCTTTTTCTTTGAAAATACTATAGTTTCTGTTTTTCCATTGAGGAAATGACCTATGAATAAATTCACAGAGTCATATGTCATATTTCAGAGTTAAGTGATTATAACCATATCTAGGAACTCCCCATCCAAGAATTCTTGTTCTGTTGTCTCAGCACTGGAATTTCTTGCCTACAACTCTGCAAAAAGCAATAAATGTGTGTATATATATGTATATGTATATGCATGCATCTCTTTTTCTCTCCACAAATATTCATATATAGGTTTATACATATCTATATGTGTGTGTGTAGTGTGTTTACATGTATATGTAATATAATAAGTAGCAATAAAAATTCAATGAGTAGCAATAATTTTTATAGGTGATTACTCTTTTACTACCCAGCTACCACGTTACATACATATAATTTTATCTCTTTTCTAAAAGTGCTTTGGTGTGGAAGGAAAGCTGGACTGCAGTTTTGTACTATTAATCCATTCACAGTAGAGTTGTTTATACAGCATTTTCCTGTACTTGGGTTCGCTCTTCTTGTTTTAAATGAAGTTATTCAGAGTCAGCTGCACAATCTCTGCATTTTTACTGGGGTTTTTTGGTGCTTTTCATTGACTCGTTAGACAGTAGTCATTGATCTTGTTAATGGAAGTAGGTTGTTCTTGGTTGCCCTGTAAAGATTGTTGCTCATGTGTTCAAAATCGGCTTTTTAACTTTGTACTAGGCTTACTCTCCTCAATACCAGTGATGGTGCCATGTTTGACATGATCTTACACAAATAAACCTATTCTTGGGCTTGGATACTGAATAGCACAGTGCTCTACATAGGTTGCTTCCTAAGATTTTTTGGGAAGCCTTTGGAGCAGACATTCCAGCAGTGTAACAGTCTCTCATTTAAAGACAGTTCAAGGTTTTCCACAATATACAGAATGCCCGAGATCCGTGTGGAGGTACAGTGATTTATTTTGCAGCCTTGGACAAGTGCCAATATCCTCCATCTGTTTTTTTGTCTGTCGTCTTTAAATTATTGTAAAAACTAGCCAGGAACGTAACTTGGTTCCTAAGAAAATTTTGGATAATTTTTAAGTTCTTTATTTGGAAAGAATAAATTAAATTCAGAATTTCTTTATTTACTAAAAATTTCTGCACAAAATTCTTCTGTGACTTTTTCTACATGATGCAATGAAGAGGACCCTGAGCAAGTAAGTGCTAATTTTGTAACAAAAAATATACAAGTGGTTGTACAATCAAGGTGCTATCTCATGAATTTAAATATACAATTTAGTGACATGAAATAATGAGCAGATAAATGTATTCAAATGTTTCAGCAGTTTTTTAAGTTGCTTACTATCAGAATAGAAAAAAGGAAGATCTGTAATGATATTGAATGAATCTTACAAAAGACTTAGAATGAAATAAGAATGCTAAAAATGTTGTACAGTTTTATGCATGTGAAGCTTCAGTAGAGGATAAAAGAGTCTGGGCCTAAGTTCTCTTCCCATCATCCTAGAGAATTAAGTATGTGGCGGCAGGAAATTTAAAACCTTTCTCAGATGTGAAATGTTTATAAAATAAATACAAAGAGCCATCTTTGCAACTACAAATTATATGCATTTTACCAAGTTTCCTTCAGGGTTTGATAACTCTTACTATAGCTGTCCCTGTAAATATGACAATAAATTTTTAAATCTCCAGAGAACTGGCAAATACAAGCAGATGCACTTAACTGCTGGTGAGCAACAAAAGTCAGCCTGCAGGAAACTGTGGCACTAATGTAGTTCTTGATTAATCTCTAATTACACTTTTGTCATCTTAGCAGGGAGACAAAACTATAGCAGTTCCTAAATAGGCAGGCAGCATTTTGGCACCTAGCAACCAGCAGTTCTTTCATATTAGCTGCAGTGGACTCTGCGCTGTTACATGGAAGGTTGTTATGGATCACTGCTCTATTATTTATAGTGCAGCATTTACAGAGGCCTTCACAACAGTATATAAATTAGCAGCTTAACAGGCCATTGCTAACTAAAAACATGGCATGAGCTGAAGCATCAAGTATGAAATTAAAATGTGACTTGGAGATAATAATGTTTGCAACACACATAGAAAGGAATGTCGATTTATTTTCCTGTTAACCATTTCACAGGCAGATTACTGTACGGTCTTTAAGAATTTTTTGTGTGGATGTGTGTGTGCCTGTCTCCCTCATTTCTCGTATGCACACAATGAGTATGCACGTGAATATATAGACATACATATTTATGCCTAATAAATATTCTACTGTATATTCTCACACAAGTCTTTTTAAAGATTAGTGTAAAAGCTTGCCTATTTTTTTGCAGTAGGCTAATATAGCACAGAGGTAGATGAAGGAGAGCAGTGCTAAAAGGGATCTATCCTCTAATTGGATCGCAGGCTGCAATAACACTACAAGTGTCTTCGTGAAAGGGCCTTGTTAGCTATCAATCAGGCAAATAACACTAACATTCTTCCATCTCCTGTCTTTTGGTAACTAGTCTGCCAGAAGACCAACTCTGGTGAGAAACCTCACACCTCTATTTAATGTCACTCAGAGTGAATAAGAACCAAAAGTGATCAAATACAGTAAATGACTGCTGGCTGGATGCAGTTGATTCTTTATTTAATAAGCTAAAGAAAGATACAATTAATGTTTATATACTAGAGATTCTGGAATAAAGAAATAGGATTATTAAACCTCGGAATACATAAGCAGAGGGACTGTAAGAACATATAGCTTTTGATTGCAGTCCTGCCTTAATTAAATCAATGCTTGGCAATGAAAGACAGTTCTGATCTGTACCATGGTGGTTTCTGATGTTTCTGATGGACTGGATGGCATTTTGCTTCCCCTTCTCAAACACACCATCAGAGAAAGTCCCTGTAGAGTAGGAGAGAGCCTGCAGCCTGAGCAGACATAGCAGATGATGGAAGGGAAGGAACCCAGTTGCATTCACTCCCTGTGCTCAAGCAGTGAGTGGCACAGTCAGAAAAGGGAGGCTGCATTGGGCACTTCCATCCACAGAAATCAATAGTAAAATTGCTCTTATCTTCAATAGAGGAGGAAATTGTCTTCAGTTTTGTATCAAAGAGCCCATTTCTAGATGTGCTTTACCAAGCCACTTTCCTTGACTGTGCTTAGTTACTGGATATTTCCAGAGATTTTTTGAAAAGGCTTAGAAGTTAAATGTGATATACCTTCTTTTATTTAGGTAATGGTGTTCTATTCCCAGTTGCTAGCTCAGAAGGCTATTTCCTTCTCAAGTTTATACAAAATATGCTCTTTCCATATAGAGATTATCCAGCTATGTATTTTATGATCATAATCCAAAGGTCCAGTGAAATATCACACAGTATTCTCATAGTATAAATAAAATTAATTACTGAAAATTGGACCACAAAACTATTCAGAATGCTTCAAATTATGGTACCACAGAGTTTGCCCATCTGGCTGGTCTTTCTGTAATCATCTTCACAGAACTGAAAATCATGGACTTAGTCCAAGCAGGTACCTCTATGCCTCTAATAAAATGTTTTCTGCTTTAAGCTAAAACAAACAAAACAAAGAAACTATTAAAATAAAACAAAATGACCCAAAAGAGAGAAAACAATTTTCTCTCTCCTGAGCAACTCTATGAAGGGTGCTGCTCTCCCACCAGAGACTTTCAAAGCTGAAGCTCTGTGCCTTGTGTGCCTTGTGTGAGGTGACAGAGCCTTATGTAGGACGTTACACAGAATGCAAGTCACAGTATATGGGTAGTATATGTTTGGGCTGTTTAAAAGCAGAAATCCAAGTAGGTCACTTCTGAGACATTGCTTTCTCCTAACTTTTCATGGAAGTATATAAAACAGTACTTTATTGTGGGGTGTTCTTTGTTGTTTTGCACTTTTGTTTCTTTGTACACAAAGCTGGTTAATTAGATAAAGCAGGAACATAAGGCTGATGAAAATTTCTTACTAAATTTCTTAGCTACTGAAAAAGAGCAATAATCATCAAACTATTGTCATCATAATGCTATTAGATGACTTAATTAGTTAGTTGATTTCTATGATGCTGCTCAAAGAGATGGGGTGTGAGATTCATTTGAGACAGGAATTATGAGTTAATATGGCACTAAGAGGCTAATCAGTTGTTCCCACTCCATTGTTACTGTGCTGGCTACCAATATTTCAACAGGAAAAACAAAGCTGTTTGCTAAGTGTGGGTCTGGCTTCTGGATCTCTGTGGCATCACATTTGCAGGTTGAGCCAAGCCCCAAGTGAGAGAGATCAGCTTAGACACAAATTTCCCATAACTTTTGTCTTACTTTGGGGCTTGGTTTGTGTCTCTATGAACTGTAGCTTTGGTAAGGAAATCACTTTTATCAGTGGATACATAATCCCATAGATTGTGAATTTTTAACCTCTTTTTTAAACTTCAAGTCACAAAACTGAGCCCCTGAACTAAGTAAAGCTCCTGTGCAAATATACCTCACAATTAAAAGAACTGTAATATGCAACCAGAACAATAAAAGAAAAATACTGAATCCTGTGAACTCACAGTAATTTTTCTTACTACCTGACTTTGCAGCAGCACATAGTTAAGGTTTGTAATACATTTTAAGAATTAATTTCCATATCTTAA
Organism: Cyanistes caeruleus; assembly: GCF_971803275.1. Classification (NCBI taxonomy): domain Eukaryota; kingdom Metazoa; phylum Chordata; class Aves; order Passeriformes; family Paridae; genus Cyanistes; species Cyanistes caeruleus. Next base: position 65,481,595 of record NC_141732.1, read on the forward strand.
TTTGTTTTATTTTTTAAGTACTATTGTCACCCAGAACAATCTTCAACTTTGCACATTCATTTAAGAAAAATAACAAAAAAAAAAGCCTCAGTGAAGCCCTCAGCTTTAATGCATACATATTTCTAATATCATATCTTCAGTCTAAACTACATGTTAATTTATCCATGAATTGAGTAAGCAAATTAATTTCTTTTTTGCTGCTGGAGTGTAAGACATATTCAGTGTTTTTTTTAAGAGATTTATTTTTTGTACTCAGCACAGCAAAAAAATAGAAAATATTTGTACTTAAAAAATTACCTCAAAAGAAAGATGGTAAAGACATCAAAAATTAAATTAAAAAGATGTATTGTCAATTACCTCCGATGATACAATTTAAAGCAATTTTTTTAGAGATGACACCTGTGTTTTAATTAATCACTTTTGAGGGATATTTTTCAATGAAATGTCTCTCTCTGGTGAGTAATTTGCAGTAAATAAATCCATACTTGTATCAATACAAAAAGTAAAGTCCTTTTATTAGCCTCCTCGATTTATTAGACATAGATATTTAAGGATTAGAAAGAACTTCTGACACTAAGGTTTAGGGTCATTAAACAGGTCACTGGAGGCTTCAACAGTAAATCTGTACAAGGCAGCTTCAGCTGATGACTTCAATCAGGAAATTCGTTTACCAATCATTATAAATTTAATTTTGTACAATATATAGACTCAGATAATCTATATAATATCTTAAGTAATCTTCAGATTCTGCTTTATTTTTTAGCATAAAATGAATAGCTCATAGTATCTTTCCCTGAATTTTAAATTCTAGAAATGAAGTCCATACTTTTAATAAAAAAATAAAAATACACATAAACAATCTCTGTGAATTCAGCTTAAATTTTGAAAATATCTTCTCTATGAATCTGTGAAATGACACAATTTCACAGATTGAAAAGTGTAATATTTTTTTAAATGGAAATTAATTCTGTATCTCCAGAAAATCACAAACAGTGTTTCTGGGGTGTTTAACCATCCTAATGATATAAAATTAGGAATATATGAATTATATATAAAAATGAAAAATAATCGTACTTTTATTTCCCATTTAGGACAGGTAGGAAAAGAGTAACCTTCTTTTTTCTTTTTTTCTTTTTTTTTAAATTTCTCTTTTGTAATTATTAGGTGTACCTATCATGATGTCTCAACATTTTAAATAAGAAAAATAATATGCTGTGCATGAAATATTGGAACTTGAATATTACAGGTAATTAAATGTATATGTGCATCTGTGCATTCAAAATTTGATGTAATTTGCTTTGTATTTCCATTTTCTTAAAACAGTTCTTGCTTTCTATATGTACTCCTTTAAAATGTATATTTTCTACTTCTACTGCATTTATAATGGAAAATTCTCTAGATAAAAATTTTCATCAAAACAAAAATATTTTGTTACATCAGTTAATTTATTTCTCTGAATATATGTGAGTATATATACAAATTGTGCAAAACTTAAGCTGCACTCATCCTATGCTTTGTGTTGTTGACAGAATTAGATCTACTTGCTATTTCCCTTTAAAAGAAAAGTAAAATTGCCTCCAGAAGTGAGACTGGGAAAATTGGAGGATTTAGACTTTTTATTTTGAAAGATTGATGTAGCACAAAATCTGTCAGAAGTAAGAAGATTTAACCTACAATTTATTTTATTTTAGAGCCCTGTGTAAAGAATTTTACAAGGAAACAGAGGAATTCTCTTATAAGGAATAAATAGTAGTAAAAGTATTGGCAAAAAATCATGGTGATGGCAAGCAAACCCAGAAAGCTAAGCATGTATTGAAACATTTTAACTAAAGGTGAAGTTGAGTAACTTTTTAGCTATTTTTTCTTTGAAATCTCATGTATATTTAGGCACATTAATTCTTTAATAAAAAAAGTTTTCAAGTACATTATGCAGTTTTGCATTTTTGGAATAAGAGTGCTGGAGACCCTAATGTTGACAATGCACCAAGGATCTAGTTAACAGGTATTAACCATAAATCAGAAATTCTGATTAAACTATGACAATTTTTTTGCCATCATGCAAAAAGGAATTTTCCAGCCCTTTAAAGTGAACACAGACTAAATGAAAATGTTACCTAAGTCTGTCAGTAGGTATAGTTTTTGTGTTTTTCTTTTGGTAACATAAGTAAAATGAAAACTATTCCATTATATTTGCATTCATTTACATGACAAAATAAATTTTACTTTCTATTCATAGAGAGCACATACAGTTTCCTATGCTGGTAAATTTTCTCTGTCAAAATTCAATTTTACTTACTTGCCACTTTAATACTTAATAAGCACAACAGTTAAACTATATACAATGATAGAGGAAATGTGTGCATACATGCTTTAAAAAAAAAATCTTAGGAGAATTTATATATCTATTCTCACCTACACATCAGCTTTAAGAAGGCTGAAAATTCTCAAAGTCATAAATTGTAACAGATACTGCACTTGTTGAAAGCAAAAGGAATTTCCCTCATGTTTTTAGGACTGTTTTAGTTTTAGCTTGTTCTAGTTTTTGAATGCACTGGAAATGGCTAGTAGTGGACAATTGTCATGTTTTTCTCCATATATTATGGTTCCTTTATGATAAACAAAGGCTTCAATATTGGATAAGAATGTTGTTTTCTTTGCTTTTGTGACACTGAGAATTCCAGAAGAGATAGAGCCCAATGTCAATATGCTTCTCCATAAACATACATAAATCTGCATGGAAGAAAAGCAGACAAAAGCATTTTTGTTGCTGAAGATTTTTGTGTGTGAAAGGTGGCTTTAAGAGTATCACCTCTGTGAATACATATGCTGTAGATCAGTTAAAAAAAAACCCCAAAAAACCAGATGTAAATAAAAAGTGATTGTATATTAAAATTTAAAAAACAATTTTTTACTGGTCTGTTTATTTCAAAAATTCTATTAATTTTATTTATTAAAAAGTTTAAAATTACTTCAGTGGAACAGAACATTTCATTCCAGTCAAAAGGGAGTTATAGTTCTGGTGAGATCTTAGAGGACACCAATTTTATACATGGTTAGTTCTTCTGACTTCAGTGGATCTACAGATCCAAGTGCAAGGCTAGGTTTTTGTCTGCTCACAGCCTAATTGATAATATGTAGAAAGACTACAGAGGGAGCTGCCCATGGTTTAGTTTGTGTAGCTATGGTTTCTTGTTTCTTCTTTTCACATGCATTAAATATCTTCCAAAGGATTTATTTTACATCTGCTCTTCTGTTAGCCTGCAGACACTGGTTTTCTTACTGCTGCAGACGAAACCTCAGAAGTGCAGCTCTGAAAGGCAGTGCTGTTTTTGCAGGAAAAAAAAAAAAGGAAACAGATGACAACAAAACAGTCACACACAAAAAAATGTCTCTTTTATCATTCTAATCAAACCTGATTTTCATTTTTGAAAGTGTAACTCTAACACTACACCTGGGAATACCTGGTCATTACAGCTGAACCTGGCACAACAGCATGTTCATGGCTGGGCTAGTCTGACCTCCATGGGATAGAGCTTTAGCTGGTAAAAATAAGGATAGCTGCATGTGGATGCAGTGGAGCTCTGCTGATTTACACCAGGTCAGGGACTAGTTCTGTGCATTGATTTACTGCAACCAATTTGAACCCATTAGACTTACGCCAGTATAAACCTGAGGAAACCCAGTGGTGAATCAAGCCCAAAAAGAAGGAAATCTTTAGATAACTACTTAACAGCTGTGGAAATATTGGCTGGTTCTCTTAGGACTTCATTACCACATCTGATGAGAATGCTGATTTATGGAGACCAGTAAACAAATCTCAGCAAAAAGGGTGTCTCAGAAAAAAACAGGGAAACATATGCAGTACAAGAACAGAGCATCTCAAGGACTGTATTTTTTGCACTGTCTGAGCCACACAAAGATTTAATGGAAGACATTCCTAACTAGCACTTCGGATTTAAAGGCAGATGAAAGAAGCAGCACAAAGCCCCTGTGGCTTGTTGATATAAAGGACCAGGGGCAAGGAGGATCCTAGCACTTGGTTCATTCAATGACTCATCATGTAACACTGGGCTCATCATTTGACCCCTTCTTGCCTCAGTGAACTCAAGTAGAGATTAGGGTGAAAAATGTAGGTTCCTATTGGAAAACAGATGATTTATAAGAGAGCTTCCTTGAGTAAATACATTACAAAGAAGTGGTAAATCCATAAATTTTACATGTACAATCATAAACAATAGAGTGAATGTCTGCAACAACCTCAATTTCTCCTTCATTCTTCAGGTTGCTTTTTTGTCTTACTGCATTATTCTCACCATAAAACCACGCACATTCGTAACAGATCAGCAAATGAGAGTAATGTTGTTACTTTCTGAATTTGTGGTCTGGTAAGAGATGCAAGAGTAAAACCAGATTCCCATTCCTCCCATAAATCAGTGAAGGCAATGACGCCAGTTATATCTCCTCCAATATCAAAAATAAGTTTTGCAAAAATTGGTTTGGACAGCTGTCTGGACAAAGCAATTTCAGCTGCTGATGCTGTATGCATATGTGTGTGCTGGAGACGTAGAGTGAAACCTGCTCACAATCTGTTTTGCAAACATTAGTACATGTTGTCCTCTACCACATGAACATGTGGCCCACAAACTGTCTCATAATGAAGGTGATTTTATTCGGTAATGAATTGTGTACTCCTCGTCTTCAGTTTTTTGCATGGGAAAGAACCCATCAAAATCAAACACTAGAAAAAAAAAAATAATCAAGCTATCAATAGCTTTTGTTGTCTTAGTTTTACATTTTAGTGATCTGGACAGATCTCATCAGTGCTGTTTTATTCATCAGAATGATCACAAAATTTTGACTACGTGTGTTCTGCCACAAGTGTTCTGCCAGTGTATCAGAAAAAAGATCTAAATGTATTTTGACAGACTGTCTGCATACAGGGCTAATGGTATAAGAAATGTAAAATGATGGTAAAGTTATAAAATACATTGAAAAAAACCCATATCCCACAAGAATTTAGATTCTTTCAAAGTTCAAATGTCATCCAATTAAATCCTCTGTTTAAATGCTGAGACAAAAAGCCACAAAGATCTCAATGCTATCTCATCAGAAGAAGGGTTTTTTTTTACTCCCCTGCTGGCAGCTTGTAGATGCAAAAGGTCTTGATATAGAGAAGGGTGCAAGTATAGCAGCAGCTAAGGAGTCTCAATCAGATAAAGTGACATCTGTGACAGATAGCTCTCTTACACAGGAGTCACACAAGCCTTGCTTGCCTTTCTCACGGGAATGATCCACCACTATTACAGTATCTCTAATGCGGCTACTAACATGAAGTTTTAAACTCATTCACAGCTTGAAACAAGATCACATTTACAGTGAAAAGCCAAAGTCTTAAGTAGCATGGAAACTCAGTTCAGTTTTCCTTATCACTTCTCTTCTATAGCTTTAATCAGGTGTTTTATTTATTAGGAGTTCAAAAAATAGTCTCAATGAATTCTCAATGAATAGCCATTCACTTCTCCTGCACTCATCCATTTTGTACTTTTGATGCTACATAAACATGTCTTCAAATAGGAGTTTGAGTTTGAAAAGTATTTTTTTTAAGTTAAAATATGTTGCACTTTCATGTTATGAATTACACTGTTTGCACAAATATTGAAATGAAAAATACTTAAAATTAGTCTTTGTATGCATTAAAATGCATATTTTCTTCAACAAGAAGGCATCAATATGATTTTCTAACATATTTTCAACATAAAATCCAATCCTTATAAATTCCTTTCAGGTCTGAACAGAAAGAAAAATAAAAAAAAGAAAATGAAAAGACTAAAAAGTAATTTCTGGAAAATTTCACTCAGAAATGATGTCAGGAAATGATAAACTAAAGATACTTTGAAATTTAATTGAATGGTACAGAGGAGAATGCATTTTCTAGAGAGGGTTCAGGGATTTTTTTTTATTAAACAGGCAAACTGAAAGAGAAATAAAAATTTGTGTATTGGACCAAGAAATAGGATGCTTACACTAATGATAGGAGAATAAGCAATCTAGAGTATCAAAGGAAAATAATATTATTATTTCTATCTGGAAAATCTCTTCAAGCAGAAAGTGATACACTGTGTAAAGGGAATCCAGGAAAGGATTCTGTATACCAAGTAAATACTACAGTGAAATTTAAATCAGGTTCTGAGGAGAAAATATCTTATGTCACGTTACAGATATGACCAACGAGAGAGGAGGAAGATATAATAGCTTCGAACATGAGCTTCCTCTTGACTCCATTTTAAATAATCTGTTCTTGGATTCCTAATCTCTTTGTCTTCTGATATATTCTGGATTTGGGTTTTTTTTTCTATTTGAAGAAAATATTTTCTTAATTGAAAAAAATCAGCCCCATATATCTCAAAAGACGTGATTTATCTTTCAGATATTGTGCATATATATTTGTTCTTAATAGGATTATTTTCCATGATTTCTTAGTATCAGAGAAGAAAAACCTGTACTTTCTTTTAATTTAAAGTTACTATAGACCGACAAAGAGCCTGAAAAAATTAATATTGTCATATAAGCAAGTATATTTAATCAATAATCAATACTATTACAGATTATGTGAAGTATTTACACTTTTTTGAAATCAGAATGGCACAAAATATTAATTGCAAGGTAAAAAATATCCAGCCTTTGCAGAGAGGTACATTTATTAACAAAATGCAGATTTTATTTTATTCCCTAGAGATCTTACAAATGCACAAGACACAGTCTCAATACATTCAGGAGCTGCTTCAAAACAGATTATTGATATTCTGACCCACAGCTCTCTTGGAGGATATTGAGTATCAGCTGCCTCAAAGGTTGGCGCCAACCGTCCTCTTCTATGCACCACAAACCAGAATTAATTGCAAATCAATCGAACAAACTACAACTGATCAGTAAACCAATTAGTAATTTTAGCTGTTCATCCTGTCTTCATTTACTAAGGGGAAAGATGTGGGATGAAGGAAAGTGATTTCTACTTAACATTTACAATATTTTTTTTCACTCTGGTAACAAGGATGCCCTTGTAAAAACATTTCAAGCAGGGACATATCCAAGCTAGACAATTCCAGCACTTTCACGACATTCTTCTTATGGTTCTTTGGTCCTTTTCCTTCTTATGTTTGTTTTTTTTTGTTTTTGTTTTTTTTTTTTCCCTGAGGCTTTCTACTGATGACACTGGAGTAAATTTTTAAATTTAAATTTTCCTTGTGTCTTACCCATGGGTTCACCACTGTTTCTGAACCTATTCAGAACATTCAGAGTGCAAACACCTACTCCCATGTGCATTAACTACTATTCTGACTCTTACTGCATTACTGCATTGCTGCTTGCTGTTTCTAAAATTGGAGGAATCCATAGCCACCTCTGGAAAACCAATAACTATACTCTCAAAGAATACCTTTTATTTTCATTTGATTGAGATTTAATGCTTTTTTTTTTTTTACCTTGCAAGAAATTAAAGAATTAAATTATTTTTTCTAACAGTCTACATATCACGTCAGTATCAGTACTTGTAGTTTAAACAAGGTAACAGCACGTGTCACATCTACATTGACTTGATCTTTCTCATTATACCAAAGTGGATGATTCCATGGAAAATCTCTTAAATTGAATGTATTATAAGTGGTCATCAGAACACAGCAGATTATATTTTATGCAGAAATATATCTTATGAGGAAAGAGAGTTATATGGAAAAAAAAGGACTTTAACTGAAGAAGTCAAGATAAAAACAAACAAACAGACCAAACATCAGGTACATTTCAAGGTCCAAAAAGTTCCTGGAATGCCAGAATGCATATACAAAAGAAATTTTAGGTCTCTACAGCAAATAGGTATCCAAGGAATTAAATGTCTAGAATTGTCTGTTACTAGTTGATTACTGAATAGGCCTTTTTAGAATTACTTTTAGTACGTGCAATTCTTTTTTACATAGATTTTTTAGTTATTAAATTCTGACTCTTGATAAAAGAAAGAGATTTGACCCAGAAATAAAACAAGATTTAACATATGTTCTGGTCTCATACCACTGTATACAGCATCTAGTAAAAAAGAAAAGATACACATATTTTTCCAGGGAAACAGTATATTTCGTGTGAGACTGTCGAATACCGAAAAGGTTGAAAACTGAACTCTAAAAGCCTGATTGATTGTGACAGCAGCACCTTTCACCAGCTGATTGAAATTAACAGTTTCTTTCAGTTGTCTTAATTAAGACCAATGGGAATTCTGGAATTCACCAAAGGTGTTTCAAGTTGCTCTTTTGTTTAGGTGTAGGTGATACCAGCTTCTACTTTATTCAACAAACAGTTTAGTCTAACTTGAGAACAACTCAGTCTAACTTGAGAACTTTCTTAGGGTGCTCTTTCAAGAAGTGCTTGGATTGATACCTTCTATGAGTGCTTCTTAATAGAGAGCACTTAATAGAGAGCACTGCAGTTAGTGATGAAAAGGATATAATTTCTGGTGAAAGATTAATACATGGTGGGAGCAATTCTGATAATGTGAGTACAAAGCTGTTACTGAACAAGCAGTCACTAAAGATTCACAAACTGCTAGCCTTTTATAGTGTCTACAACTTTTCTGCTATGAAAAGGCTGGAGCTGGGACATAGTCGGTTCATAGACTTTCAGTGCTGAGTCCTGCAAGAGCCTTTCATAGTTTATAATCTGGATGCCTGTGGTTAGAGAAAAGGTTGCATTAGAAAGGAGCACACAGCAGGTGTGTGGAGCATCCTGGCTGCATTTGCAGAACTCTCAAATCAGGGACATGTCTGGATCTCCGTGTACTCTGGGGACTAGTACTGCTACATTTTTTTTTTAGTAATACCCTGTAAGTCGTGATGATACATACTGCAGATGGCTGCCTTTAAAACTGGATCAGATGAGGAAAGCCCAATCTTTTTTTCCATAGTACAGCAGATAAAGCATGCCCGCAAGGATGGCAGGCACAGGCTTAGCTGCTAGAGCACCCTGGGGCTGTATTTAAACTCCTATCTCTAATGAGAATGCTGTGTTCACCAGTCTGGTTGCAACCATGCTCTTGCAACTGCACATACCACACCATGCTTGCTGACATCAGTACAAACCTGGAAAGGGACTGAGTAAAGGATGACTGAAAACCACAGTGAATCCTGCAGCTCTGGTCCACAGACTCTTCAGGGTAGCAAATGGCTGCATTTAGGTGTGACTAAGCACTTGCTTCAGTAAATACTCATAGTGAGGTCTGGAAAGTGAGAAAGTACTTCAAACTTACACTTCTGAGACTTGCCCAAGGTTATTAAGCATGATGCATCTGCTGCATAACTGTAATTTTACAGCTATTATATATGACAGTTCTACCATGCTCAGAGTTTAATCTGGTTATTAGATGTATGCCTATAAATTTCAGACTTTCTTCTTAAATGGATTTCAAGCACATTAGGAAGTCATAAATTAAGTGCTATTATATTTGAGAGAAAACTTTAGTATTGAATTTTTCTTGTAAAGTATTCAAAATCTCCTAATTTTGTCTTCATTGCTATGAAATAAATGGTTGTAGAATCATAAGTCATTTCAGATAGTGGTTTATATGGTGTCATTTATAGAATGATGTATTATTTGACTTTCATTGAAGAAATGAAAAAAACCTCTTGAAATAAAAGTTGTATAGTGGGTTGGTTGGGGTTTTTTTCCCCCTTGGGAGATTAATGGGCCATTTAACTGAAAGATGCATGTGTTGTATTTCATCTTTTTTAATGTAATTATTACAGAGGAGGTGGAGGGTTTAGACATTTACAAAGATAAAATTGTCCAGCGCTTCAAATATAATTGCAGCAGCAATGAATTTGGTTCCATTTTCTGATGTACTTGGGCAAATTAACTGGTGAATATTTTTATATATTTGCTGGTATTCTTCTTCCTAAGATCTACTTATGTAGTACATATACATACAGTCTTGATGTACTTAATCCTTCTTGTAATATTTCTCACAGTCCTTACTCTTACATGTACTATGCAGAAGAGGGGTAGTTCATGATGGTTACCAGGTCTAATTCCCATAATCCAGGTTCTCTTCTCAGAATTTCCTGTTCTAGGCTTCCTGCGTGACCTTGGGTAAGCACATCTGTATCCATCTGTATCCATGTCTTCTGCTTGGCTCTTTGGCTCTTGTGTTGTCTTCAACTTTTGCTTTTGACTAATCAAAGACCCTGAAACTGTCCTCACTTCTGCAGATATCCATGAAATGCATCTCCATGGCTCTATCTGAGAATAGTGCAATGTGCTTTACTCTTTCTGAATTTCTGAAAACTATAAACCTGGAGCTCACTGTTTCTGACCTGTTTGAGCTCTGCTTCACTCCCTGCCCCTGAGTGAAGCCATGGGTACCATTTGGTGCCAGTGACAACCCAATCTGCTCTCAGGTCAAGAATACCAGTGGGCAGGAGAACAGGACACCATGGTTTTTGGATGGACACACTGAGAGTGGACACTGCATAGCTCCACTTCTTGTTTCCAGGTCTTTACAGAAGGATCCTGGAAGTGAGGAAGAGTAGCTGCTCATGTGAACACTAGGGTGCCAGTGACTGTCTTCTGGCCCAGAATCCAAGGCCTGTACCTGTCTCCTTGCAGTGTAAAATAAGTGGCCTTGCCCATAAACGTTATCAGGAACACCTGAATCATCATACAGACTTTGCCCAGGTATGAGCAGCACTTGGGTTAGGCTGTAACTCTGCCAGGAGGCATAATAGCAGTTATATGGGAGTGGTCTGAGCTCAAGTCCCAATCCTACTCAGTTTCCTGAAGCAGACAGCCAGCCAGGTACCACAGCAAGGCAGTGGGACACGTGAGCTACCAGCATAGCGGCAGAGAAGTAGGGAAGGCTGACCAGGTCTTCCCTAGAAAGAAGAAAGGGAAGGAGAAAGGGGAAGGACAAACAGACATCCCCACATATGGACTCAGCACCGTGGTACTACTGACAAGGATACTAAAATGTATACTGATCCTGATCTGTGAAAAATCCTTATAATAAGAACAATAATTAGGTGACTAGTGTGATTTGCATTTGATATCAGTGAGTACGGATGCATCGTGATTGACTTTTACAGCAGCCACTCAGAACTGGTTTATCCTCTCAAAAAATAGTCCATCTCCATAAATATGATAGATTTTTTTTTTTTTATTACCTAATTTTTCCCTGATCCCAAAAATATATGTTCCCTTTCCCATGTTTTCACCCACATAAATATTCTGGGTGAAGTCCTTCCCAGCTGAGAACCCTTCAGAAGCAGCTCTGTTCTCTGAAGAGGTCAATTCCTTCTCCAGCTACACCTATCTTGATAAAAAGGGACTCATGTGCTCCAGCTGGAATTATTTTCCCAAAGAGAGAGGACAAGTGGCCCAGATCACAGAAGAATTACTCTCCCCATAGGAAGGTATAATATATGTGTTATCTTTATTCAAAACTGCTGTTAAAAAAACAAGCTGGATTAAGATGGAGTCTGCTTCTTTCAGCAGTGGGGTAAAAAAATTTTAAAGAGACAAAATACTTCAAGGCAATTTCACAAATACTGAAAATTTCCAGACTTACTGGTCCTGTCACATTTAATTTAACTGCTGACATAAACACTAGGCAGGGTTACACAGAATTATTTTATGTTTTTTTATGAACCTCAATTTTTTTCTCTATTATACTCTTTAGCACTTACAATTGCCTTGTGAACTGAAGTGAAATGCATCATTAATCCCTGAAAAGCACCATGTGTTTAATTATTTAGACGTGTAGAAGATTAGGCCTCTTAAGACAGAAGTTATTTTCAAGCAACATAGTCTTAATTTGCTTCTATTTTCTCTTACTCTTTCTTTTTATTGTCAGATCTTGGAGATTTTTACAGTCATATTTTTATACTATTCTGCATTACTATTAAATTCACAGTGGGCATTAAAATGTCCTGCTAATGGAATGTATTTTTCAAGGCACTGAATGTAAATTCCCAGAAGAAATTTAGCCTTTTCTCAAAAGTGTGATCAGCTTTTCTCCTACCCAATATGAAGGAAATCTTAAATAGCTTCACATATTTGGTGATATGAAAATGCCTAATTATTTTAAACAGTGGAATGATTTGCAGCAGTTTTCTAAAGTTCTTTCATTTACTAAGAATAGATAACAACCACATCATTTAGAATTCATCACAGTTTCCACATTTCTCAAGAGGTACTTAATTGGTCAACCTGAAATCATTCATGGTGATGAATATATTTACTTAAAACTATTTCAGAATGATTTTGAAATTTTCAAAGCAAAATATGTTTCTTGGTACTTTACTTTCATTTTGGTATTCAAGTTTAAAAATTAAAATGGGGAAGAAGGGTTTTAAATTGTAGGATTTAAAAAAAAAAAGTGTCAAATATTTTAAAACCTATATATCAGAAAATACTGCTGACTTATTCATAGGATCAAAGGTCTTAATTTTGCTATGTTATTACTTGATGGAGAGTTAATAAATTTCAGTGAGCTTCTCCACTGTGATATCAGAACTGACAGGGTATCAGTATCCTAGAATAAGTGGCATGAAAAGTTGAAAAGGTATTCAGTTAAAGAAGGATTGAAGATCTGTCATACACTTTCTGCTTGTTGACATGAGAGTGATTTTTCTTTCTTTTTTTTTTTTTTTCCTGTTTAAATAGGGCCTGTCAAACAAATATGATACTCTTTTTTGATAAGATTACAGTTTGGTTGATAAAGATAACCACAAAGACATAAAAGGTGTAGACTTTTACCAGGTTTTGTCTCAATATCACATCACATTCTGCTTGAGACACAAGCATTATGCAGTATCAATAAAACACATACTAAAATTTGGTTAAAAAAGTATTTGTCCCAGGTGAATCATTGTCAAATAAAGAATTTGCACTGGAACTCCACAAAGACCCAGCATTACTCAACATTTTAACAAATGATCTGAAAGCAAATGTAAAATCCCTGCTCTTAAAATTTGAAATGTCACAAAATTGATAGACTTTTAATATCGATGAAGACAGGCAGCTGTAATTAGTCATTAAGTAAACTGGGACACCTCATCCAGTATGTGTTTTAATACACCCAAGGACAAAGTAATCTGCCAACCAATAGTGAACACAGGCAACATCTTCATGAGATAAAGTTTGATTTTGCAATTATTGTGACTTTAGAAAGACGAATCCAAGGTTTGTGGTAGATGAGACCTGAACATGTCTATAGCAAGAATTAATCCTTGGATACCTATGTGGAAAAAAAGATAGCAAAGCAAAGATACTGTAGATGTACACTGTACAAGGTATCATATAATACAAGAACTCTTAAGAACTCTGTCTGTTTAACTTCATGGAGAGATGATTAAACAGTAATTTAATAACAGGTTGGAAAATAGATATCAGTGATATCTTAATCTAGCTGGTAGAATGAAAAATACAGTAGTGGGGAGCTGAAACCAGACATGTAAACTGTGAAAAAAGACATGAGTGTAGGACAGACTTCAGCCATTTGAAAAATTACAGAAGTGATGGACTTTCCATCTCTTGATTTTTTCATTGAAGTCTGACAGAAAGGGTTCCTGAATATTCTCTGAGTTCAGTAGATAGTAGAATGTAATCCAAATTAAATATTAGGATACTTTTATCTCATGTTCTTTCAATAAAATCCATAATGATTTTGGCCTGCCTTAGTATGTATTGTAAAATATTGGGGTATTTAAAACCAAACACTGGAGAAAGAAATGGCAATTTGGCTGAAGTCTTAGATCTGAGAATGATTTGTCTCCTCTGTCTCATCTGGAACAAAAATCTTGTCTAACAAAATAGTTCTGCTGGATACATACTTAAATGTTTATGAGTTGTTCAATCATTAATATGATCACAGATACTCATAGTGTAAAGAGTCATAAATTCAAATGGAAGACCTCAAAGAGATAGGAAATTAAATTGAAGAGAATTGTTTAAACACAGAGGGCCTGCCAATCCCAAAATGAGGTTACCAGAAATAAAATATTCGGTAACTCTGATGTTTGTAGAAAAATAAATTCTTGATTATCTTAATTAAAAATTACTCAAATGACCTTGATTTGAATAGTAGCTCACATTTATGATGAGAGAATTTAAAAGGGTTGGGGCAGATCTAAAATACATTTTTGTATGTACATTTTTGGCTCAGTTTTGCTACCAAATTTGCCCTAAACCAGGACATCTATATTTTTTATTTAGGCTTGGTCTGTCTGGGAGCCATCACAGAGGTTTGAATATGAAATACTAAGATAGCAGAACATCTGATTCTTAGTGATTTTCAACACTTTACAGGACTGCAAGAGCATCTGAAGGAAGACCTGATTCTGTGTATTTAGAAAACCTGTGCATTCATTGCTTATGCTGCACTTGTATTAGGACAATATTAGCTCACCACTTAAAGGACAAGCTATAAGTCCATGGGAATGGGTGATGTGTCCTATGGGCCTGAGTGTCACAGTGGATGTTGCTGCCAAGTCACTCTCTTTGGTATTTGAAAATTCATGGTGCTCAGGTGAGGATCTCAGTGACTGGAAAAAGGATCCTATTTTTTTAAAAAGGAGGAGAAAGGATGAACTGGGTGACTACACACCTGTCACATTCACCTCTGTAACTGGGAGGGTCATGGAGCAAATACTTATGGAAACAATGGTCAGGGCTGTGAAAGACTAGGAGGTTATCTGAGGTAACCAGCATGGTTTCACCAAGAGCAAATTGTGCCTGATCAGTCTGGAGGTCTTCTATAGATGGAGTGACTGTGACAATAGACAAGAGAAGGTCACCTGGCATCATCTCTCTAAACTACTACGGAAGGTTTTTAACAGGGTTCCACATGACACCATTATTACCAAATTGGGACAGATGGGTTTGAAGGATGGACTGTGTCCTGGGGTGACTTTATGATGCTGGTATCCCCAGTTACCTGTGTTTTAATTTAATATTTAATTTAATATTAAATTCTGCACCTTTAAGACTGGCTCTGAGAGCAAAGAGGGGGTAGAAGAAGCCACAGTTTGTGTTGAAGGAAAACATCACTCCCCCACATCCCGCTCCTGGACTGTGGTGTCTGCAGCACGGACAGACAGCGGGACAGAGCTTCTCTTTAGCTTTTAGTTAGTTTTAGCTAGCTGAAGCAAAGGAGTTCCCCGGACTATTTTTTCCCTTTTTTCTTGGATCTGTTCAAACCTGCTCTGGACTGAAAAAACACACAGACAAACCCCAGGAGCTCACGCCTGTGGCCCACTGGGGCCTGGGCCTCGGCATTTTCCAGCACTGGAGAGACTGATAAGAACCTGAGCCAGCCAAGCTACATCACGTGGAAAGGACTTTTCTTCCTGGATTTGCCATTTCACTGAACAGTGAGAAGTTTTATTGTTTAATATTATTCAATTTCTGTTAAATAAACAGTTTTTTCCACTTCTCTCCAAAGAAATCTTTTTTTCCCGAACCAGTTGAGGAGAGGGCCTGTTTGAATTTTGCTTTTCTGGGGGAACCCCATTTAGAAGTTCTCTCCCATATTTGCCCTAAGCTAGGACAAATACAGACTGTTTGGTGGATAAAGGAGTGGCTGGATGGACACAGCCAGAGAGCTGTGGTCAATGCATGTCCAGCTGGGGGCTTGTGATGAGTGGTTTCCCTCAGGGCTCTGTCTTGGGACCGGTGCCTTTCAGCATCTTTATCAGCGACACAGGTGGTGGGATCAAGGGCACCCTCAGCAGGTTTGCAGATGACATGTAGGTGAGCGGTGCAGCTGATGCAAGAGAAGGAAGGGATGCCCGTTCTAGGGGTTCCTGGCAAGTGTGCCCACAAGAAACTTTATGAAGTTCATCCTGTCTAAGTGCAATGAGTTGCACCTAGGTCAGGACAGTCCCAGGACTTGGAGAAGAACTTACTCAGAGAAGCCTTGTGGAGCAGAATGTAAATAATAGGTGACGAGGAAATAAAATGCATCACATTCAGCATATTAATTGCTGTGTGACTAATGAAGGAATGCTTTCCCATCATTTCAGATTGAATTGACAGTGAAAGCCATAAGGTCTACACCTGTCACCACTAAACCAAGCTTACTTACTCAACATGTGAAAGCAGGCCAGTGAAAGATGCTATTTCACACCAGGCAATCTGTATACATGCTCTGCTTAGAAAATATAAAGTTTCTGTTATAAATGACTATTGAATTTAATTTTCTTTTAATTCTCCCTCTTAGGAAGTGGCAATTCCTTATGTTTTGCCACATACAAAAGCATTTTATACAAAGTGTATACCCTTTTATATCATTAAGATGAAATAGCATAAGTTATTTATTTTCTTTCAGGCTTTCCTTGCCTTTGAATTTTTTTGTTTTAATTCCTTGGACATAGAATATGTACAACAAAATTACTCATAATAGTGCTGGGATACTTTACTTTATTAAAAGCAGCATTTATTATTTCAGTTCCTAATTGTTTCTATGTAATATTGGGTAGTTGCCTGAGAAAATGAATCTTTTCTCTTCCTATCTGGCACAGTTAAATTATACATAATTATTACATAATTACTGGTATGTTGTCTTCCTTTGTAGGATAATGATAGGCGTGACTTAAAAAAACCTGCAGGTATTTAGGTAAAACAACATGGTAGGTCAATTGCTAAAGTACCACAAGAAATTATCCCACATATGTGCTGAACAGTTTTGTCAGCTGTTAACATCACAGCTATAGCTCCAAAGATAGAAAGAAATAACTGTTTGTTTAGAGGCGCTTACCAGCACGCAACAAATGAATGACAAAAAAGCACTTTTTGCTTATAGTTTATCTGATAAGAATCTGTCTTCTCTTTAAAGTATTAAGACTATTATTCACTATTTTTCACGCAGAGGTATCTTGATCCACCAATAGTCTCCTTGGCCAATAATCTTTTTGGATTTAGCATTGATGGTCATAATGGAAGGCACATCAGTAATGGATGGATAACAGAAACATATTGCTACGATGCTGAACTGACAATGCAAACCCAAGTCTCTGGTGCTAATCCTCCAGACTAAACAACTTTTTATTCATATATGTTGCATAAGAAAACTGAGTTCCTTTATATTTTTTCACTCACCAAATATCTATTAAATCTCTTACCTGACTGTTAAATTTCAAAGCTAGTACTATGCTGCTTAGATTGGACTGTGTACACTCACAGTTCAGAAAAGTGCTGGGAACAGTGCTTTTACTATTAACTTTTGTACTTGAGATTTCTAGGTAACTTCTACTTGTCCGTCATGCAACTGCTACGAATCCTAAAGCAACCTGGCCTATTGGTGATGTATATTTCTGTATCACCTGATTTCCCTACTGTATATTTCAAAAGCATTTGCCCCAACAGTATTGTAAGAATCTGAATGCCTTTCTTTTGCCTGTATTTCATGTACAATAAACTTTTCTTTAAGTCATGCTTGGGATGTTTTTAGCCCCTTTTTATTGAAAGGGTTATTTTTAAAATACTTTTTTTTCTTTTTCCTTCATAATACTATGCATTATGATTTTTAATCATGATATTACCAGTCTTTGCCAATGAGGTTAAACATTCCTGATACAGGAAGTCTACCCAGTACTTAGTGGGAAAAAAGAACTTAGAAAATACTGTTCCACAATCGAATGAAACTTTATCATCAGGATACTGCTTGAATAAAACAGACAAACAAAAAGATAGTCAGTACAAAGTTAACCCCCCTATACTTTAGCAGCTGCTGCCATCTGTAGCTACCTCATTCTAATTCAATACCTCTACCATGGAGCTGTTGAAAGGGTGCATAACCTGATACTGTCTCTGTCTGCAGGAAAGTGGGAGTAGTGGTAGTAGCCCAAACACAGAGCCCAGTATGGGGGAGCAGACTCTTGCAGTCAGTTGCAGGGGATATGTCACTTCTCTGTGAAACAACTATGTGGATCTTCTAAAAAGACAAGCTTTTTTTGTTGTCAGATAAAACCACAGAAACTTGTGTGCCAGGTATGTGCAGCTGTATCCATCTCACTCCAGATTCACTGCATTTTACTATCCTAATCCTTTCTACACCACAAACACAGCTATGGCAGGAGATCCCATTACAACCCAGATGACCCCTCTTGGTTAAAGCACAGTTCAAGCTGTCTAGTTTCTTATTATCTTGCATTTCTGTTGAGGTGAGCCATAAGAACCCTGAGTGCAAATTCTTTGTAACAGGAAAGAAAAAAAGAATTAAAAAGGATCTATCTGTCTGAAAAAGAGATATGTTTATACTGGGCCTGTTACCACAATGACTCTGTAGCACATCAAGTCATTAGACCTTGCACTGTGCACAAAGCTGTAACTGTGAGCATTGATCAAGATTTCTTATAGGCACTTTTACTTGCAGTTACCCAGACTTTTGTACTTTTGGACACAGGGATTCTACCTACACTGCAATGCATCAGCTGCATTGTAACCATGTGAGACAACAGCATATTTTACTTTCTTATCCAGAAACCAAAGTTTTTTCACTAAGAATAGGGAATGAAAAGGGAGCTCATAAAGTGTAAGGAAAGTGTAAGGAAAGATACAGCTTTTTGGATTTGGAGGTACTGGAGGTTACAGAGCTATAGAAAAATTATATTGCAAAATTATGTTTGATAAAGATGTCCAAATTCTGTTACAGATTTAATATTTAGGTCCACAAATAAAGTTCAAACTCTAAGGAATGGTTGCCCAATTTTTTTTGAGAGCTTAAGAACAAGTAGGAGACAAGAAAGTAGCTGCTTAAGGCTCAATTTGCTACTAAGACAGAATTTTCTTGAGAAGACACACAGTTGTATGAAGATTATACTGTTCTGATAGTGGTGCAAAAGACCTGAAGTCCATCTAAAAATCTCATAAAAATATTTTGCAGCAGTATGAGGGGACTAGCACTTAATAGATTCAAGCTGCAAGAGGAATTTTGACAGACTGGATTGATGTGTTGAGGATAGCAGTATGAGGTTCAATAAGAGCACATGCTGGATCCTGCCTTTGGGTCACAAGAACCCCCGCCAGTGCAGTAGTCTGGAGATGGAGTTGTTTGAGAGCTGCTCAGTAGAAAATGTCCTGGGAGTGCTGGTCAACAGTGGCTAAACATGAGCCAGGCTGTGCCCAGGTGGCCAAGAAGGCCAATGGCATCCTGGCCTGGCTCAGCAATAGTGTGGCCAGCAGGAGCAGGGCAGGGATTGTCCCCCTGTCCTGGGCACTGGTGAGGCCACACCTGGAGTGCTGTGTCCAGTTCTGGGCCCTGACTGCAGGAAAGACACTGAGGGGCTGGAGTGAGTCCAGAGAAGGGCAGGGGAGCTGGGGCAGGCTCTGGAGCACAAGTGAGGAGCAGCTGAGGGAGAAAAGCCCGGATAAATGAAGCCTCAGGGGGAATCTCTTTGCTTTCTACAACTTCCTGAAAGGAGGTTGTAGTGAGATAGGGATTGGTCTCTTCTGCCATGTTTGAAGTGAAAGGACAAGAGGAAATGCACTTGCACCAGGGTAAGGAATTCTAGAAAAAAAGTTTACTGTAAGAGTGGTTAGGTATTGGAATAAATTGCCTAGGGTGGTAGAATCATTGTCACTTAAAGCAAAGTTGCCTTATTGTGGCCCCTAGAGATATAATTTAGGGGATTGATTGCCACCATTGATTAAAATGATGCTAGATTGGACTAGGTAATCTTCCAACTTTGATGATTCTGTGAGAGTAGATTTTGTTTGGATATTGGGAAGAAATTCCTTACTGTAAGTGGGTTGCAGATTGACCAGAGAAGCTGTAGCTGCCCCATCCCTGTCAGTGTTCAAGGCCAGGTGGGATGGGACATTGAGCAATCTGATCTAGTGAAAGTTGACCCTGTCCATGGCAGGAGGGTAGTGACTAGATGATTGTTAAGGTTCCTTCCAGCCCAAACCATGACTATGATTTTGTTTTGGCAAATGATTTCTAAGATGCATCAGGTCCAGAATGACAGCACAGTCCTGGTTAGTGTTTTATTTAGTGATATTAAGCTGCTATCTGCAGGCACCTGGCCAGATCCTCAGTTGATTTAAGTGGCAGTCACACTGTTTATTTGTTTAGGCATTTGCACCAAGTGAAAAGCTTGACATCATCAGACACTATCTATATAAAAAATTACAGATAATTTTGTGTGTGCATGTGTGGTTCATTGATCTTAGGTATAGTTACTGTGTATGAGAGTGACTACATATTGTCAGATTTTTTTATAAAATAAATGCCAAAAAAAAAACCGTAATTGATATTTTCAAATATTTTTTTTCATCTTATTACACTAAGGAAATAGTACTAGTAAATACAAATGCACAAAAATTCAGTAGTTTTATCTATATGCACATATAGACATAGAGATATATATTTCACACTTCCTATGTCTCCTACACTGTTATTATATTTAACAACAAATTTGAAGAAAAATTATTTGCATGAGTAAATTACTTAGTTTAAGTACAAGATCACGATCCACGGTACCATTCAGTGGTTATACTTTGGGCACTGTCTGGTTTAGAACCAGATTTTATAATTCTTCTAACACAGTATTGAATCCCACAAAAAGTGTGTCACCTTACACAATAATGTTATAAACTGGTTTGTCAGTCATACTTGTGTGGATCTTGAAACAGAGCTTTTATCAGAAGTTAAATTTCTCTCAGCTTTCAGAAAGTATTAACTGCATTTGAATGAGACAGAAAAACAAAGAAGTTCATTACATTTCATTTTATTATCTTTCTAATGCCCTTCATAGACCACTATCAAATTTATACAAAGCAAGACCAAAATCTCCATGTACCATAAATATATCATGTCATCAGGTCATTGATAAACTTCTTAGAGTCAATATAGTTATCTCAAGAAATTTGGAGGAGGAATTAACTTTCAATGGTTTTGTTTTGTTAGGAATGGAATACTAGATAACACAGCAAGGAAGACATAATTCAGAGAGCAATGAATTCCTGAATAATGTCTCAATTTAGGAATCTGCAAGAGTATTTTCAAATGACAGAAATAATCCAACAACAATAAGGCAATGCTCCAAAACAACCATGAATGTTTTTACAGGATTTCAGCTTGGTTTAGATTGTTAAGGCAAGAGTGGAACATTAAGGTATCAACTGCACACTGTATTTTCTTTTTTTTTTCACATATACACTAAATCTTATAGATGTGGCATTATTTTTATGGTGTAGTACTAAGATTGTTATTAAATCATTTACTGATATGAACATTTTAGCTAACTTGCTTGCAGGGAAAAAGTGCTATTTACATGGAAAATAAGTGAAAGTATAAAAATGTGAAAATTAATAGCTTTAATTAATTAGCTCATAAAAATATTCCAACCTGTTTCTGTATCCAAATCATTATTTCAATATTTTCTTCTCCCCGTTTTATTTATTTATTAGTGTTAACAATTCTAAGAAATTCTAAAATGTGCAACAGCAACAAGAAAGTTTCCAGAGGCACTTACAAGTGTCTCCTGGAGATAAGTGGCACTTCTGAAATAGCTGCCAAGGAAAACAAGTACACGGGGAATCACCTATTTGCCCAAGGTAGGAATAAAAACAGAGCAGCAATCCCAGCTGTCAATGCTGCCACACACTGCTTCAGGGCAGAGGGAACAACTATTTCAAATAAAAAAGAATTTTTGTTTTGCTGAATAATGTCACAAGTGAGCCAGTTAAATACAATAGCTGAGTCAATATTTCCAAGGGCCACAAGGACAAAATCAAAAGCGATTTTGGTTTCAACACTGAAACGACAAAACCACAGTTTTCCAGATTTCACTGGAACAAGCAGACCTCTGGAATGTGCATCTTGGAAGGAATTTACATTATTTTCAGATTTCATCTTTTACAAAGATCAGGCAATCTGTGCCATAGATCCATGCCAGAAATCCATTCTTTCCTCACTACTAAGCACAACACTGTGCTCACAGTGCTATTTCTTTAGCAGCACTAGCTAGGAACTACATCCCACATGAAGTCCAAGCAACCAATTCTTGCTGTGAACACAGAACGACAACGTTAATTCAATGATGTTCTCTTCCTACATTGAGTTTTCTCAAAAAAATTATAAGATGGGATATTAATAGCAGCAATTTTAAAGATTTGGGACCCATAAAGGCTGCAATATGTACATGTGCATATTTTAATCTTGGCTATAAATTGATTTTGGAATTGAGGAGTATAGACAGAACAGCACCATCCACTTAGTTGTTCTTCCAAGCTATCCACAAAATCTTTGTCCTCAAAAGCCCTAAGCCTTCAACACACGTTCCGTGCTGCAGCACAATCTCAGTTGACTGTTACAAAAATACACTTGCAAGAGTCTACACTGTGTCTTTCTATAGTGATTTGGCCAATTCAGGATGAAAAAACTATACCTGTTTGTGGTTGTACTTCCATGCCATAGTCACAGAGGTAACACATAGGAGCCATAGCAGGTCCTTGTGGACTCGAGCAGGTTGGAGTTGGGCCACGCTGCACACCTATGCTGGGGCACAAAGCCATTCTCTGGGAAGCATGCCTACTCTAGTGCACACACTATCATTTAGCCAAAGATATCTTGTCATAAAAAAGGAACAACTGTGCTACCACTGTTGTCTAGAAATCAATCGCTGAGTAGTTCCCAGACTTTTGTGTGTAAGACATATCTCCCTGCAGATCAGTGTGCAGAGGGAACATTATTATCATTTCTGTGCTTCTGCAGTTTTACCTGTCCTGCAGGAACGGACTATTTTTACCACAGCAATGGAGTGATATTTAATGCAACTAATTTGAAGGCCAGTATCATATGTTTATATTTTTCATGAAAAGGTGTTGTTCTAATTTTAATGCAATAAAATTGTCATTTCAGTAAAAATTACCATTATATTTTAACAACCCTGTAAGACTCCTTTTGACTCTATCCCCCTCATAGTCAAATGTTCTCTATTCATTTGCATGCAGTTTGCAGGCAAGTCATTAAATTAAAATTACTAAATTCCTT
The DNA here is from genome assembly GCF_971803275.1 of Cyanistes caeruleus. Taxonomy (NCBI): domain Eukaryota; kingdom Metazoa; phylum Chordata; class Aves; order Passeriformes; family Paridae; genus Cyanistes; species Cyanistes caeruleus. The sequence goes on from NC_141732.1 coordinate 65,504,627, forward strand.
TTTCAAAACCTTAGGCAAAAAGTAATTACAAATCTGTGCATGACTCCCAGTAAGAGGCCTGGTATTTAGCTCAATAACCAGTGTCACTTCAACAACAGAATCATAAAGACTATTTAAGTTGCTGAACTAAAATTTTCTTTAAGAAAAGAATAAAATGAATCAGACTAGAACCATAGGATGAAAAGCTAATGCCTCTGTCTGCTGCAAATCTGCTATTTAGCCTTGGGATGAATTTATGCACTAGTGTCTATGTTTTAATATATTTTCTGCTATGTTCTAAGTATGAAACTCTTTGATTAAATAACATGAAGGGGTTAATGGTGCAAAGGTAAGTAATTTCTTTGTAAAGAAAAGAGAATAGCTGACATTATGTGGAGTATAATTATTTTTATTAATTGAATTAAAATGCTGAACATTAAATGGTGATACTTAGTCATATAATCCTTTGTAATTACATATTCTACAATAAAGGACTTTCAATTAAATTTTATTACAAGTCTAAAATTCAAAAACACCCATCTTTACAACAGAAGTCAGTAGCTAAGCTTTTTGAATAATTTTTCTCAGAAATTAAAAGCAAACTGGGAAAATTTGCATTATTTTGTCATTTTAGAACTACAACATTTGCCCATCAAATCCAACACAATTGTAGATAAAAGCTCCTACAAGAGCAAAAAGCGTGTCTCTTTTTTTTTCTATTGCTACAAAATATTGATGAAGTGCTCTATTGAGGTAGAGATCTCATTAATTATTTGATTTACAGAAAAAGAAGACAGAGGGAAATGAGTGCCGTGGCTAATGCCGTGATGTACCATCTTGAGACTTAAGATCTTTTTAATGTATTCGGCAATGATGCAGCTGAAAGAGGAAAGAGGGAACTGAATGGATCCATTAATTTAATTGAAGTGAGCTCTGACAAGAGATAAAACATCTCAGGCTCTGCATCTCTTCAGGATGCATCAGCACTATAGTAAACAGTAAATGATCCACAGACGCAGACACAGATACACACAAACACACACACACACAAAGTTAAAGGTATACAGAGATTTTCACACTCCCACACCCAGACATCCACACACACCCACCACTCGCTCACTCACTCACTCACTCACTCACTCACTCACTCACTCACTCACAGGTTTACATAGATTCTAGAGACCTCAAGGCCTGAGAACACTTCCTTTATGCAGCTTCACAAATTATTCAGCATAGAATCATGAAATTACCTAGATTGGAAGGGACCTTAGAGATCATTTTTTTCCACTCCCCTGCTGTGAGAAGGCACAATAGATTAGGTTACTTAGAGCTCCATCCAACCTGGCCTTGGACTCTTCCAGAGATGGGGCATTTACAACTTCTCTGGGCAATATGTGCTAGTGCCTCACACCCCACAGCAAAGAATTTCTCCTAATAGCTAATCTAATGTCTCAGTTTGAAGTCATTCCTCCCTGTCCTGTCACTACATGCTCTTGTAAAAAGTCCCTATTCACCTTTCTTCTAGGCTCCCTTCAGCTACTGGAAAGGCACAATTAGGTCACCGACAACATCAAATATACTCTCATGAGCAACTCCTGGATTAGCTGTAAGTGATTCAGACTTCTCAAAGAAAAGTTGTCATTGTTATATTTTTGTAATTTTCAAAGGTTAGGGGAGAAGCAGACTTTACTGCTCCTCTGGTGCTGCTTTCTTTTGGGTGTGTTACTCCTGTTTCCCCACGTGGCAGAAAGAACTTGCTTTAAAAGAATAATACGTAAGTTCCTCACAGTGGTTACCGTGAACATTCTCATTTAATACCATAAGCAATAGTATGAAACTACATAATTTTACCTGGGTTCATATCCCACCATTACTGTGGTTAATATCATGGGACTAAAGCAAGAAGACTGGCAGTCCTTAAGGGATATAAAATGACACCATTTTTCTTACCACAGTTTCAATGATGGCTTGCTTTCTGATATCTGGGCTAATCCCAGGAGAATTTAACAAGATCAGAAGACAAAGTTTAGATAGTGGTGCTGAACATTCTGAATTTCTTGGGAAATTTGATAATTTCCTACATGATGCTACTTATTGCTATTTAATATTGATATTAAGACTCAGCTGAGCTGGTTGTAAACACCTCCCATCTGTGATGAAAGTTCTTTCAAATAATGAATGCTGTCACCAGAAAGGGACACCCTGCAAAGTTACAGCCCTGGGTAATTCAAGGTTTTTCAAGCTGCTTTGAATCCCAACAGTCTTCCAGTGAGCTTAGGTTGATTGAACAAAAAAAATTTCATGCAATTTCAAGAGCTAATAGTATTTATTATATACATAAAGAATATAGGTTGCCCTTTATTGAACTATGGAATTCAACTGTATTCAAAGAATAAAATTTACTTTTTCCTGCCACATGAGCATATTCATATTTTCCCTTATGCATTCTTCTGCTTTATGGATTCACAGCAGTAAAACAAATCTTTTATCTTTTTAATTAGTCATGTTTGTGATCAAGACTTTAAAACAAATAAGAAAATAGCTAAATAAGAAAAAATAGGAAACATTTCAAAAGTTAGCGGAAAATTAACATAGTTTCTTAAAGTAGGAGCTACATGTTCAGGGTTACTCAGGGAACTGGGGACAGTGAGACACAGAATAATTCTAGCAAGGTTTGAAAAACTCAGGGACTGCTTTGGGAGCCATACAGAGATGGATCCATATGTCTGGACTCAGCCAGTTAATATCCCAGAGCAGACTTCTGGAGTGGCCATTTTAATATCTTTACATCTGCTTTTGCAGTAGCTGAAACTCTAATAACATTAAGCAAAGAGGCAGAGCAAGTCAGCACAGAAGAAAATTCTATCTAGCCCCATATTCCTGCCTGTGTCTAGCCATGCAAATAAGAGGATCTATTTCCTATCCAACATAAAACATTCAACCAAAGCTGTTTTTTTTCTGTGGTTTATAAATATGTATTTCTGCCTATATGTGTCCACATTCAATGACTTTCAGAACAAAAAAACAAGCAGAAAAAGACAATGGAGAATTTGTAGTGAAACTTAGCTTGGATAAACACTGAAGCTATGCCAGTATTCCAAATATGAGCCTCTGTCAATTCTGTCATTAGATTTGACTGTAGTATTGACAGGTATTTATTTTAGAACTATGTTGCAATGTATAATGTGGGCTCTTTATCTTTCATTTATCCCTAAGACATTGAAAATTATGAAAGCAAATAGATCTAACATAGAATTCACCTTAAATGTTAGCTGGATTGCTGGCATTTAACCAGTAGTGCATTTAAATTGTTAAAAAGAAAGATAAATAAAAAAGATGCAAGGGAAACAATCTCTGTTTCCTTAAAGGAAGTAATTTGAGCTGATTATACGGAGTGCAATGATGCATTAATACATCAATGGATGTGAAATGTGTACAGCGTATCACATAATTCTTTATTTAGGGTTTATTAAACAAGCATTGACCTTCAGTCTTATCATACACAAAACGGTATCTTCATAGTTCGATAAAGTAGGTTGTCAAAGTAAATATTTACAGCAGCTAGTAAAATAAAATCAGCTTTTTTTCACTAATGGTCTATAGTGATCATTTATTTTTTGGGCAGCTATATTATTTCTGTCAAGAGGAAGCCTTCTTTGGCATTAGAGATCACATCCAACATGAGTCCCTGAAAGCAGGCAACTGATTCAGGGTGGTATCCTGTAGCTATTAAAGTTGAATTTTCCAGGACAAGAACACCAGAAGCTTTAATAACTTAATTTACAATGGCTCAGCTTCTCTGACTCATTGAGAAACGAACCAGCAAACACTGCCTGATGCTGTGCTACTCAACATAAAAGAACACTTATTTCCTGGCACAAAAGAGAAGTGCATTCAGATACACTGTCTCATTAGGGTAACCAGTGGCATCAAATAACCATAGAATCTGCAGTATAACCAATCTCACAGGAAAAGAAAATGACAAATAAATCAATTACCTATAACTGAGCATCACAATGATGTCATTTCTTAAGGGGAGGGCCTCACATAAAAAATAACACTGATAATGGTTGTGTTGAGTAAAGCTACTTATGTATTTTAAGTTTAAAACAGTGCTTCTTCTTACAAAAACTTTCTTTTTGGCTAAAAATACAGTTTAGAAAGAAGTTATCTAATATTATTATCCAATATTACTGGTAAACCAAATGAAACTTCTGCACAAAGATTATTGCATTGAAAACCACAGTAATGAAAAGAGCAGTTTGTAATGTGGTTTTGTATATGTCCTTATTCCTACTCCAGGTGTTATATAAGTTGTTATCAAAGCAGTTTTGGTGAGATACCACATTTCTGTCATTTTTGTCAATTTGAATATTTAGCAATACCTGCTAAGTGATCACACACTGGGGGTAATATTTTGGAGTCATTATTCTGAAATCAACATCATTCAGTCCAGAATCCAACACTGTATTTCAACAAAAGAATATGTGTGCATGTATGTGTGTGTGACACCTTGTCCTTCACCAGATTATAACCGTGCTTGTCAAATTATAACTGTGCTCATAGGCATCTAGAGTCACTATAACCAGCAGTGTAAGACATCCCTAAAGAGCAAAAAAAGAAAGAAAGGGGGAAGCTGGAGAAGCATTCCTTATGCTTTCCTTATATTTAGAAAACACTTCTTCTTTTAAGCATAATAGTTTTCTTATGTACAACATAATTGTCGCTAACCTTAAAAAAAAACAAGTGAAGTAATAAATCCCAAACTGAGAAAATAACCATCCATCCAGTCCCTAGTATGCTAACGAAATAATGGTATTGTCAGGGGACAGGCAACATCATACCTGCTCACATTCTGATGGTCTTCACTGTAAACAGGAAAGTTGCAACTCAAATCCAACTGAATCTGCAGCCACCCTGCATTTATCAGTGAGTGTAGCAGCTTGCACAGGGCATAGCAAACTCTGGTACTGCTGGCATTCTGGGACAGCACTTTGAACAGCTTTAGGTGTTATCTCACATAAAAAATATGGCTCAAAACAGAGGTGATAAAATAGACAGAGATACACAACCTCTTAGGAGTGCTACAGGCCATCATGGATGTCCAGAGATCAATCCCGAGACGTAGAGCTCAGCTTTCCTTGTGAACTCATGGGCACACCAGATAACTTTTTGAGGGACTACAACAACAGTGAGACACTATGTTGTAATTTCAAAGCAGCTTATAATCAATTAAACACCAACCATAATGTAAGGTGTTTTTGAATATTCTGCCTTTTTTTCTTATTTTAAAGTGGCATTTTGTCACCACCAAGACAAAGAAAATAATTTGCAGCTATAAGAATAACATTCATATGAATGTACCTTTTTATTTTCAACATGTAATAGCAATATATCAAAGTCTATAATTAATGTCTGTTCTCAAGCTTCTAATTTTATTCTATTTAATTTCGAAGTTCAGATCCCAGCTATTTAGGTTTTTTGGGTTTGGGGGTTTAATTGAGTTTTGCTTTGGATTTTGGTGGTTTTGTTGCTGTTTTTTGTTGTTTTGTTTTTTTTCTTTTGTTTTTTTTATGTTTTATTTATTGTTGTTATTTGGGGTTTTTGTTTGCTTTTTGTTTTTGTTTGGAACTTTTCATGGTTCTTGTTTTGTTTTGTAGGGTTTTTCAGTTGGTTGGTTGGTTTTGTCTTTTGGGCTGATTTTTTTGGGTTTTTTGGTTTTTGTTTTTTTTTTATTTTGTTTTCAAGGAGTCTGTTACTCAAACACATATATATATATATATATCTTTTAAATACAGATGCTGGGGAAAAAAGAAAAGAAATAAATAATTACAACTTCTTGGCATCGTTGTAATTCACTAGTACACTGGAATGATAAACTGATGTTTTCAGTTCTATTTGTTCCATTGAGTGGTTTAATAAAGAACCTTTTAGACTGCACCAGCTATACAACAGTGGAATAAAATATATAGTGGCTTGACAAATTCACCTGATTTATAGTAAAATCTGTTCTCTTCTCCAATTCCATCAATATCTAGAAAGGGAAAAATGCTGGTTCTGTTTCTCATCCCTGGTTTTCTATATTCTCTTAATTTTAATTTGACTTGTATAGCAACAAGTCCTTCAATTTTCCCCATCTACCCTTTACGTTCTCTTTACAAATTTTAGAATTAGAATGGATTTTGCACATGACAGCTCCCTAGAAAAATTTTCTTCTCCAGCCTCAGTGGAGATTAAAGGAAGTTCAGAATGGAAGTTCTGTATCCTTTCCCAGGCCAGAGATTTTGAGGGAAATTTTCCAGAGGGTGAGAGGGGTGCTCAACAAGAAATTGCCAGTTTAAGACAGAAGAAATGAAGGCCAGACTTTCATTCCATAATACTGCCTTCTTCTCTGTTCCAAAAGCAATTGGAAATGATGCCACAGACGTATATTTCTATAAGGTATTGCAAAGAGATATTTAATTAATATACAAATAACTTGAGAAGGGGCATGGTGAAGTCTTTTGAAAACATTTATGATACAAAAGCTTTGTAAAGACATGATAAAATATAAAAATTACATATCAGTGATTCCTTTTTCTTTTTTGTGTCACAGATTTCTTATTAAGCAAACAGTTTTAAGACTTGCTCTTCTCACAGTTTTTGACTTGTAACTTAAGTCCATTGAAAATATATTCAGTAAGACATATATTTCCCTGAAACACAACAAGCCTGAGATTTACTTTTATTTTGTAACAGAAGTCTTGCATTTTCAAATCCCTTTTGAATCTGCAAAGGTTCAGAATTCTCTAAAATAACTTCTGCGGTCATAGTAGGACTAAAGGGGAATAGAGGCTGAGGGGAATGTGGGACATCCTAGAAATAAATGTGGGACAGCAGAAGGCTTGCAGCCAAATGAGGGGACACAGGAATTTGTAAGGTCATCGTAATCCCTCAACATCAATAGTGAGTGCTATGGTCTTTGCAGCTACAGGCTATTTAACAGAGAAAAGCTGAAACCACAATAAACCACACCTAAAGCCTTGTTCAAAGAACCTATTCCAATGCTATTCAGATAATGTTAAACATCTTTAAAAATTTTGTGTGGAGAGTGATTTATGGACTGCTGTTCCAAGTTTACTGAAGAATACAAAGATGCAGCAGTGCTGCTGTGTCCTCAGCACGAGTGCTGTTATGTTTTTACTTTTTTACCCAGGTATTACTCTAGGTGGGAAGGATTTCCTACTCATCCATCCCATTCTCCCTATACACCCTGGCTCTGGCTTCTCAGAATCACTCTGTAGGATGAAAAATTTTGCTCATAATAATCAAATTACTTCATAGCTAAACCGTTGTGAGAGGGACTTCTAAATATTTACTGATTATGTTGCTTCCTTAAAATAATAATAAAAATAATTTGTTTTAATAGATTTACATTTGGTGGGGTTTACTGCATTAAAGACTGAACAAAATGAGACTATCCACTAATTTACATTTGAAATTATGGATGAAAACATAGTGGATGAAATCTTTTATTTGATAGAGGTTAATATTCATTAGAGATTCACTGAACTGAAGCTGCTCAAATCAAAAGGCATGTGGTCTATCAACTACATGAGGATGAATGACAGAACAGACTTGTGGAGAACCGGGTACAGGCTAAGAAGGCACAGTGATCACAGTGTGTGTGTCTGTTTGAACACCTAGTAAGTATCAATCAAGAAGATAACTTAAAAGTAATGATAAGAATAGCAAACATAGGCAATTACCAACAGCAGAAACATTGTAATCTCAAGCCATATTTATTCAGTACTAACTGGTTCATGTCTATATTTGCTTTGCATGTGTGTGAAACTGGTATTTCTCTCTCAGATTTCCCAATAAAGGCATTGGTACAGGAAGGAAATAAGGAAAAAAAGAGAAAGAGTATGCTAATAAGTAATCTTTTCTGTCTTGCGCTTGGCTTGTTTTCTGTCACTTGATATAAATTTGTAACTAGTCCTTAGCCTCATCAAGAAGTCAACAAATGTGCATTAAGAATTCTGAACAAAACCAAACTTGGGGCCATGTGAATCCATGAATAAAAGTTATAAATATTTCAGTAAGCATTTGGGGTTAGAATGATTTTTTTCATGTTTATTTTCAGGTCACACCTTTATTACACAAAAATATTTCATTAAGCTTGTATATTATTCTACTTTAACAATGATCCCATCCTTTTTCTTTTTTCTCTATGTCTATGTCATAACTTGTTGAAGTATTGGGATTGTTCAGCCTGGAGAAGAGAAGACTCCAGGATGCTGGAGAGACTCTCTGGAGAGAAGAGAGACTTAGGTCAACCTTCCAGTAGCTTGAAAGCCAGGGGACTTTCAAGGAGGATGGAGAAGGACAATTCATGAGGGTATGTAGTGAGAGGACAAGGGGGAATGGTCTTATGCTGAAGCAGGGTTGATTTAGGCATTAGAAAAAATTCTTCACTGTGGGGGTGATGAGGCATTGGCACAGGTTGCCCAGAGAAATTGTGGATGTTCTGTCCCTGGAAGTGTTCAACACCAGGCTGGATAGTGCTCTGAGCTGATCTGGTGGAATGCTCACTGCCCATGGCAGGCAGATTGAAACCAGATAATATTTAAGAACAATTTGAAACCAAAGCTTTCTATTATTATTCTATTTTTCTATTGTTCTATGATAACTTCCTTATCTGAAGGTAAAAAATGATAAATACATTATGTTTCCTTAGAATAATTTACAAATATTTTATTTACATAAATTCTTTATTTGGATTGCCAACCTTTCTTTTTCTGCATATTCAGTAGTTGTCTTTGTGTATGAGAGTTATTTGGATTTCAGTAATTAGAGCCAAAGTGCTGTTTAAGCAACAAACTCTAGCTGTGAAAAGGATCTTAAAAAGTTCTCAGCACTCCTAAAAAATATCTCAATACGGCTATATCAATAATTGCTAACAGAATCACCAGTCACTTTTGAAAATCGAATAATTTTTCTTTAAATACCCTACTAATTTGTTCTCTTTTACTGCATGTAGTATTCATTGCTGTGTTAAGGATTTTTTCTTGAATTATTGAGTTGGCATTGAGAGAGCTACAAACCCAGTCACGCTGTGGGTCCCTCCTCTCTTTATTTTCTACACACTGGCCTATTTCCAAAAAAAGGGAACATTATTTGGCTGTCTTATGAAAGACTTTCTTACTTAGCTGGACCTGCTCTTGCACTGTTCTCTGACATAATATAAAGCTCAGCTTTATTATCAGACACTTGGATCTCTTTTACTTCACTCTCACTTGCTGTCAGCCACTCTTTCTTGCCAAATGTGGAGTCCAGCCCCAAACAAATCACTGTTCATGTTTTGGTTTCAAGTGCCCTGACCAGTGTGATTTCCAGTTCTCTTCAGTTTTGGCCAAATGCCAAGTACACCAGCCTTATTACAAACTCCTGAAAATTGGGGTTTGTAATGGAAGTGCTGACACAAGCCTAAATATTGGCATGAACAACATAATTATAATTATGCAAGGAGAGATGAGCAAGAAGGACACGATTGTTGAACACAGCAAAAGAGCTGCTCTCATTAATCATCTCATACATTTGAGAAAATGACTTTGGAAAAGGAAAGGTTAAAATGCTGAAGTACTGAAAGAAGGTGAACAGAAGACGACAGTTCATCCCAGTGTTCCTATTATAGCATCCAAAGATAATGAGGAGATTAAATTTCTCTGAATAAGGACTGTGCTAAATATAATCGCTGTTTCCTTAGGGTCCAATATTAAGCATTATACCAAAATGAAACAGAAACAATTGGAGCCAAACTCTGAGAGAAGCTGATATGGATACTCCAGGTATTTTTTTTCCAGGCTGAGGCATGGTTTCTAATTTTACACTGGCTTTCAGCAAGCCATTATTTTACCATAATCAGACTAGTCACAGGGTGTGACTAGTCCTTTCAACCTGTTAGAAAGAACAGTAAATATGTAGAAAGCTAAATAGATACAGGGGCTCATGTGTGTACATGTGCATGCTCGCAGACAAACATAAAAGTTATTTGTTTGGTTTTTTGGATGTTTGTACATCAACATTCAGACACAAACAAACAAACTTAATGTATGAAGATGTATAGTGGCTTCTAAACACCCTTTAATGTAGAAGCTCCAAACAGAAATTCCTCCCCCAAAGTCTGAAATTTGTTTCTGACTGTACGTGTACCAGTACAGGCTTTCTGCATGAAGCTATCATGAAGCTTGCTCTTAAAAATTCAAAAGCCCTTTAAAATAAAAGAAAGAAAGAAAAATAAGTTGTTTTTTTTTTTAAACAAATATTGAGTCAGTCTTTAAAGAGTGGAAATTAAAAATCTTTATTTTTTTCATCTCTTCACAAAAATTTTTATATTAAGTGACTACAATTTCTTTTAAAAAATACTCAGATAAATACATAAATAATATGTCTTACAGAAGAATAATAGATTAAGAGATTTATATGGTTTTTAGTATATAAAATCAGAAAGTTACCATAAAAGTAGGTGATTTCTAGTTCTGATTTAATGATTTAAGAGACATACACATCTGTTGCAATTGCTAGATGGTTTGTTATGGTGCAGTCATGTGTGAAAATTCTTCGGAAAATATTAGCTTTTCTGTTTGGGAAAAAAAAAACATGCAAAAAACTGAACCTGAGTTAATTGTTTTCTACTGTTTCACAGGCATTCTCTTTAACTGAAAAAATACTTTATATCTTAATTCTATTCAACCCTGGCATCAGTGAACTGTATTTTCTGCTCGGAGTGGAGCCATAGTCATTGTCCTCATCTGGCCAGTGCAAGATGATAAAGGTGAATCTTTCATCCTAGTTGCTCACATGGTCTACATTGAAGGTTAGAACTGGAAAAAGTCATCAAATATTAATACTGACGTGCCACCATCTTACCTGTGAATGAAAGGATGCTCCTACTCAGCACACATATCCCTTTCTAACCAAGAGTAAAGATGATGAATTAATATTTCATGTGAACATATTCTTATATAAAAAGATCAAAATTATTAGAGCTAATAATTTAAAAATTTATATTTTTTCCTAAGTTAAGCTCCTCACACACATAACATTTTACTAAAATTTTGCAAACATGAAAGGAGGACAGAATCTCCTTAATTTTCGTATCCATCTCTAAAAGACATGCAGTAGCATCCAGCCCTATCATAAATAGGTGCAGTTCCCAGTGCAGTTGGTGGTCAACATGGCTCTCTATACTGCAGTTTAATTTGACTCTTGAATCATTATATCTGTAGATTTTTAAAACATTCCTGTGTGTTAGTTTTATACCTGTTGGCAGATAGATTTCTTATGGCCCCATAGTCACAGGGTAGCCTGGAGAGCTCTGGGGTATTAAATAAAATTGGCAGGCAGAAGGAATGACTCCACAATTGATAGACTGCAAAATCATTAAATAGTTGGTAACTTAGCTGTAGAATGAAAGGTACCAGCTGTTGAAGGTGAAAGAATCAGAGAATGAGAATGAGAGTGAAGCAGAAATTCAAGACATTTACCTGACAAAGAATTCCTTGACTGCTGTCAGAGTGTTGCTGTGCCTTAAACTGAGAGATTTCATAGTTATTACTTACTTTAGACCTTCTGCAAGAAAAGGTATCTCGGATGTATTTAGCTAGATGTCATGCACTGAAAAGGACCAAAAGAAATGTGTAAAAACATAAAACAGTGGAATAGTTGTAGTTTCTTTCAACTTTGCATTGTAAAAGTTTCCATGTGATGCACCAAATATCATCTCTGTAATTCTAACTCCATTGTCCTTAGAAAGATACTCCATATTTACCCATCTGTATATGACATATGGTCTCTTTATTAATATTATTTAATGTTACAGTGTGGTTAATGATCCCTTCAAGGACATTACATCAAAAATTGTCTTTTATGTACAGACAGACTGGGGAATGAGAGGCTGGAGAGCAGTGCCATGGAAAGGGCCCTGGGGTTCTGGGGTTCAAGTTGAACATGAGCCAGCAGTGCCCTGGCAGCCAGGAGGGCCAAGTGTGTCCTGGGGGCATCAGGGACAGCATCACAAGCTGGGCAAGGGAGGGGATTGTCCTGCTCTGCTCTGCTCTGCTCTGCTCTGCTCTGCTCTGCTCTGCTCTGCTCTGCTCTGCTCTGCTCTGGGGCAGCCTCACCTCGAGTGCTGGGGGCAGTTCTGGGTGCCACAATGTAAACAAGGTATAAAACTATTAGAGAGTGTCCAAAGGAAGGCAACAAGTAAAGATGAAGGGCCTAGAGAGGAAGCTGTATGGCCCCAACTAAGGTTACTTGGTCTGTTCAGCCTGGAGAACAGGAAGAGGAGACCGAGGGAAGACCTCACTTCCTTGGGTTACAACTTCCTTGGGAGAGGAAGAGAAAGGTAGGCACTGATCTCTCTGTGACCACTGACAGGACATGAAGGAGAGGCCTGAATTTGTGTCAGGGTGGGGTTAGGCTGGCTATTAGAAAAAGATTCTTTACCCAAAGACTTCCAGTTAGGCACTGGAACAGCTCCCCAGGGCACTGGTTACAGTGCCAAGCCTGACAGAGTTCAAGAAGCATTTGAACAATGCTCTAGGGCACAAGGTGATTCTTGGGGATGGGGCTGTGCAGGGCCAAGAGCTGGACTCAGTGATCCTTTTCCAACTCAGCTTATTCTATGATTCTTTAATTGCATGATTACATGATTCCATCTTAACCTCATTCACTACAGAACCAAGAAAGTGCTCAAAAATTGTGCCAGACCAGAAAAATGAAGAAGGGAGTTTATGTGAAAGCTAATCACATTAGGTCTTTTACTAGATGGTTAATTCTAGGGACAGCGAAATAAAGGTAAAAATTAAAACTAGAGTGGCATGGAACTTCACCTTGTTATTGACCCTGTCAGAAAAAGATGGAAAATGCTTAATCAGATGGTTTATTATCTTGACCAGGATATATGAGCGGAAGGAAAAGGGCCTTTTGGGCTGGAGACTGGGCTACCACTTTTATCTCAGAGGGCTACAGTGCAGTAAAAGGTGCTGCTGAAATTTGGGAGATTTTCTTTTATCCAGTGAGGATCTCAGTGGTCACAGAACCAGCTCATTTAAGTTCAAGAAGCATTTTGACAACACTCTCAGGTGCATGCTGTGATTATTGGGGTGTTCTGTGTAGAGTCACAAGTTGGAATCAATGTCTTAATCAGAAATTCCAACTTCATGGTTCTATGATCGTGCCCAGAAATGTCACTCAGTCAGGTTCAGAGCACCCTTTCAATCTAAAAGTATGGCAAAAATAGGCAAATTGCAATTATAACATCTTCAAAATAATAAAGCTCATTAGCTTTGATTGTGAGTGCCATAGAAAAGAATACAAGAGGCAGAATATAAGACTTCATTTTAAAGACAATATATTTACCTGAACAAAATTTATGTTGCCTGTTGTGCTATTCAAAATGTATAAAAACAAGTTTTGCTGTGTCTGTTTTTTTTACTGAGATTAAGAGTAATGACTATACTATTTCACTGATCCACAGTATGCTGACAAAACACAAAAAAGCACAATATCTCCTCACTGTTACAACTAATAAACACTCAAATAATGTGTAACTCAGTCAGGTTACCTTTATCATGCTGATTAATAGAGACTAAGGCTGAGACCAGAGGTTGCTATTCACACCATTTCAGATGCTGAGGTCAATCAAGATCTGAACACTGAGGAGAAATATCTTGTTTATGACAAGTTTCCCAACAGATTACATTGTCTCCCAAGAGATTTTCCAGGATCCATAAGAGAAATTTACTCTTTTTAAGCTGAACATCTGTGTTTTAAATATTTATATATCACTGAGAGGGTTTTCATTCTAATTTAATAAAAACGTATAGAATGAGCTTTATGTTAGATATAGGCAGACAGGGTTTCAATGTTTAGCTATATACATAGAATATTCTGTGGATATGCATTTAAATGCAGATGGTTATTACTTCATGTATAGAGTACATTATTTAATGTCTATGACCAAATTGTGATGGCCCTGTTTGGACTGAAAGGTCATATACTCCATCAGTGTCAGTGGACAAATGAAATCACAGTAGAATTCAGTGCTATTTAGAAGGAATAAAACAAAAAATAATAGCTAGACTGCACATGCACCCAAATAATTTCTTCATTTCTATGGTTGATACAGATGATGATTTGTAGACTAATGAAGTTTTTCTTCCTATCCACTTTGTGCCTTTTGTATTTATTTAGAAAACTCTGTGGTGATGGTTCTACATTCAGCTCTGCTGCTAATTTACTGTATGCGATTGGACATTTACTAGCATGGCCAATTAAAATTATAAAGATGCAAAAATCCACTCAATAATATATGTTTTTTAAATTAATCTCAAGGTGTCAAAGATTGCAGAATACTGAAGCCAATGTAATAATGTTGTTTGTTTTCTAAAACATGTTTTCAAGGCTTCTGGATTTTCTTCAATTTTCTACTGTGTTATTTGGTTAGAAACATTTTGCTCACTCTTGGTATTAGTATCAGATAATCTTCACAGATATCAGCTTTGACAGAACTAAGTGGGCAATTTTTATACATAAAGTTGTATTTTTCTCAACATCACTAGCACAAATATTTTTTATCAATATCAAGCAAAAATTTTCCTGCCTTCTTCACTGTGTAGATCCTGCTGTTGAAAAGGAGAAAAAAAATACTTTCTGTCTTTTTTGTTCATTACTAATTTCCTACCTCTTCTCCCTTTTCACTATCACAAAATACTTTTGTGGACCTGAATTTTTTCCTTCCTGTCAGAACTCCTATTAATTATGCCAGCTGAACATGATATTTATAACACATTGAAAAACTCTATTCTGTTTTGTGTCCAGTGTGGGACACTCAGCTCAAGGATGATGATGAGTAGGTGGGTGGATATTCATTCAGAAATATATATCTCAAAATAATGTAAATGTATTTTATACCAATTCGTTTATGAAAGTTTCTCCTTAGGGAGGAATGTTGCAAATCTAACTGCAAGTATTGAGTTTTAGTTTGACAACAAAGTCATTGAATGAATAATGATAAATTATCATTCGAAATTTTAGAAAATATTGACTATGGAGTACAAACTAAGGTATAAAAGATAGATATGTACTGTGGTGAACATTTTCCAGAAGGCATTGAGACAAGGTAAAAATTCTGAATTCTATACAGCTAACATTATCAGGAATTACATTAAAATAAGGCTAGCAAATGCATAGAGAAATTGTGTAATGACAAATGGGAATTTTATACTGATTATAACAGCAAAAGGAAGATAAATCCTTTCTGGAAAAAAAAAAATACTTTGCAAACCTACTAAATTTCTTAGTCTAACTATAAAGGAAAACAATTTTAATGAATTTGCTCACCAAATTGATGATTTTACGTAGATCTTGTCCCACAGTCTCAAAACAACCTCATAACAATTGTTGTTCCAAGGGAGGGTGACTAGTTCATCAAAGGACTACAGCTGCTTCAAGATATATAAAGGTTAAGCATAAAGCTTTTCAAGCTGGGAAAATGCAGAGCTGAGACAACAGCAGAGCAAAATGTAGTGTCAAGACCTGACTATGCCTCTACTTTCCAAAAGAGAGAAACAGGGATACCTATTGAATTTGCCAGGCAAACAAGTTTAAAACAACAAATTTCTCATGAACTGGAATGTTGTATCACAGAACGTATTAAAATATTCTTCATTACATTCCAGAACTTTTCATAAAGGGCTTAGAAAGTAATCAGAAAAAGTATTAGATGAATGGTCCACAAAAAAAAGAAAAAATCATAAATGTGGTGACAGAAATTTAACCTGTATTAGAAGAAACTGAGATATTAATGAATTTCAATTTTTTTGTTCTGTGCTTGACCTCTTCTTCTTTCTATTTCTTCATAATTCTCCACTGGTGGTGGACTCACTCAGGGAGGCCACTATTAAGTCATGTTTCTGTACGTAGCTGTTTAACATATCCTTGAATCTATTCCCAGTTTTTATTTTCTTTAAATGAAAAATAGCAATGGGAATTGGCTCTTGCCAAATCTCTGAATTGCTTCAGATGTATTTTTGGAAGGCTAGAGAATTCAATATGTGGTAGAGGAATTTTCACTCTCTTGATTGCATTCCTATTGCCATTTTAAAGTTTAATGAGACAGTCATCTAATCTGTTGTGTGATTCTTGCCCATATTTATACTTTTCTTCTCTTAATCCACCTCATGGAGTAATGTGAATAAATTGCCACATGGCTAGACATTTTTAGGCCTTTTTATCAGGTCATATCACTCTGGAGCACTTTCTACACAAACACTCTATTTCCTAAATGCATTACTCCATGAAAAGCATACGTACTTTTGGAGCAATAGCATAAATTATGAAGGGGCAAATAAGGAGGTTAGAACTTTTCATTTTAACTATTTCATCATTATGTAGACTAAGTGTAAACCTTAAAATATTTTAAGTTAAGTTTAAGACAAATGGCTGATGATAATACATTTTTTCTGTATGAGTTTTCATCAGACTACACTGCAGGTAGAAATGAATTGCATTATTTTATTGTTATTTAAGGAAATTATGTGTGAAAGAGCATGTGCAAGTGCTAAACTCGGAGTTATAATTATATACAATAAATCATTAAATATTTGCTCAATATTTTTGTAGGAAAAATGCTGCAAATTAAAACCTATTTTTATATACATATACATATAAATATATATATATATATATACATACATACACACACACATATTATATATATATATATATAATATATCTCTGAACATATTATGAATTTAAAAATGCTTTCTTAATAAATATTTTAAAGAGAAATGTGTTACCTTCTCTTGGGATTCAAATAGCCATGATGAAAACATGTTCTTTGGAGGCCACTAAAACTGTAGAAGGAGCTCTATGCTGTGATTTCTGTATTTTTTATACTTTACAAAATAATGTTTGTATTTTTGTATTGTGTATATCTCCTTCTCAAATACCTCAATTCACACAATTAGCTCAAAGATTTTCCAGTGTGAAACTCAATACATTTGACTACTATTTCTATTTCTGCATTAAAAATATAGAATAATTTGAAGATGGTGGTCAAATTTAAAAAATAAAATTAAAAATTAATAAATAAAAACAACAAACTACTGGAAATATATGAATTTAAAACAGAGAACATAATTAACAGAGTTTTTAAAGACTTTTCTTTTTCCTTGAAGAGCTAAAGGCAAATCTATACTTTTCAGAATTCTTGTCTTTTCAAAGCTGTAGCTAGTACAGCTTTGTTCAAAGATCATTCATAATTCAATTCAAACACAAAGATTATTAAAATTGTGTAGAGATCTCAGCATTTATACTGTATAAAATATTTAGCCATTTTATGTAAATAGCCAAACCAGTGTGTTGCAATTTCTGCTTTTATTTTTGCTGTTCATTTAATTTGCACTTGTTTTTACTATCTTTAAACAAATGTTTTATTTGTGGAACCTGTTTTCTTGTTTTCACTAGATTTATTAAGGAGCAGATAGTTTTATTAGACCAGCATAAGACAAGCTCATAATATTTTTTTGAGAAAAATCTTGGGTAAACTTGATATAACCTTTTGAAAAAGGGGAGAGAGAAAACAGTTCATATGAACAACATCTTCTAGGATGCAAACAGTTGATAGCTGTACTTTAAATGTTTATTTATATAAAATTGTATGTATGGCTTGCCATCATCAATCCGTTTTCCTACAGTCAACCCAAACATATTTAGTTGACTGGCTCATGGAGGCAAATAGAGTGTCTGTAGGTTCAAGCTTGAAATAAAATAATTTATTCTAATCACATTTGAAAGATTGTTAGTTTTGCTAGGAAAGAAAGATCTCATCCTACCTAATCCTGAATTATTATACTAATTTCTCTGTCTTTTCTCAGCACCATATCGGACTTCCCCTGGCTTTGAAATACCTTCAGGTTTTGTTTATGCCTTCCTGACAGGACCCTCATCTTTCTTTAGATGCACGGTACATGGACTTTGTCGAGTTTAGCTGATGACATGACCTCACTGGCCAGAAATTCATCACTAAAGAAAAGGAAATGTTTTCACCTGGAAATGTTCTCACCTAGGGAAGAGCAAGGTCCAGTCTCAGAAAACTCAGTTTTATTATTTTAGTGGAAAAAAAGAATTGTCAATGTAGAACTCTCTTTTAAAGATGCTATAGTAGCTACCCATCAATAGAGCCTTTTAACATATATTGTTTACATATTGAATAGTTATCTTCTAGTTCCAAACCTATTCTATTTATAAAAATAAATGCATGTTTTAACTCCACTTTTTATTTCTCTTGCCCTTGTATGAAGTGTCAGCCCAATAGCCTTCTAATGGACTGACACTTTTAATTCAAAAATATAAGCTTAGAGGATGGTGTTCAAAATGGTAAGGACAGAAATTAAATATCTCTTGTATTTGTAAGATATAATTTTTTGCAGCTGCAACCTACTTTTAAATTGACTAAAATGTCACCATTTTACTTTCATGGAAGGAAGTGCATTTCCATGTTTTCTTCATATATTTAACAGATGTTTTTTAACCTTTATCTTAGGTTGATTCAATGACCTCCATGACTATTGTTACCACTGCATATTTGCAGGAACTGATTTTTGTTGTTGGCTTGTCATCAGCTGTCAGTTCCTGAAAACCAATGGGTGTATCTTTTCCCATCTCACAGAAACAAAGATTTGTCATTTAGTTATCAAAGCTGATCACAATTGTATTCCACCTGGACTGAATCTTAGACCTTATCTGTGAAAAGGACTGAAATGTGAAGGCTTGTACTTTAAAATGGTCTATTTTATAGAGAACTTTCTGCTAATATTTGGGTAATTCAGTCCAAGCTACTTAAGCAAGACACTTTAATACCTTTATGGGGTCTTGATACAAGTGAAGGAGTAGGTTTTCTCCAAGCACCTCAAGCATTCAAATCTTTATCTTTTCCGACATTTTTTTTTTTTTCAATGTCAGTTAGAATTTACTTTTATTTTTCACTTTTTATTGTGTATTGTGTTTTGGACCAGGGGATGCTGGTGCATTATGGTGTCACTAAAAAAGGAGTTCAAGAGTCTGTAAGAATGTTTAATCATGTTTATATTAGAGTTTACACTATGAGAAGGGAATAGATTTTCGTTTGTCATTAGATCCTTGATGCACATTGGACTTACGGTCAAGCTCACAACACAAGGTCCATACTGATTCCCAGGAAGAAGAAGACACTGGATTCTCCTCATATTGAATAGTATAGTGATTGTCCTGGTTGTTCACCTGAATTAAATGAGCAGACCATGAAAAATAAATTGAGAAAATATCGCAAATAAACTGAGATTATTACAGTTTTTTAACAGTTAATTGCCAGTTAATTAGCTAAGAAAGAAGAGAGAAATCCTGGGAAGGTATGGAAAATACTTTTATAATTTGAATCCTCTGTGACCTTAAGGGTGTTTTTCAACAGTGATAACAGTATTGAGGAGACAGAGCAAGACAAGAGGACAGAGGATCGGATGAGAACTTATCTCAGATTTTTTTAAAAATAACTAAGACTGGTAAATTTGAAGTTGCAAGCAGATTGGAAACACTTGAGACATGGAAGAAGGTAAGTCAGTTGTTCATTCTAAATTAATTCAGGCTTTTGAGAGGTGACAGTGATGCAAGTTAAGGAGTAATGGAGACTGGTTATATTTATTAATTTTTTTTGTGAACTGCTTTGCCTATAGCAAAAACAGAGGGTGAATGCAGACATGCAGCACTGGGGTTTTTTTTGTCTGTGCAGTATTTGGAAGCACCACTGATACATTTAAGTTAGATAATTAGACTATAATCTTAGTATGTTACAAAATTTGCAATACTTTTGATGTTAATTAACACTGTAGACTGCCTTTCTTACCAAAAAAGATGAAAAAAAGGCCTTTATTTAAAATAAATTAATATGGTAGACTGAAACACACAGAATTTTCTTGCCTATTTTTGATGCTATTTTTTATTTCTTAGAAATATCTGTGCTTTTAAGCTCATTAAAATTTTGAATTCCCATTTGAATGTTGTCACTTATTGCTTTAATGATTGTGAATTGTATCCTTTTAATACCTCTCTACCTGTTAACTTTAAGATTTGGCTTCCAAGGAACAAGTTTCATCGTAAAACAACAAAAATGTAAGAGCATGAGATCTGTCCAATGTGAACAACAATGAACTTACACTCCATTGGTTTGATTTCACTATGACTCCATGTATAAGCTGCCCACACTGTCAGCTTCCCAAAGAAGTACTTGTCTTGGTCAAGAAGTCACCTTTCTCCAGAGCAGAGTCTTTCTCCCCTTGATTACCTTTACAGGAATGTCAGAAATATATTTTTTCTGGGATGGCAAATTAGTCTGCTGAGGTGCAGGAGGAGTTGAGGTACAAGAAAACCATATGTCCTTAATGTCTATTGCCCTTAGATGATCATGTAACACATTGGATCACTTTTGTCTTTGAAATGAAGATTATCTTCTCAGCATGCTTCAGCTGGTAGGTTGTCACAGTCTGAGATGAAAGTGACAGTGTATGATTAAATGGGCTCAGAGAAAAAAGCAGTCTTAGTCACAAGCACATTTGGTGCTTATGATTCACACAACCTTCCTGCTCCATGGCCAGCATGATACGGCCAAGGACAGAAGGTTGAGAGTAAGCATGGTGGCCCCAGCTGGTGGCAGCAGGCTGCAGGGCTTCCCCACCCCACCATTATGCCATGCACCATCCAGGAGCCTCACACACCCAGAATCCCTGGTGTTTACAGGATTGGATGGAGAATACCTAGTTCAGACTGGTTTAAATCACACCACCCCAACTGTGTTGACAGTTGTTGGATGGACACGCACAACTTGACTTTCTGTAAGGTTGGCCATGATAGGTGCTACCTGAGGGCATCTGCACTGTATTGTGTGCATATTTGCTGCAGACAATTAAGTAGAAAACACCTTTCTGTCTTTCAGCCCCAGCCTGATTACAGCTCCAAACATCTGTAGACTCCACAGAGAAACCCAGTAAATAACTGTGGTGGATTTGCTCGTACTGATTTACTACAACTTGTGTACAAAATCCCACACAGAATGCTACAGCTAGCAAGGAAATCAAACCACTGTCAATAATGAAAATATCGATGCTGTAACATACACTGAAGTTATAAAATATTCTTGAGGAACCTACTGAGTATCTTGAATTTTAATAATGGGAAGCAATGTTCAAGATTGATGACAAGACAATGATTAGTTGCTTGTGTAATCTCATTATGAGGATCATTGTTTTATTGATCAGTAAACACTGCTTTATCTGCCAGCAATGCAATTAAGGTATTAATTAGAAAGCTGTTCTAAAAAATAACCACAGCTGATAAATGTATCCTTTTTTTTTAAAACAACAACACTAAGAAAAAGGAAGGGTTTCCTTAATGTTTTTTGTATGTTTTTCAGTTTTTTTTCTTTGTGTGACATAAAGGAGAAAACAGTAGTAAAAATGTTTGAATTGATGTCTGGCAAAATTTAGAGCAAATATTACTATAATACATGTTGCGAGATATTCTGTAGTTTTAGGTATGCAACTGAAATCCTCACCTTTTTTATCTATGGCAATGGTAACTGAAGCTTTGCAATGGAGGTGCACCAGTCACTGTATCATAGGAGGTCAAATTTATCTAAACAACATAAATATTCTCACCCTGTGAATGCATAGAAATGAACATTGTGGTCTGCACGGAAGCTGCCTGTATTGGGGTTTTTCTAATCCTTTCCATGAAGAGATTATAATTTTACACTTTTGGTAGAGGAAGAAGACAAGTACTGTCACCAAACTGGCACTTTAGACAGTAGTAGAAGCCAGAGTGTTTGATCAACCTGGATGCTTATTTAGAAAATCTTATCAGAGCAGTAGCCTTAAGCACACCTAACAGATAGAAGGATCCAGGAGCTAGTCCTAGCTCCTGGAAAAAAAACTAGGAAAAAACCAGTAACAGATGTAGTAAGCTAATACAGTACCATTCCCAGGAACAAGAATGAGAGGACATAGATTCAATTTCAGATTGTACTCTAGCATACTGGATTTCTCCTTTCTGTTGCTTCATTTATTGAGTCCCATATTTGAAGGGTTTAAATAGTCAAGTAGTGTAAATGCTGACTGCAAAAGTTTCTGGCACAATACTTACCTCCTAGGTATTTGCATGCAATAAAAAGTAATAGGATAAAAGAAAAAAAAAAAAAAAAAATGAAGAGTGAACAACTCTTGATGTGCAAGAAATGATGACGTATTTGAGAGTTTATAACTGAAAATCAGGTTCTAGGTACCTTCACAGGAAGTATTGAGCAATTACCATTATGGATAGTACTTCATATCCCCTTTGAAACACTTGTTCTGTAGATTCACAGTCTGTGGGACCCAGTCGTCACCTATATATAGCTGTCCTTGTGTAAAATAATATAAGTGAGCAAGTGGTTTAGTTCCTTTTACAGTCAGGGAGTCCTGACTAGTATGGTCAGTGGACCTCAGTAGGGTCAAAAAGCCAAAATAGAAGTCATTTGATGAGGTTTACAGAGAAAATAAACCCCTTGAAATGAACAGTTCTTGAGACCATAGATTATTTCCCTGCTGTAGCAAATTGTTGCCAATCTTGAAATTTCTCAAGGTTGATGCTTACTTTGCCTTATATTACATATAATAATAAACAAGCTTCTCAGGAATATTTTTAGCACAGCTTTTCTTCATACCAATATTTTACAAAATATCAAGAAATGAACAGAAAATAGAACCAGATATTTGGAGCTCCTGGAAAGCTCAATCAAATAACTTTTCTTTTAGAGGTACTTCTTACCTATTTTAAACTAATCACTGGGCACGAAGTACTAATGAGTATTGTTTCAGTAAAACCAAAAACGTGAAGCTATGAGTTAGCAGCTAAGTTCAGACTACATTTCATCATGAATGTTAAACACATTTTTTCCCTCTTCTGGATACATTCACAATAATACTAAAATATAAGCAATAGCAGCAGCAATTTTTGTCAGTATTTTTATTAGGAAATGAAAGTTTAAAGACAATACCTTTCATTTTAACTATTGACCCCCCTCAATTATTTTCCCAACATTGTAGGTTTTGTACAAGCTATGCATGTAACAATGGACTACTCAGAGGGACAACTCTTTGTGAATGTTTTAAGATCTGAAGAAGATTTATGCTTTATAAATTCTTGGGAATTAATCAGAAATCATCCCCTATTTCTTGTTTTGATAGGTCTTGAAGTTCTGTGCTTGAGAATTGCAGATTTAATTTTCAAAGACCCAAAAAAGTAAAAGAATCAGACTCAAGATTCTTATATTTGTGAATAAATCTTGAAAACTAAAATTTCCAAGCATTGGAGGAAAAAAACCCAAAAACAAACAAACGAAGAAATGATGAAAAGAAAACAAAAAATGCAATTTTACGATATGAATTTAGAATATTGTAATCAATTATTCTGAATTTGCAGCCATATGCATAGTATGCATAACATGAATTTAGCCATAAATTGTATGTTCTCCATTTATAGCTTCTATTATCCAGAAAAAATTTAAATACTTATTCTTGGTGAACACAGTTTCACCAAGATTATTTTCAAGATTAAATTTCATCCTGTGACTCTGAGTTAATTGTTTGACATTCATGTACCCCAGCAGGCTGAAAACCAGCTGAAAACTCTGCAACAACTCTGCAATAGTAGAACCAAATGAATTCATATATTTGACCATAAAAATATTAATCATAAGACCTAGTCTAAGTGGGAAGGCTTTTGGACAGCATCACTTTGGAAAAAAAAAGGATTTGTTTGAGGTTTTAAACTTTCATAGCCTAAACTGTCAGAAAATGATTGTTATGCATAACAGAAAAAAATCGCAATGTATTCAAGTTGGGCATTGCATTACTGTGATTTTTAAAGGATATTTATCCATTACAACTTCGTCATCAAATATTGCCTGTGGCCTATGGTTATCATCACTGTGCATTTTCATTTCAATTGTAAAAAAAGCCACTTTCTTTTTGTCTTCCCTGATTAACATTTTGAAGCTCTGTAATTTTCTTGCTGCTCAGAGAAACAAAGCACCCAGGCTCACAGAGAAAACCCATTCAGCAAGATGTAAATATTTGCTATTCAGAAAATCTCAATGACGGTTTAGTTATTTTAAACTAAAAAAAGAAAATTACTAATAATGATTGGTTTCAGCTAATGAAATGCTTTTATGCAAATATGTGAACCCTAAATATGACCTGGAAACAAAAGACTGCTTAACAGTTACTATTAAGCAATACATTAGGAGATCAATTAAACAGAACTCTTTCTAATGAATAAGCTCTACAAGAGTTGCTATGGAAACCTGGAAGGAGAAAGCCCTAGAATACCAATTTGCAATTTTAAGAGCATAAAGTATTAAAGGCTTGCTAGTGGCTGGCTGGCAAGTCATACACCAAAGTTGAAAAGTGTCTCCAAAAAATAATCTCTAAAAAGAGAAGGAAAGTAAAGGAATGGAGCCTATTTATATCCAAGAATGACTTATGAACAGATTTAAATGTAATATTGTATCTGAAGGGGTAGTTATGAATATAGCATTCCAAAGTGGACCATCAGAGGGAGCCAGAAATTTCAGTTTCTCTGTGGAAGTCCATTCATGATACTCTAGGTGGGAGAATAGACACTTCCTCAAGACAGACACAATTTTTGAAGGATTACCAATACTCTTGGGGTTTTTATGTACAATTTTGATTGTACACTTGTACAGTATTTTCATTTGTACAATTGTACAATATTATGTGCAATTACAAGATAAGACACCCAAAAGTTGTATTGGAGTAAAGGTGGGAGAAGATGAGTCCAAATAATTTCGTTCAAAGAATTGATGCATTTATTTTTCAACATAAATTATTTGTATTTTATACTATGAAGAAAAAAATGCCAAGTTTCAGAGACTAAGGATTTTTTCAAAAGTCACATCAGATACTGCTGTTTTCTTTTAATATATGGGTTAAGTAAAAATTAAGACAATATTTCATAACTTCTACTTCAAGATACTGCAACAGGAGAAAAATTTTTCACACTGACTTCAGTAGAAAGACAGTGAAACTTTTCCCCACTAGGCTTATATATGAAAAGTTAAATTTTTTTGTTAAGGACATACAGTTCTAACTGAGTAATCAGAAGATGGAAGCCTACTGTTTCTAACCTTAACTCTAAGACTATGTCTATATTGATTTTTAAGAGGTTGAAGGAGCCCACTTTGATCATGCTTTGATTCACTCATTGAGTGGACACAGAAGCATGATCAAGAGGTGGCTTAGTGAAATCTAAACTCTAGAGTTGAAACACAGCTCTTAATTGCCCCTGCTATTTAACTCAAAGACCAACTGCTTAGTGAATGGGAAGGGCATGCCATCTCAGACTCCAAAATTTCCATATACCCACAAAGTGACTACCAGGTCATTCAACACAGCCGTCTGCAAACGTAGCTACGACTTACTGATGGTAGTAGTGCTAGAAGACAGACCAGAAATACGCTCTTCATGATGATGTGGATCTCTTGGTCCTCACAACAGAATAAACAGTGTGATTTTGTCCCTATTATGACCTTGGTTTGTCACTGGAAAACTGAAATATATTCACAAGCATATAATTGCAGAGCTGAGTGTGAGCTCAACCTCTGCTTCATTTTTCAATACCAGGAGATGGGAGATAGTTGGTACATATCACAGAGATTTGTGAAATGCAAGAAGTTTGTCTTACTATCCCAAGTTCAGTGAAAACTTTTCTTAACTAATCAATAAAAAAATCTCAAGAAATGCATTGATAATCCTACTGGTCAATGACTGCCTTTTACAGTTCAGAATTATGTGATAACTTTAAAAGATACAGATTTCTTCAACACTGCCTCTATGAGTTTACAACAGTTACCTAGGATAATGCAATTGTATGTTAGAAGTGACAGCTACATTGCTGTTAAATATTTCCTTTATTAAATAACAACATACATTTTTTGTTTGGAATCCAGAAGCATAACATAAGTACCACAGTCTTTAGAAATACTGCACTGAGCTGTGGAAAATTTCATGTAGAACAAAGACTTCAGATTCAGATTATAACCTCCTACATTCTATTTAGCTTTATGTAATTCAGACAAATTACCTAGGTTTCTATCTAAACAATGTTTGTCAATGATACTTAATATAAAAGTATATATAATGGAAAAGAAAAATATTGTTATCAGAATTTCCAAGGACTGGATGATTAATACAAAAATTTTAGAAGAGATACTTTATTCAGTAGCTTATAATGGTTGCATTTATTCCTGTCTTTTCACACGTCTGAAGGAGATCACACAATGCATAATCTTGAAAGTGCTGTTTACAGTGACATACATTTCTTCCTGAACTTCTTTTATACTGTACTCACAATTTTTCCTTTCAACAGAATAGATTTTTTTTCATACTGACAGCAACCAGAATTACTCCATGATGCTATGATAAATGTTGCATTTATTATAGTTGAGTGTACACTAGCGCAAACATTTCTATCCACAGGTGGAAAGATTATTAGACAGCATGTGGAAAAGAGTCAAAGGCTGGCCTCTTTCAATGCAGTTGCCCCTCAAATTAAAGAGGCTGATAACTTAACCCTGTGAATCTGTAAAATTTGTCTAAGTATCTTAGTAAATTTCAGACCAAGTTTATATCTTGAATACCACCCATATTCTATCTCAATAGAAATATGAGTTTCTCCTATTTTTATATTTGTGGGTGTTATCTACTGAGATTAAGGGTTGCAATTATACCATAAATGTGGTTATGGTATAGATCTGTACAAGCCCATGGCACAAAGAGCAGAGGGAAGAGATTAAGCCATCACTCTACACTCCAGCACCTCACCGAGTCATGGCTGCCTAGGAGAGCAACTTGTGCTCCCCTCAAAGGATCAGAGTGGGAAGCATTGCCTAAGTGGCAGAATTTAGTCTTTAGCTGCAGTGTAAACTTTGGAGCTGATGAGGAATTTTCCAGGCACTCATATTTTCAAAAATTCATCAAATCATCAAAATAGAAACTTCCCTCTGAAAAACACTGCTATTTTCTAACAGTTTTCTGATGTAAAAATGAAAGTCAAAAAAAAAATATTTGATACTGAATTCCATTTTCTAAGCAATATATGTTATTATTATATCAAAATGGCTTTTTCTTTGGAAATATTTGATATAATTTTAAATGTCTTCCAAGTGTTGAGAAATATAAATTTATTTTTTTTAATAATTCAACTCTTTATATCTGCTTTACACATATAACCCTGATTTTCAGGAATCAAGACTTTAAATGGTAGAGAAAAACCTTTCAATGACACTTTCAGTGAACTGGCAATTCCTTGCTGTCTCTTCTTAAGGGACTTGACCAGTTCTATTCAAATTCTACTGTTAAACAAAAAAATGTTCTACACTGGCAATATTCTCTTATGACTAAAAGAAGATATCTGAACCTCAAAAATCTAGGCTCAAATCTTGACCAACCATTGAAACAATTATTTTTACTGGAACAATCTCAGAGTTGCTTTTCCTCCTACTTATTAACAAATAATAACCAAAGAACCTCAAAGGTGTCACAAATAAATGTCTTGCAGCAAGAGTTGTAATGGCTGTGAACTAGAAGCAGTGACTGTAGTAAACTCTCTTGTTTTCTAAAATTTCTTAGCTGTCATGCTTAACTTGCCCACTGACTCTGCACTCAGAAATAGGACTATTAATAAGTCTCCAAGAACAGGCAAGTACAATACTTACTTTATTAAGACAGTTTTTTTACTTCTGCCAAAATATAGTAAATTTGTTGTTTTATCTTTTTCTCTATGGCCACCATACTGTGAGATGCAAGGTTAAAAAAAATAATCAGGAAAAAAAAGGCATATGCTGATTTATAGAGAACATATGAAGCAGAAACAAATGGAAAAATATTATTTCACTTCACTTTTTTTTCCCCCAAATATTTTAAAGCCAGTAATGAATGCTGTATATTTCCTATTTACTATGAATTATTCCTCCTGGGACTCAAACTGTCAATCATGATTTCTATTTAGTAGAGGCTGTACAATGCAGTCGGTGCTATAGCTTGACAGTTTTTCCAAATGTGGAAATGTCATATTTAATGTGTTGTCACACAACAAAGTGAGAAGTAGTGAATGAGTCGAAGTAAAAAATGATGCAATTAGTTGATTAATTAAAGGGTAGACTGAATGTGTCTATATAAAATCATAACTTTTAATGGTTCTGTCTTTGACTTTCTGAACACAAGCTTGTGTGTCTACTTTGTCTGAGAAGAGAAACCTCAGAAGGGTATGTGTTTATAATCATAGTAAACCCAAAGTTTTTGACAGTCCATTTCTACTACTGGATTTTTTTCCCCCAGTTTCAGCAGGTCAGGATATCAATTAAATAATCACTGTTTTTTTGAATTAGTGTTATTATCTTATTACAAATAAGATATTATTTTATTTAAAAACTAGACTTTTCCCACATTGCTTGCTCTTCTCTCCATCTATTTCTCAGCCATAGCATCCTTCTAGGAGGGGAAAAGCTAAAACATGCTTGATACTTGTAGAAGGCAAAAAGAACTTGCCAAGGAGATGCTGTGTGTGCTTGCTGGAACTTTTAGTGGCTTTGGGAGGAAAGAGTGTAACCTGATCCGGGGTAAACACAATAATGGTAACAGTTTTGCCGTGGCTACTGGCGCTAAGGTATTGATTCTGTACTACCAGGACTGTTTGAAGTAGGCTATGAGCATTCAGGAAGGAAAAAAAACCCAGCAATTATTGACAGCTTTCACCAGGCATACAATGTGTGGTGGCAAAGACATGAAGAAGTGGTCTCTCTCTGTTATTTGGGTGTCAGACGGTAACCTGATACAGGAGCCAGTACTGCTGCCTTCATTTCATGCCCTTCAAATTTCATGAAATGTGATAAATAATTGAGACTCTGTGCTAGCCTAAAAAGTTAACTCTTTCCATACTATGTCCATTGTCTTTTTCCTACACAAATGTAATAAAATTCTGTCTGTGCCATAACTGCATTCCGTGAGAAGAGGAACAAACCATTTTATTGCCTTTTGACAGAAATTATTGTTTGAAAAGATGCTGTCAAGGATCTCGTCCAAGACTATATGCAGGATAACTCTTTTCCAGAGTTCATCTTATAGAGAAGCATAGGAGTTCTGAAAGGGATTAGGATACTTGACTTGTTTATATTAATAACGTTCTTTTTACTGCTTGTACTATAAATTTTACTGTCAAGAATACACCTATAATTTTACATTTCTTAGAAAATGTTTTGTCAGGAGATCTTGAGATTTTATTTATGAACTACTTTCCACAGAGGAGTTAAATCTAACTGATATGCCCTGCCTCTCAGGATGCCATTAACTCTGTGAAACTTCACAGCCTTTGTTAATCAAAATTAGTTAAGTTTACTTTTAGTAAAACAGAGGAAAATACAGCCTTCTTTGTCAATACAAGCTCAAGGTACACAGGTTTACAGTCTTGTGATGAAGCTGGTCTGGAAACTTTATATATTTACAAATTTCATATCTTTAAATTTCTCCTCTACTTCTTCCAGTATATTCCAGGTAGACTTTATTCCTTAGGCATACTTGGAAGTTTTTCTTTATATCTATTAATATCAAAATGCAATTACTAAAAGAGAAAAGTTGCACTTTTTCTGTTTTCACTATCTTCTATTCTCTTTTAAAAATTGCAACACCTAAAATAGCAAATCTGTATTAAATATGAAACTGTAGGAGTTAATTTAAACTTGTTACTCTGGAAGTAAAATCTGGCTACTGTGGAAAATATTGCATCGTCTCCATGCTTTCCGGACTGTCAGCCAGCTGTGCTCTGACAGCATGTTTGCCAATGTCCAGACACCTAAATTGCTTTCTGGCAACACTCACATCTCTGTTCTAATCCAGACAAAGACTCCAGAGAAAATATCTTTTACTAGGCAACCATCTCTTATAAAGAAAACGTGTGCAATACTTTGACAATTTATATTCCAATAAGTTAACTAAAATTAGATGTATCCCAAAATTAAATATATCCATTTCTTTAATCTTATGTAGATATTCATTAACCAAGTAAGGCAGATGACTATGGCTCAAGACTACATTCTGCATCGAGTTCTACCTAAATTCAGTGGATGAATGTAGGAGAATATGGTAGAAACAAGCCAAATAAGTACCTTGCTTAAATAAACACTCTTCATTGTTTATAGACCTGCAAGAAATGTAATTTCATTCACCCCAACAAGCTTTGGGCATTTTTCAAAGCTAGGTCTGACTTCTACATTCAAATATTCATGCTTTGTTTCAAATTGTATGCAGTCTATGCTCTTGGACTATATAGCTTATTACAGCAGTGAAGCTCACAAATGAGATTCACAGACATACTGAGTCTACACTACAGACACCAACTATACAGGATTATAAGGTTACAAAATAGGCTTGTAGCTACTAAGAGATCTCCTTCTTTAATAAACATAAATAAATTGCACAAAATGCGGTTACTAATGGTCAATTTAAATGAGGGCAAAGCCAGCATCTGGGGAAGGGAAAGAGGAACCTTTTACTTTTTCCCTCTGTCGGAAGCCAATTACATGCTTTTAGGTCCTGCTGAAATCTCTCTTGTTATCTATCATCTCACCTGCATCATTTTTTGTTTCCCTTTTATCCCAATGTTCAGCAATTCCAGCATTCAGACTTTCTTTTTTTTCTCCTTCCAACTTTCTTTAACTGATGCAGCTGCTTCTTCCCAGTGGAACCTCACCAGCATCCTCACTCTGCTCTCAGCCTGCTGTTTAGATAGTGTCCTTTCCAAAGAAATACCCAGAAAGGCTTTTCTTGTCTTTTGTAAATATGCATTATTGGAAAATATGACTATTTTATTCTGTGTTTAAAAGACAAAAATGTACTTTTTATTCTTACCACTTGAGACGAGGAATCACAGACAAGATAAATATACATTTAAGTAAAAATAAGTAAATTACTACGATTTTTTTTCAAATGCAAACAGTCTGCTACTAATCAGAGAACAAATGCCATTTCCAGTAATTCCTGTGCCTGCAGTGCCAAATGCAACCAGCCCCAGGGGGGCTCCTGTCAGCTCCAGGGTGTGCTCACTGTCCCCCAGGGTCACAGGGCTTTTTCTGTGGAGCTGCTGCCCAGGCAGCCCATGTCTAGACTGCCCTGCTGCCTGAGGCTCTGATTTTCCAGAAGCAGGGTTTGGCATTTCTCCACCCTGAACTGCACAAGCTCCATTCCAGCAGCATGATCCAGCTCCTCTGGATGGCAGCCCTGCTCTCCTGGAGTGACCAGCTTTCCTGGTTTGGTGTCACCAGCCAGCATGAGAAGCAAATGTTCCTTCCCCTCTGCCTGGCCACTGGGGAAGACCTTAAACCAGACATGCCATGGTGTGGACACCATGTCTTACCAGGTTATAGCAGCATACAACCCATTTTCCATGACTCCTTGAGATCAGCCATCCAGTCTGCCTTTTGTCTAACTGCTGGCCTTCCATTCCCACTGCAGCATTCTAACTGATATAAAACATTGTGGAAACTAAGTCAAAATAGCCTGGTTGTGGTAAATGTAGGTAATATCCTCGAGTCTCTCCTTGCCCCAAAATTTAGTCATTTATCACAGAAAGCAATCAGTTCAGCCAGACATGGTTTCATTGATTCAGAAATGTTATTGTGACAGTCATTATCCATGAGTCTTACAGATAGTCTCTTGCAGTAGATGCTGAGACTATCAAGACAGTGTCTCCAAGCCAATATGACTGCATAAATTTAAATAAGGAATAGTTTCAAAAAGAATGATGATAGTCTTTCAATAGAAATTACAGGTTCTCAACACCTCCTGAAAAACTGGGTTATCAGAGGCTTTTCTGTGTCTATGTCTCCAGACAAGCTGGGAATGAAACTGAGATCTCTTTGGGATTCATCTTCACCAGCATAGGGCAGACATTTCTCTCTGCACCATAGTGCATGGATTTAGGTGTTGCAACAAGTTGCTAAAATGCTAATACATCCAGATGTAACAAAAAGAGGTGTGAAACAAAGGCATGTGGTCAGTGTCATCAATTAAACAGAGAATAATGTGTCAGTAAACATAAATTGGAGGACATCTCAATTAATAAAAGGCAAGTATAACTAGAACCAGCTCTCTTGAGAGGCTAATTATTCCAGAGATGGCTGGGCTGAAGAGGCTACACAAAGATTTTCCTGAGTATCCTCTGTCTCCAGTATGACAGAACTGATATCCTCTAGACCATGGCTTTATCACAGACCATGGCTCTCCACACCACCAGCCTGGAACCTGCAGCTTCACGTGCTGTTGTCTGTATGAGAGCCAGAAGTGCATTTTCAGCTTTCTGTCATATGGTCATTTGATATCTACTACTGCTTACAGGTGGAAGAATATCTGTGAGATATTTATTAACAATGAATTGTTGACATCTCTTCATTCCTTTTGCTGTGAACTCCATGTTCTGTGGCACTGTCTGATAACATCAGTTGTCAAGAGCTGATAAAACTCAATTTACATGTAAGATTTTGGTTTTTACAGTAGCAGAAAAAATCTCTAGATGAGAGTATTTTTACAAGCAATTGAGAAAGAATTTACATGTCTTTATTCTGTTAAGATGACAGTTTGAAACTGTTATTCTAATAGTTAGGAGTTACAATTTTCATATAAGTTTCTATTAAATGAAATCATGGTCTATGTTTTGTGAGGAAACATCTGGAATCCAATTGAAGATTCTGGTCCTACTGCTCCCATTTTAACTTTAATAGTTTTGTTCAAGTCTGGATTTGAAATCTGTGCTTGTAGTTATAAAAGTCAGATCTGAGACTCTGCTCAGCCTTTCTGGATAGTGGGGGAATTGAACCATTTCAAAATCATGGCAGAGGTTGAATGGCTGGTACCAAAAGTCAGTGTCAGAATATATGTCAAAGAAACAACCACACATTCAGGATTTGACAGACATTGAATAGCCTA